>NC_090238.1:2995000-3656666 GCF_024489055.1 Chanodichthys erythropterus
GACGGCATGTCAACAACACTCTACTACAACAACTCTTCCTCTTCTCTAAAGCAGCCCAACATGACCCCGCCCCCTTTGTTGTGTGTTATCTGGGGCGGGGTTTATGTAAATTTTAGGGTTTGTGATGTCACCAACCCAGGAAGAAGCTCATTGTAGTCCCTACCAGCTATTTGTTGTAGTCCTTAAAAGCTATTTCTGTAAAAGAAAATATCTCTCTTTGCATTGAACTTTGAGCATCATAACTTTGCAGATGTTGTTTATGATCAAACAGCAACATTACACACTAACTAAAGTTAAAAAAGTGAAATCATAATCAACCACCTCTTTAAACTATTCCTATAAGGACAGCTCTGTATTTGAAGTGTCTGCTTTTGTTTCTGATTTAACAGTTTAGATGTGCATCAGGTCAGTTGAGCAGTGAAAGCTGGAGTTTGACATCAGCTGCATCTTACATTCACTTCCTCTGGGACTTTAACCAGTTTGAAAACTATTACCATCAGAAGCAGTTTTGGTGTCCAGGTCTGATCTCCACCATCTCTGAGCACCGTCCAAACTACAGCTGTGCACATCTGAAGATCTGTGGATGTTTACACTAGCAGAGCTCTCGTGTACAGTCATAATTTCCATGTCCAGGAATGTCTCTTTAAATCACAGTGGGTTCTAGATCCGTCTGCAGTCTAGCGGGAGGCACACACAGCACCTTCCCTAATTTGGTGATGAGTGTTTGGTAATCAGTGAAGTTGACGGCAGTTCACTGTCTCCAGAGAGCAGTTTATAATTCTGAATAACGACAGCAGCCCGGACGAACACAAACACTCACATTTAAATCCTCAAAACAATAGCTCAGCCAAAAACAAAAAGTCTGTCATCATTTACTCTCATGCCATTCTGACCTTTCTTCTATTGATCACAAAATGAGATGTTTGAGCATCCCATTCAACAAAACTACTTCATGATTTATAGGGCCAAAAGGCAGCAAAACAGTATCATAACAGTAGTCCGCATGACTAGTGCACTACTCTCTTAAAAATAAAGGCTGGGATCGATGGTTCCATGAAGAACTTTTGGCATCCATGGAATCTTTTCATTTAACAAAAATGTTCTTCACACTAAGAAAAATGGTTCTTTTAAAACCTGATCACTGAAAGGTTCTTAGGAGGAACCAAAATGCTTCTTCCATGGCATTGCTGTGAAAACCAACTGCAGGAACCTTTATGTTAAAGTGTTTTGATAGCTTTTGTAGGAAACAGACCTAAATTTAAGGTTGTTTTAAACCTGTAGATCATTTGCTTTGTTCTGAAACGAGGATTAAAATTGTTACAATGTTGCAGTTTCTTCTTGGTTCGGTTCACTTTGACAAGGCAACATTTCTAAATAGACAAAAAGTTGTTAATATAAGTCACATGCGCGTGAAATGTCTTCTCTTTGGTGTGCTCCTGTTTATGTTCTGGGATCCCATTCACATCCGTCAGGATTAAATCAGATGATTAAAGCCAGTCTCTTTGAAACACTTGCTAAACACCTTCTAAACTTCAGTATTTTTGTGTGTTTTAGACAGTTGTAGTGTAATATGTTCATCCGACCACACTTTGTCTTTTATAACATAAATAAGTAACAAATAAAGAGTTACTGAATAATGTTGCAGGTTTATAACATGATTACAAAACTCAAATTTTTGCATGAACTGTTCCTTTAAGCTTCTGATTTTCTTCCACTTTTAATTCACATCGTGTCATGTCACATCATGTTCATTGGAAACATTTGCTTGAAGAGTCACCTCATATACGCAATGGAAAAAAAAAATCCCTGACAGAATGTTTGTGCAGTTAGCTGAAATATGACCGAGCTTGTCAAAAGGCAGTTTGAATAAGAAAGCAAACATATTTTAATCAAGACTTGGACAGAAAGGGGTCACCGAATCACAGCATTTGATGTCACGCTCGTTTTTTGCATCCATTTCGATGGCACTGCGTGGAAAGTTACCCATGACCCCATCCTAAAAAGGAAGCGGAGGGATGAATGAATAACTGCTGCGAGGTCTTAGCATGTTAAATGCTGTAATCTTCCCCTTATTTCCCTTCCTGTCGGCCCTCCTCTCAACTTCAACCTCCAACCCTTCCCTACATGCATCACGGCAAATGAAAGCCGCCCGTGGCATTAGACGGGAGGGCAGAAAGCCCCTGGGTCCCGTCCAGAGACGCTAGCGCCGGCCCGCCCATAACGAGCGCTTTCACGGCGCGCGGGGAGGAGATACGAGGGGCTGTAAATTGTGTTTGACAGTGTGGCTACAGTTGTTTCGTCATAGCTTGTCTTTAGTTATTACCGAGACTTCCTCGCCGTGCAGATAAGGGCCGCGACTTCAACATACCAAGGTGTGCACTGTCGACACGACGCTCTTATCACCTTAATTGATTTAGAGCAAACTCCTTTGACACGGGTCATTGTGCGCTGAAGTTATCCATCACCTGGGCGTTTGATTTCTGTCCACGTCTGTCTCCAGTGTGTCTACATGCAGACGGGCGCCTACAGAGGAACTGGTTCAGAGGGCACCGCCGTTACCGCAACGCCGTTTCTTAACAGTTTTGATGTTGAACATGCTGATATGGCTTGAACATGCATGAACAACATATCGAGCAACAGTCCTCAAATTAGTCTTCAACAGTCCTTCAGGGTCTGTTCATTTCTATATTTGATTTCCCATGTTCAGAGAAGGATGTTAATTGTGTGTCCAGCACTGCAAAATAATTCAGTCTCGTTTTCCAGTACAAATATCTCAACATTCCTACATCAAAATAGATTTACTTGAAGCAAAACGACATGAGATTATGCTTTAAAGCGAGAATAAATATCTGCCAATGGGCTCAGAAAAATGAACTTAATTCAAAGGGAAAGCAAGATTATTTTTATGAGGAAAGCATTATTTTTATAAGCTGAAACTCTTTTAATGTTCTTACATTTTTTGAAAACCAACACTTAATATCTGGAGTCATTTTGCTTCTCTTGATTTAGAAATTTACATATTTGTACTGGAAAACAAGACAAATACTGAGCACTTTGCAGTGAGAAGATGGATGTTTACACAGACTCCAACTTGGAGTTCAAGTGTCAAGTTTTTCCTGGAACGGAAAATGACAAAATTATACTTCCAATGCGCCATGATTTGTTATCATACGTGTCGGCTTTTTCATAGCTGCCGAAATTGACAAAATTGACAGAGGCAGTTGCATTATTTTCTATGAAACATGCATGCTAAAAATAGTTCTTGGAATAAACAGCCTTCATATTAGGACACACTGACACATACCTCACATGCTCCCTCTGCATTAGTGTGACTGCAGTAATTACACGTCACTTCATAATCATATCTGTGGCAGGTAGTCTGCAAGCCTCCTGATTTCATGCGGCGGATCTGGGATAAATACGCTGTCCGCTTAAAAACATTTTTATGGTTCTCTCCTCACATTAAGCGTCTGGGAGACCCGACTCTAAAACACGTCCGATCTCATTACACAAATGTGGATATGCTAAATTAGGTTGAGTGTGCTTATGCCCACCGCCCCCCCTTGAACCGCTGCCGACTCACGTGTTCGCCGCAAATGTAGGTCTTTAACTCGTGGAAGTTGTCTCAAGTTTTATCCCTTTGGAAGATAATGTGGTTTTGCAATTCAAATATTTGCTCGTTCTGTTTCTCGGTGCAAAGCGGCTTTGAAGCCTCGCGCTTCTGTCGTCGCCGGTGACAGTGCGAGCGTGACAGCACTAGTGCATGCTCCGTATTAAAAATACTGCAGGAACGCCACATCAAAACGCATGCAAATGGTTTGCTTTTGGTTGGTGCATGCCGGTGGAGGATAAACAGCTCAAACCAGGGCTACTTATGACAGCTGATGGGTTGATGAGCTAATGAACAGGCGCTTTAAGAGCTCTTCAGACGCTCTTCAGACTGGAGTGTGTTCACTACCAAGGCCTCATTAATTAACCTGATTCTGTTCCTTCATCCAACACAATGGAGGTCTTCTCTAGTGGATCTGTTGCTCTACACAAACACTGCCGACTGTTTTCAGACGTGAATCCCCAGCCTGTACTCTTGCTTTTCTAAAGAAAATGCCCCTTGAGCAGTGGTAGCTCTCGGCTCAATGTCACCAGCTTTTCTGTATATACAGAATATATAAGACTATTAAAAATGAAGACATTTTAGCAATTTCTGAGGGGAAAAAAATAATCCTTTTTTCCTTTTAGTGTATTGAGCATAAAATACACACCACAAACACAATTATTGGTACATTTTTAATTAGGCTGAGCTACTTTTTCAATATTGAATGAAATATATTTATAAAAAGTTTTGCTCTTGGTTTCTCCACAATCTTGGGCGGATTGTTCTTGTAAATTTGGCCAGTGCAAAGTATCTTGGAGCTGTGGCACATTAAATGCCCTGTATGGTTTGGATCAGAGCTTTTGTGCATTTCAGTGTGGCTGCTGCTCATGTGGCCTTTCGTGTTTTCAAGTAGAGATTGCATGTTATTCTGATCCTTTGTTCAACACAATGGACGTCTTCTCCAGTGGATCTGTTGCTCCACAAAAACACTTCTCAACTTTTTTCAGATGCGTCACCACTGGACACAAATCCATGGCCCGTACTCTTGCTTTTCTAAAGCAAATGTCCCGTGAGCAGCTGTAGCTCAATGACCTCGGACCCGTCACCGGCCTTTCTGAACATACAGAATATATAAGACAATTGAGAATTGCCTTTGCGGCAAGAAGTCCCTGCTCCCGGAACCCTGTAATTTCATCCCGTTTTTATTCTTCCTCTCTTCTTCTCCTCCCCCCAACAGCAATTAATCTCATTTTTAGTACAATTTCCAGCCCTTTGCTGGAGTCAGCCGGAGTCCTGTGTTTTGTTCCTATTTGGCCCGGTTCCTGTGCATAGTCATTAAAGGCCCAATTAATGTCACCCTGTAGCTGAAGAGTGCTCATTTTTATTGGGGAGCTGACAGTTGCCGCCACGAGTGGCGCAGTGTAATATGCATTAATTGCCCCGTAACACTGGTAATTACCAGTTCTTCAAGCCTCTCAGTAAACTGTCATGCCCAGACAAGACTGCTTTGAAATAGATTACTCATTAGGGAGAGCTGCCCTATTTTCCAAAGGGGCTCGCTGTGTTGGCACAAAAAAAAAAAAAAAAAAAAAAAAGAGATTCGGGTACTAAACAAATAGTTGCCAAGAGCAATTTCCTATTACAACTTCCCAGTGACGGCCTTTCTCTCCCATCTTTCTTTTTGTTGCTCGTGGGAGGGTGGTGACGGGCGTTCACCTCCGTAATGGCCCCTGGCGCTCACTGGACACCTGTTCGTGTTACCTGTAGATGCTGACCGCTTCTAAAAAGGCTGGCTGAGTTTTTCAGCTCTGCTCAGAAATATCACCCACTGTCCACTAGTGTTGTCACAATTTTGGAATTTCTAACTTCGATATGATACCTTGAAAAATATCTATCTTTGATGCCATTTTTTGATACCACAGTGAAAACTGATATATGTACTGCCATATAGATATTTTTTTTATTATCTCATAATGTTTTGGTAATTTTGTTTCAACACACAGCACGAGGAGGCTTTATTTGGAATTTGAACTAAATTTACAAAAAGTAAACAGTCAGAAATAAAATAAGAACAAATAAAAAAAAAATGCAAATGACGTCACAAATAAATACAATAGAATACAGAGACAAATAAACAGATTTACTTTTTTCAGGTGAGTCTAACAGTAGTATTCGGTAAAGAAATACTACAGAAATTAAATAAATCAATCAAATGTAAAATAACACGGGATAGTCTTCATTGTAAAAATTAAATATAGATTAATGCTTACAATTAAAGTTATTCAGTCAAAATCAGTGAGTGATTTTTCTTTCTTTTGTTCTTTGATTAACATGACAGAGAGCAGCAGGTTTATTAGGCTGCTGTCACTTTAAGAGTTTTCTTTCTCAACTGTTTACGTTCCATTTTGACATAATTTTGTGTGTATTTGACTGTTGAAGCACAATAAACCATGAAAAAGAACTTAATTTGGTACTCACAAGCTGTTTGAGAGGTGGCTTTATGAGCGCTTTTGGTGTGAGGGCGAAACGAGTAAAAGTATGCACAATGCCTGCAACCCTGGGCCGAAATTCAGGCCAACACTGTTTAACCAGAGCAAATTGGAGAGAGAGGAGGTGGGTGTGTGTCAATTTGCCATCAGAAGAGAGAGCGAAAGGGTGCAGCTGGTATCGGTGTATCGATACTGCAGAAAATTAGTATTTGAATCTTTCAGATATTTCATTATTGATACGTATCAAAATAGTGATATTTTTGACAATACTACCATCTACGCAGGCACAATCCTACCAGAAATGAACCTCATCAGGTTTGAGACTCCACAGTTTGACTTCTGCATGCAGATAAACTAATGTTGTGGTACTCTAATAGCCATAAAATACACAGCACACACAGATATTGGTGCAGAGTCAGAAATTAACTTTTCCTTTAAGGTGCAATATTTGCTCCATGGAATTAATTTAGGTTTTTTCATAATTACCTTATTAAATGTATCTATGTTGTCTTATGTCAAATAATTGAATTTATTCAATTAATCAGAATACTATCAACATCAACAAAAGCCATCTTTATGCTGCAAAGATGAAACAGAAGATGCATCTGACATGGCATTTGTTTTAGACTGTTTAATGCTACTCAGAGGTGGCATACAGTACATGTACTTACACGACAATTCCATATTGTTTAAAGGTTAATGTAATTTTTAGGGCTGTCGATTTAATGCGGTAATTTGGTGAAATTAATTATTGACAAAATAACGTTAAAATGGTTAGTGCTTTTATCTCAGCCTGTCCACCCCGACCTGAACTTCATGAGTGAGCCAATGATTCAGTGATTTGGTTTATAAAGATTGTCACTTGCTTGGTTTCTAAATGAATCAGCCGTTTGAACGAATTGGTTGAATGAATGATTCAATGACTCAGTCATGAACCTACTGGCCGTTTTAGTTTCATATTTAGAGTATCATTTCATTTTTCATTCATATTCATGCAACCTCTGAGTTGCAATAGTCTGTGTAAATATACTTAAATTACACTTCAGATGCAACTTCTGAAAAAAATAAAATAAAATTATGGCCACAATGTAGCCTTAAAAGTAATGTAATAAATTCTGTTGAATCAATATACTTCTTTCTAAAGCTTTTTTTTTTTTTTTTTTTTTTTTTTTTTTTTAATGTTTGTTCAATGCTTTTATCATCTAACACAATAATGACTATACATGATAATCTTAATTTATTTGATTTGATTAATTTGCACATCATGTAATTAGATAATTTTTAGTTGCTTGATAGCCGTAGTAATTTTAAAAAGCCAATATAAAGTCTATAAATTTGGCCAAATCTTGGAGCTGCTGAATACTGTTGTGTTCAGATTCGGTCCATGTCGCCATAGGGTTTAGTTCAGAGCTGCTGCTGCTCATGTGACCGCTCCATTCAATGTGTTTCTGTATAGAGACTGCATGTTAATATTGACCTAGTGTATGTGAGCACAGAGAGGTCATGTCTGTCAATACAATAAGAACACGTGTAATGGCGGCGTGGGCGTTCACATCAGTTTTTGATCAGAAAGGATACACCAAACCAAACATCAGGCTACAGGGACCTTGATCTGCTTTGCAGTATTTCTTTATGGAGGTGTTTGGGTGGTGTACATCTACTCCTAAAGCCCATTTCCGCCCTAACAGAAGAACGCACAGCGGCACCGTCGTTTTATCTCCTCACCGCACCTGCTGCAGGCAATCTGCCGGCCGTCCCTTCAAATGAGTTTTGTCAGAGCCTTTCACATGCTCAGCCTGCGATGTGCTAATGAAAGGAGATGGTACAATTTCAAGAGAGCAGGTAGCAGAGAGCGCGGCCCAGCTGAGCTGCACGACAACAGGAAAACCGCGACCCTCTGTCGCTGATGAACCTTATTATGCTTTCATTAACGCACATGATCTGTGTGTGTGTGTGTGTGTGTTTGTGTTGCTTGAGCACTTATCAAATTGTTTATGACAGAACTAATTGGGCTAATTGAAGACATTAAGATTACCTGTCAGCTATATGTACCCAAACCGCACGTCCGGGTGACAGCCGGTGACAAGCGCGGGACCCGTGGCATCAGTCATACAGAGGACGGGGGCCACTCTAATTTGATGTGGACAGGCTTCACAGGGCAGAGCGAGCGGCTAAATGGAGCGCCCGTGGGGGAGCGTCTGCGCTCCGGACCGCTCTAATGGAGTCCCCTTTGGCTTCCTGACAGAGAGATGAGGCAATTTGAGGCGAAAAGTGAAAAGGGCTCCGGCCTTGATTTTTTTCCCAAGTGTTTTAGGAACATCAGAGCAGAATAAATGTCTGCAGGCTGCCGTCGCTTCAGCTTTAAAGGAGGACACAAGTGCAGCTGACGCTGTGATGCATGCAGCTCATAGACAGTGTTTGTACACTTTACATGAAAACGTGTATGCATATGTATTTTAATATCATTTGACTTGATAGAACATGCAATATCTAGGGCTTGTGTTTAACGTGTAAAAAAAAAAAAAAAAAAAAAAAATTTAATCATGCAGTAAGTGCTGCTGCTACAGGAAACACACATCAAGTCAGCTTATTTTTTATAGCGCTTAATACAATACAGATTGCTTCAAAGCAGGTTCACAGTAATAAACAGGAAAATAACAAAATTTGTCATCAATTTTAACCATCAAACTCATATTATGCTGTAAAGCAACTGTACAGAAGACAATAGTGCCATTATTCAGATCAAGTTTTGTTCTCATCTGATAGTGTCAGTGCAGTTATATCGATAATATTTTTTTATCAAACACACAGGACGAGGCATCCACAAACACGTGGTTGTGTGCAGGATGGAGTGCAGTACAATTCGACTTCACAAATGCTCGTCTTGCACTGCTCTGTGATTCCTGCTCTGTGCCACGCATTAGCCAATCATGTTGGAAAGGTCACACATGATGTAGAAAGAAAGAAAGAGAGAGAGAAAGGGAAAGAAAGATCTTGGATGACATGGGGGTGAGGAAATTATCAGGGAATTTTAACTCTGAAGTGAACTAATCTGTAACCTTAGTAAATAACGGTTATGACACCAAAGCTACTAGATTAACTCGCTGAAATTTTAAATATTTTTTAGATAAACAGCAAGTAATAAAATAGTAATAAATAATCAAATTATGAGTACTAGCACAAATGAATACAACAGAACAAACATATAAATGAAACAATGCTTTTCAAGTTTTTCCATGTAGGTTTAAACAGGAGATTTTAAGGTACAGAAATTGTAATATCTATAACTATATAGCTATAGATATATAATATAACTATAGTAAACTATATTAATCAGTCGAGAGCAGTTACAGATGCATGCATAAAGTTTTGAAATATGGAAAATATAAAACGTTAAATACTGTTATTTGAAATTATTTTAAAAATTAAGACACTTTAAACCTGAAATTAAACCCGCCAGTAGGAGGCAGCAAGTACCTGCTAATGAGCGAGTCATTGAGATTCAACCAGATTCAAACGATTCATTCAAATGGCTGATTCATTCATGAAGTGTTGCTTAGAGATGCAAAACAATTCTGTGGACTTTGTTTGGAACTATTTTCGTTGGTGAAATAGTGAAACAGGCGATTTGGTGTCTAATATGTAAGTCACTTGATGATAAGTTCTTGTTCATCAAACTGTACTTTGTATAAAATCAATATCACATTTGTAATTGCTGATATTTGGAGAAAAACGGTGCTGTGCGATGTTAAATGATATAAATATAAAAGATATACTGGGGCATTTTTGCCCCTTATCTTGAATTCTGGGTCATTCTAAATCATTTTAATAGACTAAATCACGCAGTGAAAGAGTGCACTCTAAATATTCTACGTCACATAGTGCATGTGTGCACTCAATGTGTGTGTTTGTTTTTGTTTTTTTGTAAAGTGAGGGACAAACTCGATAATTTCAGATCGTTAAATCAATAACTACGATATCATAGACATAGATATATATCGCACACCCTACAGCACTGGCCCCGGGCCATCGGGCAGTCCTTATTGTCGAGCCCTGCACATACTGTATATAGAACACATCACATATGGTAAACACGGAAGCTCATGCATGCATCACGTCTGTGTAAGTCATTGTTTAATTGCGAATAAAAGTTTAAATTAAATCTGTTCATCATATAATGCATTCATATCTTTTCACAAGACTTGGTTTAAACCACTCCATTCATATGGATTTGTTTTTTGATTCTTTATGACCTTATTTGGAGCTTTTAAATTTTAGTTGCATGGACTTTCGGTGGAAACCTCTCAGGTTTCATTAAAAAATATCTTCATTCGTGTTTCAAAGATTAACCAAAGTTTTTGGAATAACATGAGTGAATTACGGAAGAGGATTAGGGCCAAGCAATAATAAAAAAATAAAACCATCTCGAGATTAACGTTGTTAAATTTCGAGAAAAAAGTCGAAATAAAATGTTGAGAATAAACTTGTTAAATTTAGAGAAAAAAGTTGTTAAATTTAGAGAAAAAAGTCGAAATAAAATGTTGAGAATAAACTTGTTAAATTTCGAGAAAAGTCGAGAAAATTTTTTGAATAAACTCATTAAATTATGAGAAAAATGTTGTTAAATTACGAGAACAAAGATTTGTTCTCATAATTTAACGACTTTTTTATCGAAATTTAACAACTTTAATCTTGAGATTAAATTTAATCTATTTAATTTAAATTAATTTAAATCCTTAATTTAATTTAATCCTCTTCCTTTTTTTTTTTTTTTTTGTCTACCTCACCCAAATTAATGAACAAAAATGTGCTGTGGAACGAAGGCCAGTGATCAGCTGATCCGTTATATGAAATCAACACAAACTGCACATTGATTTTTAAAGACGCTTTTCATCTACTCAATGATTTACACACCTGCCACAAATAATGTCTGTGAATTCTTTATTTGGATGCTTTTCTCAGCAAATATTGATGAGATTACTTGCAATTTATTCAGCTTAGCAATCAGTTCATTTGATTTAAATCTCTTGACAGCTCTAAAAATAAGTTGAAGTGCCCTAAGGTCTGTCAGCATGGATGAAAGAAAAGGTCCAATCAGTCTGTTGCTCTGTCTGTATAACCTTCAGACTTCAAGACTATTACAATTTAATTTTGTAACCAAAATGTGACGTTTACATGCATTTTTCTGAATTTAATTCCGATTTAATTTCCTACTACTGCGGCCTAAAGTTCTGCATCCTTTTTGCAGCCTTAATTCAAATCGATGAACTGAATGGGAATTTAAAAGGCATTCTCAGTTCAGTTTCTTTCTCCAGCAGGACAGTGGCTCAAATCCTTCTGAAAACCCTCTCTAAAGGGTTGGTCACGCTGGATTTACTCTTCCGTTCACTTCCATTCATATGTGAATGAGGGAGAGCGGCTACGCAAGCGCTGGTGTACAATAGTTGATTTGGATTCTTACCTACATATTTGTATAGCGAAAAGACCAATAGAGTATCTAAACACCATCGACTGAACATCTACCATGAAGAAAGGAAACTCAATACGAGTTTAAAAGTCAACAAATTTCATGTAAAAAGAGAAGCTGGTTTGTAAACTTTTTTTATTTTATTTATTACAAGTGTTGTATATCTTTTACATATAAATGTATATTTAGAGCCTCAGGAAAAGGAACTGTTTGATAGGTTTTTAAATTCTGTACAGAAGCAAGCACCATGTCGTCGTCTCTGCCCCCCTTCCTCTTCCCGTTCCTTAAGCTCTGAAAGGTCACCGCTGTCATCCTCGGAGAGCCTTGTGTTTGTTTCCTTTTGAAAACAGGGTTAAACTGTCGGACTGACAAACCCCTGAGCCCACCAACCTCAACAACCTCCAAACGAGTGACAATCAGTCCAGACCGCCCGAGGGACGCTGCTTGGCTTTGCCGTGACCCCTTCTTGTCGCTGTTTGATTCCTTTATTCCATGTTTGGAGTATTTAAGGTCCAGTTTGATCCTCTGGATAATTAGTTTAGCCGCAGTCTCATGTCTCGCAGGCTTTGGAGGCCCAGAGGTGGACTCTTCACCCACTTGAGATTTGTTTGCTTTGCAAATTTTTTAAAATGACAATGAAATCTGATTTGCAGTGCAGCTTGTAAGTGAAAACATTGAGCAGCGTTTATCTCCAGAGCTCCTTCAGCCGTCCATTCAATCACAAGCTGATAAGGTGTGTTTGTTTTTTTCCTTACCAAAAATTGGGAAATGTCTGAATACAGTTTTAAACACTGTTTTGTGGGTTTGTCATGCAATTTTCTTGCAATAAACATTAAAAAAGCATTTAGGAGTTTGAATTCCAGCATGGATAACAGGGTTGAAATTACATTTATGGAAAGCCTCTGAAAGATAATTGTTTCTTTCTGTAACTTTGGTAACAGAGCTTGATGAATGCAGTCAACACTAGAACAAAATGTAAACGGGGCTTAAAAATAACACCATTACATATCAAACAGCACTTTTTACATTCGGAGTATCTAATATAAATATCAAAATATTCAGGGTTTGACAGTGGTTACTGAATTTTTTAATATGTAGCATTGCACATTTAGTTTTGTTTGTGCATTTGTGTTGAAATATGACCTTCGCCCAAATATTGTTTAATAAGAGATGATGGAAAGGCAAAAGGAATTAAAGTGCAAATTTTCTGCATTAGCAGTATTTGAAGGCTTGGTGAAATCCTCTCAGCGCTCATCAGATTGAGTGTTTAACTGTTGAACTGGGCTGTTTTCTTTGACTCTGTGTGTTTATGTGTCTGGTTTCCCACCCAGACATTCAGGGTCCAGCACTCAAACCAGCTGACCGGTGAGACGGGCCCCGCGGGTCCCATGGGTCTCAACCTCCAGAACGCCGAACATTGAGCTTCAGCCTCTGATTGTTGGTGTGATCATGATTTGATGCTTCTGAATGGGCAGGATCATATATATACACACACAAGGGCTCTTTCCACACCGGATCTCCTATTTCTGTGTTGCCTGTAGCGGCTCAGTATTATCAGAGTCGCTGTAAGGAAACGTTCAGATGCATGAAGGCGCTGACATGTTGATTTAGTCGCAGTTACACAAGCAGAGGTGGCGACTTGGACAAGAGCCAGACCTGTTTTCTCATTGGACGCTCTCTGGATGGGCTTCACTTATTTTTAGGGTCCTTTTCCTGTGTGTTTTTTTTTTTTTTCCTGGATGTCTGACCGCCAGCTTGCACACCTATTCATAAACGCTCTTCCTCCGGGAACGTAATGATTCAGATTCAGCGTTAAAATAAGCTTTTAGTGTCTCAAGACTTTTTTTGTTCTAGAATCAGAGACACAAATCCCAGTTATTTGTAGAGAGACTATTAGACGTAAAAATGCTTAGCTAGTTTTAAACAATGTTTTTATTGTGATTTGGTGAATTTTGGCTTCCATACAGATCTTACAACAATATCAACTCTGTTACCTTATTATTTTCACTCATTACAAACACTTGGACATTCCTTTAAATTATGATACGTAGGTTCTGTTATTTCTACAGCCGATTCAACAGCTACCAAAGTTATTGTAAGAAAAAATTGTCTTAAATTTGTGGGAAATCCAAATCTGTCATTTCAACCCTGTTATCCAGCATGGCTTACAAACTTTTAAATGCTTATAGTTAATGTTTATAGAAAATTGCATGACAATCACACAAATTTTATGTTTAAAACTGTATTCAGACATTTCTCAAATTTTGGTAAGTCAAATGTATTTATATCACACACATAGTTTAAAAGCAGCTTTACAGAAAATGATATTTAATCTTTATAATATCTTAATATCTTCATGCATTGTTGTCACATTTAGCAGATTAGATCTGGATAGTAATATAGTTCAATTTTGCAACGATAAACAATCACACAGCCAAGATTTGCTATATAGTATACATTGCTTTACATGAGTGTACTGTATGTGGATAAAGTTATATATATATATTTCAATATAGAAAATATATCCTTTTTATATATATATATATATATATATATATATATATATATATATATATATATATATATATATATATATATATATATATATATATATATATATATAATATATAGAGCTGGGCGATAATATAGTTATGAATAGTTTCATGTCCTACACTACAAAAAAAAAAAGTGTTTTTGTCTAGTTTTCCAGTAAAAATGTCTACATTTTTAAATGAAGATACATTTCCTGGAGAAGCCAAATGGAAAAAAAAAAAAATGCATCAAAATAAAGTGAGTTTATGCTTTAAAAGAATAAATATCTCCCAATGGAGTCATAAAAATAAACTTTTTTTTTTTGTTTTTTTGTTTTTTTGGAAAAAAATATTTTTGCGGTGTAAGCCTGATGGGGGTTTTCCAAGGTTCAGAGATTCCTTTCACTGATTAAAAAGTTTTAAAGATTTCTTGAATATTGGTTCCGTGTTGATGGAAAGTGGTAGACACTAGCGGCGTCCCAGCGGCTTGTTTATCTCAGTGGAGGAGGGTCTGGAGCCGCTGGTCACTCCAGCACCGAGGCGCCTGCGCTCGGGTTACACTGCAAACTGCTGCTGATTACAGCCCGAGCTGCAGAGGGGCTCGTCACAAATTGGAAACACATTAGCGAGCAGGGTTAAGAGCGGGATTAGACGCTACAGCCGGCCTGACACCGAATGGAGGCCATTTGAAGGGATTTGTTTTGATGCCCCCTGAGAGAGCGGCTAATTATTCACTCGGGCTGCTGGGAGTTCGGCATAACAGGTTACAGGAGCTGATAATCCCGCGGCCAAACCACGTGATGATGCAGTCTCATCTGGAAACCAAGTGTTTTTTACTCGTTTGTCTTGACTAATTGATTGTGCTGTTGTTTTACAGATATCATTTTGATGATTTATTTTCTGCATTTTGAACTGGCTCTTAGTTTTATTACGGACCATTTCATGCATCATGTCTGAGAAATGAAGTGCTGTAATGTAAAGAGTCTGTTAATGAATTTGCAGGAGCTCTTAATGAAAGCTTTTGCCCATTTCTGTGATGGAAAGCAGCACTGGGGGTCAATGGAGAGCTGAGCGCTCCACTCCGGCTGAACTGCAGGTCATCTGACACTCGATCTGAGGCGAGAGGTTAAAGGTCAGCCTCTTACGAGCCCACAGTCCATTGGGGAGCTTCCTCTGTAGTCAGATATGACCTGCACATGCTCCACGCAGGAGCTTTTATCATGGATCTTCATCTGAGCAGCAGCTCAGCTTCTTCAGGAACAAAGACCATGTCGGAAACCTCTTTTACACTCACAGCAGCTAATCAAAATCTCTGAGATTTCAGCATCATTTCCCCCCATTTATTTGTTTAATAACCCCAAAATAAAGGCCAGTTGGTTAGTTTTCAATATGGCAGTATTTTCATGACAATGAAGCACATTTAACCCCAAATGCTCATAACAACAATGCAAAAAAAACAAAAAACAACAAAAAAAGAAGCTTTTATACATTGTGGTAGTATTTGTCGCACTGTATTTGGACTGTCGGCTGATTTGATTGTTTTATTTGTGATGACGCAATCATCTATGCCAAATTGTGCAGCAACATTTTTGGTCAGGCCGTCATACAAAGAAATTATGAACCAGCGAAATATTAAAAGGGACCTTTAATGCCCCTTTCACAAGATGTAATATCAGTCTCTGGTGTCTCCAGAATGTGTCTGTGAAGTTTCAGCTCAAAATCCCCCACAGATCATTTATTATAGTTTGTCACATTTGCCTCTATTTGGGTGTGAGCAAAAACACACTGTTTTTGTGTGTGTCCCTTTAAATGCAAATGAGCTGCTGCTCCCGCCCCCTTTCCAGAAGAGGGCGGAGCTTTAACAGCTCAACAACAACAAAGCTGGAGAATCTCACGCAGCCAAAATGAGGATTGTCAGTAACGGTGTTCAGCCTTACATTGTTCAAACCGGAGTCGACACTGATGGAGAGACTCAGGAAGAAGTTACAACTTTTAGACGTTTCTGAATGGTTAGTGGATAAATTGATGTAGTTGCTGTGGAGTTGATTCAACTCATCCACTAGCATGTGTCGTCATGTTCATCTTTTGTGTTGAATTGATCCTCGTTTGTGAAGCAGTCCGGCATAAAATGACGGCAACAACACTCTACTACAACAACTCTTCCTCTTCTCTAAAGCAGCCCAAAATGGCCCCGCCTCCTTTGTTGTGTGTTCTCGGGGGCGGGGTTTATGTAAATTTTAGGGTTTGTGATGTCACCGACCCAGGAAAAAGCTTGTGTAGTCCCTACCAGCCTTTGTTCCTTAAAAAGCAATTTCAGTAAAAGAAAATATCTCTTTGCATTGAACTTTGAGTGTCGTAACTTTGCAGATGTTGTTTATGATCAAACAGCAACATTACACACTAACTAAAGTTAAAAAAGTGAAATCATAATCAACCACCCCTTTAATAACTGATTATTTTGTAGTCAATGTATGCTTTTTCCTGTCAACTTTGTTCTATGCATTTTTTTATTTTATTTTTTTTGCATAGTAAAATAAAACCTGTAGCTGTAATTTGCCAAATAATTTTGTTAATTAAACACCTTAACCAATTTTAGTGTTTTGTTCTTCCCTCATATTTAACATTTTAAAAACAATTACATATTTTTCTCATATTTTGATGGTTTAATCGAATATGTAGGGTCATTAAAAGCAAATATCCCCTCCGGGCATCACTTTGGGACACTACTGATGATTCCTTTTGATTAGGGTGAAGGTTAGGTATCTGCATAGTCACCTTTCCTCCTTTTTCACGTCTGTCTGCCCGTCACCTTCCCTTCCAAGCTCTCCATGCTGTCATTGCGGAGGAAATGATGTGGCTAAATCTGGAAGTGCCATCTCCACAGTCATTATCACAGACAGGTCAGGCGTTTATTGGGTCTCACCTCACCGATAGCCTGGCGATCATTAATCCATAAGCACGAGATAATGAGCACCGAACAGATTTATGCAATTACGGCCACATGGCGGATAGAGCAGCACTCTTTAGCCTAACGCATTAATGAGCTTATCAATATGTGTCGCGGGTTCAGGGTTCGATGGGACTAAATGAGACGTGAGCTGTAAAGGCCCAGAGCGCCTCTCGTCCGCAGGGTCACGGATGTTTCCGAGGCTTTTAGATAGAATGCTTTAATCCTGCTTTAATCGCATCGACAGCTTTGCCACTGGAAGTAAATTTCGCTTCCTCTGCGAAAGGCCACATCACATCCGGAATGAAACCTCATCAAAACAGAAGCATAAACATGTCGTGTAGAGTTATACCTGAAGGAAGATTGCTTGCTCTTTATGGCCGTCTGTTCCAGCTTAATTACAGCGATTGTGTTTTGCCTATTGGTGGGTGTTCAAGAACAACAGCTCGAACAGAACAAACCCTTTCCAACATCAGGCGAGGATGTCAGGATGTTCACCTTGTGATATTTATGGAGTAGGACACATTGTTTATTTATCGTCGTCCGTTCGAGGCCTTGTCTCATGCACTCTTTAAACATCCTGTTTGTGTGAAGGCTTTTCATTATCGTGACCATGCTGCTGAATGCAGGCCCTCGGGCTGGTCCAGTGAAATATGCGAGACGCAGGTTGCGTGCTGATATCGGCTCGCTCGCAGCCTTGAGTCCCCCCGCCCCCTGCAACCCGGTTCAAGCCCTATAAATAAACACCAATTAATCACCAGCTGAGAGGAGAGGAAGCCCTGACCGGAGCAGTGACGGCCCTCCAAAACTGAACTCAGCGTCTTCTCTGTTTTCTCTTTGTCGAGGTTGATGTGGTCGTGTTGTGGAAGCGGACTTCAAGTGACCATTGAGTCACTTCATATTACGAGGCATGTTCCAGGTTCAGTCAGGATGATGAATCCATCAGGTTGGCTTTTTACCAAGTCGTTTTCAGTATGTTACTGTGCCAAGATGTGATTTTGACTGAACAGAAAGCTTGCCAAGTTTGCATCCTGTAATTTTGCAGAATACCTAGAACTGCCTGGTATAATAAAAACATAATCCTGTGATTCACACCAAACAACTTGTATAGGCTTTCATGTATAGACTTCCCAGGTAAAAGAAGAATCAATGACCGCACCCAAGTGCTTGTAATTACCCACCTGTTTAATAAGCGTCATGAATAATTACTGGACTAGAATCACCTAATCCTTTCCGATCAAATATAATTTCCTGTGTTTTCATTTGCAGTAAGGTGATTTGCTTCACACCACTGCACGAAATTCCTAATTTCAGAATGATATTTAGATGTTCACCTTCTTTTATCTAACAAACCTTGTATTGCGGTGTCATCAGAGTATTTAATAATGTAATTATTCTTTTAGTTTTTCTACCTATACAATCATTTGTATATAAAGCAATGGGAACGTTTCTGTTGAGCAATGTCAGAGCAGTTTAGATTAGTCACCACTGAAAACACCAGAATATGACGTGCCGCTTTCCCATACTTTTTTAATCAAAATTACAATTAATCATTATTACAATATCAAGAGCAAATAATCAACAATGAGGATTCTGTCATAATACTGCAGCCCTACTCTGTCCTGTCCTGTTTTTATTTGATATACTTATGTAGGCTGTGTGAATTTACTTTAATATCATAACATTATGCATTTGTAGTGTAAATACTTGTGTGCCACCAACACTAAACACCAAAAGTCATGTCAGATGCAGCTTCTGTTCCACCTTTGCAGTGTAAAGATGGTTTTTGTTGATATGTTTATTAGCAAGAGTTTGTAGCATTCTGAAGTAATTGGTTAAATTTAAGGCAAAAAAAAAGTTTAATCAGTTAATTATAAAAAATTATAAAACATTGTTTCAACAACAACAACAAAAAAATGTGTTAACGTTTTCCACTAGAATTTTTAACTTAAGCCAATTGGGAGAATTACATTAATTCAAAGCAATATTTTGAGTTGATCCAACATGATGTTTTAGGTAAGGTGGACACAATAAAAACACATTTCTAAGTAACATGAACTTAATAATTGTCAACTTGAATGCAACTATTTTAAGTTGATCTAACATAATGTTTTAAGTAAGGTGGACACAATAAAACGCATTTCTAAGTAACATGAACTTAATAATTGTCAACTTGAATGCAACTATTTTAAGTTGATCCAACATAATGTTTTAAGTAAGGTGGACACAATAAAACGCATTTCTAAGTAACATGAACTTAATAATTGTCAACTTGAATGCAACTATTTTAAGTTGATCCAACATAATGTTTTAAGTAAGGTGGACACAATAAAAACACATTTCTAAGTAACATGAACTTAATAATTGTCAACTTGAATGCAACTATTTTAAGTTGATCCAACATAATGTTTTAAGTAAGGTGGACACAATAAAACGCATTTCTAAGTAACATGAACTTAATAATTGTCAACTTGAATGCAACTATTTTAAGTTGATCCAACATAATGTTTTAGGTAAGGTGGACACAAAACGCATTTCTAAGTAACATGAACTTACCAAGCACGGCTTGTCACCATGATGGTAAATCTCCAAAAACCCATATTAACAGAAACTCTTCTAAATTAGCATAACAAAACACTAATTACTGCTAAATCTCCTTTACCATTAATCTTGTGCAAACAACATTATATAACACTTAATTTTAGCATTTACTCTCCCTTTCAAGTGCCATGGGCAAAGCATGATGGGAAATATAAATCCCAGCCCAGTTTCACTTAAGTTCGTCTAAATTTAAAGAAGTGGTCATACAACTCAAAACAATGAAACACGTTTACACGACATCAGATTGTATTTTACATTAACAGAACTTAAATACATTTTTGATTAAGTGAAAATGTTAAACTATGACAAGTCATGATAGTATATCGAATCAATAGGCATAATTTGTGTGTCATCCAAGCTCAATAAAATAACTATTACAAGTAAAAAGTCTAACAGCATTTCAGAATTTATTTTTTTTATTTCACAACAATATATTTATTTAAGTAATGACTAAAGGTCCCCTGAATTAGTTTTTAGAGTGTGTGAGGGTTAAAAAAAAAAAGCCCCTAGAAATATATGGGCCATTCTAGGGCTGGGCGATATATCACATGCGATTGTCACGCGCATTTCGTCAGTAAAGCCGGTTCCCTGATTATCGCTAAATCGCCATCACCTGCTTTCAAATGGAGCGGCATTTAATAGACAGAGCCGTAGTCCACTGACAAGCTACGCAATATCGCGTTCATTATCGAAGGCGATTCATCTGCGAATAATGAACGTGATATTGTGTGGCTTGTCAGTGAACTATGGCTCTGTCTATTAAATGCCGCTCCATTTGAAAGCAGGTGATGGCGATTTAGCGATAATCAGGGAACCGGCTTTACTGACGAAATGCGCGTGACAATCGCATGCGTTATATCGCCCAGCCCTAGGCCATTCAACAGAACTGGTTCAAAGTCAGAGTTGCAAATATCTTTGAAAAAAATACATCTTTGTCCACGTATTTTGCATGTATGCAAATTGTATAATATCCAACATACACATTTCTAGTAATTGTGCAGTTAATTCTCATATTGTATTTTTAAAAGGTTTTGGAATATTTTTCCTCTCCCCAAATTTGTCACTACCAAAACACAATAATAAATAATTTAATAAGAAGGGTTACATTTGACCTATTAAAATTTAGTTTACATCTACCTTGTAAATATATATTTTTTGCCATTTAAAAAAAAAAAAATATATATATATATATATATATATATATATATATATATATATATATATATATATATATATATATATATATTTTATATATATATATATATATATATATATATATATATATAAAAACAGGTAAGTAAATAACAATAGCAATTTTAACTGTATTATATATGTGTAATTTATGAGATTTGTTATATTTTGAATCCATTCTGTCTTTGTAAAAGGTATAAAGTTTATCATACTGATTTCATTAGTTTAAATATACATTGAACCAAACACTATAATAACATCTTGGTTGATAATTCAATATACTTATTATTTTTGACAAAACATCCAATATTTCGGTAATGACTGCACATTTCCGGTAGTGACCACATCACAGAATTTTAACTTTTTTCACATACTAAAAAATGTTAAAATTCTAATGATTTGCATAACTGTACTAAAAATACTTTTTTCCCCCGAATAAATGATTGTGTTCCCTTTTGCCAATACCAAAACAATGATGACATGTTTTGGTCGTGACTGTTTCGGTAGCGACAATTTTAGGTAGTTTTGAGTCTAGCTCAAAGATGCTAATCAGCACATGGTTGGCTAGCACAGTTCTGAACAGTCGTACAGACATAAAAATGCTAAATTATATTTCAAATTATATATTTTAAAAAACAACAATGGAAAAAGTGCAACAAATATTTCAATGTTATTTTCACAAATTTAGGGGTTTTAAATTTAGGGGTCAGGGTTCAGGACAGTCACCTCCCAATTCAAAGTAACCAATAAATGATGATTTTATTTACATTACGCTTACTGTTATTCCAAATATTATTGTGGGATTCAATAGTTAATAGAAGAATCTTAGTAAAATCTAAAATTTGAATACTTAATTGATTAATCAATGCAGGTTTCATTTTATTTTTTATATTTTGTTGACCTGGTAATTTATATTTAAAATATCATAACTGGCTCTTTCAGTGAAGCGTCAGTCTTTTCTCTTAGTGATGTATGTAGGATGCTCCAGTCATTCAGTGCTCTTAAAGCCCGCCCCCTGTAAGCTCGCGCTCATCTGCATACGCTTCTGAGAGCCACGCCCACGTCTCAACATCCAATCATCAACTAATGCATAGAACCAAGCCCCGCCCTACTTTTTTTTTTGATAATACATTGCACTCAGATCTTTGTCACGATACATAAGAAAAGATCTGTTGCTACTTTCATTTCATCGCAACTTTAAAATTCACAAATATATCCTCACTAACACATGACTTCTGTGCTAGAAACACTTATTGACTTATGCAAAGTTACAATTATTATATTTTCAACTTTTTGACAACATAATGTTAGAAAAACCCTGCAAGAGCAGAAAGAGACGAGGTGTAACTGCAAAGAGTAAACGTCATTCATGTGAAACTTCAGAGCCACTTCAGAATGCCAGTATTCCTCATGAACAAGAATGCATGTCATTTAACAAAAATACAAGCTGTAAGCAAGATTTGTGATTTAAACTGAAGGATGATTTTAATTTTGTGTGGTCATGAACATCAATATCCATTGCTGTGGATAGAGCGATGATCGCAAACTGTTTCTGTAAGGTGAAAATAACCTGAAGCGGATTTCAATCGCATTTCAGCGCAGCATGTTTAGATGTCAGAGCGCTCCCGCTTGGATGAAGAAAGGTATCCTCTGGAAGCTGCCGAGATCTGCCGGGTGAGCAGAGATGACACCACGGAGGGCTGTAATTAGTTATTCAATTACGCTGCGATTATGTGTGTGCATTGATGGGGAGGAGGCCACTCAAACGCCGGCTTACTCTCTCAGCACCTCCTTTCAGCTTTTTGTTCTTAAGTGCTGCGCTCTCATTAAAATGCCTTTTTAACCAGCATGGCACCTGCTTTAAAATCAAATGCGGGGCGCTCGTTACGCCTAATGGCAGCATGTCTGCCAGCGACGCTCTCAGCGGCATCCCACTCTCTCCGCCCGCCAAAGCCAACGCGCTCCAAATTAGCTACATTTCACAAACAATTTCACCGACTCGTTACGCAGTTAGATGTTTATTGGAAGATCACTGACTTCCCCCGAGCGATACTTGTGCCAGATTGAGGTGGCGAAGCGGTGGCCCACATAATAGACCTCAATTATAATTGGAGCCCTGTGTCCGTTTATGCCTTTATTTATGGAACCTTTGCATTGAAGTACAGCGGCCTTTGTGTTTTCGCCTTCAGAATGGAAGCAGTTTGGACGCCCCCCTCGGGGGTTACAAGCGCATCGATTAAACCCCAAACCCTTCGCCACCGGTGGCACGATGCCGCTCTGTCGTTTGCTCCCAAAAGCTCGTTCTCTTGTGTTCCAGTTGTTTTGTAACCCTGACTGAATTCAGACCCCAATGACATCAAATGAGCCCCTGAAATGAACTTCTTGTTTTCTCTTTCGTCTAATGTATGTCATCTTGTCTTAGATCTGCTGTCACAGTAGTTACGATAAACCTGGGTTTAAATTCAGTATGAGCACATCAGAGCTACTGTATGGCAGTAGGAGATTTATGCATTTATGCAACGACTAGATCAGTGTTCCTGTTGGGAGATGCTGGAATATAAATAAATATATTCCCTCAGGTTTTTATTCCTTTTTTCAAAATAATCTTGTTTTGTAATCCTCAGATTATTGTAAATCTAAAGATTAAAAAAAAAAAATACTATTTTGCTACAAACATAAACAATATTATATTCTGCTTGAATGATGACTCTGTACTGAAGATAAAAGGAGAAGACGTGGCAAACTGGAAAAATGACAAAAACAGCAAACTGGAAAATGTCATTCATTTCATTCATTTTGTTTTGGAAAAACATTAAAGAACAAGAATGCTGGAAATTTAGACAGAAACTACAGAAAAAGACATCTAGAGTTTTTATTTGGAAAAGAATTGGCATAAATTATTCAATCTTAGGTCATGATACATTTGAAAAATATCTGTAGTTTTATAATAAGATTACTTAAATTAGATAAAATGCTCTATATGTTATTAATTTGCATACACTATGTATTATACTTAAATCTGGTTTGACATCCAAAATGTCTAAGACTTTTTTCTGTCATATTTTGACACCTTTTATGTAATATCTCAATTGGAAATTGTGCTTGTCATATTTCTTTAAAATAAATTCCAGTTGTTTTAAATGCAACTTTGCTTGTATTGCCAATGAATGTCATTTTGTTATATAACACAAAAATATTTTAATCGTGGCTCAAGTGTCCAAGTACTTTCTGGTGCTACTCAATATGCATATTTAGTTGATATACAGGCATGCAGCTGTATCCGTTTATTTATTATTTATTTATTTTTCTTTGTAGCCCACTTCTGATCTTGGTTTTGTTTGTTTTAATCTATTCAATCACGAAGTAGACATGACTGTTATCAGTCAATTTGACTCATTGTAGGAAAATACTGTAAATCAATCGCAGTACTCAGCTGTGTGTAGTGTACACTAATCACTGTCTGACACCTCAAACTGTAGTTGAACTTTTGATCATGTCTCATAAGGTCACAGGATGTGAAATATCAGTTTTTCAAGCTATTAAAATGGCCTTGGGATCTCAGAGGCCTTACAGAACACCAGGGTCAATTAGTCAAAAATAACACACTGATAATTCTCCGTGTTGAAAGCCCTTGGTGAAGAGCGTTTTTCCAGATGTGGGACGAGATGCGTCAGAGCGCTGTCTTATCTGATCATCAGCACTTTTCAGAAGATTCCTTGGCTTCTGTCTTTGTCTCCACACGTCACTATACTCACTCCACCTCTCGTGTTATAGCATGTAAATGTTTATATTGTGTGTCCATAACATTTCCATAAAAAGAATGGGGATCTATTACAAAGACTCCGGTTCGGTGATGAACTTGCTCTGCGTCTGTAAGCGCTGTTAGTTTTGGCTCGTTCAATCAGTCGGGACTGTAAATCAGTGTGTGCAAAAGAGAGCTCAGGACTTTAGAACGGAGCTGTAGACATGGTCTGATGTCAAGTCAGCTTTATTTCTACAGCGCTTTACACAGAACAGATTGTTTCAGAGCTGTAATACACAGAATCAATGATGCAAACTTCATCAAATATGAGACAAATTCTGACTGAGCTGTAAAGAAGACAATAGTGTCATTATTCAGATTTATACTCATCTGATAATGTCAGCGAAGTCAAATCAATAATATTGTTAAATATTATGTCTTTTAAACCTTAAATGTGTGAGAGTAGTAAGGATCAAGTGACAGAAATGGAGAACAAAACCTTGCATATGGCACTATCCAATCTGACTGTCTGGCTTGATGCACCTTCCATTTATTGTGGTGTCAGTCACTGTTTTCCTGTCCAAGTGGACGGATCTTCCAGTGAGGATCAGACTTTATAGTGACATTCAAAAGTCTGCGTGAGACTGAGAAACTGTTCACATGCACAGTTTAGTTTAGACTGACCTGATTCACTCTTGAATCGTTCACTCTCAGAACTGAACTGAACAGCTAGCCGTTGTCGAGTGGATTACTAACGGTTATGTTTTATGTCAATGGTTGCTAACATTTGTTTTGTCAAAAGTAACAAACTGGTGCTTGACACCATCACTTCAGTGCTGAGCTCAACATATTCCCAGCTGCATTTAAAGGATTAGTTCACTTCAGAATTTAAATTTCCTGATAATTTACTCTCCTCCATGTCATCCAAAATGTTCATGTCTTTCTTTCTTCAGTGGAAAAGAAATGAAGGTTTTTGAGGAAAACATTCCAAGATTATTCTCCATTTTCTGCAGCTTCAAAGAGCTCTACATGATCCCAGACGAGGAATAAGAGTCTAATCTAGAGAAACCATTGCTCATTTTCTAAAAAAATAAAAAAAAAAAAAATTATATACTTTTTAACCACAAATGCTCGTCTTGCACTGCTCTGTGATGCTCCACACATTATGTAATCATGTTGAAAAGGTCACGTGTGACCATCTCATTTTCTTTTCCAAAATCATCAGATATCGTTTTTACCTTTTTTTGTAAAGGCTGTTTGATTTAGTCTTTGCACGTTCGCTTTGTAAACACCGGATCAGTACTTCCACCTACGTCACACATGACCTTTCCAACATGATTACGTCATGCGTGGAGCATCTCAGAGCAGTGCAAGATGAGCATTTGTGGTTAAAAAGTATATAATTTTTATTTTCTTTAGAAAATGAGCAATGGTTTCTCTAGATCAGACTCTTATTCCTCGTCTGGGATCATGTAGAGCTCTTTGAAGCTGCACTGAAACTGACATTTGGACCTTCAACCCGTTGAACCCCAGTGAAGTCCACTATATGGAGAAAAATCCTGAATGTTTTCCTCAAAAACCTTCATTTCTTTTCGACTGAAGAAAGACAAACATCTTGGATGACATGGAGGTGAGTAAATTATCAGGAAATTTTAATTCTGATGTGAACTAAACCTTAAAGGGATAGTTCACCCAAAAATGAAAATTTGATGTTTATCTGCTTACCCCCAGGGCATCCAAGATGTAGGTGTAGAACACAAATGATGACTTTTAACTCAAACCGTTGCAGTCTGTGAGCCGTATAATGTGTGCCAATGGTAACACAATTCATAAGAGTTAAATAAACATGCACAGACAAATCCAAATTAAACCCTGCGGCTCGTGAAGACACATTGATGTCCTAAGACATGAAACGATTGGTATTTATATAATTTTTTACCTCTAAAACACCACTATGTCCAACTGCGTTCAGCACTCGCTTAGTGAGGTCTGATTGCGCTCTGACAGTGGAAGTGATGTCTGGCACTCATTGAAGTATAAGCGCGAGACATCACTGCCGCTGTCAGAACGTGATCAGACCTCAGTAAACGAGTGCTGAACGCAGTTGGACATAGTGGTGTTTTAGAGGTAAAAAATTATATAAATACTGTTTGGTTTATCGCACAAACCGATCGCTTCGTGTCTTAGGACATCAGCGTGTCGTCACGAGCCGCAGGGTTTCATTTGGATTTTTTCGACTCTTATTGTTTGAGTTCCCATTCACTCGCATTATAAGACTGACAGACTGTAACGGTTGGAATTAAAAATCATAATTTGTGTTACCTCCATCTTGGATGCGCTGGGGGTAAGCAGATAAACATCAAATTTTTATTTTTGGGTGAACTATCCCTTTAAAGTGCAGTTGTCGCCCCAAAACATTGCAATGTGCAATTCTTCAGAAAATGCAACTTTTCTGTCCCTGTTTGCAGGTTTGGTCCGGGTCTGGTCATCTACTGGTACGGGTTCATAGTGGAGCTGGACTGCCAGCATGAGCGAGGGATCCTGCTGAAGGACGGCTTCCCCTCAGACATCGTAACCCTGTGTCAGGGGACGGCGCGGAGCTGACGGGCGTCACAGGGACGTTTGTTGGTGGGGAGGTGAATTCGGAAGCAATTTAGCTTTCCTGCAGTGTGAGACTACTGGCAAACATCTGCCGTGAACTCTCGGTGAACTCGGGAGAAAAAAACTGGCGCCTCAGATCCTGCAGGTAACACAGCACTGCCGTACGTCACTTTCATCTGCCCTCAGACGCTGGCTCGCGGTCCACTCAGTGTATGATGGTGTGTGTTTAGACGTAATAAAGTTGAGTTCTTCATATATTCTGTGTTTATCTTCTGAAGCTGAGAGTGACGCTCTCCAAAACTTCCTCTTCCGCTGAGAGCCATAGAGAGATAACAGAGATATAAGAGCTTCCTGTCTGTTCTCTGTTAACCCTCTACAGCCTGACATATGAAATGAGAATCGAAAAATGTGTTTTTTTTAAATTGGAAACCTTTAGACGTTTTAAAAAAGTTTGGTTGCACTTTATTTTGATGGTCCCCTTTAGACATTCTGTTGACTGTAAGTAAATATGCACCATCACGTCAACTAACTCTCATCAGAGTATTAGGAAACTTTCTGCTTAATATCTGCTGACACTTTATTTTGATGCTCCCCAACAGCCACTCTACTGACTATAGGTAAATTTGCAACTACACTACCATTCAAAAGTTTAGAAACATTACTATTTTTAATGTTGTTTGAAAGAAGTCTTTTATGCTCATCAAGCCAGCATTTATTTATAATTTTAAATAATGGTTTTCTATTTTAATATACTTTAAAATATATATATATATAATATTTTCTGTAATGCAAAGCTGTGTCTTCAGTCTTCAGTGTCACATGATCCTTCAGAAATCCTTCTAATATGCTGATTTGATACTTGGTTATTATCAAAGTTGGAAACAGTTGTGCTGCTTAATATTTTTGTAAACTCTGATACTTTTTTCAGGATTCATTGATGAATAAATAGTCAAAAAGAACAGCATTTGTTCAAAATAGAAATATTTTCTAACAATATAAATCTTTACTTTTTATCAATTTAACACATCTGTGCTGAAAAAAAGTATTAATTTCCTCAAAAAAAAAAAAGAGAAAGAAAACAATTACTGACCCCAAACTTTTGAACAGTAGTGTATATTGTTACAAACTATTTAATTTAAATAAACGCTGCTTTTTTAAAACTTTTTATTCATCAAAGAATCCTAAAAAAAAGTATCACATTATAAAAAAGTATTAAGCAGCACAACATTTGTAACAAATCATCATATTAGAATGATTTCTGAAGGATCATGTGACACTGAAGACTGGAGTAATTCAGCTTTGATCACAGACCATTATAATAGAAAACCATTATTTTAAATTGTCATAATATTTCACAATATTATTTTTTTTCTGTATTTTTGATCAAATAAATACAGGCTTGATGATTAGAAGAGACTTCTTTGAAAAACATTAAAAATAGTAATGTTTCCAAACTTTTGAATGGTAGTGTACATGTCAACTTACTCTACTAACCCGAACACCTAACAGTCTACTAATACTCTAATGAGAGTTAGTTGACATGTAGTTGCAACAGAATGTCTAAAAGGGACCATCGAAATGAAGTGTAATTAAAAGTTTATAGCTCATGCAGTTTGATATAGTGAGAATATAAATGGAAAAACAGCTTAATTTTATTCAGAGGCCCAAACTGAGCAGAAATAAGCAGTTTGGTGCAGATGCTGCTGATATTAATATGACAAAAAGTAAGATGTAATTCTGATGCTTCTAAATTAATGACATTTTTATAACAGTATAGCAGATACTTACATAAAATGCATATTAACATCAATATCTGCCAATAAAATGTCTTAGTAAGATGATATTTAAATGCTTATGATCAAATATCTCTCAATGCAACACAATGATGATTGAGAGATGAACAAATAAACCTTCAGCAAAAGTCAGATGATCATATTTGATACTCGTGATTTTTTTTCTATAAAATGATGTCTGAATAATCAAGTAAACCAAAGCTCCTTCAGTCCAGTTGAAATATTACTTACAATATCAAAGTTATTCTTACGTTCACTTGATAAAAATCAGTGCAGATTTCACAGCAGAAAGACACGTGAAGCAGGAGCTGAAGGAGGACGTTTGTACTTGAGTCTAAACAGATCATATCGATCATTTAAAAGCCTTAGAAGTTTGTGTATCAGAATATAATACAGTAGCTTATAGGGTTAATCAGGACCCATCTCTCACTTTACAGCTCCGCTCATATGAGTCCAGTAAAGCGCTTCATGATTTGTTACCCTTAAACTCTAACCCTAAACTGATCTTGATTCACACTGCCCTCACACGGGCCCCAAACACAAAGGCCCGTCAACGGTCGCCCGTCAACGACAAGCTCTTAATGCAGTAGAGAAAGAAGTAAAACCACAGTGAATAGGTGAGTCAGTTCCTCTGGAGAGCTTCCTGTCATTGTGTTCTTGATGATCAGACACTGCAAATTAGATTCTGCTCTCAATGTCCTGCCATGATGTTTCCATGCGCCCATGTTTCTGTCACATGGGCTGTTTTCATGTCTGCCTGCTTTTAGATTCAGTGGTGAATCTAAAATGAAAATGAAATAAAAAATTGCCATTACTAACCCTCATGCCTCGTTCCTCTTTGAAACACGAATATATTTTTAATAAAACCTCAAGAGATTTCAGGCCATCCATTGAAAGTCTTTTCATCCAAAACTGTGATGCTTCAAAATGTTTATTAAGAGTTGGTAAGTGTGTTGTGAAAAGTACTGACATTTAAAAAAAAGTGACACTTTGAAGCACTGTTGAGCGGATTTGTAAACACCTCTGATTGGCCATTGAGTTCATGCGCTCAACATACACGTCTTTTATTGGCCATTGAGTTCATGCGCGCATCAGATACAGTGCTCAGCATAAATGAGTACTCCCCCTTTGAAAAGTAACATTTTAAACAATATCACAATTAACACAAAAACAATTTCCAAAATGTTGACAAGACTAAGTTTAATGTAACATCTGTTTAACTTATAACATGAAAGTGAGGTTAATAATATAACTTAGATTACACATTTTTTCAGTTTTACTCAAATTACGGTGATTTAAAAATGAGTACACCTCACAACAAAAACTACATCATCTAGTACTTTGTATGGCCTCCATGATTTTAATGACGGCACCAAATCTTCTAGGCATGGAATGAACAAGTTGGCGACATTTTACAACATCTATCTTTGTCCATTCTTCAAGAATGAGCTCTTTTAGAGACTGGATGCTGGATGGAGAGTGATGCTCAACTCGTCTCTTCAGAATTCCCCACAGGTGTTCGATTGGGTTCAGATCAGGAGCCACTGAATCACTTTCACCCTGTTCTTCTTCAGAAATCCAACAGTGGCTTTAGATGTGTGTTTAGGATCATTGTCATGTTGGAAAAGTGCACGACGACCAAGGGCACGGAGTGATGGTAGCATCTTCTCTTTCAGTATAGAGCAGTTCATCTGTGAATTCATGATGCATCAATGAAATGCAGCTCGACACCAGCAGCACTCATGCAGCCCCACATAAGGACACTGACACCACCATGTTTCACTGTAGGCACCATGCTTTTTTCTTTGTATTCCTCACCTTTGCGACGCCATCCGTTCCAAAAACATTAATCTTGGTCTCATCACTCCAGAGTATAGAGTCCCAGTAGTCTTCATCTTTGTTGGCAAACTCTAGGGGGCTTTTTTGTGTCTGGACTTTAGGAGATGCTTCTTTCATGGATGCTTCTTTCCATGATGCCATTCCTCTGTAGTGTACGCCGTATTGTGTCACGAGAAATAGTCACTCCAGTTTGGCTTTCTACTTCTTTAGATAACTGCAGTGAACTTGCATGCTGATTTTCTTCAACCCTTCTCATCAGAAGACGCTCCTGTCGAGGTGTTAACTTCCGTGGACGACCTGGATGCCTCGGTGAGATGGTTGCAGTTCCATCTTTTTTACATTTTTGTCCCACTTTTGCTACAGTATTCTGACTGATAAGTAAAGCTTTGCTGATCTTCTTGTAGCCTTCACCTTTCTGGTGTAAAGAAATTATTTTCTTTCTCAGGTCTGGTGACATTTCTCTTCCATGTGGTGCCATTGCTGACAGCATGAAATGGGAAGCGGTTTTAACACCCTTTTAGAGTCATCTGTCTGCTGGACACCTGTGTAATGAATAATTAGACTCACATGTGCTTGAATTCTTGTTAAATTAGACATTTGTAGTCTAAAATGTAGCTTTGCTCCAGTCTTTCAGTGGGGTGTACTCATTTTTGCATCACCCTATTTTGAGTAAAAAAATAAGTTATATTATTAAGCTTACTTTCATGTTATAAGTTAAACATGTTATATTAAACTTAGTCTTGTCAACATTTTGGAAATTGCTTTTGTTCATTGAGATATTGTTTAAAATGTTACTTTTCAAAGGGGGTGTACTCATTTATGCTGAGCACTGTATGTCTGTGATTAGCCATTGAGTTCAGACACTCGTCAGATATGTCTGTGATTGGCTACAATGATCAACGCTTCAAAAACATGTTGTAAATAGACATCAATGACACTCTTCACTGAGCGCTTACACAGATAAACATGGGAGTGTTTGAAAGCAGGCGTCTATCTGCGGACCGGTTCACTGATGGACACTTGCTTTCAAACACTCCAGCTTTGAAAACACTTTTTCAAATTCAGTTTCACTTTCAAATTTCACTCTTCTGTGTGCTTTTGAACGCTCCTGTGCATTGATCATTGTAGCCAATCACAGACATATCTGTTGAGCATGTGAACACAATGGCCAATCAGAGGTGTTTACGAATCCGCTCAACAGCGCTCAAAGTGTCACATTTTTTAAATTTCAGTATCGACTTGGTACTTTTGACAACACTAGTTAAAATAAATCCATAGGAATGGAGCAGTTTAATCCATGATCACTGGTTAAAAGTTTGGAATAATTACCCTTTTTTCCATGCTACATTTATTTATTCAAAAATACAGTATCAGTGTTGAAAACTGTTGAGCTACATTAAAAAGTATGGGGTCAGTAAGATTAAAAAAAAAAGCAAAAAATGTAATAATTTTATATTAATCAAGGATGCATTAAATTGATCAAACAGTAAAGACATTTAATGTAGCTAAAGACTCTATTTTAAATAAATGCTGCTCTTCTGATCTTTCTATTCATCAAAGAACCCTGACAAATAAAATGTATGGTGGTTTAAAAAAATATGTTTTCAACATTGATAATAATCAGAAATGTTTCTTAAGCATCAAATCAGCATATTAGAATGATTTCTGAAGGATCATGTGACACTGAAGACTGGAGTAATGATGCTGAAAATTCAGCTTTGATCACAGGAATAAATTACACTTTACTATATATTCACACAGAAAACGGCTGATTTACATTGTAAAAATATTTAACTTTTTTTTACTGTATTTGTGATCAAACAAATGCAGGTTTGGCAAGCAGAAGAGATTTCTTTCAAAAACATTAAAACAATCTTACCCACCCAAACTCTAGTGTATATAGAGCTCATCAAATTACAGCGAACAGAAGCTTAAACATGCGAGTTCGACGTGTGAGAACGGTTGAACATGATACAGGAGAGTAAATGACGACAGAGTTTCATTTTTGGGAGAACCAAGGAGATCCCAAACTCTCCTAGATCAACACAAATGAAACGCCTCAGAGACCCGTGAGCGGACCGTCCAGCCGTCGGCCCAACATGAGTGCGGATTTGAGCTTGTGGAGGTTTGGAGGGAACAGGAAGCAGATCAGCAGCTGTTTCTGCTCAGTCATTAACATATTCATCTCTCGGCAGAGCAGCAGGTGTGTTATTATGTGCTGCTTCACACACTCACATTCTCTGCTGGCAGTTAACTGCGTTTGTCTGATGGTCTTACGTCACGGCTGAGATTTCAACGGTTTAATCCAGCTCCATCAGCACTCAAACACAGCGGCCTGAAACTCTCACTGAGGGAACCCAAATGATTATTACACCAGATTAACTAGATATAATGTGAGCTGTTCCCTTTTACGTTTACTTTGTATGATAGTTTTATGGCTAAAATGTTGCTTTGTATTAAAGTTATAAATAAAATAAAACTTTATAATATCTAATAAAACATTCCAGAAAATGCCATTCATTATAATTGAGACAAAACCTCAAGAGATTGATGAGTTAAATTTATTTGATCAAAAATACAGTAAAAAAGTTAAATATTTTTACAATGTAAAATATCTTCTTTCTATGTGAATATATAGTAAAGTGTAATTTATTCCTGTGATCAAAGCTGAATTTTCAGCATCATTACTCCAGTCTTCAGTGTCACATGATCCTTCAGAAATCATCCTGATATGATGATTTGCTGCTCAAGAATCATTTCTGATTATTATCAATGTTGAAAGCAGTTAAATATTTATGGAAACTGTGATACATTTTATTTTTCAGGATTCTTTGATGAATAGAAAGTTCAAAAGAACACATTTATTTAAAATATAGTCTTTTGTAACATTATTGAATGTCTTTATTGTCACTTTTGATCAATTTAATATGTCCTTGATGAATAAAAGTATTAATTTCATTCAAATAAAAAATCTTACTGAAACAATACTGTACATTTCTGGGTGGAGTTTATATTTACATGCACTTATATTACATAATTTCTCCTGTTTGCACATCCCAGTTGTTTTGTCAGTGAAACACATTTGTGGAAATCTTGATATTTGTGAATCTGCTGCAGGAAGTGAAGGACGCTTGTTCTTCGGTCTGTATGTGTGTGTGAACTGAAGTGTCTCAGATGGAGCTGCTGTGATGTTTGAGCCTCAGTGTTGAGGAGCTTCACGACGGCCGTCCGTCCGCTCTCCTCGGCCTGTCACTGGATGTTCGGGTTGATTGTGCTGGATGATTGTGTTTTAGCTGGGGGGATTCAGTCAGTCCGGCCCCTAAAGGTCAACGGCGCGAGTGGCATTTGGGTTCTGACAGGTGACCCACATTCACTGATATTCATGTTCTGTCGGAGGCCGATCCGTCTGTCCATGAGCGACCGTCAGAGAACCGGAGAGTAGAAGAATGTGTGGAGATGCAGAGACGAACGAAACACACATTCAGCTCAAGTCAATCAGGCTGTTTGGCTTTAGTGTGTATGTGGTTTCTACATTATGAGGGCAAAATATCCCTCAAAGATGCCAATACCGTCATTTTTGACCTTGTGGGGACATTTGTTTGATCCCCATGAGCTTATAAATGTATAAAGTGTGCAGGTTATGTATAAACAATGGAGCTGAAGCCTGGAATATTTCCTGGTTTAGATGTCTGAATGAACACATGTGAATGTGGGAGATTTCTGCCCATGTCAAGAAGATTCACATTCATGATATTGATCAGTGGAGGCACTTGAACATTTTTCAGAAATACTTCTATCAATTATATATTCAAAGGGTTAGTTCACCCAAAAATGAAATTTCTGTCATTAATTACTCACCCTCGTGTCATTCCACACCCGTAAGACCTTCGTTCATCTTCAGAACACAAATGAAGATTTCTTTGATAAAATCCAAGAGGTTTAAGACCTCTTCATATACTAATCAACACTTTCAAGGTCCAGAAAGGTACTAAAGACATTGTTAAAACAGTCATGTGACTGCAGTGGATAAACCTTAATGTTATGAAGAGACGAGAATACTTTGTGCGCAAAAACAAAACAAAAATAATGATTTTATTCAACAATCTCTTCTCTTCCCTGTCATTATCTTATGCATGTGACGCAGTAACACAGAGAAGACTTCCATGTTTACGTCTGAATTTACGTCAGTATTGGCCAAAGCTGGTCATGTGATCAGCACGACGCATGCGTGTGACGTTGACGCAGGAGCCGGCCAATAATGAGTCACCGTTCTGATGTAAAACCTGGAAGTGCTGGATGTAAATAAAGTATGAGAATGACACAGAAGAGATTGTTGAATAAAGTCCTTTTTGTTTTGAAAGTATTCTCATCTCTTCATAACATTAAGGTTGAACCACTGCAGTCACATGACTGTTTTAATGATGTCTTTAGTACCTTTCTGGACCTTGAAAGTGTTGATTATATTGCTGTCAGTGGATTTCATCAAAAATATCTTAATTTGTGTTCTGAAGATGAATGAAGGCAAAGACTATAGAAGAACGCTTAAAGGGACTGTAACGAAGGTCTTACAGGTGCGGAACGACATGAGGGTGAGAAATTAATGACAGAAACTTCATTTTTAGGTGAACTAACCCTTTAATGTTTTAATGTTTCTGTCTGGATGTAAGTAATTTCACAAACTTGTGATTGTGTGTGTATTATTCTCTTTAAATATGTTATTCCTGGGCTCTTTAAAATATGAACAATTGTTAGCATGTATTTGTGTTTCTTTATGCTGTAAAAAAAATGTAATATACCAATTAACAAACAATGCAGTGTTGTGAATCATTGCTTTGTGTGTGTGCGCGCGCGCTCTCTGAACAGCACTGAGCTGAAGTGTGTGTGTGTGTGTGTGTGTGTGTGTGTGTGTGTGTGTGTGTGTGTGTGTGTGTGTGTGTGTGTGTGTGTGTGTGTGTGTGTGTGTGTGTGTGTGTGTGTGTGTGTGTGTGTGTGTGTGTGATGGTCAGTTTCTCCTGGTTTGTCGTGTGTTGGTGGTCTGAAGCTCGCTGCTGTGAGCGACTGACGGACTGAAGCGACTCTCGACTGCAGATCCTCATGACTCTAACGGGATCTGCGCTCACACAGAAAATGAGGACATATAGATTTATGTTTTCATATAAAGCTATATTGCAAATATAACAGGCTTCAGGCGAACAGCAAACCTTCACCATTTTATGCATTAAAAGATGCAGTTGTTTTGATTTGGTTTGCCTGTTGAGAATATTCCACATGTATTCAAAATTAAACATAAATTCGCACACGCAGCTTTATGTAGGCAATAATTTCTGTATTAAAGGTTATAATATACCTAGTTATTATTATTGCCGTTGTATGAACGTGCATTTAAGGCTTCAGATATTTTAGGGCTATTTAAATTCCTGCTTGAGTCTCAGAAATCAACTTTCTCAAATGTAAATGTGTCATGTGCAGATGAAAGATGAAGCCCATCCGACACACTGACTTTAATACTTTTCATTAATATGACACAACGACATTTAATAACGTCATTAATTGTAAAGTAATGATGTCACAAAAAATAGCAATAATATTTCGATGTTTCTGTTCTTTAATACTCGTTGACCCGTGAGAGATCTGATCTTCATCCTCATCTTCATCCAGTGCTTTACTGAGGGACACTGATGTTCTGCTGCTTTAATGAACGCGCGCCCGTGTGTGTGTGTATGTGAAATCATTCCCTTTTAAAAGAGATATTCAAATCATTTATAAAAATAAAGGAATGAGATTCAGAAATAGTTCGTCACGCCCTTATTCGTTCATTTATACTCTCACCCAGAAGGGGTCGCTGCGATATTGAGCCCCGGGGTCTGTTCTCTCTCTCTCTCTCTCTCTCTCTATCACACACACACACACACACACACTTTTGTGAAACTCACAGCCTTATTTTCTAATATTATTTAATTGATTTTTTTTTTTTTTTTTTTTTTTCGTTTCCCCTGAAAAAAATAAGGGTTTCAGTGATTAAAATGTTTGCTCCTCCGTCTTTAATTATTCATTATATCATTTTAAATAATTTTAAAAGTCAATAATGGCGCAAAAATGTACGGCCATTTTGAAGTAGCCTACTCATCCTTTATTATTATTATTATTATTATTATTAATACACAAGAACAATAGAAATATACTGAGATTCAAAAGAAATAATCATTTTGTGCTGCTGCTGTTTGTGTGATCGCTGGAGATTCTTCTTCATCATCATCATCACACGCAGAAATTGAGAGACTCCTGAGTTTACGCGAGAATAATAATCCATATATAATAAATCAAAATTTGTGATTCTTCATGTCATTAAATAACCTAAATTAAAAAAAAAAAAAAAAAAAAAAAAAAAAACGAAAATTTAAAATGAACTAAAAACAGCTATAACCATAATCACAATACTCACATTAATAACAATATTAATAATAACAATAATAGCACATATTTTCCCTCAGACTGGTGCTGTCGGCCTGTAACAGATATAATCACAGACTCAGATCAGATGCGCTTTAAAACCTTCGAAGGTCGGTGTGGAATAAATATATTTCCGTGTGCTGGAGTTATTAAATACATCTTCAGCTATTAATTATTAGTGATGCTTCTGTCGGTTCAGTGTGAAATAATGACACTTATTGAGAGGACGGTGTGTGCTGTAGTTTGAGATCATGTGAAGATTTTCAGAGCAGATCTTGTTGTTGTACTCCGGTTTAAATGAAGAACAGAGAGAGAGAGAGAGAGAGAGAGAGAGAGAGAGAGAGAGTGCGGCATTATTCCTGCATGTGCTTTATTGATCAGTGACTGTGAGCTAATGTCATTATCCTCATCAATAGAGAATCACTGTGATGCTGACAGTGATTAATGATCAGGGGCCTCTGCGCGTGACCCCCGGGGCCCACAAACACACACACACAAACACACACACAGCAGATGCCGAACAGGAGCTCTGCGTTAAATGCGAAACATGTAGAAAACAAGTGTGTGTTTCAGTGTTCGTCATCAGACTGAACAAACGCGTGAAAATCATCCGATCCGAATTTACTTGCTCACTTTCTCCCCTTTTTATTTATCTATTTTTTGTTTTAAGTTGGTCTGCTTTTGTGTGTTCTCACATTCCCGTGACTCTGACATGATGATGATGATGATGAAGGCTAGATCATCCATCATTCCTGTCACAGACGCAATTCAGTCCACCTCCTGTCCCCTATTAATATTAAAATCAGCTCACAATGATGCCGTCCTTCCTTTTACTTTTCTTTCTTTCTTTTTTTCTTTCTTTCTTTCTGCTCATAATATTCTACAATTTCAAAATAAATCTTTTGCTATTTTTTTTTTTTTTTCGAATGCGTGTTAATTTAACCATTAAAATGACGCATGTCCATTTGTGATTCTTTGTGAATAAATACATAAAGATTTGCGCTTCGCGTGGTGCAATTTATTTCGGACATTTTAATATACGTTTAAATCTTTATTTTTATACAGGCCTAAGCTCTTTGCGGGATAAAACGCGTGTTTATTAGTGTAGAAACAGCACAATCTCTCCACGCCACCCGGATACATTTTAATGACTGGATATTTAGATATAGTTTTACGTTTTCATTGTTATTATTTTGTAAAATAATTATTATCGTTGCTGTTTTAATTATTAATAATAGTGTAACCGGGTTCTTTACAAATAATTAAAAACCTCCTGCTTGGGGGAAAATACGAAGATTTTCTTTTATCCATCGAGCTTAAAAAAAATGAGACATTCCGCGCAAACGAACCCTTCAGTAAATATTCAGAAAAACATATTAAACATTAAAGTATTGAAGAAAGATCAACTTTCACATCAAACCCTTGAAACATTTGCCCTTTTTTTCCACTAGAGTTTTCTGGAAATGTTTGAATGTGTTTTGATTCGTTGTGTTCATTACGCACGTGCGCGTCGCCATCACTATTATCGCCATTAATCGTGTTATTAGTGCGTATGGCGTTTATAATCACGCAGTGATGTTGTGTGAATGCAGCTGCAGTGCGGCGGTCAGACAGCAGGAGGCGCCGCAGAGACTCAAACCTCCTCTAGGCTCACAGTCGCTCATCTGCAGATCATGGCGAGACCAGCACTGTCCGTTCACCCCCTCAAAACCCCTCAAACCAGCGAAAACAGCCGGTGGAAGCTCTTGTGCTTGTTTTCTATCAAAACAAACATCTTAAACTTCAAGAACACTGAGCCCTTAAACAACAACAATACTGAAAAGCTGTTCGCCATGTTTGTACGATAATAATATTAAACAGGAACGATGCTAAATCCACGTCTGAATTTGCAACAACACACTGTACAGCACACAAGAATCTACCAAAATCAAAAATGAAATATTTATTACAGCATTTGTGACTGAACACCTTTGAAACATTACGCCACAGTCCTCATACAAGTATTGAATGTATTTCTGACAAAGCTCAAGGGAGACAGTATTTCATCTTCTAGTGAGGAGCACGTGCTGAGAAAGGAAGGGGAAATCATGGACATACAATATCAATGCCACAGCAGATCTGAAACTAGCAAAAACATTCGTCTTCAATTGAGGTAAACACATAGAATATCTAACATGAAACAATTAATAGACTGAACTCTGTACGAAGTTTCTTACAATATTCTCTCAGCTTCTCTCCGAGCTTTGAGTTCATAATTTAAGTTCTCTTTTCTTTTCTTTTTTTTCCATCCTTTTAAAGTTTTTCACCGCGTCGACCGTCGATCGCTTCTCTACTGTATGTGCCAAAGAATTCAGAGAATCCGCGTATCGCTATCGTCCGTATGGCAGATTATATATATATATATTGATCCCCAGGCGTGAAACTGCTGTTGGTTTTTCTAGAGGATACGCGTCCTTCATAAGGCTCTTGCTCTGAGAGTCCAAGATACAAAATTAATAATAATAATATTAATAATAATAATATTAATAAAATAAAAACGTATAAAAGCAACACAATCCAGTGCTTGGGCAATTCAAACGAAGAACTTCACCTACAGGGCAACATTCATTCATGGACCAAAAAGGGGGGAAATGCATGACGAAAAAAAAAGAGGAGGGGTCACGTGAAGAGAGCTTCAATCGGCGGGAGAAACTCTTGAGTCTGGTGGTGGAGGAGGAATCATCGGTTACTGTGGTCCGTAACGGGGCGCTTTCTCTCCCGTTATTGCTGCGATCGGAGCTTCTCTGCTTCGGGGATCAGCACACACAGTGTGAAAAAACAGGGCAACGATTTACTCTAGGACTAGCTCATGAAACATAAAGTGAGTGATAAAAATGTACAAGATTTAATTTAGTTTCTATGCTTTTATACTACAGTAGTTTGAACTCTTGGAGTCTCTTTTGTCTTTTTTTTTTTTTTCTTTATCATGACGTGTGTGTGTGCACGTGTGTACTTTTAATAAGTTGAAACATCCTTTGCTGATTCAAACAGACACCCAAGACTTTACAAAGTGTTTTCGTCAGCTCTTGGTCCTCCAGCAACGAAAGTAACAAAATTCACAAGATAAAAAAACGATCACAGCTCGTCTGGAATTCCACGTGACATTCGCCGTTTTCTCTTTTCCTTCAAAAATCTTATTGTCCAGTTCATCCGTGATGGTGTTGGTCGGTTCCCTTCGGTCATCGGCCGGTCCAGCAGCGCTGTGGTCAGGGGGAGGGTCGGAAGAGTCGTGGTCATTTCTGCTCGAGGAGGGGGTCTCCGTGCATTAGCATGGCCGCACGGGTCGGAGGGTGAAGAGGAGCTTGGTGTGACAAACGCAAGAGACGAGGGGCTTTCGGTGGAGGGGGGTGGGTAGGTCGGTCAGTCGGTCGGTGATGCCATGCTCATGCCCACAGGACCACGCTGAGGTGCAAACTCCCCCGGCACGCCTCATGGACCTGAGATTCAGAGAAACACACAGTCAGCGGTGCAAGACGAATGCTCTACATGCAGGCCGCGTGTCTGCAGCTAATGCGGCTAAAGGTATTTCAAACAAAGCACACTTGAGCAGAGACATTTGATAACGGCGTGTATCTCTGCTCGGCATATCAACTCGTGAACGCGTGTTAGAAGATACCTAGATTCACTTCATTTGACTCAATTATGCAGCAGAATGATTGACTTTACATTCTCTGGGAATCAAACCCCTGACTTTGGCGTTGCTAGCACCATGCGAATCCTGCAGAAACAACCTCATCATTACGAGAGGTCGAATTCTGGGTACAAAAAAACGAGGTGCTCTGCTACAAACAGCTTTGATTTAAAGAAATTTACGGGCTTGTTAACAAGAATAGTGCTTCTAATACAGGACAAGATCTCATACAGGACGGCATTAATTGAAGAATACTACAAGCAGAGATGCATGTGCAGATTCGGTGCGCAGTAGGGTTAGGAATCAGAATCAAAGTTCACTTGAAGGACGTCATTGTTTTGTACCGTGACCCCAGGGGGATTAACAACAGGAGGGGGGTGGGGTCACTCCAGGGTCATCAGGCACTCACAGCCCAGTATTCTTGTTTATTAAAGCAAACTGCTAGAAGCTCATGAAACTAGTGAAACTTCCTATTAAAGGCGCAGCAGACATGTGTAAACGCCCTTCTGTAGATCTGTGTCTTTTAACAACAGCACACCTCTCTGAGCGCGCTCCGTCACCGATCATAATTAAAAAGCAAATACGGCATATTGTGTGTGTGCGTAATCGAATCAGAGATGGCTAATATTCCTCTGTATTAAGCTATTAATCTAATTGCTCATGAAGCATAAAATATGTTACGTAATTAAATAGTCTCAAAATTATCCCGCGCCGTATTAAAAATTACCCAAGCTGAGCAAATGTTGTCTCTGCGGCTGTTTTAGGGAACGCGCTCACCACGTTTCTGAGTCTATTAACGAGGGGAGGGGGGGTCCGTGGCAGCATCGCTATGGTGACCTACAGGAAACTGCTGTCTATTTACATATAAAGGGTTCTTTTAATCAAGCAAAGTGTTATTATATTGAGGCTCATTGAGCAGGAAGTAGAGGTGTTAAATAAAATCTTCTCTGCCCTGCCACCTTTGGGATGCCATACGTCTTGATTTCTCAAATGTCAGTGGCGCGGCGCCGGCGGGCAGCGTAATGGGTGTCTTAATCAGACGAGGAACGCAAGCGAGATCTCTGCATTTACACACGGTCGTTCTTTAATGCCGACTTCCCGCTCCCTTCTGCAGATATTCCAATTCGATTCCCCTCCATTCCCAGTAAAAAAAAAAAAAAAAAAAAGCCAAGCGGCTTCCCCCGGTGAAGGATGGCCGTGTCACCCGCCGTCTCTATATCTCTCTCCGGGAGCGTAATGTACTGCGCTGTTCCCGTCTTTGCATATAAGATAATTTGGGCATCAATCCTTCCCCTGACGGATTTATGTCACTCCGAGGACAGTTTCACTTCTCCTTTTTTATCGCTTCACTGGAGCCCGCTTAATTTCACCCCGTCATCTTCTACCCCAGGAGATGCCATTTTTTTCCCCAAATGTCCAACATTTGCATTGGCCGCATGAGACGTGGAGCGCGCCGGCGATAAATAAATTCCACTTTAGTGCTTTTCTGCCTCGTTTTTTTCTTCCCGGGAAACATTGCACGACCCGCGTCTCACCTGACTTGTTCTGCTGCCCTGATATTTAGCCATCGCAGGACGGCCGTAAAGCGTAGCGCCTATGGTGTTATTTTGGGATTTCAGGGGAATTCTGACAGGAAATGGACAGGAAAGACTCCTGAAAGAAAGGCGGAGGAAGAGAAAGAGTCCCAGTGTACTTACTTCCCCCTTTTCTTTACTGTACAGCCGTTACATGTAGTGCCACTGGCCGTCCATGCCCATGTTCATGCCCATGCCACTCATAGGACCTGCAGAGACAAACAGCACAGACAATCAGTGCCCACCAGAGCCCACAACTTGACCAGATGCGCAGGAGAAGAGCGACTTCACATCTGGGGGAAATTAATACAACAGAGGGGACTGCTCAAAGGTTGCTCTTTCATTGCTAATGGGGGGAGTTTTTGAGTTTCTCTTCCTAACATTTAATTCAAATCAAAGTGGACAGCAGCTCAGATAATTAGATCTTGGGAGAATTGGATGAGAGACATTTCTGAGCTCTCCCCTGAAATTCTACAGGAGACATGTGGGGAGAATCATCTGTGAACCAGGAGACCCCCATTTTTAGACAATTACTGTGTAAGACAGGGGTGTCCAATCCTGCTCCTGCAGGTCCACTATCTTGTAGAGTTCAGCTCCGGCCCACAATAAACTTGCCTGAACCAACTAGGGTTGCAAATTTCTGGAAATTTATGAAACTTTCCATGGGAATTAACGTGAATGAATATGGGAATGAATGGGAATATACTGGAAATTTGTAAAATTGACAGTTAGCCTATAACAGGGAACATCAATGTAGTTAAAAAAAAAAACATCTTGCAACAGGGGGGTGGGCTGGGTACAAGGTGGAGATCTGCACACAATTTCAAGATCATTTGCAATTTGAATATTTCCAAAAGTCCCCAACTTAACTTCCCATGGAAAGTTGCCAGAATTTTTCCATCCATTTGCGACCCTAGAACCAACTAGTCAAGGTCTTTAGGATCACTAGCAACCTGCAGGCAGGTGTACTGGAGCTCAGCTCTGCAGGAGCAGGACTGTGAGAAACAAATGAGATATAGAGGAGATCTCAGAGGTGATGTGATCACAGGAAGAGGGTGGCCTCATCTCACCTGCTGGCCGGATGCCCATGTGTTGCTGTCCGTCCAGCACGAAACTGCCCATTGGCTGCCCCTCCGGACTGTACGCTGCTCCCTGGCTCACTGAAGGATCAAGAAGAAAACCTGATTGAAGTCAAACGTGGACACCAGGGGAAGAAGAGAGAAGACACACCAGACAATCAGCGATTATCCCAGCAGCAGCCGAACACAATGAGCCACACATCAACCACACATACTCGTCTTCAATCATTCTCCAACATGAATCAACAGGACGTGAGAAGGTTATGACAACACAACTGTCCAGCAGCACTCAATGGTGTCCAACTCTTGAACTGCTTCACTGTTCTTGGGGTCAGTAGATCATAACGTTTCAGAGATCTAGAAACCATGCAGTGGCACTCTACATCTACACTGGTGTTTCAATATCAGATGTTTACTGTTTATCCCAGTTTCCAATCCTAATAAATTCATGTACAACCTCTTACACAAATCTGCACAACATCAGCACAGCCAGAAACATTATCAAGCCATCAATAACTCAAGAACTAGAGAATTTCCCTTCTGTTTCTGATATGAATTCATGAATGATTATGCAGATCACTTTCTAATGTACCGTAACACAAAGAGAAACAGTGAAACACTCCAGAATTACTGTAAAGTTCTCATGTGGCCAATTAGCATTGAGATGTGCTAATGTCCCTCTAACCAGCGAGATGGAGAAACATCCAATTAGATTCAATCTGCTCTCATTGTACCGTAGATGCAGGAGAGAAAAGCTCAGGGACTCTAAGATCAGACGTGAACAGTGTTGAGAACATCAGAGAAGATGAGATGAAGATGTTTACCTGCTCGATTCGACTGGTCAATCATGGGCTGCACTATTCTTCTTCTGGCATTAATGAACCTGAAAACACACAAGAAAAACACGACTAATTAAATCACCTGGCATCACAAACCTTGCATGTGACTGATGTTAAACACTTAGCATTAGTAGCGCTGTAGTACTCGAGGTTGGACTTGGATTCAAATCCATCTCAAATTTCAAGAGCATTTGGACTCGGCCTGGATTTGGACTCTAATGAGCAGGTCTCAACTATTTATAGAAAATATGGACTTGGACTTGATTCTGAGTCCATGCTTGTCTGGACTCGAGTACTCCTGCTAAACAGTCCCGATATACCAGAAAACAACATTATTGCTCAAACTCAGTCCAGAAAGGTTCATATTTGATGGAATTGGGGATTCTCTGACTTTAATAAATTAAAGAGTTTGAGTAGTTTGATCAGCTCTGCCTGTGGAAAGACCGATCGCAAATGAGATCTCAACGGTTTCTCAAAGACGGCAATCAGACAAGTGGAGATGTTAGCTGAAGACTTCTGAAGTCTGAAATAATCATCTCACATGACGGGATCTCCAACTGTGCTCAGATCTGCTAAGAGAGATTTTTAAACCATTTTTTAAATGTGTTAAACAGTTTCTTCTTGGTTATGTGAACGTTAAGCCCTGGGTATACATTTTTTTTATGCTTACGCTAGTGTACATGCACAGTCGAACGCACAGCTTTAGAAAATATACTTAATTAGACTCATACATGTACACAGGTGTTCTGCGCATGCACAGTTTTGAGCAATCTCTCGCCACAAGTTAAAACGCATGTAAACATCTTTGTATTCTTTCATGCTAGAGTTGACGAAGGTACTTTCTAACCTCTTCACACAATCTCTCGTCTATGTAGGCCTCCATTGTCGCTGTAGCTTGCATGCGTTCCTGTCTGTTCATGTTATGCAGTTTTTCTTTGATTATCTTGTGAATTGACGCCTCCATGGCACAGTTGCCACCTTGTGGAAAAAATAATTACTGCAAAAAAATGAAACGCGCATGTGCGACCTGCGGTTACAAAAATCCGACAGTGCTCGTACAGTATGCGCATACTCTTCTGATGATAAAATTCACGTCACGCGCACTGTATGGTGACCCTTGCATATGCGTAAATAGTAAAGTATACTTTGGGCTTAAGGGAACATTCCAGATAACTTTGATTGCACATTCTATTAATGTTAGTGGAAGAACGTTTGTTCATAACGTTGACAGAACCTTGCCAGAATGTTCCCTGTTATCTGGGTCGCAACCACATTCACTTTTAAAGCTCTTCAGGAGAAACATCTGAGACCAAGTTGATCATCAAAGCTCTAGTGAGTTATGAAAGAGCACCTTCTGTAGATGACTGCACCGCATGCGTTACTGTAGCTGGACCGAACCCCCGCCTCCCTCATGCACAAACATTATTCTTCACGTGTTAGCGCTCACGAGACGCTACAGTGTGCGAGGGCTGCGATACAAACGGCTCTTTGAGTTCGTCTACTGCCCCCTAGTAAGGGCCCGTGGCAGGGGTCTCTCTCCTCTCCAGCTGTCTGTAAATGAGCTCCAGGCTTTCAGCAGCTATTGTTATGTCAGCGAGACCATCAATTAGCCTGTCTGAAGTTTTATCACCAGCACGGCGGCAAATAAGCGCAGCTCCACAAAACCTCCCGGCCCGGCCTCTCTCCTGCAGCTTTTGAGCGCCGAGCCGCTCGGGTCATCGGTAGGTCAGTGCCAGCCGAGGGAACCTTTTTAATGCGGAATGGGCCGTGTCAAAGGCAAAACGGCCGCCCCGCGCCGGGAGAGACTCCGTACTAAAGGTGCACAGAGGAGTTAGCGTTAAAGGTGCCCACATGTGTTTGATATTAGAGCGAGGGTTCGGATCACGCTGGGGCTATCCCGCATGAAAGAAGCGGGCGAGCGCACACAGGGCGACTCTATGGGACCGGTCATTAGATACAAGCAGGACTGGAATCAATTTGAGCTGTAATCCCTCCTGATGCCGTCGTACATGCTCTTACCTTCCATTAACTTAAACGCCCGCAATCTGTGCTTCACAATGACACGCTGAAGTTCACTAAACGTACAGCTGGGAAAATAGGAATAACTTTGCTTTCTTTGTCAGAGAGACTACAGAGCGAAAGGCGCTCCAATGGCGGATACAACCAAACGACAGAAAGAAAATCAACATGCGTGTTTATTTGAAACATGTAAATCGAGATGATCTGTCATATGAACACACACCTGTACAATTCATCAAACACACTGACTAAATAAGCAGTAGTAGTTTATCATACGGCTCAATTGTGAGTGTCACTCTGTGGTAAAAAATTTGCGTGGAAACTTTTGTTGTTACTTCATTGAGCTCATTGTTTCTACTTTAAATTTATACATTGGTAGCTAACTGAATGATTTTTATATGTACAAATCTGAAATACATAATTTGGACTCAGTCGCCTCTGATAACAGATCAGTCTAAATTGTAATGTAGACACGTGCATTTTCTGTAAATGATATGTATTGCGAAAAGCGCTATATAATTAAATGTGAATTGAGTCTAATTGAATATAATGACACTAAGCGTTTTGTCATTACATTTATGCTCATCACTTCCATTTAAAAGTTTGGGGTCAGTGAGGTTATTTTTTATTAAATTAAATTGATCAAAAGTGACAAGTTGAAATATAACAAAAGATTCTATTTAAAATAAATGCGGCTCTTTTGAACTTTCTATTAATTGAAAAATAAAATGTATGTAATGCAGCACCACTATTTTCAACATTGATAATAATCATAAATGTATCTTGAGCAGCAAATCATCATATTAGAATTATTTCTGAAGGATCATGTGACACTGAAGACTGGAGTAATGATGCTGAAAATTCAGCTTTGATCACAGGAATAAATTACATTTTACAATATATTCACATAGAAAACAACTATTTTATATTCTAATAATATTTCAGTGTTTTTTTACTGTATTTTTAGTCAAATAAATGCAAGACAAGACTTCTTTCAGAAACATTTAAAAAAAAAAAATTGTACAGACCCCAAACTATTGAATGGGAGTGTGTATGTCCATTTATTTATTTGCTGTATTTGTTTAGTCATTAATAAGCAGCATAACGTAACATAACAGCTGATCCTGATTATACTTGATCCATTAAATTATATTTTGTCAAAAAAAAAAAAACTTTCCTCATAAACTAGAGAAATACCAGAGAAGAGTGATTTATGAATTTCTTTAAGAGTTGCTGCTGGGACTGACTGACCTCTTACACACACTCACACAATACACACTCACACAGTCACATACACACAGCGTCTGTTTTGCCTCTCCAAACTGTTGCCACAGTAACCCTGCAGGAGCGGCCCAGCAGCGCCACGGCCCCAGAGCGCATTTTATCAGTGTGAGTAAAGCCAATTGAGATTATCAGACCTGCCTCTGATAACACTGTTTCACCTCCTCCCATGAGCTGCTAATGGGGTGTGCTTAGAACAACACCCGCCAGCACACACACACAACCAGCACCACTGCATTCTGAACACACACCACCACATCTCTCCAAACTCAGGCCTTCACATGTGTCCACAAGTACTTTTTTATTCATTTTGATTTTCCATGAAATAAAATGTACATTTCATGGATACTTATAATAATGTAAGTAACAAACAAATATACAAACCACAAAACAAATGCACAGTGTACTAAAGATAAGACAAATAAAGGTAAAATGCACACAACACACACACACACTCCCCCGCTGCTGTGCTCCGCATGGGAACCCCATGCTGTCTTCAAACAAATAATTAAAGGAGAGGTGAAGGGTCACGGCAGGGTCATTTCTCTGGATATGCCACAGAATGTGTCCTTTACTGCCGCTCACAACAAAGACAGACCCTGCATGAGACGCGGCACAGAATCCTCAACGCTCTGAAGTCCCGCGTGTGTTCCTGACAACAATAGTGCCGCTTTACACAAACAGGGCACACACTTTACTTTTTTAAATATTAAACCAAAAATCCCATGTTCTTTGAAGAACTATTAATGTAAGATTATCATGCAATTAACAAAACTAGTCAAATGTTGGTAATTCCTTTCTAAAATAATGATTTTGCATTAAGAACTCATTTTAATATTAAGAATTCATTTTAATGACCAAAAACCATTTTTTTTTTAAATAATCATTAACCAGTTAGTTCACCCAAAAATGTAATTTCTGTCATTTATCACTCACCCTCATGTCGTTCCACACCCATAAGACCTTCTTCAGAACACAAATTAAGATATTTTTGAAGAAATCTGAGAGGTTTTTTTTATCCTCCAATGAAATAACCACATTCAAGGTCCAGAAAGGTAGTAAAAACATCATTAAAATAGTTAATGTGACTGCAGTGGTTGAACCTTAATGTTATGAAGAGACGAGAATACTTTTTGTGCGCAAAAAATAAAACAAAAACAACGACTATATTCAACAATTTCATCTCTCCCCTGTCAAGACTGCTACGTTATTTACGTTGCAGAGCTTCCGTGTTTACGTCAGAACGCGGCTCAGTATTGGCCGTTCTGATGTAGAACCTGGAAGCTCTGAACATAAAGTATTCTCATCACTTCATAACATTAAGGTTGAATCACTGCAGTCACGCCGACTATTTTAATGATGTTTTTACTACTTTTCTGGGCCTTGAATGTGGTAATTGACCCTTAGCAAAGTCCCGCCCCCCTTAGTTACTGTTGCTTTGTCCAACAAGCCGTGGTGCTGTCACGCCACTAAGAGTGAAAAATACATCGCGGAGCAAAGAGGACACTGACCACACGTCAACAGACAGAACAGGTTACTTATGATATTAAACAAAGTCCCAGCTTTCAAATTGTGTAATTTTTTAAGAAATTCGAACAATAAAAACCATTTAGTGGCTCTTTAATGTGTCATGACAGATCGCTGGAGCGTATCAGCTCAAGCGGCTCATGATCCGATCATCTGTTCTTACTAGTTAATTTATAGCATCAAATAAACATGAATGAACATCAGAAGGAATGTTGTTTCAAATGCGGAAAAACATCAGTATACATATTTTTCAAGTTTAAGGTTAATCTTCTAACCCCTGACTTCTTTTTCGGCGTTATGATTGGTTAGATCGCCTGTCAATCAAACTCCTGGCGAAGGGTCAATTACGTTGCTTTCTATGAGAGATAAAAAAACATCTCAGATTTTATCAAAAATATCTTAATTTGTGTTCTGAAGATGAATTAAGGTCTTACTGGTGTGGAACAACATGAGGGTGAGTAATTTTTATTTTTGGGTGAACTAACCCTTTAAAATGAAATAATCCTATATCATTCTCTCTTTTCTTACACAAAACTGAATGTTGACTGCATTTATCAAATTCAACTATTGAACTAAACATTCAATTACCAGGTTTATTTGAAGAAAATGATCATTTTGTGCTACACTACCTAGTCCCTACTGAATGACAGCTTTATTTACTGCAACCCAATTAATTTATCATATTAATCTGCATTTTTTCCTATGCATTTTTGTTAGAAAGCAAAATCAGGGTTTTAAACTATTAACCATCCCAAATTGTAATAAAATTAGATAAAATAACAATTTAGTTTGATCTTCTGAGGTGGAACATTTTCTTGAGGGCCAGCAGCTTTGATAGAAATATCACTGTAAAAGTTTGGGAACATCCCTTATATATCACTAATATTCCATTTGTACTCTTTGAGAGGTTTTCTCGTCACCTGGTCTGAGGAAGCACACGTGTGATCAGCTCAAACACACGTGGAGCGGCTGCGGCTGTGAGTTATGGACTCAGGCCTGCAGGAGGCCACTTGACCTCGCTCTAGCGTGGAGCTGCATCAACATTCACAAACTTCACTTCAAACACTGCTTCAGCAGCGAGAGGGCCGGCAGACTGCGAGTCTCAGGGGCCGTTCGTGGAATTCTTGACAAAGAGTCACGTGATCGTGTGTGTGTGTGTGTGTGTGTGTGGCGCTGCTGCCACACCTGGAAACCGGCCCTGTCGTCAGCATTCCTTTCCTGAAAAACCCCAAACCAAACCACCCTCATCTGGACGTCATCCAGCAGCGCTCGCCCAGCCCCAGCCAATCACGGCGGGAGGGTGAGACGAGAGCCTGGCCAATCGGGAGCGGGGTCAGTCGTTTGACGGGACGGCGTGATTTCAAGCACAGCGCAGTGCAGGAAAGGGTCGCTCTCGCCCGCATCTGCTCGTCAATCAAAGCCAGAAAAACAGATCCAACCAAGCAAAACTAATGAAGTTACTCTTTAATGAGGTTCAAAAACAAATAAATAGATAATGAAATAAACAAAGAAACACGCCGACGGCTGGAAGGAGGAAGCGAACAGCACCGGCGTCAACTTTGACCCGGGAAGTGTGCGCAGATTAACGCCGGGCGGCACAGGTTTAATCAAAGCAAACAATTCCTCAATTTACACCCACTAACAGGGTCAGACGTGTGTCCACAGGCCAAACACACACCAGAGCTGTCTGTCCATTCATCAGACTGTCTCTCTCTCTTCTTTAAGTTAAAGCAGGAGTGGTGAGACGAGCATTCGCTCACCCGCCGTTTGATTCACTGCAGATGGAGAGTGTGTTCAGTGAGGAAGAGTTCAGGTTTGTGTCTGTGTTTTGGGTTTGGAGGAGCAGAACTCATTAAGACCCCAGTGGAAAACCAGACTCAGACTTATATGTTTGTTTTGCAAACTGACACGATTTAACGAGCTGCTAATTAAAATAAATCAATAACACTGCGGCACCGGCTCATCCTCGCTGTCACCCTCTCTGGATAGAGCCGAGTTCTCCACAGATTTCAGTTCAGGTACATTTAAAACCAATGTTTTGTTTCAAAACACACTAGCGTTTTCAAAAGTTGCTTGTCCACACCGAAACGATCTTCCTATGCGTGTGTAGGACATTAAAAAATGATAGCGAGAGACCATATGTAACAATTCTCACACTATTTTTCTAACACAATTATTTTATTAGCAAAATATCTCAGCACTTATTGGTGGTTTAAAGGCGTGCTTGATTATGATTTCACTTTTGTAACTTTAGTTAGTGTGTAATGTTGCTGTTTGATCATAAACAACATCTGCAAAGTTACGACACTCAAAGTTCAATGCAAAGGGAGATATTTTCTTTTACAGAAATCAATTTTTAAGGACTACAACAAACAGTTGGTAGGGACTACAATGAGCTTCTTCCCGGGTTAATGATATCACAAACCCCAAAATTTACATAAACCCCACCCCAAGCTATATTGACAAGCTATAATAAATGATCTGTAAGGTATTTTGAGCTGAAACTTCACAGACACATTCTGGGGACACCAGAGACTTATATTACATCTTGTGAAAGAGACATTATAGGTCCCCTTTAAGGTCACACTTAATCACCATTCTAAAACGCAATCGTCCTCACTTTTTGGTGCAGCAATTGCAAGTTACTTGACCCTTCGCAAAGACCCGCCCCCTTAGTTACTGTTGCTTTGTCCAACAAGCCATGGCATTGTCACGCAACACGCTGTGAAAAATACATTGCGGAGCAAAGAGGACACTGACAACACACCGACAGACAAGACAGAGCAGGTTAAGTCCCAGCTTTCAAATTGTCATTTAAAAAAAAAAAAAAAAAAAATTGAACAATAAAAACTGTTTAGTGGCTCTTTAATGTGTCGTGACAGATTGCTGTAGCCTCAGTTGAATGAACATCAGAAGGAATGTTGTTTAAAACGCAGAAAGACGTAAATTCACACCATTTTTTCAAGTTCAAGTCCACCAAGGTTAATCTTCTAACTCCTGACTGCTTTGTCAGACAAAATGGCGGATTCGGCGTTATGATTGGTTAGATCACTTGTCAATCAAACTCCCAGTGAAGGGTCAATTACCTGTCAATTTTGCAGGAATGTAAAGATTGTAAAAGTAATGATAACACTTTTTTTTAGTGTCATTGTTACATGTAGTTACTGTAGTAGCAACTATAATTTTGCATAATCACATGCAACTAATCCTAAACCAAACACTCATCCTAAGCCTATAGTAAGTACATGTAGATAATTATTATTTCTCAGTACTTAAATGTATAATTACACTGTAACAACGACACCTTAAAATAAATCATAACCAAAGTAACATTTATTTTTAACAAAATTATGAATGTAAATAGCAACCACAACAGCCATAACCACAGATAAAATGACTAAATGTGTCATCGTTACTACAACGCAAAAACAGTGTTTTCAAATCCATCCACTTGGGGGTGCATCTTCAAAAAGCTCTCAGTGTGGACAGAAGGCAAGAAAAAGATGCGTTTTTAAATATCGAGCTGCCTGTGTCCTGATCAAAGACACAACATCTGGGAATTAGGAGTGTCCCGACCAGCCCCAACGCACCAATAAAGAATCTCGTTGGTCCACAAAAGCATCAGAGGGCATTCTGATTGGCTGTGATCGAGGCGTATGAAGGCGGGCTCTACATGCACCCGTATACACCGGAGGGTCCGAGACGGCCCCGGCTGTCAGCTGTCCGTCAAACACCTGGAGCGCCGGCCGGTCAGGAAGGGCCGCTTGTTGCTCCTTTGATCCCGCAGTAGCAGCTGCTGGTTTTTACAGCGAGACTTTGTTCTGCTGTCTCTCCGTCTCTCTGTCCTGCGGCACAACAGCAGCCAATCTACCGCAGGAGAGGGAGATGTGTGCGAGAAACACCTTCTCTGGCTACATCAGCAAGCTCTGACAACTGCAGCAGGTTTGTCTTGGCCCCGCTAAAGCTCACAGACATCTGACGCTGCGTCCTTAAAGACATGATAGTCAGGCTCAAATCAGAGCCAAAGACGCCCCGGGCGTCAACACACCTGTGTGAGGATCCTGTCTCTCTCTCTCTCACCCTCCCTCGACTCGTCTGTCTTCCTCCTCGGCTCAGGCACCTTTGCTCTGCAAGTTGTTTTTGATTATCACTGGGATCACAGACGCTCGCCACCGCTCTGACCCGACACGAGTCTTTCTCTCTCTAGGGAAATGTTGCCACTTTGTATTTTTAATCTTACTGACACCAAAACTTAAATAAAACTCAAAAATATTAAGCACTGTACATTTGATCAGTTCCTGGATTCACTGAGAGTTGAAAATTGTTTCGAAGTAAATCCTACACCAGTTTTTCTCAGTCTGGTGGAATCACTGCACAACAAACTCTCAAAAGAAGCATATGTTATTTTACAAAAGCAAAACTATTTTTTAAAAATCATTGTTAAAACATAAAAAATGATGGATTGCCTGCTTATAAAATTGATTTTGTCTTTGACGTGAGGCCTGGTGTCGTACGACGAGACACACACACAGACGTACACACAGGGTGATGCTGGTTAAAGTGGAGTGTAAGTTACGGCGAGGAGCCGCTGCAGGGCACCTGCGCCCGAGATCTGCCCGTCATCAGTGAAACCTCTCAATTAACCTCCTTTCACTTACTGCCGCCTGCGAGGACTCTGTCATTACCCTCGCACACCCCCGTCACCCCATTCAATCTCAAAATCAGCCCATTCTCTCAGACCCTAAAGGGGCCCACGGTTCAACACCCTCTCTCTCGCGCTGCTCCTCTCGGTCTCTCGCCACACAGTCCCGTCTCACGCTGAGAAGAACCACGCGGGCGGGTGTGTGCGAACTGATAATGAGAGACGAGAGGCTGCGGTGTCCACTGAGAGAGACATTTAAAGGGCCTGCTTTTATTTCACCGTTGGTGTGTGTGAACACAGTTTGGAGTTGGTCCAGAGCGCGTCGCGTTTTGGCATAATTTCTGCTGGTAGCTCATCCAGAACATCTCCGCTCGCTGACACGACGCGCTTCAGTAAACAAACGTGAGGTATTAATTTATGATGGCGCTGCTGGCATGTGTAGCTCAGAGAATGGGCGATAAATTGAATCCTGGGAAAACAGATCTCAGGTACGGCTTGTGTTTGAGACTGTATGAGAAAGACTCGTTACTTTTTAAAGCAATAAAGGCACGAGGCTCAAGGGTCTTTGTTAACGTAAGAAAAAATATTACACAAATATTTTTCTTATGGGAAATACAGGTTTATTAAAAAGTACAAGCTGGTGCTATACTGAGTGACAGCTTCATTTAGACTAAATCTGCATCCATTAGTGAATCTATCTATCTATCTATCTATCTATCTATCTATCTATCTATCTATCTATCTATCTATCTATCTATCTATCTATCTATCTATCTATCTATCTATCTATCTATCTATCTATCTATCTATCTATCTATCTATTTTTCTATCTATCTATCTATCTATCTATTCATTTTTCTATCTATCTATCTATCTATCTATCTATCCATTTTTCTATCTATACATCTATCTATCTATCTATCTATTCATTTTTCTATCTATCTATCTATCTATCCATTTTTCTATCTATACATCTATCTATCTATCTATCTATCTATCTATAAATCTATCAATTTTTCTTTCTATCCATACATCCATCTATTTTTCTTCTTTCTATCCATCCATCCATTTTTCTATCTATCTATCTATCTATCTATCTATCTATCTATCTATCTATCTATCTATCTATCTATCTATCTATCTATCTATCTATCTATCTATCCATTTTTCTATCTATGCAACCATCTTTCTATCCATACATCCATCTATTTTTCTTCTTTTTATCATCCATCCATTTTTCTATCTATCTATCTATCTATCTATCTATCTATCTATCTATCTATCTATCTATCTATCTATCTATCTATCTATCTATCTATCTATCTATCTATCTATCTATCTATATCTATCTATCTATCTATCTATCCATCTATCCATTTTTCTATCTATGCAACCATCTTTCTATCCATACATCCATCTATTTTTCTTCTTTCTATCCATCCATCCATCCATCCATTTTTCTATCTATCTATCTATCTATCTATCTATCTATCTATACATTTTTCTATCTATGCACCCATCTTTCTATCCATACATCCATCTATTTTTCTTCTTTCTATCCATACTAATCTAATCTAATCTATCTATCTATCTTTTATAAAAATCCAATTATTTTATTGTTTGTTTATTTCTAGAAAATATAAAAATAATAACTTTATTACAAAAGCATTTAGACATCTCCCAAATTTTGGCTGCAAAGATTGCAACCTTATATAACAATTAATAATAAAACATATTTAGTTGGACCTCCGGAGGCTGAGGATCAGTGTTTTTTGAAAATCCAGCAGATATTTTTACCAGCTATTCGTTGAACAAGAGCAAAAATAATTTCAGAAGAGTTTCACGCCCTATTTTATGAAGAATGAAGCCCTCCAAATGCCCCCAAAATCCCACAAACCTCTTCAGCCTGAAACTGATAAACTCGTTTCTTCAAATCCTGATTGTCAGTCGTGCTTCTCTCCAGGGTCTCTCTCTCTCTCTCTCTCTCTCTCTGTTCCTCTTAACTTCCTCCCAGCTCACACTATGTTCATCTGCAGAGTCAGCAGAAAGACGCCCCACTCTCTCTCTCACTCTCTCTCTCAGGCTTTATTTCACTAATGTGGGCTGTATTTCCCTCATCCTCTGTGTTAGGAGCAGCAGATCTGCCTCTATAAATAACTGGAAAAAGCCAACTGATCCGTCTGAGGGTGAAACACAGGAAGCTCTCAGCCATACATCCTCGCCAGGACCAGCAGAGTCCCGAACGAACACAACCAAAACAATCAGGTTTCTGCTAGTCTGAGACCAGAGACACACTGGATTCAGCTGAACGTTAGTGCTCCGTATATGAAGTCCAACTAGCAGAGCAGTGAACACTAAAGTCCAACGGCAGCTCATAAACACAACCTTGGCAGTACAGACTTTATATTTCAGCTTTAAGTGGGTTTCCCTTTTACAAGCCAGAGCCCAGAGACAGATGGGAAGGGTGAGTGCGCATTTATTTTTCAGTGATATATAAAAAGAGCAGATAGAAAAGCTCGATGCTACTCCTGCCCGTGACATCTCTCCTCGTTTGCGACTTCTCATTAACAAACAATACTGCTGTGAAATTGCTTTAATGACAATGTAATAAAATTGCTATTCCGCTCACAGATGGCCTGAGGCGCAGCACGATCCTACAGCGCTGCGTCAGACGGCCGCATGTGATGTGCCGCCGCTGCAAACCATATAAATTAACCCACTTATTCACCTTCTTTTCTTTCTTCAATCTTTCTCCATTTGTTTCTCCCTCGAAACAAAACGCACCATCCCAGAACATAAAACCGCTTCACCCCAGTGCACCGTCTCACCTTCATTCGCACACAGCTTCACAACATTATTTCCTCAGTGTTTTTGTCTTGTTTGTAAACCCTAACTCTCAAAATACTTAATTGGTTTGAGTAGGACAAACTTAAATTAAATTAGTTCAGTTAAACGAACTGTCATGAGTATTTAGAACTTTCTTTTTCTTTTGAGTTCACAGAACTGACATATTTAGAACTTAACTTTAATTTCTGCATGCTTTGCCCATAGCACTTGAAAGGGAGAGTAAATGCTAAAATTAAGTGTTATTTTGTGCAATTACTAAAAACGAATGTGAATTACTTGGTTAAATATTTACATTAAGATAACCTGATCATTTTAAGTTCAATATATAAATTAGTTTACTCAAATATTTCAAGTTAAGAATAATAAAAATGTATCAGTACAAAATAAAAATCTTAAACTTTGAGTTTCTTTACTTAAAAAATCATCATTCAACTTTTTTAAGTTCTGACAACTTCGGGTTTACAGTGAAGTAAATAACTCATTTGATTTGCAAGAACTCAAAAAGTTAATTAGGTAAATATTTTATGTTAATTACTGTCAAAATGTAGTTTGATAACTCAGTACTTCAAGTTAGGAGCAATTAACATGCATGAGTACTACAAACTCAAAACTTGATAGTTCTGCTTACTTAAAATTGGGAACATTATATCTAAAAAAAAAATGATGTAACTGATTACCTCAAATGTTTTGAGTTAGCCCAACTTATTCAGGTTTACAGTGCAGCACAAATATCGAAACATTCATAAATCAAAATACATTTACTGGAGATGCAAAATGACTGAAGATATTAAGATTAAGTGACTCTAGGTTAATGTTAATCTCAGCATTTGTATGATCCAAAGTTATTTCCGTTAACATTAGTTAATTCACTCTGAAATAATATGAAGACACAATGAACAACTGTGTTTGTATTAACTGACAAAAGTCAATAAATCCTGTAAAAAATATATTTCTCATAGTTAATGTTAACTAATGCATTTACTAATGTTAACCAATTGTAAATTGTTACTGCATGAACGCACTTAATTTTGATACATTACATTCAAGACTTTTTGTCTTATGTCATAAGAACATGTATCTTGATTTAAGAATGTGTAGATATTTGTACTGGAAAACAAGGCAGGAACACATCAGACCAGCACAGATATGACAGTAAGTAGCAGGAGTTTCCCTCTCCGACAGCTGAGAGTGAACGTGACGTCAGAGGCTTCGAGTGACGGTTTGGCCTGAATGTGAGCCGCACATTGGCCAGATGTAGACTCGTATGCTAAAAGCGGATCAGCGCTCTGGCGCTGTGAGAGATATCAGATCAAATGAAGCTGGAGCGGGCGGAGGCTGGCACTTGGGAAGCAACAACTGAGTCAATTCTGCTAATTAACTGCCAATTAGTGGTCCCTAAATGCAAGCGATGCCGATGATGTTCTCTGGCAGCAGCTTGTCTCCACTCGTCCTCTCGTGCTGTATATTAAGAGAGAACGGACACTGCCGCGTCCCGTGAGAGTCCAAAAAAAGACTCGACAGTCTCATCTAGGTCAAAGTTAAATGGATAACCAGCAACTTCAGTCATCATTCTGCCCGTGTGCAACACAGAGAGAGACACCGCAGGGCTCGTGTAGTCCACTAAAACCATAAAAAAAATAAAAAAAATCATCTCTTAAACTGAAATCATCATTTGCATTTAGTTTAATTTGATGCAATAAAAGAACTTCAACTGAAATGAAAAATAATAAAAAAAAAAAATATATATATATATATATATATATATATATATATATATAAAAAAATGACAAAAACACAACAAAACTATTGATTCAAAATATAAAGGATTAGTTAAAGGATTACTTAGGGATTAAAATGTCCTGATCATTTACTCACCCCCATGTCATCCAAGATGTTCATGTGTTTCTTTCTTCAGTGGAAAAGAAATTAAGAGGAAATCATTCCATGATTTTTCTCCATATAGTGGACTTCACTGGGGTTCAACGGGTTGAAGGTCCAAATGTCAGTTTCAGTGCAGCTTCAAAGAGCTCTACATGATCCCAGACGAGGAATAAGAGTCTAATCTAGAGAAACAATTGGCCATTTTCTAAAAAAAAAAAAAAATATATATATATATATATATATATATATATATATATATATATATATATATATATATACTTTTTAACTACAAATGCTTGTCTTGCACTGCTCTGTGATGCTCCACACATTATGTAATCATGTTGAAAAGGTCACGCGTGACCATCTCATTTTCTTTTCCAAAATCATCAGATATCGTTTTTACCTTTTTTTGTAAAGGCTGTTTTATTTAGTCTTTGCACGTTCGCTTTAACACCGGATCAGTACTTCCTCCTACGTCACACATGACCTTTCCAACATGATTACGTCATGCGTGGAGCATCTCAGAGCAGTGCAAGACGAGCATTTGTGGTTAAAAAGTATATCATTTTTATTTTCTTTAGAAAATGGCCAATGGTTTCTCTAGATTAGACTCTTGTTCCTCGTCTGGGATCATGTAGAGCTCTTTGAAGCTGCACTGAAACTGACATTTGGACCTTCAACCCGTTGAACCCCAGTGAAGTCCACTATATGGAGAAAAATCCTGGAATGATTTCCTCAAAAACCTTAATTTCTTTTCAACTGAAGAAAGAAAGACATGAACATTTTGGATGACATGGGGGTGAGTAAATTATCAGGAAATTTTAATTCAGAAGTGAACTAATCCTTTAAGATAAACAATAATAGTATCTCAATGATGCTGAAATAACACTGGGACTGCATGTGTTTAAACTCAATGACTTTCCCATGATCTGAGGAGGGAAATAAAAACTTCACAGGCCTGTTTATACTTTTTACATTACATTTGGAAAATATTAAGCCATTATTTTGAATTTCATAACAGCTGGCTGCGCCAACTGAAACGGTCATAAAAAACATAAAGCTGATCTGTTTGTTCGTGACTCATTTGAGTTCGGGGAGGGAAAGAGAGCGGGTTATGAAATTGTTTCTCCAGTTGTCCTAGTCTAAAACAGATCAAAATAAAGGTCTGACAGATCGAAGACCAGCAGAGATGGTTCAGACTGGTTTACGCCTCAGTCTGGACAGCAAAGAGTGTGTGTCTGTGGGCTTCAGGTAAGATGGCAATGTTAGACCTCCATGAAATCAAGCAAAGGTCATTCATAAGTCACCAATTCCACTCCATTTGTCAGCTCATTAGTCAAATGAGTTTCCATGAGTGACAATAAAGAGCAAGAGACAGAAGAAACCCAAACAAACACATAATTTGGTGTTTCTTCATACACTTTTAGCCCGGTGGACATTAAGACGATAAACGTTCTTGTTTTTCCCAACAAATTTCATTTTTATCAAATTTTAAATCATCATTCTTGAAACATACTTCGTCTAATGTCATATCTAGCATTTTAAGTGTCCTAAAACAATATACATATAACATTTCCAAGAAAGTTTTAACAGAAATCCAGAAGTTCCTGAACTCGCAGAATCAACTGCAAGAGTGACCAATAACGAGAGACAAACCTGTCTCTGTCTCTCTCATAATGATGTGTGTGTGTGTGTGTGTGTGTGTTTAGAGGAGGCGTGTTGCTGTCAGCATGTGATTAGACAGATAGAATAACACACAGATGCAACTGCACTTTCCTGTCGTGTGGTGTGTGAAGCGTCTCTCTCTCTCTCTCTCTGAGGTCAGACAGGATTGCTGAGCAGTCTCAGATTTAATTACCCATCAGCTACATAACGAACCACCAACACCAGTGACCGTCACACACATGCAGAGCAGAAGATCAGATCCACGGGCACAGACAGAGAGATGGAGAGGTAGACGGTCTTGTCCGAGCAGGAGACGCGCTGTCTATTGACACATTACACAGAGCGCCCTTGTGCTTCCAGGTTTGATTGTGCCTCCGAACAAAGACGTGATTCAGGACGTCCAGCCTGAGAGAGCACGCAAACCTGTCTCTCTCTCTCTCTCCTGTGCTCTATATCAAAGGCAGGATCAGGACAATGACCATCACAGGAGGAATCCGGGATGCTTTTGGCCCATCAGCAGGAATGTCAGGTGGATGGAACGGATCTAACCGAGATCTGAGTGCATTACACACAAAACAACCTGACATGACCTGAGATATATATATATATATATATATATATATATATATATATAGTTAGATAGATAGACAGACAGACAGCACTCGGGTCTCTCAGTATCTGTAGTCTGAAACTAAAAGCGTTCACCCAGCCTCGCTCGTTCTCTCTGTGTGGTTCTTGTGGGGTTTGCGGGTTATTTCAGCATTAATCAGCATGAAACAGGCAAAGCAACTCAATTTTCTGCTGCTGTAGGTGTGTGACGGCATGAAAGCTGGGTTACCGCTGTAATTGAAACGCCATCCACACCGCCAGGCGGGTGAAAGGCAGATAACGGCACTTCCTGTGGCCAATTTAAGTACCTGGTCAGACAAATCAAGCTCATTCTCCAGGCGCGCTGCTCATTGTGAGCCGGCAACAGAATGAGGTGTAGGGGAAAAATGAATCACAAAAGCAAAAAAATCAATTGACCCCGAGGTGTGCGCGGGCCCGCGGGCCGATAAAGCCGAGAGCCGCCGCCTGTACCCGACAGATAGAGCGCTCCATAAATGAGTCCGCTTTGATAAATACATTAAGGGAAGCTGTGAATAAAAGGCAGGGACTACTCATTTGTAAATAGAAGCTCCACTACACGGAATTAGACTGATAAAATAGCGCTCCGTATAATTAAGTTTGTGTAAGGCCAGAAAATCCGTGCAAATACCTTCCCGGTGTTTTGAAAAGAAGCTGTCAGCTCAATTAATCTGAACATCGGCCGGAGAATGTAGCGAACGAAATTAAGCCAGCGATAAAAAAAGAGCCCGTGCGTGTATTTTGATAAATAATTCCTGTATCATTTCTTTGGCTCTGTGATCATTTTATTTAATCCACCACCTCCAGTTATGAGCTAAGCCATCTACAAAGACGCTGCCGGCCAGAGCGCTGTAGCTGTAATCCGGCACGGAGCGCCGGTCGGGGGCGGGGAGAGCGCTCGGCTCTTGGGGAGGAGGTGTACCACTGTCCTCTTCCCCTTCATGCATCAAAGGGAATGAAAATGTGTGTCGAGCGGCAAAGGGACGCGGCGATAAGGCGAGTACGGTCCGTGCGCAAATGCTTTCCGATGGTCAGCGCTGCTGGTAAAAGACATGAAAAGTGATTCGACTCACCAGTTGTTTACTTGTAAGATGGTGAGGCCCGTGTCTTGAGCGAGCTGCTTTTTCTGTTCTTCTGAAGGATATGGGTGCTGCAAGAGAACACAAGAGAGACTCATGGATCATGGGAAACAACAGAGAAAGATCAGACACGCTGATGTGTGAGCACTGCCAGTCATCTAGATGAGGCAAACATTACGCAAATGACTATGAAAGCTTGTTTCCTCCATGAAATAAAAAAGGTAATTGCGAATTTTTAGAGATTATAAGTTATAAAGGCAGAAATGGGTGATATAAAGTCAGCATTGACCGTTCGCAAACACCCGCCCCCCTTAGTTACTGTTGCTACGTCCGACAAGCCATCCCGCTCTCACGCCACACATAATGTTTGGAAAATACATGACGGAGCAAAGAGGACACTGACAACGCGTCGACAGACGAGACAGAAGAGGTTACTTTTGATATGAAAGTCTCAAATTTCAAAAGGTGTCATTTTTAAAGCAATTTAAACAATAAATATCATTTAGTGGCTCTTTAATGTGTCGTGACAGATCGCTGAAGCGCCTCAGTTCAACCGGCTCGTGAATCAATCATCTCTTCATACTAGTTCATTTATAGCATCAAATAAACATGAATGAACATCAGAAGGAACATTGTTTCAATCGCGGAAACACGTCAATGCACACCATTTTTCAAGTTTGATGACTCGCTTGTTGTTTTCCTCACTTGTAAGTCGCTTTGGATAGAAGCGTCTGCCAAATGAATAAATGTTAATGTAAGTTCAAGTCCATCGACGTTAATCTGCTAACTCCCCTGACTGCTTTGTCGGACAAAATGGTGGATTCGGTGTTGTGATTGGTTAGATCGCCTGTCAATCAAACTCCGAAGGGAGTCAATTGCAATGCTGTCTCATGACTAATTCGTAAATATTTTACAAGGTGGCTAATTCATACGACCTCACTCACATACAAATTTATATGATTTGCCTAAACCCCAGTGACGGGTGGGTTTAGGGGCGGGGTTAGAGGTAGGTCATTTGTACGAATTCATATGAATTTGGCAACTCGTAAAATATGTATGATTTATCAAGTGAGGTTGTATGAATTCGTACAAATTAGCCACATAAAATGCATACGAATTGCCGTGAGATCGGGTTGTCAATTGTGAGATACAGTCATAAAGTCAGAATTGCATGATATAAACTCACAATCGTGAGTTATTAAGGCAGAATTGTGAGATACAAACTCGCAATTGTGCGTTATAATGTCCAATTGTGAGGGGAAGAATGTTTTTTCTCAGAATTGCGAGTGAGTTTATAATTCACAAATCTCACAATTCTTACTTTTTTTCTCAGAATTGCGAGATTTAAACTCGCAATTGTGTGTTATAAAGACAAAAATGCGAGATATAAACAATTCTGAGAAAAAAAGGCAGAATTACACTTTTTAATTTTCAATTTAGTGGCGGAAACAAGCTTCCATACTAAACAACCGCCAACTATAGTTGACTACTTTTCTAGAAGACTAGTAGAAACAATGAATAGCTGTGCTACATGTGGAAATGGTGCTGTGGACCAGAGTCCCCAAATCAATAGAAATGGCCATGATGCTGCACTTCATTATGCTCTGTTTGTTAAGATGACAAAAGGTTGAATAAAATACATTTTTTGGCTGCTGCGCCTCAGAGGTCTAACAGCACTCGTCAGTGTCAAAAAGACTGAGATGACCAATCAGATAACTTTACAGATTAACATGAATTCCAGTGCGACTTCAGTCCTATCAGTGAAAGAGTGTGAGCTCAATTTAAAACCAACAGCAATATCCAGTGATGCAAACTACTAGACTTTATAGTGAAAATGAATTACATTTTCATGATCATGTAATTCATAACTGAATGTGATGAGACAAGAAACAATAATATGTTTGTATGCCAAATATGATTAGGAGTGAATGTGTGCATATTTTAAAATAAAAATATTATTTGCAAATTGTTTTTCCTTTATTCGCTCCAAAAAAAGGCCTAAATTTAAGATTTATGTATTTGAATTGCATATAAACTTTCCATCCATTTGAATTATATTTTATAGGCCTATATATTTTTTAATGTTTACTTTAAATGCTTTAATTTTTTTAAATTCCTTTAAATAAAAAGAAAAAAGTACTTGTTCTATATGCGACGGCTGTGAATCTTTAGTTGACAGATAACTGTAATAACGAGCTGATGGATTGAATCCGCTGTGATAAATAAAGGATATTCACAGTGTGCTGTGCACGGCCTGTAGGGATGAGCTGCTCGAACGCATGTCAGTCACTTACATCTGCTGCAATATGTGTTAAATTTTAATAGCTCCTAACACTGAAGCTAGAGTCTTGCAAACAGACAATATGATAAGAGATCAGTGGGGTGAGGAGTGCAATTGAATCGGGATTGGACCAATTAATGGAAGTATGGAGAATCACTGAATATACCAGATCCATACGGCACCGCAGTGAATTCTCCAGTCAGATTAAACGCATCGCTCGGAGACGGAAAACATCCTCCTTTCCTCGATGGTTAGAGAAATGACTTCAGCTTGTGTTGTGCTGAACGCAGGCCAAGTGCTAAAGCAAGACGTTTCTGCAAAGGTCTCTTATTGCCAGAAGTCGCACCTGCAAACACAATCCCAGCGCGGGATGCAATGATACAATTTGTGTCACTGTTGATCTGCCAAATGTGACATGATAGAAATGGCAGGATTGAATTTGTGCCGTGCGTGTCTCAAGCATGACGAACAATAGTGATCCGCACTGACAGATGTCTTTAAGAGGCAGATTAAGAACCAAACAAACCACACGCTCTGCTTTTATTCAGCCATCGCCTCACATGTGCGCCCACACACACGCACACGCACACACACACAAGGTGTCTTTCTCTTCTAGTAGGTCATTCTTACAAATTTTTAAAAAGTCACAAAGAACAAAACCATAAAAAATGAGCCGGACTGACACGCTGCTGAATCTTGACCCTGAGCGCTCACGTTGAGAAACGAACGGCCGAGGTTTAATTAAAGAGCGGGAGGAGGGAACATTTCAGGAATGTGTCCAATTAATTAGAAAACAATTGTAAGATTGAACAAATAATGAAGGAAAAAGAGACGCATGAATCAGATTTCTACTTGTGCACACTGGAGCTTTTAATATGCTAAAATCATTAACAAAGAAATATGATAATGGGCACATAGAAATACATTTTTTGATTGCTAAGTGCTGACATATGCTTGGCAAGACAAGGTCCATTTTTCTGTGAGGCGCACATACACGTGTGTGTGTGTGCATGTGTGTGTGTTTCACTGACAGCATCAGGTTGTCTGATGGGTTCTCTGTCATTATTATTATTATATAGATTATATATTTGCAATTGGTAACTGCCAAAAGCCTTTAATCAATAACAAATTATTTACATTTTTGGTTAATTTTGAAAGTAAGCATTAAATAAATCAGGTATGTGCCAGCCTTTAAAACAAACCCATATTAGTGATAAATACTGTTTTAAAGGGGACCTATAATGCCCCTTTTCAGATGTAATATCAGTCTCTGGTGTCTCCACAATGTGTCTGTGAAGTTTCAGCTCAAAATCCCCCACAGATCATTTATTATAGCATTTGAAATTTGCCCCTATTTGGGTTTGAGCAAAAACACGCCATTTTTGTGTGTGTCCCTTTAAATGCAAATGAGCTGCTGCTCCCGCCCCCTTTCCAGAAGAGGGCGGAGCTTTAACAGCTCAACAACAACAAAGCTGGAGAATCTCACGCAGACAAAATGAGGATTGTCAGTAACAGTGTTCAGCCTTACATTGTTCAAACCGGAGTCGACACTGATGGAGAGACTCAGGAAGAAGTTACAACTTTTAGACGTTTCTGAATGGTTAGTGGATAAATTGATGTAGTTGCTGTGGAGTTTATTCAACTCATCCACTAGAATGTGCCGTCATGTTCATCTTTTGTGTTGAATTGACCCTCGTTTGTGAAGCAGTCCGGCGTAAAATGACGGCAACAACACTCTACTACAACAACTCTTACTCTTCTCTAAAGCAGCCCAACATGGCCCCGCCCCCTTTGTTGTGTGTTCTTGGGGGCGGGGTTTATGTAAAATTTTGCGGTTTATGATATCACTAATCCGGGAAGAAGCTTGTTTTAGTCCCTACCAGCCATTTGTTGTAGTCCTTAAACAGTAATTTCTGTAAAAGAATATATCTCCCTTTGCACTGAACTTTGAGTGTCGTAACTTTGCAGATGTTGTTTATGATCAAACAGCAACATTACACACTAACTAAAGTTAAAAAAGCTAAATCATAATCAACCACCCCTTTAAACTAACCAAAGACACGTTTGAAGAAGTGAGATGACATTATATCTTTTTCTCCCCGACAGGAAAAAAACAGAAAACGCTTAAAACCCTTCAAAGCCAGCTTAAGATATCCTGACCGCAGACACACAATATACAACAGATCCGGTTTCATTGAGCTCTGTTCCACAAATCACTGTAAATACAGACCTTGGGCCTGGTAAACAGTGCAAACGGCCATGGAAATGTGTGTATGTGATTTCCCATGCACATACTGGGATATATAAAAACATTAACGCAAATGCGTGTGCACTATCCACTCACTCTGGGCTGTGATGGCATTCACAAACTGTATTATCATGTACTGGTGTTTTAACCTGGATGGGAATATGCATATGGGTTATGCACAGAGAAATTAGCTTCACATATGTGGTGGGGATGAATGTACACACAATCTTACACTTTTAAATTGAAACCTATGCAAAGTATTGTACCTCAATATATATATATTTTTTAATGGATCCCAAATTTTGCGTTCTGTAAATACAGCTGTGAAACCAGAGTAATGCACATCCGAATGGCATCGCAGGTCGAGTCTAGCACTGTAAAATAGAGCATCAAATGACAAAACAAGTGAAACCCGAACACAGCACTACCTTTATATGAATTATTAATTCCGTCCAGCGGTGTGCATGACACGCTAACAGCATGATGAAGAGTAAACTTAGCATGAGAGATCAGAGAAAGATTGAAAGTGTTCCTGTCGCTTTAAACTCAATCAATAGAGTGAATTACTAAGAGCCGGAGCAATATCCTGAGAAACGGACTGACCACAGAATGTGAAGAGGTGCAGTCTATAAATTATTAGACAGAAAAATGAGCAGCTTATTTTATTGCAGATGCCAGCGCTAGCCGGCGATCGAATCAACTGTTAATTACGCTGCAGCCTGTTAATGGCACCGGCTTTTTGCTGCTTGCGCCATTCCGAACGCACACACGCGGTTCGGGAAGGAGTCCTCTGGGATGTGTCAGTGCATCATACAGTCCGCGGCAAGTGCATGTGGGGCGATTTTATTTCCCAGAGTGCATGTGTGTGCATGTGTGTTTGCACTCTATTGGCTAAATTACAGGGTGTGATGTGCTCTTCACCGCAACTCAATGTAACGTCGAGCCTGAACCCCCAGTGCCCCCAAACACACATCAACCCCCCTTCACACACACACACACACACACTCCCCAACAGAGCGGCTGACCGTGAGCTTGATGAATGACTTCATCAGTATGAGGCCAGACTGCAATGAATTAAAGAGTCCTGCAACCTAATGAAACCCAGCACATCCCCCAACTGAACTACTGAACAGCTCTCTGTCGCTGCAGCCAAATTCACATATCCATCCTAAATAATGTGCGAGATAAGAATTAGTGCTCAGGAGGACAAACAGTCAGCCAAATGATGCAGTGTACTTTTGGAGTGAGTAGTTTAAATGTTAAGCTTTAAAGGATTAGTTCACTTCAGAATTTAAATTTCCTGATCATTTACTCACCCCCATGTCATCCAAGATGTTCATGTCTTTCTTTCTTCAGTCGAAAAGAAAATTAATGTTTCTGAGGAAATCATTCCAGGATTTTTCTCCATATAGTGGACTTCACTAGGGTTCAACGGGTTGAAGGTCCAAATGTCAGTTTCAGTGCAGCTTCAAAGAGCTCTACATGATCCCAGACGAGGAATAAGAGTCTAATCTAGAGAAACCATCAACCATTTTCTAAAAAAAAAAAAATTATATACATTTAACCACAATTGCTCATCTTGCACTGCTCTGCGATGCGCCACGCATGACGTAATCATGTTGGAAAGGTCACGCGATCCAGTGTCTACAAAGTCAAACGCACTTTACAATAAAAGGTAATACAACGATGTTGGACGATTTTGAAGTTGGAGTACCCTACTGTGGTACTTCTGCCTACATCAAGCATGACCTTTCCAACATGATTACGTCATGCGAGTAGCATCACAGAGCAGTGCAAGATGAGCAATTGTGGTTAAAAAAGTAAATAATTTAAATTTTTTTAGAAAATGGTTGATGGTTTCTCTGGATTAGACCCTTATTCCTCGTCTGGGATCATGTAGAGCTCTTTGAAGCTGCACTGAAACTGACATTTGGACCCGTTGAACCCCAGTGAATCCTGGAATGTTTTCCTAAAAAACATTTTTTTCCAACTGAATAAAGAAAGACATGGGCATCTTGGATGACATGAAGGTGAGTCAATTATCAGGAAATTTTAATTCTGAAGTGAACTAATCCTTTAAGGTAATGCATTTAGCTAGATGCTAACATGCTAACACAAACAATATGTGACAAAGGCGATAATATGCCAAGATACTGCTGTACAATCATACAGCACGCTCAATATTGTGCACTTTATTTTTCTGTTTTGGAGGTTTGTGGAACTGAAATGAAGGGCACATTCTCATAACTCCATTGTCCCTTAACAACAATTTCATTTATTCTCCAACTACTCCATCATCGCTGAAGGATTTGAGTTTCCCCGTGACGCGCAGCTCAAATTGACTGTGATCGTTTCTGTATGTTTAATCAAACTGAGCGCAGCAAGATAACACAGACTCCCAATAAAATCAATCAAAGCCCAGAATGACATTTTAATATCTGCTACACAGAAATCTGCAGAAAGATTGGCACATTTTAAATTTAGAGAGGCTGTTAATAATGCATTTACATATGTGTGTTTCTGCAAGCATGATATTCCAACCAAATGAAGGCTGCAGGTTTATTTTGATAAGACTGATTTGAATATAATATATATCCCATTTTACAACGCAAATTCATGAATAATTGTAATGTGGTGTGTTTGTTGTAAGTATTTCACACTGTGAGAAAGACAGATTTGTTTAGAAAGTTAACTTTGATTATGAAATGACTCATTGTGTGTGTTAGCAGCGCTGTGATTGATGTCTGCTCAGCAGAACAGAAGCTAAAAGACTGTTTTGTTTAAAAGATGGACAAAAGGAGTTTGCTTCTATGTACTCTAGTAGTTTGTGTGTGTCTAAGGTTAAATGTGTGTGCTTAGGTAGGGTTTTGTGTGCGTTTGATTTTCTTCAGCACTACGCTGCATCCAGACAACAAGGAGGAGGTCGGCAAGAATGCAACTTGTCCCGCTCGCACACACACGCACACACAAAAGAGAACACGTCCTCGGTTTTATGAAATCACAAATACACCCCCTGATGCTCAAACGATGTGTGCATACCAGCAGTCATTGTGTTCATCAGCATGCACACGTATGAACAAACCCTTCTTCGTGCAGCTCTGGGATCAGATTCGGTCGTGACTGATTTTTTTTTCGTGTTTTTTTTTTTTTTCAGAGGTAAAACAGTTTCAATTTATGTGGCTTCAAAGGGGCACCTGGAGCCCAGCGCACCATGAAAAGCTATTGAGGAGAGCAGCTAGACTCCCTCTCTTCATATGTCTCTCTCTCTCATTCTTTCTCTCTCTGTGCCCCCACAACAATTGCTGGCTGGGCTGGGCTCGGAGCCGCTGGACTGCCGCCAGCCCCCCTGTTTGCTCTACACCAATAATTTATGTTCACTGAAGATGGTGCAAGGTTCTAGAGCGACTCTAGCTATCAATTTGCCTGCCAAGCAAACTGTTGCCCCGCAAAAAACATGGATTGGCAAGGCCAGGCGGAGGGGGATGCTGGGAGGGGTGTGTGGAGGAGGTGGGCACCCCCGTGAGGTTGGCCTGGAACGCAGTTGCTGAGGGTAAACAAGCATTAGTGCTAAAAATCAATCACTCCCATTCTCAAGGCCGTCAGAGAGAACCGCACAGGGGAACAAACACACACCCACTGCAGTGAGAGATACACACACAGCAAAACACACATTGAGAGATACAAACAATTAGAGAAAAGTTTTGCTCTTTAACGGCTGTTGTTAGCTGTAACTGCTCTAGCAACTGACATGTGCTCTCTCGGTTATGATGCTTGCTTTCTGCCCGTGAGGAAAAAAACAATGAGTCTAACAGCATTGAATATAGGTCCTGTGCCTCTTTAGATGAAGTGAAGCACAAATGGTTATGTTCTGAAGTTCGCAAATCACTAACACTGACTAGGAGTAGCATTAATATTGATGCTTGACTCGGCAAATCCCACTAATAAGAGTGAATGTGAAGGGTGTAAAGCAGTGGGGGTTTGTGTAGACCTTGTGATTTGGACACACACAAAAAAACCTCTTCTATGTGTGTGTGTCTGGATGTGGCCCACAGCCATAGTGATGAGGCTAGTTAATCATCAGATCAGGTTCATGGCTTCTCTTACAGACGCGGCCAGTCGGCTCTTTCAAGGGGAGGAACCTGATCTCCATGTCCTTGCGTAGGGAAAGGGGAACAGAAGATATACTGAATCTCCTCTCATCCTCTTAACCCTCTGGCTTTAGGGTGTACATTTGACCAAATTAAAGTCTCACCACAACAGCCCTAGAATTTGTCTTTCCACCTGATCAGTCAAACACTTCTGGGACAGGGAGTTTAACTTAATTTTTGCAGCAGCTTCTGTCATCAACTGGCTATTTTTAACTGCATGCAGATTGAGAAGCATTCCCTGTCTTAACAGCGGTTTTCAAACGGATTCATTTCACACTGGAAAAAGTGGAAGGGAAAGTGAATGGGAGTTGAGAGCAGTGCAGAAGTCTTGTCAGTTGACACTACTGCTGTCATAAAGTCATGTGACCACTCATGCTCAGAGGCAAATTGGCAAATCAAGTAGATAAACATGACCGGAGTTCACACTGTAAAATGAAAGCCTGTGAAATAAGGCAAACAACCGGCTGGCCTCAGAACAAATTCACAACTAAAACGATAAAAAAAAATATCTTTAGATATCTGGCCTAACAAGATAGAGGCAACAATGCACTGCTCATCCAAAATACTGAGGGTGCACAGAGCAAGAATTCTCTCTTGTCACTGCCTTCACCAGTCTGTAATGACTTGATTAGTCTAGATGGCACCCGTGAGCAACGGAGCCGAGACCTCATGGGTCACGTTCATTAGGCCACTGGGCTACTACCTATGGCTAACTGCTGTCTTGCCCCCACCATCCCACAGGGCAAGACTTACTTACGCTATTCTTTAATATATTTTGCCTGCATGAGAGAGAGAAAAGGATGTTTATTGCTCGTGGGGTACATGGACTGGGCTGGAGAACAGAAATGTTGTCCAAAAGGCCACTGGGCAGCCAAAGAACAACAGGGTCATTCTCCTTGCAGGCAACAAAGTAGTTCACCAACCCTTCAATATTCCAGCCAACCCCTTTTATGCAAGCGGGTCTTGGCAGCACACATTATTGTAAGAATCCTCTTGTGCTGGCATTTGATACTGAAGGACAAGGCAATAGAACAGGCTAATCTAAGATATACACTGCACATATCATTTAGCTTAGTAAGCTTTCTTAATAAGGCAAAGGGTTATTTACACACGCTGTCTCTGTTGCTTGGTTTGGGAGCAGCAATTAATGGCATTATAGCATCTTTTACCAGTAGTCGAAAAAGAATAATCCAAAGATCTAAACCTGTAATGTTATGTTTCATCTGTTGCACCAGCAAATTCAAGTTGTCAAATCTGCTTTACAGTCAAAACTCACAGTAGAGGAAACCTCGATGTTTAGCCATTAGCTGGGAATGTGGAGCAACCAAGCAGCCGGCAAACAGCTGCAGGGGCAATTTCCTGTAGGTTAATGATGCTAAAAATGCAGAAGTCAAGCATGGCGCCCATTTAGTTGGCTCTCCAAAAGGACTAAACAATGTATCAGCATAGAGAGGCCGCCATGGAGGTTTTCAGTAAACTAAAACGATCAAGTCAACTGAAGCAGGACAGAAAAAGATCTCTCGCAGTCATGATCGCAGAAACCTTACGAGACAACTGACGGAACCAAAGCAAAGCTCAATTCATACCCGGGCGTCAGTACTACAGACTCAGGCAGTGGATTGCTATGAGCCCTGGGGACTCTCCACTCTTGATGCTCTAGACTAAGGGATGTATGAAGAGTTTTAATGGCTCTAAGAGCAGTAGAGCTAAGGAACAGAGCAAAGGGCCCCTTTTCAGTGCATTCCAGCTGCCTGTGCTCTCCCCATAGTGCTCCTCTGCACAATCCTGCCCTGAGGTCTGCTGACCTCTGACCTGACTGACCGGCTTGGCTGTAGGCTTCTCGTTTGTTACTGACTTTATCCACTGACAAAGCAAGCAGGAAACTGGCAGCTACCCAAAAATCCCATGAGAGGATGACCAACAGCTTGCTCAGCTTACCGTTTATTAGTGGATGGGGGTCAACAGGCAGCTCAAATAAGAAATGTAGCAGGCTTTCTTATTTTTTATTTAGCTAAAGGTTACCTAACTAATGAAACTGAACAGGTAGAAAGGAAGTTTGAAACTTAAAAGGTTGATGAGAATTGCAACCTTGAATCTATCAGAGCAGATTAACAACTTGTGCAATAAATGCAGGGTTGTTCAAACCCCAAAAGGAGTGATTCATGACAGGATTGAGTTTCCCTATCACTGTGCCTTTGAGCAAGGAACTTGACCCCACATTGGTTTGGGTGGACAGTCCTTGTTGTAAATGTACTGTAGGTCCCTTTGGATGAGAAAGCGTCCACTAAACTGGCAAATAAAAGAGTACATATCAGTTCTCTCTCTGTCTTTCTTCTTTCTGCACTTTGCATGGTGCATACTGAGGCATCAAAGGGAGCTACAGTAATCCAAACACCGTCGTTACTCTGAAAGTTTACGCGCTGCCCTAGAGGGAAAGATAAAAAGGGATTGTCAGGATCCACTTACAGCTTTTTGGGCTGATCCAGGCCACAAGCAAGAACTGCAAGCTCAAACACAGCAGAGTGCTGCTGGTGCACTGGACTCCAGCAGGACGGAAGAGCAAAGGGAGGTCATTAACCTCTGCGACTAAAATGCACTCAGATGGCTCCCTGCTCTGGAGGCTGATGACAAGCGTCTGTGTTCTTTTCAACAACTTGTTGAGCTGTCTCCACCCCCACCACCTGCCCCCACCTCTGAAACCAACACCAGCCATCCCCATCTCAGGAATGTAACCCAAGCCCCACTCCTCTCCAATCACTTTGCAGAGAAGCCTGCTTGAGGTGTAAGACAGCTGTTGTTGTGTTCTTTACACAGTGTGTTTGTGTATTTTATCTGCTATTACTTCTAAATCTCCCCCCCCCCCCCCCTTACCCTCGCACCGCTGCACAATAATTCATGATTCAGTGCAGTCAGTACAGTCAACTTTGACTGACGGGAATCGAGCGGCGTGCCTCTATAATGGTGAAAGTGCTTCAGTAATGGCTATGCCATTGAGGGTTGGGCTCTGTAGAGGAAGATCTAGTGCAGAAGTCATTACCACATACTAAAACCAAATGAAGCCAAGAGCATTCAAAATAAAGCTCTGCAGGGCAGGAAAAACTGTTTCCCATCATGTTTTCAATGTGGTTCCTCACCTTTAACTCCAGCATTTAGACTCTTGGGAAGGTCTGGGCCATAAGGCTGTCTGCTGATTCACGTAATGTCTCAGGAAGTTATTTCCCTGAAAGAGGCCACCCCCACCCTTTCAGCAAAGGAATACAGAATGGAGATGCACGGTGCTGGTGGAAACGTCCATGCTTTGCAAATAAAAGGCATACCATGGAAAACCACCAAGAGCCACTTGTTTAGGGACGTATGATATACTATTGAACTGGCTTTGTAGATCGCTCTAATCCTGGGTGCTTCTGATGTTCTTCCACATTTCCATTACTGTCACTAGTTACCAAATCCATTGCAGTAATTGCGGCCTCGTTGTAAGGTTGGGGAAGCTACACAGCAAAATTGCTAACATCTGCAGAGTCTCCTCCATGTGTCAGGGGCTCTTCTTTGCAAAAGAACATTTTTCTAGTCGGCACAGCTTGTTTCAAAAGCTCAATCCACATTTGTTTACTTAATTCTGCTCAAAACATGCCTTAAAGAGATTCCTCACCGTTAGAGTACAGATAACATAAAATGATGCGTGAAGTCTTGCCTTCCTTTTCCTCCATAGGCTTCATTACTTTTTAATATGTGTGCAGGAAGAGGGAAAAATGGCGTTTAGATAATCAATGGTACAGAGGCAGTAGCCCATTAATCTCTCCATGGATTCCGTTCTAATATGCACACTTGCTTGGGTAAACATGGGCTCTGCTGTGGTGCACGTGTCTGCCTGGATGGGCCACTTAATGAAACAGCCAGTCTTTGCTTCCTTTTGAGGAGATTTTGCTGAATGAAAAATGAACTGTCTGCTATTTGCCACGCCAAGAAGCGTCAACGTTTTATTGAATTCAGGTGGGAGTTGTACGTTCCCCCATGTGAACGGGACAAACAATGAAAGCAGCAGCCAGGAAATGGTGTGAGCACTAGAGCAGGTCCCTATGGAGATTTTATCAAAGATCCCTAATGCAAACAGCAGCACAGCTGACCGGGGGGAGGCACACGAAAGCCGAACAGAAAGAAAGGTGACCTGCAGCACTGAACCAGGACAGAGGAAGAAGATAAACATGGCACAGAGAGAGAAAGAGAGCCTCTTGTGTGGAGGTGTAGATGTAGAGGAGGATGTATACAATGACCGCCAGTTGGGGCAGCTCTGAAACTAGAGCTAACCGCTGGGCTCACGAGCCCTCCTCTTGATGCGCAAAGAGCCACCTGTGGACAGAATTGGCTGCTGTGACTGTCTCCTTAGGTAACTGAGATACACCTGTGGGGACGCGCTCACTCCTGCGCCTGCATCACGTGCATTTGACGTCAGATGGGAGGAAGAGAGAGAAACAGAGCGGAGTAATCTGGAGGAAACGGTGGGCGGCCTGGCAGCCACAAACATAAGGACAAACAGCAGTGAATGCACGACATAAGCCAGGGTAAAGTTTGATATGCTTTACATGTCGGAGGGTAGCTGGTGGGTGAAGAAAGACAAAAAGCCGTGGCTAAGAGGATTGCGAGGCGGTGATAGTGCACAGCGGAGCCCCGAGGTGGCAGAGATTTGTGCCTGTATGGAAATGTATGATTCACCCCCCCAGCAGCGTGCTCCGCTGCCGTGAACATGCTATACTTCATTTGCTGGCGATTATGCAGGTTGCTGGCCCTCTAAGCCCCTTTGAACTTGTAATTGCCGCCGGTTTTAAATAATGAACATTAAGGGAGATTCAGAAGAGTGTGTGTAATTACAGGTTTTCCCTCCTTTTCTTCTGCTCCCTGGTTGAAGGGGGAGAGGAGGAGGAGAAAGAAGGAGGAGGTTATGCTTGCTGAAATCCGTTGTGTCTTGCCAATTCTCTTTATCTAAATCGCTGTAGATTTGAGCAGGGATTGCCGTGCCCCAGGGACATTACAACTACTGCGATCTGATCAATATTCACATGCATTCACATCTGGAGCCAAAACGCTCCGGTTTGATTAGGATATCTGCCTTTAGTAGATTTTCTTTTATTTATCTCTCTCTTTTTGTGAATATTTTTGATACTGTTCACAGGTTTTAGTTTTCATGAAAAACTTGAACAGTGAGTAGATACTGGCATCATAGCATGGCGGCATAGTCGATGGTAGGCTTCAGTTTGCCAGCATCTTGGGAGGCTGAACGGAAACCACGGCAAATTGGTGCATTTTGTTTGTTGCCTTTGATGCACCATTCAAGATACGAAATGATATTGTGCAGTCACAGCGCTCTGTCGTCATTATGAAATAGCAGAAAGGAGGTGCAGACAGAGCTCAGAGGGAGGCTCGTGAGGAGAAGTGCTGGAAAAACAAAACAGAATAAAAACAGCAGCAGAGAATGGGCGGGAAGATCACAGAGCAGAAATAGAGCTCTGGGATTCAGAGGAGCGCCAGTCCCCTGACAAACTAAACAGAGAAGCACAGTCTGGTTTTGATTTTTGCTCCAAACACACATACACGGCCATCCTCTCTTAGTTTTATGCTTTTATGTCTGAGTTGTTTCTTCGACCACACCCCTAGTTCCTCCCTCTTTTCAGCCTGAGACACACTCCAAACGAGTATACACATTGATTACACACAATTTATTAGTTATAGCTTTGCCACAAGGGGTGCTATAGTGGGCATTAGAGTTCTCATCTATGACTAGTTTCATCTTTTACGTTAACAGTATAAACAGAATCATGCTGAGTAAGTCCATGAGAGGGAAAAACACAAAACTTCTGAGCTGAAAACTAACATGTGCTCCAAATTTTCAAGATTTCCTTCACATGCACCAGTTAGCCAGCCTGGTGTTGGGGGCAGACACGTGTGGGTTGGACTGAGTGGAGGTCAGTTGGATCTGTCCAGTGAGAGCTAGAGTTACTAAACTAGAGTTCTTGTTCTCCTCACTGTTTATGTGTATCTTCAGGTCAGAGCAAAAGCATTTGCCTCCACACACACACATGCATGGAACAGCGTGTTCCAGCCTGTCCAAGCTGTCTTTATTAATACCGACTCAGTCTGGGTATGTAGGAACATTCCAAGTGTCTGCAAGGTCATCCTTCAACTGACAAAGATTTCAGAGACTCATCAATTTCAGAGACTCATCAAAGCATCAATCCTTGATAAAACATGCCATAAGTTCAGTCTTACACAACATACAGCATGATTCTCAAAGACAAGATCAAGAAAGAGGAACACACTAACAACAGCCTTCAGGTTACAAATGTTATTACACAGAGACATATTAAAGCAAAATGCAGCTGCAACAGTTTAAACAAAGATGCAGTGATCTGAAAAAAAGAGGCAAAGCTAATGCTTAACAACGTAATGCCAAATGCTAGTTGATACAAAACCAAGACCAAGATCTGTAAAACACTGTAAACATACATACACACATGGACAGCAACTATTTCTAAGTCATTGCATATGGGAGATGAAGGCTGATGTGGGTCTCACATAATTCCACAACCCGTGAGTCACTCGATATGGACATTTGGTCAGCTGACTGTAGCAGCATGCAGTTTGCAGCGACATACTTGATTTTCTAGATTTACAACAGGTCTGAATCAACAGAGGCAGACAGAGTGTTTCCACTGTTCAACACATAGATTCACCAAAACTGTTTCCATTCTCAGCATTGCCACAAGGGGTGTAATAACACACATTAGTGTAAACTGTCTTCTTCTATGGCTAGTTTTCACTGTCAGATATGATAAGAATGTAGCTGATCAATTATGTTAATGTTTATAGTTAGTTAACTGAACACATCAAGGTTAATGGCACACACATTTGAAGGTTCAACAGGGTAAAGTATGTTTCTGGTCTTCAGGCTTCCTTACACACACACACACACATACACAGAACTGAACTGTTATATAGGCTGCACTGGTGATGGATGGCAAACACGCCCATGATAGATTAGTGTTCCCCCGCTGCAACCCCCCGGAGCGTCACTAAACAACCTTGCTGGGCCTTAAATGAAACCACTGCTTTAAGAATGCCCTGCATTACAGCAAACAGTGAGAGAGGACACCTCTCCTGAGAAAACCCAGAGTTTATATACGGCAAGGTTGAAGAGAACCCACCGACCACATTTTATGTACGTGTGTGTATGTGAGAGAAAGAGAGCAAGAGTTTGGCTGAAGTTTTTTAAGTGTACATTTTGTTTGCATGTGGATGTCCATTGTTTGAAATGATTGTCAGATGTGCTGCAGTGGAAATGAACAGTACTGTGAATCAGACATGCAAACAGTACAAACTGATCAGCCCAAATGTTTAATTGGAGTCAAGCCTCAAGAACAAGTCTGTTTGCTTTACTGTGTGACTCTACAGCCTGATCATTGGCTGATCCTGTTTGTTTGTTTGTTTGTTTACACAATCGTGTAACTATGTACTAACTTTCTCCACCACTGAAATTACTTTTTTTTTCAGTTGATGTAAAGCCTGTTATTTGAAAAAAACAAACAAAACAAACAAACCCTTAAAGGATTAATTCACTTTCACTTTCTAATGAAAATTACCACCCTCACCCTCAAGCCATCCTAGGTGTATTTGACTTTATTCTTTCTGATGAACACAATCACAGTTATATTAATAAATATCCTGACACATCCAAGCTTTATAATGACAGTGAATGGCGCTAACGAGTATGAAGCTCAAGAAAGTGCATCCATCCATCATAAACGTGTACTCAACATGGCTCTGGAGAGTTAATAAAGGCCTTCTGAAGCGAAGCAATGTGTTTGTGTAAGAAAAATATCCATATTTAACAAGTTATAAAGTATAATATCTAGCTTCCGAAAGAAGAAAGTCATATGCACCTAGGATGGCGTGAGTAAAGCTTGGGGTGATTTTCATTTTAAAGTGAACTAATCTTTTAATCAATAACATCACAACTAATTTTTCAATACCCAATCAAATCCCAATGGATTAAAGCAAATTAAAGTCCTGCCCTACATTATTTTCCAATGAATATTCAGTTTTCCCCCAAATATTCATGGCAATGGTTGAGTCGCATTTCAGGCCGCCCTGCTCAAACAACCCTATTTATTTTCACTGCTTTTTGAAGGCTTACTGAAGTGAAAGGACAGCACAGGCCTGGAGTGATATCTTTGTATCTGAGTGCTTCCTGTTTTCATTGCAGGCTGACCCTCTTCTTAGCAGGAGACACACTGAGGGCGCCAACTGACTAATTGAGAGGATTCAAAGTTTGTCTCCATTAAACTGTTGGGTGACCCTGCAGCGATGTCAGTACAAACTACACTTCACCACTGCCCTGCTGCTCTCTCTGTGAGCCTAGTGGAACGTTCTTCTCACTCTTGTTCATTAAATATGAAGTCTAATAGAGCAATACACCCCACAGAGGAGTTTATCTTTCCGATAACATAAGCTCTGTGCCGTATGGGAAAGCTTACAGCAGCCAGCTGGGATTTCCTCCCGCTAATGGCACTGGAAGAGATCCAGAGAGCTCCAGGAGGAAGAGCACATCTCTGGGGCTTCAACTGCAGCGCATTCTGACCCAAACTCTGGAGTTCTGCGGAAGCACTTCAGTCAGGTGGTGAATGTGAGCCACATGGATCTCTTGTGGGTTCATCCTTTGCACCCCTCTGGGGTTGGCTGCCAATGCCCTGTTGGCTCACCCATGTAAGGGTGGGCTCAGACCATTAGAGAGGGAAAGTGTTCCTTGGGAGAGGAGGCCATCGATTTCAGCCCACAATTGTAACTGTTAGCTGGCGCCTTGTTTTGTGGGCGCGGGGGATGGAAACGGGGGGAGGGAAGGGGTTACGTCCTTTTGAGCCCCTCAGAATAGGTGACAATGGCTCAATGTTGAGAACATATGTAAAGGGACCCCCACCGCTCATGGAAGAGCAGCTCCGCTTTGGCCCCGCGGTTGAGAAAATACAACCTCGCTGCTTTTCTTTTGCCCCCTCGAATGAATGGTTGAATGGAGAGCTGCCGCTACGGGCCATTCAGGGCCAAAGTCCCCATGAATTCACCCGCACACAAATGCATCCTGAACTGGAAAATACATTTGCTTAACAAATTAAAATAAAAGGCCTGATGTGTTAGTGTGTGGCACGGCCGTGCGGTGTAAAGGATTGCGCGGGGGGCAGCGGTTGGTACTTTGGGATAATTCAATTAAGTCTCTTTGGTCGGAAAAGGACGAAAAAAATAGAAAGGTGCGCTACTCTTGAGCATAAAAGACTCTGAAATGAGAGAAACATCTAAAAGGATGATGGAAACTCCTGTATTTCCGTTAATGAAAACTTGTCCTTAGGTTTTCAGGCCAGTTTAAAACAATTCAAAAGGAAACAGGAGTGCGTCTCTTGTGAATGTTGTGAATGGGGATCTCCTGAGCTGCCAGTAAAGACGCCTAATGATCTTTGAAAAAAGTGCGAAATTCCTGCATGATATGGAGTCGAGTGGGGCGTTTGTGGGTAAAAGCGGCGAGGACGGTGGTGGGTTGACGCCTCCCTCTTCACTGCTTTACACACAAGCGCACTAAGCGGTTCTGAGAGCGCAAAAGGGACGACAAATGAAAAGAGCACAAGAATAAAGCGGAGAAAAAAAGCGAAGTGTCCATCAAATTGGGCTGCGTCGGAGTTGTTCTGATGATGATGAGAGTTCAGCACCTCTGATTATCCCTTAGCAGTTTCTAATGGATTTACAGCCCTTTTAATTAGCCATCATTATTTTGGCTTGAGTTAGATCATCGGGTCGAGGGCCAGACTCCTATGGCAGTAGGGTGTCTGAGCCGTCGCAGGGCATGTCCCTTACAGCAGCCGTTCTCAGTTTCCTGTGGAGCACACGCCGCGTTCACGTGCTCAGGGATGGCAGCACCTCCCTCAGAAACCCGACCCTTCCTGTCCTGATCGATATATCCTGAGCCGCGGATGATGTCGTGACATCAGAGAGGCCGATGGAACACGACCCCGCATGCCACCTCTCTAAACCCACACACACAGTGCTCTATCCTTGTGCCACAACAACTAGCATTTGGATAAGCAGAGACTTACACTGAACCATACACAAATGTTGAACTGAGTGGTCAGTCACAGTCAGATCATTAGCATTAGCACACTCCAATGTGTTATATCACTACAGATGTGATTTAGCAGATACTGCAAATGTGATATTGCGGATATTCTGAAATCCCATTACACTCACAAAATGGCTGAATAATTTGTCTATTTCTGCTCTTGAAATGAAAATCGTTCCAAATGGAGCCAAATCAGCATCAATCGTTGCGTGTCGCAGATGCAGATAAGTGGCTGGATCTAACTGTATGTTGATTCTGGTTTGTAAGAGTTTCGAGTAAGAGTACTAGTGTGCGATCTCAGCTCACTTGTTTACCCAATCACAGATACAAAAAGAGCTCATGGAAAGACAGAGACTTACTGTGAGATGCTGGAAGAGCCATGCCCGCATGATGTTGGTGGCGACCTTGGGGAAGATGCCCCGTTTTTTCTGTCGCTTTTTGTCCTTGTCTGGATCGTCATCGTCGCCTGTGCCGGGTGAGGCCACGCTGTTGTCTAAACCATCTCCTAGACGAAAGGAGAGCTTTTTAAATACGTGGTACACAATCTTACACACTGACATTATACAAACTTACATAACCCCAAAAATACAGAGACCCCCTCACGTCAAGAAGTAAAGAACAGAAACGTGAAAAAATGGATTAGCAAAAGTTCCCTTCCTGCACCTCATTTGCATATGACGAGGACGTCTGACACTGATGTCCATGTGTGAGGGCAGGTCGAGTCTCTTCATAACCTACTTCCCAGACTTATATCTTTCTCCTCTGCCATTAATTGTGCATTAGCAAAAATGATTTACTTTAAAAAGTCAGTTATTTTTTCTTGGCCTTGGGGCGAAAATGCCTTGAAAGCCTTCCTTCAGGGCATCTAAATTATGTATCTGAAAAACTCCTGCACTACGCCACAATATTCTACAAATTTACACTTGCACGTCGCTCTGTTTTTGGGGAGACATCAATCACACGCACCTATATAAGCAATAATCACGCATTAATATTTCAACTAATCACTTTAAAAAGGAGGAAAGAGAACAGATCCGATGGGTGGTGTAATGAAATGCAAAATAAATGAAGAATACAAGGACAGTTGAAAGCCTTTCCCTCTCAGTTTTAATCTATTATTTTTCTCTCTAGTGCTGTTTTATCGCCCTTGCCGTGTGGATCCGTGCAGATGATGTGGAAGTGACCTCACAGATGCAGGGGTTTGTACTGTCGTAAGCAGCAAATGCCCGAAACCCACAGAAACGTTCAGAACAGACTGGACCCGCGGCCTGACAAATGTCTATTAATTTGTTCTAATGACATCACCGGGGGAGGAGTGTAAACTTGTCTTGTTGTGGTGTGTTATGAGTGGACCACAGCGAGCAGTCCAGGCCAAAAGGTTGCCAGATTAATTTTATTGACGTTTCCATTTTCACTGCAACACGATAGCCTACTGCTCGCAGTGGCCAGTGTGACCCGCGTGTATTTGCAGACCGACTCTTCGCTTCATTACCCGATGGCCCCTGACCGCTCGAGGTGAAACCAGACGCCCCTCGCACACACACAGACACTCACTGATAACCAAATCTATATGTACACAAATTAAACGTCTGGAGATCAGTGTGTTTTCAACAGATCTAGACCAGAGTAAATCAAGTACATAATGCAATTTAATGACAGAGAATGAAATGTACACAAAAACACTCATTGTATATAACATTTACTTTATCCTCTGAGAGAGGATAATGGGGTGTGTTGGGTTCTGTTTTTAGCTGATACCAATAATCTATCCAAAAATCACAATTACTCTATCACTAGTGAAAACATGCTCTCACACATACAAACACACACACATGACAGTGAGTCAAAGGAGTGGAAATAATCAAAAAAATGATGCGACAGGATTAGTGCAGTGAAACAGAGAGAGACACGGAGGCAGAAGAAGAAAAGAAAAGAAAAGAAAAGAAAAGAAAAGAAAAGAAAAGAAAAGAAAAGAAAAGAAAAGAAAAGAAAAGAAAAGAAAAGAAAGGGCAAACTTGCTCATTACTTGTGAAGCTGCTAATCTACATGGCCCCCCCTGCTCACTGGTTAGCGCTGCAGCGCCGCAGGGCGAATCGTCCCAAACGCTAATGGCCTCTGACTGTTCCCTGGCAACTCTGCCATTTGAACCTGTGCGGATGTGAACTCCAGCACAAAACATGAGGACGACACGAGGAGAAGAGGAGAGGGGGAAGGGGAAGTATCCCATCATGCACCTCTGAGACGGGGGCAGATGAGGGGGGGGTGGCTATTAGGAGACGCCCAAAGGCCTCCGGGAGACGAGGTGCTGCAGTCTCGCCCCAGGCACTTTTGGAAAAGCAGTACCCTTGGAGAAGGAAAAAACATGCCCTCTCTCTCTCTCTTGCTCCATATCTGGCTCTAACGTGTCCACTATGTACATGTAGAGAGAGAGACAATGTTTATCCACATTAACCTGGGCTCCACTGACCCATATAAAATAGAAAACTGTAAAAAAAACAACGATAATGGACACGCATTTCAGCTTGTGTTCCTGCCTTTTGATTGGTCAATCCAGTATTCCAATCATTATTTAAAAATGTTGTGAATATTTGTGTCTTTAATCATTTTTATAATGCGATGTAACTATTTGATGAAAACAACTTGCTAGTGAAGTCAATTTTATTTGTATAGTGTCTTTCACAATAGACACACTTGTTTCAAAGCTACCCAATGTTTATAATACCTTATAGTCACTTTGAGCCGTTTAGAGATGGATGATGGGATAATGTCACCCTGTTCACTATATAACACAACCTCAAGTGCCCTAATGAAAAATAAATATACTAAAATGTATTTGAAATACATTACATATGCATTTACATATTTATGTACTTAATAAATTGTACTGTTGGTACACTAAACTGGTATACTTAAATTGGAACAACTAATTTTGTACTTATTGCCCTTTAATTGTGCAGAAGTAGTGCTGAGGTCCAACTAAAGATTGTGCAAACTGTATTTTGGTATTCTTCTGGTATACTTTAAATGTTTTCTTCGGGTATACTTTAAATATCTTGCAATTAATTACTCAAAGTTCATACAATCCTTATTAATATTGACATTAAAACACATTTTAGGCTTAATATTAAGAAATGTGCATTGTGCACAAGTAGTACACCAAATAAAGTTTAATTATAATTTATATCATTAAGTCTCAAGCGATAGGTCAGTAAATATGTTAATATATTTTAACTATACTTAGTATGAAATAAATGTATTTTAAATATATATATTTTTTTGTATTATTGCTGAATTATCAAAGAAATTTACACAGCAGATCTGTTTAAATTACACTAAAAATATATAATATTATTCAAGTCAAAAATATAATGTTCATCACTGAATGAACATAATTACATTAACTTAGACCAACAAAACAAATGTTTACTGATTAAATTGGGCAGAAATAGCTGTTTTTTTCTTCTTTAAAGTGTAGGTATGACGTCAAATGTTCTGTAAACATTTTAGCAGAACAGCATTACTGTCGAGAGTTCAGAAGTAGACTGTGCTAATGTTGCGTGATTATATAACACACGTAATTACAACAACTGCAATGGGAAGGGAGTAAAAAGCCAAATCAAGCAGGCTGAAGTGCTTCACATTTTCCACCCTTTGTCTTGAGGAGAGGCGCAGTCACTGGTTTGTTTGGTTGGGACATTTGTTTCAGGCTAATGGGGCATGAACATGGAGGCAGTGCCATCAGAGGCTGAGCTTAAAGACTCTAATTACAGCCGCCCGCTGAGACGCCGTCCACAGGACCATCCCTGCTCCTCACAGAGCGAGCTGAGGGTGCTCATGGTGGAGAGCAGTGATCCAGACCGCTGCATTCACCCACAAACACAGAGGTCAGTACGGAGAGCGTCCACCCTGAACCGCACACCTCAACCCTGTGCCTAATGTGACTACTTATTTTCACTAGTCCTCTCATCCAGGAAAGTGGTCAGTGGGTCAGTGTTTACTTATGTTAATGACTCATCCACTCATGTTTTCAAATGTTTTACTTGATTTCATAAGTAATTAAAGGGGTGGTTGATTATGATTTAACTTTTTTAACTTTAGTTAGTGTGTAATGTTGCCATTTGAGCATAAACAACATCTGCAAAGTTATGACGCTCAAAGTTCAATGCAAAGGGAGATATTTTCTTTTGTAGAAATCGCTTTTTAAGGACCACAACAAACGGCTGGTAGGGACTACAACAAGCTTCTTCCTGGGTTGGTGACATCACAAACCCTAAAATTTACATAAACCCCGCCCCCGAGAACACACAACAAAGGAGGCGGGGCCATGTTGGGCTGCTTTAGAGAAGAGGAAGAGTTGTTGTAGTAGAGTGTTGTTGCCGTCATTTTACGCCGGACTGCTTCACAAACGAGGGTCAATTCAACACAAAAGATGAACATGACGGCACATGCTAGTGGATGAGTTGAATCAACTCCACAGCAACTACATCAATTTATCCACTAACCATTCAGAAACGTCTAAAAGTTGCAACTTCTTCCTGAGTCTCTCCATCAGTGTCGACTCCGGTTTGAACAATGTAAGGCTGAACACCGTTACTGACAATCCTCATTTTGGCTGCGTGAGATTCTCCAGCTTTGTTGTTGTTGAGCTGTTAAAGCTCCACCCTCTTCTGGAAAGGGGCGGGAGCAGCAGCTCATTTGCATTTAAAGGGACACACACAAAAACTGTGTGTTTTTGCTCACACCCAAATAGGGGCAAATTTGACAAGCTATAATAAATGATCTGTGGGGGATTTTGAGCTGAAACTTCACAGACACATTCTGGAGACTTATATTACATCTTGTGAAAGGGGAATTATAGGTCCCTTTTAAATTCAAAGCGGTTGTAAATTGTTGTTAAATAAGAATATATATTTTTTAGTAGCAGAACACATTTACTAGTCAACCACTACTCAAAAAACACACATCATACACAAGCAGCGGTTCGTTTTGTGCTGAATAACCTACACACACACACACACACACACACACACACACACACACACACACACACACACACACACACACACACACACACACACATCTGCACAAACACTCTTGTCCAGGACAGCTGCGCTCTCACAGTCAAATCTTGCTATGTAGTTTTCCTGCAGATGTAATGTGCGGTTGTTTGCACTGAAGAACTAAAGCTTCTCTTTTGCTTGTAAATGAAGTGGAATAAAATGCTTCAATTAGACGTCTGTATGAGGATGCAGCTTAATAACATACATACACACACACACACATTCATGTCAGCCTCCTCCCAGGAATGTCACAGATTTCAGAATCTTCAAATCCAAAAAGCCATCACAGGAAAAAGTCCTTTCAGCATAAACAAACCCACCTCGCAATGGACAGGAGAAAATAAAAGGAGCGTCAGCAGCCGAAGGTTGAAGATTGTAATCACATGCCAATAGTGTTTCAGAAGAGCCAGTATGAAGCGCTTGAGTAATTACACGTGTAATTAACCTGCTACCTGTAACGGCAATTATCTCATTACATCATAAACAGGGCCTTGGAGGGGCCGCGTTTGATCGCAGCACTGCATTCCCGCCGCCCCTCGTCTCGTCTCTTCATTAGTCTGCTAATCACTCTGATGAGTTTATGAGACATTAAGTGTTTCCTGCATCTCTGAGCTTCTGGCCCATGTGAAAGACAATCACAGGGAAACAACATCCCGAGAGACAGTTTAAAGGAAGCTGCACGTGAACCTATGCTGGAAGGACAACTAATTCAACGCTAATGCAAAAACATGTACGGATGTAGGGCAGAAAGACTGGTTTACTGTCGCTACGAGCAAGGACTGATATTGATGAGCATGTGAGGGAGCATCTGCAGTCCAGAAACAATGAGATCTTCCTTTAGATGGAGGGAAAAAAAGAAGTTTTGTCCACACCCATTACACCCCAAGCACACTCCAACTGCTCCTAAATACACCCCAACACACGCTACACGGCCCACCAACCCCACACTCTTCCTGCAGCCTGTCGTCCAAATCAAATTACAATAATTGGCCCCAGAGGTTATTGAGGTGCATCCAAGTCTATTCTCTCTCTCTCCAGTCCGTGTCATCACACTTTGAAGCTTGTATTACGATGGAGAGCAAATAATGACTGCGCACATGAGAGCCACTGAAGGAGTTTCACACCGCAGTCATTAGAGAGTTAATTACTAAGATAATTACTACAGCAAATTACATCAATTTTCACCAAAACAGGATTTCTATGGCCTGTGAACACGAGCAGAGAGAAAGACAAAGCTGTGCTGGAATAGACTTAATCTCCAGAGAGGGAATCAAAGTCCTGCTCTGAAGGCAGAGGGTCCGATTCTACACAGAACCTGTATTTATGGAGATTCTCCACCCTCAATTGCCCTTCAGACAAACACAGTCTCGGCAGACAACTTGGAGTTATTACACATGCTAGAGCCGGGCATCAGACGCCGGGCTTACGAGGGCACACCGTGGCTATTAGGACGCGAGACACGAAAAGGCAGACGAATTAAAGCTTCTACACCAACAAGTCAACCATCAGATCATGGGCTCTGTTCGGCAGGCCTCTCTCATCAGCCGTCTGCCCTGAACTTTCGCTCACAAATGTCCTGGAGGCACAGAACAAAGCAAGCAGAACTGATTGCTGCGCCCCGGCCCCACTCTGTTCCGCTGCGTTCTGACTCTGTTTGGCTTCCTAATGAGCTCACTAAAAACCCAATTCATCACCCATAACCCCTTCTCAACCCTCCTTGAAATGCAGTTTGGAGGAGTGCTCAAGGGTGGGGCGGGGGTTGTCGGTGATGGTGCGGGCCGTGGACGGGCGACAGTTCAGTCCCTTTCACTTTAGGAATGTGTGCCTCTCTCCAGCGGCCCTACAGCAGAGATTTCCACATTAATACCCTTCCTCATCCCTGGGAAGACTGGAATTTGGTGGGAAGGGAATGCGGCAGAGGGGACGCTGGATGGGCGGAGGGGTTTTAAACAGATGGAGATACAGTTTAGGATGTGTGTGTGAGAGAGAGAAAGGGGTGTGTGGGGCATAAAGTCCCTGAGTTCCTCATTACACGCGGTCAGAGCGATTCCTCAGGGCACCTGAGCTGAAAGCAGGAGATTAAAGCATTGATGAAGCCTCCGTTTAAAATGCAGCTGTTTTATTCTGCTTTGGTAATTAATTCTTTTTCCGATAGTGTATTGATTAAGCGCAGCCCCTGATGAAGTTCAAACTGTGAAGAGCCCCCCCCATGGGCCTGGGCTACCTCATCGCAGAGTCAATGAAAACTTCCTCTGATTCTCTCTCGCATGCACACGTGCAGTTTGCACTCATAAATTAGTCAGCGTTCTGTTGGCTGCAGCTGCCGGGTTGCTGCACCGCTGTCCAGGGCTGGGCATTGCCAACTATTGATAGCCGTAGCAACCCAATACATCCCAGTGACTGGATTGTGACTGAAAAATTGCGCATATTCATATTAATATCTATTCAGATGCTGTAAGCAAACGGATCCAGAACGAGAGTCCTCTGAACGTAGTTCAGAGACACAGTTCACCATGTAGGGAACACCTCCAGAGTTCACGTGTGCGTTCTGCTCTGCAGCAGCTGTGATCTCCCATCAGCCCAGCGGCCCCTCTGGGGACCCAACTAGCAGAGAAATCAGATACTGCTTTACAAGAGCAGGAGAAGCTTGCGTCTTATCCAGACACTTCTACCAGCTCCTTTACAAGTCAATAACCGCGGCCCGCTGTCCTTCCCACAGACATTCCCTGTGTTCAAGCACTCTTCCACAAATGTAAAAATAATGAGCAGAACTGCATTAACGGAGAGAGAGGCTTCTGTTAATCAGTCGGTGATGAGTTTTCTATCGACTGTCTCTTGTGTTTTAGGTAAACTCAGAAACTCATTCCATTGGAGTAGGGTGAATTCAGGTGAAATTCATGGCTGATTTATTCACATTCGAGGGACTCAACAGCTCTGCATTCAAACCATATCGGAAGATGCTCATTCCTAACTAATGTTTCCCAGCAGCAGGTTCAGATTACAGCCACTCTGGCATCCGTGGCGTTTCTATAAGTCATTGTCTTACATCGCTTGAGTGCTCCATTGGTTTTTACAAAACAAAGACATTTTGGAAAATGGTTGCCTGCTGTAGGTGTGGCATGCCCATACTACCGTTTTTAAATGAAATCATCGTCCTTTGCCCCTGAATTAGTCCATAAACACATCTCAAATCTATGAACAGCCTTATGTCTGTCTGCTTCTTCAAAGCTGTTATCTGCTTTGCTTTTCGCCCTCTGTGTATTTTTTTTCTGTCTCACTCTTTTTTGGCTTTTTATTGATTTTTCAATTTTCTCTTCCTGTAAAACCTCAACAGCAGATGCAGCCGTTCCCCTAAAGCTCCTGAGCGGAGGCAACGACTTCAACCATCAGGAAAATCAAAGGCAGCAAGAAAGAGAGAGAAACAACAGCTTCTCTCTTCACCGTAATGCACGTGTTGCACGCATCGAGGAAAGAGGCGAAGTCGGTGGAAGCGGACTGCGCTCTGACCCAGAGACCCCAGCGAGGCGTAAGCGGCCCGACGGAGCGGGAGACGAACCGAGACAAGACGGCAAAGATCTCCAGCCAAAGGTCGCTCTAGCCTCCGGAACTGCAGGGAACGTGACTCATTTACCGCACAACGATGCGCTTGGACGCCGGCCCACCCAACAGCAGGTGCTGTGAACAGTGGCTCCTCATCAGGCCAGCGTAACCTCTCCTGCACCAAGCTGCTCTTTACTCATAAAGAAGGAAAATGATCTCATGGGCATCTGAGGAGGAACGCAGACCGCAAGGCCTTTGAGGAAGAAACAAAACCGTTCTGACGCGCTTCGGCCGGCTCTGCCTGTCTCCCTCTTGTTCTGTCTCTCTCTCGGTTTCTTAATAGCGCTGGAGTTTGTCCTGCGGGCCGTGTGAGGGCTAAAGGCAGCATTCCCTCACTTCAGAGCGCTTCTGAGGGTCGGCAGGTCGGATTCGCAGATGTCTCCCGCAGACAGTCTGTTGTCTGAGGACCGCGGCCCAGCGAGAAACACACAATGCAGGCCTGACCCCGCAACACCGCTAAACACAACATGTTTTTTTTTGTCTTGTTTGGTTTTGTGCTTTGTCTACTCTTGTGTTTTCCCTCATGACTACTAAAGCTTTTCCACTGGAGGATGTCGAATGTGGAAAATCGGTTGCTATCGCGAGATGCCATTGTTTGGTATTTCATTTCAGACATCTAAACGGTCTCTCCTTAAACTTCCTCCAATTGTTTCAAGAGATTTAGTCATTGTAGGCTGAGAGGACAGGGAAAGATGCTTTCAAGGAGAAAAAGAGGAAACAGAGGGCATGATACAGTATGACTTCATGAAGAGAAAGATGAGTATTGCTGTGCTGCAACAATTAAAACCAAGAACAAACCCAAATGAACTCTTGGTCCTTAATTCATGCTCCTGGTTTTCATCAGTGCAAAAAGAAATAAACCTATCTGTCTTCATCATCTTTTGCCTCTGAAATGATCACCTAGGTCAGTTATGGTTCACAACTGAGTCCTCCACAATTGGCCGCAAACTCTGGTATGAAAAACCCACACAATTCTTACTCCTGTCTTACATTTTATTTCGTGTTTCACTATGAATTATGTTTCAAGGGTGTATAGGATCAGAGTAAATGAAGAGAGGAGGCAGCATTTAACATTCAACAGCCTTAAAACATGGGAAGCGTGTAATTGGAGCTACCTGAACAGACCAGGAGGCAGAGTTTGAACAGCAGCCTCATTTCCTCATCTTTTTTTAATGGCTTATGTGTGCGTGAGTACAAGCCTCCATTCTGAAATTGATAACATTCTAAATGAATTATCATGATGCATAATGAGCGTTATCTCGGCCTCCTCCCTGAAGCCCGCAGCCCTGCGTGGCACGTTGATTTGTTTTGTTGCACATTAGCCTCCGTTCTTCTAGAGAGCTCACTGCTCCAGGCGTGCAAATAAGAAATTATCCTTGCTGACTAACACTCCTAATACCTCCTTAGGGTAATTAGAAATTATTAGACGGCTGCCTCCAATAACAAGAGCTAATAGCACTAACCGCCGTCAAACCCCTCCATCCCCATCTCCTCAAACAGAACGTCAGGATGGGCACACGGACAGAGGGATGGACGGACTGGTGCTCTTCGCCGACACGCTCCCCCATACTCGACGACTCATTATGGCACACGAGGGAGCGAAAATCAGACTATAAAATGAGCTTATCTGCAATAATGCCCAAAAAGATTTGCATAAATACGTTAGCCGTGCTTGGGAAGGCAGCATCTCTTTCTCGTCCGCCCACTCGTTCGAGAGATACCTGTAGGGCATCGGCGCTGTGACGCGCTTGAGAGACCACACCGCCAAACGCTAGCCCTTCACAAGCATTCTGGGTGTTTGGAGGGAGGAGGCGGGAGGGATTAGAGAGCGGAGGGGCGTAAGGCCCGTCTGAAGAACACAATGGGGAGAGGGGACGGATACTGCAGGAGAAGAGGTTAATGCTGAAATAAGCACACCTTCAATAGGCAAAATGAGCAGTTGGGTCTGGCTGTGAGTGTCCCGCAGGAGTGCTTCTCGACAATGAGTTAACAAAAATGTGCTATTCTAATGTTCATCTATCATTGTTTTGTCTGGGTCCCATCAGAACAGACCCAAGACACTTTTTTGGGTCACGACCCACTAGTTGAGAAGCACTGCTTTAGACAGCACTGGCCTCAGTAACCCCTCGCCAGCACAGAAACAAGGGTCAGACTCTCATGAGAGTAGAACCGCTCACGCCATCCGGGGAAAACAGCGCTGGAGACTAGTGTGATGGGATTATCACCTCTTAAGGGTGACTTCTTGGCTGACCCCCTAAGGCACAGCATGCTAAAACAAGAGGCCAAAAAACACTCAGTGCAGCAGCGGCGTCGTTTAAAGGGCCAGCACAGTACAAATCAAGCTGCTAGAATTGAGCAGGCATGGAAGGTATTCCCTTGCATTCATTCATATCACTTCTCCTCACTTCTGTGAGTTTTACTGCACTTCTTGTTTGTCTGCATCTGTCACCGGCAGATTTTAATAATGACCACATCACTGTGCTGCTAAAAATGCTGCTTAACTTTTACTTTTTTGTCTTTCTGTCTCTTTCTGGCATAAACTTTAACATTACAGAAGAGAATAAAGTCTGACATCTCAGTAGGTCCAGACCTGCCATAACAACTCAACTCAACACACAAAAACCCAGACCTCACGTGTGTGTGTGTGTGTGTGTGTGTGTGTGTGTGTGTGTGTGTGTGTGTGTGTGTGTGTGTGTGTGTGTGTGTGTGTGTGTGTGTGTGTGTGTGTGTGTGTGTGTGTGCGTGTGTGTGTGTGTGTAGGGTCTCAGTGCCTGAGGGCCACAACTAATATTATTTTCCAAAAAAAAAAAAAAAAAAAATGCTCTGGAAAAGGGCAGAAGATTCCTGCTCACTGCAGCCAGTTAAATAAAATCTCTCAGCCATTTCCAGCAGGAGGAACTGATGTTGAACAGAAAGAGTCTGTTTGACCTGATGACACTGAACACACTCATGTGTGTAAAGATATATGATGAACTGACAGCTTCATTAACTCATTAACACTGGACAGACACGCTGCTGTCATCTGTTAGCAGTGATTTCACACAGACAGAGACGGATGAACTCTTCTGTGATGACTGATATCAAGTCCAATTTACTTTCACAATACACATAACTTCAACACATCCTTACAGACAATCATACTGTTGTGTCTATAACGTCTAAATACTCCGGATTTAGATCTAGATATATTGTATTTCTAGTGTTGTCTAGCACATTTATTAGTGTTTATTAGTATATATTAGTATTATTGATATACTATTAGTTTTTGTTAATATTTTGAATTTATTTAATATTTATTTTGTTGTTTCCATTTAGATTTTTGTCATTTGATTAGTTTTTTTTTATATTTCTATATTGTTTTTAGTTTTGTTTTAGTACCTTGTATGATAAATTTTATATTTCAATATTTTATTTGATTTAATTTATGTTTATTTTATTTTGATGTTATAAAAATTTATTTTATAGTTCCAGTTTTAGTTTTAGTTAACGATAATAAACCTGTGTTGTAATGACTTGTCTGAGAATTTAAGGCAATTAAGAGATTTAAAAACTGGTCCTTTTTGTTACTACTAAAAGACTGATGCAGACTATAAATAAAGCATTTCACAATAAATTTGTTTTAAATGTTACTGTGAATTAAAAAAAAAAAAAAAAACTTATCAGATCTAAAGCAGAACATAACTGGACTGATCAATGAGTCTCCAAACAGTGAGCAGTTCTTCAAATTTCCTCATATTTCACTACAGTTGTGAAGACATTTTTCAACATCTGACCCTCAAAAGTATAGAGAAACACACACACACACGTACATTTTAACAATATTGCATAAGACAGCTGACAGCGTTTCACTAACTAGCACAAGAATGCATTGTTGTTAGAGAGTTTGTTACCTGTCTCTCTCACAGACTTTCCAGCCTGAAAACTTTCTTTTAGGAACTCACGCTTGTCCTGTCTTGTGTGTGTGTGGAGCGGGTGTTGAGAGTGAACAAGCGCTTCAAGCGTGAACATAATTGCAAGAATGTAAGAAATGAGGCGTCTGTTCTGCTGGCTGGGGTGAAAGGTCACTGCGCTCTGCAGGACAACTGCATTACTGCACCAAAGAACCACGTCTCTGCCCCTCGTCAGCTGTCCTGTCTCACTTTCTAACCTGTCTCACTCTCTCTGTTCCATCTCACTCTCTGTTCCGTCTCACACTCTGTTCCGTCTCACTCTGTTCCGTCTCACACTCTGTTCCGTCTCACTCTGTTCCGTCTCACACTCTGTTCCGTCTCACACTCTGTTCCGTCTCACACTCTGTTCCGTCTCACACTCTGTTCCATCTCGCTTTCTGTTCCGTCTCACTCTCTCTGTTCTGTGTCGGTCTCCATTCCGTCTCACTCTTTGTTTCGTGTCACTCTCTCTGTTCTGTCTTGCTCTTCTCTCTGTCCTGTCTCACTCTCTTTGTCCTGTCTCTCTCCCTCTGTTCTGTCTCACTCTCCATTCCGTCTCACTCTCCATTCCGTCTCACACTCCGTTCCGTATCACTCTCCATTCCGTCTCACTCTCCATTCCATCTCACACTCCCTTCCGTCTCACTCTCCATTCTGTCTCACTCTCCATTCCGTCTCACTCTCCATTCCATCTCACACTCCCTTCCGTCTCACTCTCCATTCCGTCTCACTCTCCATTCCGTCTCACTCTCCATTCCATCTCACACTCCCTTCCGTCTCACTCTCCATTCCGTCTCACTCTCCATTCCATCTCACACTCCCTTCCGTCTCACTCTCCATTCCGTCTCACTCTCCATTCCATCTCACACTCCCTTCCGTCTCACTCTCCATTCTGTCTCACTCTCCATTCCGTCTCACTCTCCATTCCGTCTCACACTCCATTCTGTCTCACTTCTCCGTTCCGTCTCACTCTCCATTCCGTCTCACTCTCCGTTCCATCTCACACTCTGTTCCGTCTCACTCTCCCTTCCATTCTCACTCCATTCCGTCTCACTCTCCGTTCCATCTCACTCTCCATTCCGTCTCACACTCCGTTCCGTCTCACTCTCCATTCTGTCTCACTTCTCCGTTCCGTCTCACTCTCCGTTCCATCTCACTCTCCATTCTGTCTCACACTCCATTCTGTCTCACTTCTCCGTTCCGTCTCACTCTCCATTCCGTCTCACTCTCCATTCCGTCTCACTCTCCATTCCGTCTCACTCTCCATTCCGTCTCACTCTCCGTTCCATCTCACACTCTGTTCCGTCTCACTCTCCCTTCCATTCTCACTCCGTTCCGTCTCACTCTCCGTTCCATCTCACTCTCCATTCCGTCTCACACTCCGTTCCGTCTCACTCTCCATTCCGTCTCACTCTCCATTCTGTCTCACTTCTCCGTTCCGTCTCACTCTCCGTTCCATCTCACTCTCTGTTCCGTCTCACTCTCCATTCCGTCTCCCTCTCCTTTCCGTCTCACACTCCATTCCATCTCACTCTCCATTCTGTCTCACTTCTCCGTTCCGTCTCACTCTCCGTTCCATCTCACTCTCCGCTCCGTCTCACTCTCCGTTCCATCTCACACTCTGTTCCGTCTCACTCTCCTTTCCGTCTCACACTCCATTCCGTCTCACTTCTCCGTTCCATCTCACTCTCTGTTCCGTCTCACTCTCCATTCCGTCTCACTCTCCTTTCCGTCTCACACTCCATTCCGTCTCACACTCCATTCTGTCTCACTTCTCCGTTCCGTCTCACTCTCCGTTCCATCTCACTCTCCATTCCGTCTCACTCTCCATTCCATCTCACTCTCCATTCCATCTCACACTCTGTTCCATCTCACTCTCCATTCCGTCTCACTCTCCCTTCCATTCTTACTCCGTTCCGTCTCACACTCTGTTCCGTCTCACTCTGTTCCGTCTCACTCTCTGTTCCGTCTCACTCTCTCTGTCCTGTCTCAGTTTCTTTGTCCTGTCTCACTCTCTCTGTCCTGTCTCACTTTCTTTGTCCCGTCTCACTCTCTCTGTTCTGTCTCACTCTGTGTCCTGTCTCACTCTCTTTGTCCCGTCTCACTCTCTCTGTTCCATCTCACTCTCTGTTCTGTCTCATTCTGGACTGTCAGTTCAATTCAAAGTATGCTTTATTGGTATGACAATTGTTACAAAGTATTGCCAAAGCATTGACAATTATTGCCAAAGCACCTGCACTGTCTCTCTCTCTTCTCTCTGGCCTGTCTCAGTCTCTGCCGGTCTCTCTCTCCTGTGTTTGGTTTGGGCTGGAGCTTGACCGGATCACTTCTAGGCAGTTTTGTGCCGTACCGTAAGTGTGTTAGCCGATATCGACCGGCCGTTACTGGATCCAGTGTGAGAGAGTCGATAACTGCAGTGAGGAGAACAGCTCACTGGTACTTATAACTTCAGCATGATCAATAACACTTTCTTCTCTCTCTCTCCTCAGCTTCATTATAAACAGATGCACATTGGATGATACCAAAGGTGCTTCTGGCCTTTCATCAGTACTGGGGCTACCCCATCAAAAAAGTGTGGATACTTTTTAAAATACTGTTTTGGATATAAATGGATATAAATTGTCTTTACTTGTAGTATAGAGTCATTCACAAGCTACATGCACTAAAGTGCTGAGTCGTCGATGAAAAACCGATAGAGAACAAGTTTTGTTCCCAACAATTGATTGTAAGTAATCCAGCGCTTATCCAGCGCTTTTTTTGTTTTCTGTCTTATCCCAGTACTTTTTTCAGTGTAAGAAATCACTGCAAATGATTCATGTGTGAACCGTTCTGATGAATCAAACAGAATTGAAAATTTGAGACCTTTTTGCAAACCCGTTTGAATGGTTAGATCATGAGAGTGAGTCCTGATAGAAGAGAGCTGATAGAAAACACACATTATACGATTGCTGACCTTGATTCTCAGATCAGTATATGGTCATTTTCTGTGACACTTAAAGTGTATAGTATATCATTAGTATATCATTAGTAGAGTATATATTTTTATAGTTTTATACTTTTTATATAGGATATTTGTATACTGAGCTAATATTTTGTATCTCCAACCCCTAAAGACGTGTTCACACCAAAGACGATAACTATAAAGTTTTAATAATCGTTGTAATTCTATGATAATAGTGAAGTCCATACCAAAGCTTTAATGAAAAAGACAAAAAGGAACGACATCATTATAATCACTATCGGAACCATTTTTTCTCTAGCTGATAAACAATTAAAACATTGACAGCCAATCACAATCCAAGCAACTTTAAAAAAGCTTGAGCATTTAAAGCGACAGATGACAAAACTGCAGGGCTTATAATAAACAGATTGTTATTGTCCGCTACTGTGGAGGCTAATATAGTTATCTTTCTTCATGTGAATGAGCTTAAACCCTTCTCTTAAATCTGACCCTCACAGAAAACTGCATTTTTACATTTTGATTAACTTTGGTATATTTATTAATGTGTTTTCCTCATGGTGACTGCTGGCTGGCCCCCATAGTGAGGTTTTACTAATTTAGGTGAACCCTTTACAGACACACACATGCGCACGCACACATGTTCACACTGTCGGGGCTGCATGTGCAGTAAACAGTGTTTATGTCATATCTGATATGATTACGTGACGTCACAGGATTCAGACTCACCTTGTTCGCTGCTGTTGTCTCCGCTCTGCGATGCGTGTCCTCCGCTGGAGGGTCCCGGCGTGCCGGCCGAGTGTGTGGACGTGGCGTCGTCGTGATCTCTCCAGGATGCTGGATTCTGGAGACGGCCAGAGCGGATCCATCCGTCCACGTTCCCCATCCACAGCACAAAGAGAGAGAGAGGACTCGTGAATGTGCAGTAAACACAGATCAAAAAGCCCTTCACCATTCAACAACAAGTTTCCAAAAGGGTTTTTTTTTTTTTTTTGCAGTGATGACGCAGAAGAAGCATTTTGGGTTCGTCAAAGAACCTGTCAGTGATCAGTTCTTAAACGGCTTTTTTTTTTGTCTATTTATAGAACAGAACTATTTTTTCTTAGTGTGAAGAACATTTTAATGATCTAAAGAACCTTTTCCACCTTTTGTGCAATGGAGAGATTTCATAGATGCCAATATATAACCTTTATTTTTAAGAGTGTAAAGACTCAGATGAACATCTAAATACCAGTCAAAGTGTATTTGTATCGCACTGTCACAATAGACAGTGTTTACAGAAAATCATGATGTTATAGTGTTTATAATATCTTAATATCTTCATACTTTATAGTTGTATTTATCAGATTAGAGTTTAAAACTGTGATGATATAAACAGTCAAACAGTTGATGTGAGTTATACTATATAAAGTTAGATATACTTATATATTCAACTTTATATAAAGAGCTGGGCAATAATATAGTTTACATTTTGCAATGATATAAACAATACGAAAGTGTCACCAAGCACAACCGTCTCACTGAACCCTGAATGCAACAAACACAACAACAATACAACTGTTGTAATCATTTATTCACCTTCATATCTTTTGTGAAACACATATGTTTAGCAGAATGTCTGAGTGAATGAAAATCAGCTGTCTAGAAAGACTGTCAATGAATGAACCCTGCTCACGAATGACTGGAAATATAGAGTACGATTCATATGGACAACTGTTAAGATGTTGTTTTTAGAGCCCAACAGCATCCTTCCTCATTCACTTCATTATATGGAAAAGAGCAACTTTCAAAACAGACAATCTGCATACGTTTTGTTCAGAATAAAGAAAGTCACATGAGTTTGGAACTCAACCTCTGTGTCTTGAGCAGCAATTAATCATTTACACTGTCACAAACAACAAACACTATCTAATCTGACACACACACACACACACACACACACTCTGAGGGCAGTTTGTCATGTGTACGAGGGCATCTCCTCCTCACCCTTCCTGAGGTTTCTCAGGGTCCGATCGGGCCGCAGGGAAACAGGATTTGTACTGTACAGGAAGAGCTTTATCTGCATTACACATAGACGAGCAAGAGGAGGAATTTCCTTTGCCACTCCAGCAAGAAAAAGACTTTACAATCCCACTAGATACACAAACACACGCTCAATGTGAGACCTGACACACCTAAAATAACTAGTTTAAAAATAATGATAATAATAGTTTTTTTTTGTTTGTTTTTTAGCTTAAAAAAAAAGAAATAGTTCTTTAAGGTAACAATTGCAGGTTTCCACATTTTGCAGTGTCAGTCACAAGTGTGAACCATGCGTCTGATGCAACAGAGTCCCGTCCAAACAAACGCATTAAACTCACACACACCACAGACACAAACACAGCCGCAAATATCTGCAGAAACACAGCCAGCATTTGCTTTAAGCTCATTAGAGACAAAGCTCAAGTCTTAATCTGAGAGCAATCGAGTATGTGCAGCAACACACACAGACTGAAGTGTTCTTATGATGAGTCTCAGACAGCGGTGTGTGTGTGTGTGTGTGTGCTGTTAATGCATTATTATAAATTACAGTATTATGTTAGTCAAGTCTGGATGCGAAATAAGAACGCTTACTCTAAATCTAGTTTCATCTGCTCTGTCCTTCAATAACAGACTCTTTGTGAAGCTGCATCACATTGGGACTAAGTCATAAAACAATCTGCACTGAAATGTGCTGCTTAAACTGTTCAGATCAGACTGAAAGTATGGGTGAAAATACACTTGAGCCGCTGGTTTCTAACATTGGAACAATCTGCAGTGTTTTCATATTATATCAAACTATTGCAAAAGAACTGTTATTCATGCCATTTTTAATGAAAATTCCTGAACCGTGTGTGAATTCAACCATAATGCTGTACACTGAAATGCTATAGAAATAACTTGCACTCAGCAATTGCTAGTAAATTTTACAATTAATTAGAAAGAAGGTTAAATTGGATTACATGTGTAATTTTGAAGCAGGAAGACTGACACTGATTCTTGAGATAAGGGACAAAACATGTCCTACACAAAAGCCCTCTTTATTCAAAAAAAATAAATAAATAAATTTGTCAAAATAAAAATGCTTAAAAAGTTACATCTAAAGGAAATCTGGATACTCGGGACATTCATTGCTTTTATCTTTAAATAATTTTGTTAGTATTCATTAAATACATGCTCTATACTTGGAAACCACGTGTAATTTAGCCTGTCATCTGAGAGCATCATGAGGTCACAATGTAAAATTACCAAACAAAGTGTTTAAAAATGCAACAAATTCAAAAATATACATTTAAATTGAAAAGCAGAGACATATAATATATCAAACAATACAAAAAGTAAGTCTTGAATTATATTTTTCATACAAAATGGCTATCACTTTGCATCAACTCAGTCAGGATTTTTTTATAAATCTAAATAAATCAGGCAATGTCATGGTCATCTTTAACTCTGAGGACCCCTTTTCTTTTTCCTGCTCTTTGTGGATCTCACAGTAGAACACATAGTCCTGGAAGTTTTATATTTTTTTATATTTTATACAAAAAAAGTTGAAGTCTCTGCAGTCACAGCTTTGCCAACTCTGTCATCCTGGTGCAATAGTTTCTGTAAGGAATAAATCTTGGCATTTTTGATATGTTTATTAAGGCAGCAACAGCTGAGAGAGAAAACAAAATTGCTCCACTGTACAACATGTGGTTAAGGTGGAAAAATGTTCAATTTTGTCAACTCCGTCAGACGTCCATCAGACGTCAACTCCATCAGGTTTAATGTCTGATGGTTGACAAGTGCTCTCAAAAAGTCTATATAATGTGATTTAATATGTTATTTTGCATAAGGGGAATTCTTCTAATGTTGTTTCATGATTCTATTTACAAACTGTATATTTGGACCTGTCAACACCACCAGTATTTGTCAACTCCGTCAGTATCTGTCAACTACGTCAGTATCTGTCAACTACGTCAGTATCTGTCAACTCCGTCAGTATCTGTCAACTACGTCAGTATCTGTCAACTACGTCAGTATCTGTCAACTATGTCAGTTTTTGTCAACTCCGTCAGTTTTTGTCAATGTCGTCAGTTTTTGTCAACTCCATCAGTTTTTGTCAACTCCGTCAGTATTTGTCAATGTCGTCAGTTTTTGTCAACTCCATCAGTTTTTGTCAACTCCGTCAGTATTTGTCAATGTCGTCAGTTTTTGTCAACTCCATCAGTTTTTGTCAACTCCGTCAGTTTTTGTCAACTCCGTCAGTATTTGTCAACTCCATCAGTTTTTGTCAACTCCGTTGGTATTTATCAACTCCGTCAGTTTTTGTCAACTCCATCAGCTTTTGTCAACTCCTTCAGTTTTTGTCAACTCCATCAGCTTTTGTCAACTCCTTCAGTTTTTGTCAACTCCGTCAGTTCTTGTAAACTCCTTCAGTTTTTGTAAACGGCGTCAGTTTTTGTCAACTCCGTCGGTATTTGTCAACTCCATCAGTTTTTGTCAACTCCATCATTTTTTGTCAACTCCTTCGGTTTTTGTAAACGGCGTCAGTTTTTGTCAACTCCTTCAGTTTTTGCCAACTCCGTCAGTATTTGTCAACTCTGTCAGTTTTTGTCAACACCATCAGTTTTTAACACCGTCAGGTGAAGGTTTTTGTTAATTTTGGAAGAAATGTCTTATTCTTGTTTCAATTCATTGTGTTAAAATTTTAAAACATCAACTGAACTACATGATATCATGTCTGATTTACCTAAGAACATTAGTTATATATGTTTAATAATTAAAAGGAAGGTAGAGAATTAAAGGATTAGGAACTGGATTGTTTATAATAACCCTAACTCAAGAAAAATTTTAGAGAATTTATTTTTTCACTTAGCTCCTTTACTGAACACCATTATTACATAATTGAAGACTTTGCACTGTTGTTGGATGGATCAAATTAAAATAGCTTGCTTTTTAATGCGTCTGACAGAGTTGACACAAATTAAGTTCCGAAGTGAATAAATGCAAATGTAAATATATCAGATATCAAATATATCAATAATATATTATTAAATAATAAAAACTTCTAAAACATGTTTTGTCCCTGATCTCAAGAATCAATGCTGAAATAGCATTTGTTATATTAACACTTTTCAAAAAATCATTTTAGCAGTGTTTGTCTGAGATTAATATACTGTTGTTCATACAAAGGCTTGGTATCACTGCAGTGAAAGCGATGCTGGTTCTATCAGAGCCTTTACAGCACGTCTTCAGAAAAACAGCCGTCTGTGTAATGTAGTTCAGCTGAGGCTTCATATGCTGAGAATGAGCTCAAGCCATGAAAATGACCGGGTTCTGTTTCCTGTAGCTGAGACGCCCACCGCAAGACGGGCCTAAAAACACACAGTCTCACTCGAACATGGCCGCGATCCATATGTGCTGACTGCTACATGTTTCACGCAGACCAGCACACATCCATGCGATCTACAGCCGCATCTTTCCAGAGTTTGCAGCTAATATCCAGTTTCCTCACGCCACTCGGCAGCAAAAAAGCAACAGCCCTTTTCCCACTTATGAATAATGCAGCCGCCCTCTCGCTCTCTCCCTCTCTCTCTCTCAGGCCTCACATCACAACAAAACAGTTGTCAGGGCTCCCAAGAGTCCATTAAAGTTCAAACAAGCTGTAAAGAAAGCGAGTGAGAGACATCGTGTGACCCAAACGGCTGAGAGAGCCTCCACCCCACCCAGCGAGCATGTGACGATTCCCCATCGCTGCGGATAATTAGGAGTCAAACGCAGCCCGCTCCGTGCTCTCCTCTAATTGTGTTAAAGAGCGCCGTTACCAGGCCACAAACACAGCGGCGGCACAATAGAGCAGATAAAGAATAAGATAGAGGGTCGCTGGGTCTCTGGGGGCCGCCTTTCACTGCTCGCACAGGGTCACAGTCTCAACGCTGATAATGCAAGATGTAATTAATATAAAAGCCGGACACAATAGCGAACGGAGCGGCTAGGAGAGCGGCCGACTTGCTGACACACACCTGCCCTGCCCGTCAAACTTTCATTCAGAATCGTCACTAGATACAACGCACTTGCAGAAAAACGCATGTCGGATCGGGAATGGCTGCGAATGCTGACACATGCGCATCTTCAGCCCCTGACCTTCTGTGCGTCTGCTCCACACGCAGCTCTGCTGCATTTAACATGTAATTACACAACTGCTCCCAAAACATGTTAAAGGGATGGTCTGAAGCATCTCAGAATGACTATTCAAAGCGAAACTGCCAATTATCTGACGAGAATGAGAGAGGAGCCTTTGCTGAGCTCGAGTAATTGACAGAAACGTGAATGAATGTTGTTAATGCTGCTCTATATGACACAGGCGGGCAAAAACACACCTCAGTCATATGAAGATCATATTCTGAAAAAAATGATTTAACATCACCGAATCCACCTCATGCATACACCTACAAAACTCATTTTATGGGTAGAAATAGATCTTTATGTAATTACACTCAGAGAAAAAGGGTCATTGTGGTTCTATATAGAATATTTTCCTGATTTGTTATCGCAATCTTTTTTTCTTTTGTCAGATCAACTCAGATAATTAATGTGGTTCAGATAACACAATATTTTGAGTTTCTGTTGATTAAACCAGCCGTCTTCATTGTATTAACTCAAACTTTTAATTTCAATTAACTAAAAATTAAGGCAACCAGGTAACTTACTTTTTTAAGTTAAACCAATAATTCTTTTTTACAGTGTAGAGTTCTCAACTCAATTTTAAAGAATCCTTTATGCCAAAAGGTTCTCACAAGATTGCATAATATTTCCACATTTAATGAGTAATTTTGTTTTCTACTGATAAAGTTTGTTTACAAGCTGTTTAAGTCATAAAAATTAATTTTTAAAAATTAATTAAAACTAAATCCATAAAATGATGCGATGATGGAACCCCTCCACCTGACGGAACACTTTAAGCTTCAATACAGAACCTTTTCTGCAGGTTAATAAGATGTCACATTCCATTTTGAAATCCATGAATTTATTAAACTGGAAAACTAAAACCGATCTGAATCATTCTGAAGAGAACAAACCCCAAACACACACATCCGTCTGAAGCACTAAGCCGAACTCTACAGAAGCACAGCAACAAGTGACCGTGTGTCCAGACGTGAGCAGTCAAACCCTGATCAAACAGATCCGATCCGTGCAGAGCGTCACTGTCCCACAGCAGAACACGTGCTGCTTCATTAAGATAGGCTGGACGATCTAAACCAATGCACTGATTAGATGACCTGTAAGCTACAGACAAGTAAACATGCTTCATTTATAAAGTGCTCACCAAGTTTACTGCATGCAACTGCCCATAATATTATCACACTCTCTATATATAAATATAGAGAGATCACCACGACACACTCATGGGAAATATTTGTGCTTTAAAAAATGTCATGTAAACACAAGCATCTATATATCTCCATAAGTGGCTTAGGTAAGTTATTTATTATCAACATAAAAACTACTGACAGCCACAAATAATTAGGAGAAACGTAGGTGCCAAAGGCACATGTCACAATATTGACGATGACAGACAGCATTGAGGCAAATGTCAAAAACACAGAGAAAGTGCTCACCATGTTCTGTGCTGCACTTGTTTTTTAAGTGCACTTATGTGAAAATGCACAAAGATGAAATTCATTACAATGTAAATTAGAACAAATTATTAACAGATTATTAGCTAGATATATCCTTCAGAAGAGGCAGATATCATTTCTATCATTTAAAAAAATTCATTAGGCAAGGCTTTGATTTTATTTCTATAACAGAGTGTTTTTAAAAGGCTGGACATCCTGACAAAGGCCTTGCATACTCTGACAGCACTATAAACTACACTCATAGAAATGTAGTATAGTAAAGCCATATTCACAGCCAGCAGCAGAGCAAGAGAGAGAGAGAGAGAGAGAGAGCACAAGGCATGTCCTTCATCCCCAGCAAAGCAACTTTCACCAAATGATGTAGCCCCAGGCAAAATATATTAAAAATGCATATCAAAGCAAAAAAATGGATGAGATAGGTACTACCTAAATAAATTTGCATATCCAGCTATCAAACTGCTGTCCTCAAACATGCAAAAAGGGGTAGAAACGCCATACAATAAAGTTCAAGACCCATATGAATTTAAGAAATCTAATCCTTGTAATTTATTTAGATTTGTAATATAATCGCAATCGTTTCTGCTGAGCTGAACATCAGGACAGTGTGTCGCTTATGAAGTATGTGAGGCAGCAACAGGCCTGCAATCATTTATTCTCATTAACAAACACAGCCGCTCGTGCACATTATGCAAATGAGGACCTCAACAAACACACACACACACACATACAAAGATCTCTGCTACACACACGAGCTAATGCATACACATTTACACACACACACAGACAATAAAATATACTGAAAATAAGCCTTCACTAGCAGTCGAATAGATATTAAAGCTCACAGCTACAAAATCCTCTGCAACTCAATAGCGTTAATCGTGTAAGAACGTGCGCAAGATATCATGTTTTCAATGATACGCCGATAGAAATTCTAGGCAACAAACCGCTCGAAAGAAAATGACGTAAAGGGAATTCGAATTTCGAACCCAAAGAATCTTAGATGCATTTTCGAACCACGGTCAGTGTTCCGAATGAACTTTCATTTTGTCATTATCAAAATGAAACCAATAACAAACAGCAGAGATGGAAACAACAGCGTGTCTTATTTTCAAACGCATTTTTTTACACTTGAAGTGAGTTAAGTAGGCCTATATGTGGAATTAAATGATTGTTTGAGTGTTTTCCCCCGGTTTTTAATCGATCAATTCAGTAGATTGACTTTAATTCCGTATAGTTTGAGATTAACCCAACATATGCTCAAAAGCCTCAAATCTGCTTTAACTCTTAACAGGCTTGATCTGCTGCTGTGAGCTCTATATATCCCGATCCTCAACACATGCACGCGACTGCAGGACGCTCGATATGAACTACACGACGCGGAAAACTTTCTTTTCCCCAACATTTCATTCACAACACCGAAATCAACGCGTTTAAACAAAGCCGATGTCATTCTAAATATAACGATTCTGAGTCGTCGTTGAATTGACTATAATGGAGCATGGGGCCTGTAAAACTGACTCAAACCACAACAGAAATCAATAAGAGGCAATTAAACACATCAACAACATCATCCTTGCAATTTACGGGGAAGCACATTATAAACTTGACTGTGCAATACTTTAAACAAAATAGTATTCATACTCACATAAAACGGTCTACTAAACTATATATTTCCAAGTCTCAGTTATTCATTAGTTTAAAGCAGTCATTTGCAATTCGAGAAAATTATGTACAATGCAACAGCCCGAATGATACCGAAATACAAAACATAATAGAAGCGACACCAACTACTAGCGTTAAATATAAATAATGGAGATATTGTCAGACACATGCCGTGTTTGCTCACAATACACAAGTTCAGAAGAATCGCTGAAAACTTTCTGCACAGTCCATTTTACCATTCAAGCTGATTTAAAGACATCTCAACTTATAGCCTATTTTATCACTCACATTACTATTTTAGGGTATACAGTGCAAACCAAAAAAAAAAACAATTAAACCATCCGGTTACTTACATGATCGGCTAAGTTAGTTGAAGATCCCGAGAGTTCCTCGTGGTCTGATTTTGAGCTGCCATCTCGTTCATCAATCACTAAATCTATGGGCATTTTTCCTTTCAAACAACTGATGTACCGATGGCAGAAATTGTCGCAGAGTTCGTGCACCTTGAGCAGAGGAAAGAAAAGCTCTTTCAACAGCCGGTCCAGAAATAAGCACAATTAGAGGACATTATGAGCAAAGGCAGGAAAACAATAGAGAAATTGTAGCAATGCAAATGATTCTCCAGAGACCCACGCAACAAGTTAATCGACAAAAATAAACGCTGGAGACCAACAAATAAGATTCGAAAGTCTTAGTCAACATTTCGCATAAACTATAGTTGTCCGTGAAATTGTTCATTTATTTTAAATAAGTAAGAATAGTTCTGTCACATTCCGCTTGAACAAACATCTACGGAATATGGATTCATTCATATGAATTATAATTAATTGATACAATTGTGTTAATAACAAAATACTGTCGGGGTAATTTGATCAAATAATAACGTTATTTTTTTATTTCATCAAAAAGTACCAAATCTGAATTTAAATAATTAAAAATAAATAAAAATCACAGATTGGTGATGAGCGCAGTAAATTCATCCAAATTACTTCTAAGAGTAAATCAATCCAAATCAATAAAAATTACCTTTTCTAACTCCAAAAGATGAAACCGTAATACTTGTATGGCTTGTATCATCTGTGAAGAGAAATGGACGTCGTTAGCTGTATTCCTTCTTTACATTTTGATTTTAATATTCGTTACACAATATTTTGTAGTGAACAAAAAACATCCCACTAATAATAATAAATAATTCAAGAGTTAATGATGTGCTCAAGAAATATTATTTTGGATACTTAAAAAAAATGCACGTGGAATTATTGGCCTGTGTAAAGTGTTAAGGGGTCGATGGTGATATCAGCCCTATAATGAGTGACTTTTTCACTCTAATACTCTCCACTTCAAACAGTCCTGTCACACATCAAATCCCCTCGTATTTACTTTCACTATCTCCAGATCCAATGCAAAAAAATCTCGCAAATAATGAGTGACACTTATTTAAGAGATCTCGATTGCACGGCTATTGTGAAGACAATCAGTGCTGATGTGTTATCTTACCAAATTATCCAATTCTGGATTTGAAGAAAATAAAGGTTTTTCTGCGCGGACCTAAAACACAAACAAATAACCGGGGTTAATAGCAATAGATTAGAATATGTGGAGCAATTTAATAATTGTGTTTTAAAGATGCATAAAAATTGCAATCGATACTAATCTGGTTAAACACTCGTTAAATATAAAAGCATTGATGGAAATATAGTTAGCGGTCTTAAAATTAAATGGAAATGAAATGGAAAGAAATGCTTCTATCTTTGTTTATTTTAATGTCTCCAACACGTATGGGTAGATGAGTCGTGAGTGACCTGTTTGGCGAAGACAGCAATGTCCTCGTTGAAGGAGTCGGAGGAGCACACGTCTCCTCCCGCCACCCCGGGCTCGCGGGGAGTGCATGTGGCCAGCTCGCACTTCTCAAAGACCAGAGCCAGTAGAGGAAACAGAGGGTGACTGCAGGAACAACAACACACGAACCTTTCAGAGCGCTCGGTTCAGATTTCACCGACGAATAATACGAGGAAGAGTGTGTAATAGTTCGAGGAATAATTCGGCTTTGAGTCCTGAAAACAAGGCGGCTTAAGTGAAGCAGAAATTTGAAATATTCAGATACTAAAGTTGAGTAATTATTTATGAAAAAAAAAATAAGTGCGAGAGTGGCAACCATGTCGGGTTTTGTAGTCATTATGAACTTAAAGCTGCCGTCATAAATTTAAGAGCAGAAAATAAGTGCCAGGTAAGAAAAGGGCCCACAAATAAATGTACAAAGTAGATTAAAATTGTGCCAGCAATTCTGGCAAAGCACCCTATACAGAAGAAATATTATTAAAGTTATGGAAAAACTATTACGGGAAAGAGAAGCCGCCCGAAGGAATTCACGGATCCGATATTAATATAGAACTCACCCGTAAATTTGATCTTTATCCCTCTTTAACACGTCGTTGACAGCCGAGCCCATGCTGGTGGGCATGACATTGGGATGGGGGGCATGTGTGCCGTAATGCTGGCTGGCGTGGAGCGGCGGTCCGTGATTCAGATGATGGACCTGCGGGAGCGGCCGAGGCGCGTGAGGATCTCCGTACATACCGACCCCGTCCATGCCGCCGTAATGAGCCAACTCATCGTACTGAAAGAGAAGCAGAAAGTCACAATAAAACACAAAGCTGCAGAAGAAAGAGCGATAGCGTGGAAAAAAGAAGAAGAAAGGCGTCGCACAAGACTAAAGTTTGCTGGCATATTTGCTCGTAATTACCAAAAACATTGTAAAGTTGTGCTTCCCCGAGTATGCGTGTCTTTAAAAGCGGAGCTCGGGCGATGAGACGCGGCGAATATTCCCAACAAAGTGCGTCAGACTGAAGTAGTTTTGCGCGTGAGGCGACAGTCGAGGCCTGTGATAGATAGTGTATTAGTGGAGGTGAGTGTTGGAGATTTTAAACCTACCCTTTGCGCCATCAGCCTGCGCTCCAATAAACCTCTGGATCTGTGTCGTAGATTTAATTTCCCAGTCCGCTCACAAACTCATGCGCTCCAAAGATCCCTTTTTCAAGCAACTTGCCGAATTCTCCTATTCTCCAGTATGGTTGAGAAAGAGCGCAGGCATCGGGAAGAGTTTTGCAATTATTCTTCTTTTCCTCTTTGCCCCCCAGAAAAGAAAGAAAAAAAAGTCAAGCACCAAACTGAAGGTTACAGCCGGCCCATCAACAACCTGCATGTAACTAAACTGTCGTGTCTCATGGCTTTTTGCCACTCCAGCTGTCAATCAAAGCCAGAGGTTGTCAAGGTAATGAATGAATGATGGTTGGTGATGATGTTCAAGAGAGGATGAATCTTTTTAGCCCCGTTTTCATCCCACAAGTCCCTGTCTTCTTTATGCCTCCGGTCCGCTTTCTTGTTTTATTACTACTGTATAAAAAAAAAAAAAAAAAGGGAAAAGAGAAGAGTTTTTTTAAAAAAAATGCGGCGATCTCTTGCGCGGTCTGAGATGAGTGAGTGTCAGTGAGTGTTGGCAGGTCGGCCGCTCGCTCGCTTATAGAACACAGTGAGTTGAGCTGCGCGCATCGGCGGGAGAATGAAATGACGGAAGCCGGAAGTGGCGCTGAGCACAGCCAGTCCTGCACGAGCTCCACGCCAAACCCTGCGCGAGAGGCGAGCGTCCAGTGCGCGAGGGGGGAGCCACCGCAGATCCCACTCACATACACTGAGAAAATGAGACACCGCGCGATGGGCAGGCATCCAAACGTCGAATAAGCGTTTAAACAGTATCTTTATTGCACAAAAGAAAAAATATTTTAACACGATTTTTTTGAGTAATGCCTACAACTGATATCGAGTGTCATATCTCCTTGCACAAAAATGCTTATTTAGACGGACCCCTTTTAGAATAAAGTGAACTTTTCCACAAGGGTGAAGGGGAAAAAAATAGTTTTTTGTGGAAACTATCTTTAGCCCAATAGCGTTTCGAGATTGAAATGTGATCCGTGCATCGCGCTGCTCAATTATCAAAGAGCCCCAAGATCATCAATCATTAGGAAGGCCTGAAGTTTCAGAGGAGGAGCAATGATATTGATTGTGCTACAGATGGCCCCTAATACCACAAACAGACCCTTAAAATACTACTCCTCATCAATGAACATATAGCCTACATCGCGGCACATGTGACATCACCGTCGTATCGATCGCTTTTTACATAAATGTCTACATTTAGAGCTCAGTGAGTTGTTGTTGTTTTGTTGTTGAAATTAACAATTCACGTCGGGCTAGTGGAGCTGAACTGGTGCAGGACCGAGCAGACCTCAACAAACAAGGTCAAAAAGCCGTTCCACCACAGACACCCGAACCGCGGGCTCGTGTTCTAATGAAGCCGGCAATTAAAACGGATTTCATAAATGCAACAACTGCTCTGTTTATGACAGAGGGGAGGGAAGAACATGAGGAGAAAGTAGAAGTGAAGGGTTCACTGTGCAATAGCGACTGCAGTGGACACAGAGCGCGTGCTGTCTGACCACTGCTTCATCGTGAGGAAGAAGATGAGGACCATTTCTATACAAACGCGTGATCGGATAAATGTGGGTAAGTCGATCGCATCCTTATAGAATTGAGCCTGCCGCGGCGCGGGAAAAGTGCGCGTGATACTGCTGATCTAATCACAGCAGGAGAAAAAAAAAAAAAAAAAAAGATTTGAGCAGCTATAACTTTATTAATGAGACAAAGAATGTCTAATGAAACGAATCTATAAAATTATACAATAAATCAGCGCCTTGAGAAAATGCTCTGTTATTCATAGCTAACGTTTTCGCTTTGATTAAATGATGCCTATGATGCAAACTGGTCTACTTTTCAGTTTAAATCACATCGGTTTTAGGATAAAAACCCCGCATTTTTCTGACAGAACGGCTAATAATTTCACAGAAAAGAAACTTTAATGACATGAAAAAACACGCTTAAAATAGGCTACCCTATTCGCTTCGTCCATGTTAATAACTGCATGAAATAAAATATTTAGTTTTTAAAAAGGAGCCTAGAGACTTTAAAACAGCTAAAATCTGTGTTGTGAACGTGGATCCGTGACTCGGGCAGAAGATGGCTTTAACAGGCGGTAAAATTTCATCTGCTGGTGTCAAATTGAGGTCATTTTAGGGTTAAAGCTCTCGATGTCTCTGCCCAGCTGCGGCTGAGAATCCATTTCAACGCAAACACTTTTACTTAACCTCACACAATTTTAAACTCATCTCTTTTCAACATATATATATATTTTTAAATAAATGTTTTAATCATAACATAAAATATAGGTTAATCTAAATGTAAAATATAACTTTAGCTAGCCTATGTAAACTGCTAACAACTAAAACGTTTAGCCTTATCTAAATTTCAGTTGTCAAGGCTTCGGGTCATTCAGAATTATTTAACGCTGTTTAATTTAATTTAGCTCTAAAATTTTAAATAAAATATAGCCGACCTATAAACTAATTTCTACAGAACAACAGGTCGACGAAGTGAGTTTGAAATCCAAATTCGCGCCTAATAAAATATTTGCGCCTTCTTCAATTTTCTTAACTTTAATCATTTAGGCTATTTATTTATTTATTTATTTATTTAATGCAGTTCATTAGAATTTCTAGATTAATCATTTATATCTTCAAATGTTCCGTCATATTCAGTTTTGATACGTGTGGAGGTTTTTCTGAGGTGACTATTTATGTTAGGATAATAATTTCTCCGTGTACTGCTTTAGCTCCATTTAAACTCTCTCTGACCTCAGGGAACATGTCATTCTAGTCCCTGCAGGAAAGCTGTGGAGCTCCAGTGTTTGTAGAAGTTTCGTGAGTAACTGTAAATTCTTCTGTGTGAAAGGCGTCTTTTCCTTCATGGCTGCTCAGTGGCGTTATTCTCACGGCTCTGTGAGAGACTGTGTGTGTGTGTGTGTGTGTGTGTGTGTAGGTGTGTGTGTGTGTGTGTGTGTGTGTGTGTGTGTGTGTGTGTGTGTGTATGTGTTTCTGCAGCTCTTTAGCGACACCTGCCGGATCAATGATGCTCCACTTTGCAATCCTGTGTAAAGTGTAGTTAAAAAGAAATAAACACTGATATCGTGAGGAAAAGAAAAAAAAAAAACATATACAAACAAAATTAGTTTCGAATGAATTATATTTAATGAACAAAGCTTGCCAAGGAAGAACGAAATAAACAGACTACCAAGAGTTTGCGCATTCGATAGTCTACATTTTTAGGTTGTTTTTGTTCCATAAATTATAATGTTTAAATGATCTATTGTTGTTGAGTGCTCCGCACTATGTTCTACAAATAGATAACTTTCATTTTAAAACCACGCGATTATTTTTCACGTAGGCCTATCAGTTTTCCTGGTTAAATCAGTGAATATTGACGGTGGAAAATATATAGGCTATTTTTCATCACTGAGATCAAAATTATCTATTATTATTTTCTTGAAAAATACATTAATTAAAATGCGTCTTAGGCTGCAATAGGAGTAGCTACACATCATATACGTTTTGTTATTTTCCTCCTCGCCATATAGTTTGGAAGCGCAAATATTTGATAAATAGATATATCTGATGATATCTAAGATAAAAACTGTAGCCTATATAATCCTTATGTTACTAAATAAAATGGTAGCCTAGGCCTAGATATTAGTTGAATAAAATATGATTAATAAACGAACAAGCAAAATAAACAAACAAACAATATAGCCTAAATTATATATATATATATATATATATATATATATATATATATATATATATATATATATATATATATATATATATATATCAACGCTATAAGCTCATTAGTGCTGACTGAAACCTGCAACTTATATTTTGAAATACGCCTATGTCAAAATCTTTCCGTGTCCACGAGAATAATATTAAAACGGAAAAATGCGTGATTATTAATGATCTTGATAACAGGCTCATGTGTTATTTCTGTTCACGCTTGTCGCTCGTTTTGTGTGTTTTAAGAGGCTTAAAGCTCTGACACCTTTATATCTGATTCACCAACACCTTTAATTTACATTCATGCCGTTAATGTCCCGCACAAAACGAAACATGCAGAAAGCCATAAGTATTTTTACCCCCCCCCCCGATTAAATCAGATTTGCTCTTTCCATTTCTTCGTTTGAATTATTATCTCTTCGGCTAATATATGTCGCGAAAATATGTCTGTGTATTAACTTTAAGGCCTACACATAAAGAATAAATAATCTTTTTAAAAGACCAGATTCTAAGTGATATTTTCATTTTAGAGGGGGAAAATAGTTTTGAAGGAATGACTATGACCGCTACCAAAGGGTTAAAGTTTAGCACGTATAGATTTAGTTTTCGTGAGTGCTTGTCAACAGTAATGAAACACGAGCCACGCCCACTGACGTCACTGACAGCTCATTAACGCTAATCATTTGCTTCTAGGGTAGAGGACAAAATCATATCGTTAATGGCTTATATTAGTAATTGGTTGCAAGTGTAGGTATTCCTACCATACAGAAATATTTCAAGGCGCAGGTTCACTCATTATGCAGCTCCAGGAATTATGTGCCCCCTCAGGACTGCTGATTTTCCGCCATTTAAACAAATACCCGACATAGCGCATGTTAAGAAGAAATTGTTTCCCGTTTCCACTGTTCAAATTAAAGGTGTAAAATCCACATTTGCAATGTGTTCAAATAAATGCCGTTGCCATCTTTGTTGTTGTTTTGTTTTTCTTACATCTTCCCATTTGACTGTATCTCCCTTGGTTCTGGAAGAGTTTACACGATCAAGCAGGGGAGCCAGGTAATTACCACACACTGTCAAACACAGGGACCAGTGATTCAAATGCAGTCTGAAGTATCAAAGAGGAGCGTTCCCTTTGCAGGAGGCCCCAGATCTACATAGGAGACGCTGGCGAGACGACTGCCACAGGGACACACAGTGAGGATGTGACAGCAGTTACAACAAGCGCTGTGAAGTTTCATCTTTACATGATGCTGGCCTCCAGTTCTGCAGCTCCAAACAATTCCTGCTAGAGCATAAAACCATACGAGCGGCCAAAAATCAACGTTAAATATAAGGATATTTAAATTCATAGATTCAAAGATCATAATGAAAAATATGGTTACACTTTTTTTTAAGGTGACGTTGTTACAGTGTAATTACACGAATAAAAACTGAGAGTAACACTTTATTTTAGTGTCCTTGTTACACGTTACATGTAGTTACAATAGTAATAACTATAAATTATGCATAATCACATGCAACTAACCCTAAACCAAACCATAACCCTATAGTAAGAACATGTAGTTAATTATTATTACTCAGTACTTAAATGTATAATTACACTGTAACAACGACACCTTAAAATAAAGTGTAACCCAACTGAGTAATATTAATTAACTACATATACTTATTATTAGGGTTAAGGTTAGTTACTTGTAATTATGCATAATTTACTGTTATTACTATTGTAAGTGCATGTAACATCTGCAACTACATCACCTTAAAATAAAATGTAACCCTTTATTTTAAGGTGACGTTGTTACAGTGTAATTACACAAATAAAAACAAAAACTGAGGATAACACCTTAAAATAAGGTGTAACAGAACTGAGTAATATTAATGAACTACATAGGGTTACGGTTAGGACTTGGTTTATGGTTAGTTACTTGTAATTACGCATAATTTATTATTACTATACACTGTAAAAAAGAATTGTTGGTTTAACTTAAAGTTACCTGGTTGCCTTCAAATTTTGAGTGCATTGAAATGTAAAAAATTGAGTTACAATGAAGGAAATTGGTTTAATCAACAGAAACTCAAAATATTATGTTATCTGAAGCACATTAATTATCTACGTTGATTTGACAAAAGAAAAAATGTTAAGATAACAAATCAGGAAAATATTTTTTATAGTGTACTAAGTGCATGTAACATATACAACTACGTCTCGTACTTTAAGGTATCCATGTTGCAGTGTAATTATACATTTAAGTACTGATCAATAATAATTAACTGCATGTACTTACTATATGGTTAGGGTTAGGATGAGGGTTTGGTTTAGGGCATGTAATTATGCATAATTTAGTTATTACTACAGTAACTACATGTAACATGTAGCAATGACTGTAAAATAAAGTGTAACCAAACCGAGTAATATTAATAAACTACATGTACTTATTATAGGGTTAAGGTTTACGGCTTGGTTTACTTGTAATTATACATAATTTACTGTCATTACTATAGTAAGTGCATGTTACATCTGCAACTATGTCACCTTAAAGTGGATTACACTGTATTTTAAGGTGACATTGTTACATTTAAGTATGGCATAATAATTATTAACTACATGTACTTACTATAGGGTTAGGATGAGGGTTTGGTTTAGGGTTAATAGCATGCAGTTATGCATAATTTATAGTTATTACTACAGTTACTACATGTAACATGTACAATGACACTGTAAAATAAAGGGTAACCAAAAAAACATTATATTATAGCTTTTATTGTATCTATATAACTATAGCTGCCATTTCAAGTACATTTGCACCAAAAATAAAAGCTTGTAAAATTTACTAGATATGTTTTTACTCAAATGCTGCATGAATCCTACTCAGCTGCATCTCAAGGAGCTGTAATTTATTTAGTCAAAAAATTTGATAAAGCAATACAAATAAAAAAATTAATTCAAAGGCCTCGTTGGTGTGCAAAACTGTTGGAATCTAAATCCAGTCTGGTGGGACGTTTGAGTGTTTAACATTATAAACATGCCTGTCTCTTCCAGCTCGGAGGGATACTTTACATGTAAATATTCACACAGGCCATGAATTATTGAGAGTTGTAAAGAAGTAAAATGTCTCTGCGTTTGAGCTCAAGAATGGACAGGAAAAGAGTGAATTATCCAAAAGAGAAGGTAATTGGGGGATGAAGAAATAAAAGCCTAGGCGGAAAAATAAAGCCTACTGTACGTCAAATCCTGCGCACACACACACACACGTATAGAGGCATGTCTATAGGTGTTTGTGTGTGTATAGGCCTATATGTGAATCTACACAGACAAAAGTCACACGTCAAAACTTGTCAAAGTTTCCCGGTGAAGTGAGTTAGGGTGAATTCAGGCTGTTCTTGTCTTTGTTGTATTCTGGCCTGTGGCTGAACACTTGACAGACTGTCAGGAGCTGATGGGATACGAGTGCAGGCACTAGAAAGCCGCTCATTTTTGCGGTTGATTCACCACTTCATGCTTTATTATCAAACAGGTAATACTCTGAACACAACAGCACTAGAACTAATGGAACACAGCAGTGCAGATCTGTGATTACTGCGTTTCTGAACACACTCAAATGTGATGCATGAGGCTTAGACAGAATGCATGCTTTTCTCATTGTTTTTGCTTTTACAGTCTTGCATAAATGTGCATTGCAAATACTGTATTTTATGTCAGTAAAAATCAGCAGAATTAAAGGTTAAATGTTCAATCATTCTGTAAAACGCAGTGTACTACATAAACACTAACACTCTCTGTTGATCTCAGCATTGAAAATGAAGAAATGCATGACTTTAATCAAATTTCCCAGTGCAACAAAAAGCTTCCTAATCCCCATACTACTAAGCAATTTTGAATTACTGTACTATAATTGTGCGAGTAAACTAAAAGTCTATTAGCAATGCAGAAGTATCACACGCACACACACACACCAGGGCACTAAACTGACACAATTCACAAGTGGTCCCGATGTCTCAGAGGACTTTTAATATGTATGAGCAACATCAAAGAGGAATATCCTGACATGTGGCTCCTCCAAATGATCAAGCTTATTATCACATATATGCAAATGTTTTCCATTTTTGTTGCTCTCTGTTTGTGGAACCGCAGCGGAAAATACAGATGATACAGTTTGAAATGATCCATGATGATGTCTAGTGACCACTATACTTGCATGCATGTTTTGTTGCTTTTCCTCTGACAAACTCATCATGTGTCATTTTCTGAGAAGATAATTCTGTTAGTCCTTTTGTTTGTGACTTGTCATAAAAAAAATCTTGAAGAGAATCTGAAAATAAATAAATGAAAGTGTTCAGATACTCGCCACGTTTCTTTTTTATATCATATTCTTTCATTACATTTTTATGGGTCATTTAAAGGTGAATAAAAATCTCCTGATGCGAGTACAATAACAGCGCAGACTTTCATACAGCGTAACATGAGTGCGTGATAACAAAAGCATACAGAGCTGAATTAAATTCTAAGAGGAGAGTATGTTTTATTATGGGCCAAGCCAGATTTATGAATACAATTCATTTTCTAACTGCGTCTCTTGAAAATCGCTCTGTAAAAATCTCCTGTGATGTTTACATTTATACCATTTTAACATTTTATTATGAGCATTACAGATGTTAAACTGCATGCATATATCAAAAAAAGAAATATGACCTACATTCACAGTGTAACTGGAGGAGCCTTTTAATAAACTGCTTGTGGTTTATTGATTACTTATGACAGACCTATACTGACGTGAGCAGTGATCTTTTGTTGTGTAGTTTCTTTGGTAGACATTCTTAAACGTCATTTGTAATATTATATATAGTGATTGTACCATTCTATGAGTTCACTTACTATTTTTCATCATTCTACACTCTAAAAAATGTTGGATTAAAAACAACCCAAGTTGGGCTGAAAATGGACAAACCCAGAGATTGGGTCATTTGTAACCCAGCTGTTGGGTTAAATGTTTGCCTAATGTGCTGGGTAGTTTTATTTGACCCAACTATTGTTTAAAAATGACTGTATGGCTGGCTTAAAATCAACCCAAAAGAGGTTGGAAATTAAAAATCAGACCTAATTACTAGAGGAAATCATAATCAAAAGGTGAACATTTATTAATAAGCAATTTAATATATGTTTATTGTTTTATTATATATTTTGGATTCATTTTAAGCAAGCAATACAATCATTTTTAAACAATAGTTAAATAAAACTACACTATAAAAAAAATTCATGATTTGTTATCACAACATTCTTTCTTTTGTCAAATCAACTTAGATAATGTGGTTCAGATAACATAATATTTTGAGTTTCTGTTGATTAAACCAATCATCTTCATTGTATTAACTCTAACTAAAATTTTGTTGAACTCAAAATATTAAGGCAGCCAGGTAACTTAAAGTAAGTTAAACCAACAATTCCTTTTTACATTTAGCCCAACGTCATAAACAACCCATTCGCTTGGTTAAAACAAACCAATCGCTGGGTTTGTCCATTTTCAACCCAACTTGGGTTGTTTTTGTATTGCTTGTCCCAGCAATTTTTAGAGTGCATAGGCGCAGCCTGATATTATTATATTATAAACCACCAATATGATAAATACAGGCTAGCATGAGGTCAGACGACCTCAGTCTTTGTGAAATCTCTGAGTCTGTAAGTGACTTTTAGCTTTTTTAAATAATCCTTCCTCACTGGTACTGTAAATAAGCAACCTTCTGCTCAGACATATAGGTTGATTGGGCGACATGAAATAAGCGTGATTCGTTGGGACCCGCAACGATCCGTCAAGCCGTGTTGATCTGCTGGTTAATGGAGTCGCTGTCAACGGTCCAGCAGAACTGATGGAATCATCCTTTTGTTCCTTGATGCAGTCAGTGTCTCTTCACCGAATCTTGTATTCTCCTTTAATAGTCAGTGGTAGTTAATTATTAAAGGTATGTATTTGAATTATAAATATACTAGTTATACAGAAGTAGGCAAAGCAGGCATAGCGCCTCAGGCTAAATTCCTCCATTAGCCATTATTTTCCAGTCTCCTGCCTCCATTTCCCTGCCTCCTAGTTTTATGTCATCTCCAAAAACAGCCAGGCATTGCTTTGTACTTGCCATCTCCTTCCCGCTATGACCACAAAAAAACCCTCCCCTCCATACATATAGCTGCTGCCGCCTTGAAGTGGGATGTCATACCTGTCTTACATTTAATGAATCGCTTTCTTCACCGTGTCCCAGAATTCCAGACACTCTCCTCGGAAAGCTGATGGCGCTTCCACCGAACGGCCTGCCGCGTGTCAGCAGTCATCCGGCGTAGCGCACATTACCGTACATCATTAGGCGTGTCAGGAACGACGCCGCTCTCAGGCCATGTGCGGCCCTGCAGACGGAGCCAAAACAAAGAACTTTTGCATGCTCTTCTCTTTTTTTCTCCTCTCGGTCTCTCCGGTCCGACTCCCTCCCCTCCGCTCGACCATCATCTCTTCCACCTCTGGATTTATGAATAAAATACGACACGCTCAGAATAAGAAGATGGCACTGCAGTAACTGTCAAATGCCAAGATGAAATAATAAATTCAGGTGCCTTTTTCTGCTCTGTTGAAGGAAACTTTGTTCTCTTTCCGAAGCTGGCTTTTTCGTCTCTTTTTCGTCTGGGTTTTTTCCCCCCGGTTGCCGCTTGCTCGTTTTCAAATATTTTCACCCCGTTTCTGCAAGTTTTTTCTCACCTCCTTCAAGCAATTCACATTCTGCGGTTCACTTTTAAAGGTTTCGTGGAGTGATTGATGACATCGGAAGAAAAAGCAGTGTGATACTGTTTGTAACCTCCATCAGAACATTCATCCACTTTATGTCTTGAAATGTAATAAAAGCGCCAGTGAATGAGGCATTAATGTTGGGGTCGTTTGATTGGAGTCTCTGATTGGATCTACTTAGGCGGACGGGTTCAAACTGGGTCAAAATCTTAGTGATATGACTCCTTATTCAATGTATACAGCATTTTCCTTGAATTAAACACATTTTCATTAGGTTATTCTGATTACATATTTGACAGACACATTTATCCTACCACAACTAACAGTGCATTCTGTCATTCTAGTGTTTTCTGGGAATCAAACCCATGACCTTGGTGTAGGAAGACAAAATGAACTTTCCTGCACTTTTCTGTGCATGTGGGCTGATTTTGAGGGACGCATAATATATCGGCCACAATATCGGTATCAGTCAATATATGTAAATTTTTAATGTTATCATTATCGGCCTGATAAGGAAATTTGGCCGATATATTAAAGCCAATCAATTTCCATCAGACGACACACTTTAGATGCGAACTGTTCGCAATGATGGTTTTGAATTGCTTGAAATATGATTGAAAATCACTTCAAAAAAGAAAAATACAGTTAAGTACAACGTACAGCGCAAGTCTGTCATATAGGCTACATAAAATTATATTGAGAACATTATAATTGTGTGTTTGGGACATGGCTTTTAATGGGGAGACTTGTTTTTGTAATCAGGCTCTCAAAAATTATATAAAAATTTGGATATAGATTTATCGGCCAATATATCGGTTTTTGCTTTCAAATATAAAGAACTATTGGTTATCGGTATCGGCCAAAATTTCCATCCAAACTACCCAGCACCTTGGGTTAACATTCAACCCAACCATTGGGTTAAAACAACCCAATCGCTGGTTTTGTCCATTTTCAACCCAACTTGGGTTGTTTTTAACCCATCATTTTTTAGTTAGGAAAAATAGTTATGAGAGTGTGTTGGACCCTTTGGTCAGTCAGGATGAACCCGTAAAGAACCAGCATAACCAGATCATAACCCATAAACATCTACAGCTCCTGCTGAGCAAGAACACTGATGGAAACATGTCATTCAAACAATTCATGAATGTTTGAATGTGTTTATGGAGGGAGTGTGTTTGCGATGAATGATTGATGGTTCCTGACAGCACACTGAATGTTTCCTCAAGCTTCATGAAACATACACACATAACCACCTCAAAGATCTTCCTCCCTGCCACTTTCTGTCTCTCTCACTCCTTCTCTCTTCCACTGAGATCAAGGAATGAATCGTAATGACAAATATCCATGAGGTAAAAACATCAAATCACTCAACAGCACAATAAGAAATTAGAGTTAACACTGTGATGCATTATCCAGGCCCGAAACACTGGGATATTCCCAATCGGTTTGGAGAATGGATGGATGAATGGATTGAAAGTCAAACAACTAGTATTGTGGATTTTGCCTAGTTTATATGTGAAGTATGTCAATGTTGAACATTCTCCTCTTCTCTGTCATTGGTCAATCAGTCAGATAGACCTGCCCCAAACACCTGTCATTGGTTGAGTCAGAATTTGACATGTAGGGCCACTCTAACAAACATTGGTGCATTTCCCAAAAGCATTGTTAGTCAGCTGGTTGCAAGTTCCACAGTTTCTCTAAAATAACTGGATTAAAAACAACCCAATTTGGGTTATTTGGCAGGGCTGGGTCAAAATTGGACAAAATTGGGTTGTTTTTACCCAACTGGTTAGGTTAAATATTTGACCCAACATGCCAGTCTGTTTTATTAAACTCAACTATTGATTAAAAATTAATATATTGCTGGCTTAAAATGAACCAAAAGTACGCTGAAAATTAAAATCACACACAGAATCACTAGAGAAACAACACAGACAACAGTAATAATCAAAAGGTGAACATTTATTAAGAAGCAAGAACACCCAGGAATGCACAAAAATGAAAGTGAGGGAAAACGTGCAGGAAAGAATAACTCACTTATACAGTTACATGAAATTGCGTTTTAAAGTTGAAATATTTCATAACTTATGCTTGAAAATAAATTTGAGCCAGTGATGGGCCGCTGTTCAGCGGGGGAGCTGCGAACCTCAGACCGCTGCTCCCTGTTCTCATAGCCGAAATATATTGCAATAGGCTCCTTATATCCTGCACAGAAACAAACATTACAGAGTTCTGAGAACATATTTCAACATCCAAATTAATATTCGATATTCTAACAAATAACAATCAGTTATTCAAAGATCAAGACGTTTCCATCATGCGAAACGACCGATGCTGACTGACACATTCAGCTGACTGACATCTCATCCCTGTATATTGCATTGCATTAAACAAATTGATTTACAGCACTGTAAAGACTTATAGACAAAATAAAATGTATACAAACCTTTATTTTACCAGAGTAAAGCACCAATTCGGTGGCGTTGAGAAATGCTCTATCCTGACGGGGATTCAAAAAGCCTGTGCTCTGTGTAACCCAACAGCTGGGTTGTTGTATCGAAGGGCGGGTGAGAAGGGGTGTACTGTTTCAACTGTCAGTGAGATTGACCAGCCTCTAACCCAACGGTTGGGTAACACAAAAACTACCCAACCATGGAAAAAGTGATTGGGTAGATAAAACAACCAGTCGTTTTTTTAGAGTGTACCAATGTAGTTCAACGATTCTGCATTTCCCCAACAAATATTCTCAAACAGATTAATCATGTCATAATGTTTCAATCTTCAGGAAGTCAAACTACACTCTAAAAATGCTGGGTTAAAAACAACCCAAGATGGGTTGAAAATGACTGACTTATAGTGAACATCTGAACTAACTAGATCTGAAGGTCACACAGCAGATAAGGTCTAGTTCCTGTTGTGACAACATAGTGTTGTCCATGATAGTATCATGAACCTTCAGTTAAGATTTGTTGGTTATGATCAGACTCAATAGTCAGAACACTTAATATGCTGCTGTATACGACTGCCATGAGGAAACTGAGCGACTGCCATCAAAGCGAAGCAAGCTGCATCTTTTCAATAAGAATAAAGTGTGACACATCACAGACAGTCACATCAGGCCAGCTTCCTTTGCTGTGAGTCATTTACAAGAACAGAATAATTTAGGAAAGAAGAAAGTTGGAGCCCTACTGTCAGACGTGTGCTTGATGGCCTCTTTGTCTCAGCACTGACTCTAATTGTGTGTGACGTTTATAAAGAGTTCCGACTCCATTTCTTTTCATTTCCGTGAGTAAGATAGCTGTACATCCTCCCGCCATCTGCCGAGCAGCGTGAGGAAGACGATCTGTTTGAAAACGCTCCATTCTGCTATGAAGATATAATTGTTCCCCCTTAGCTGCAAAACAAAGAGCAATCAAACTATGTGTTTATTTTTAATTTCCCATGCATGTTTTATCGCGGCATATGCCAACGCGTGCAGCGGCGGGAGGACTCTATCTACACGAGGGAAGAAATGACTTCTGCCGTGCGTATGTGTGTAAGATAAAGACGGCAGAACATTATCACATTCGTAAATTTCCACCGGCCTATTATCGTCACTCATACGCTCGTGCTCGCGCCGAACGTCCAGGGAGGTATGCTGGAGTCCGTCAGCGGGTTCAGTCCAGCCCCAAAGCCATATCGCAGCCTCTGAAAGGCTTGAAAAATCGGTCTGTCTGAAGCGGCCGGATTCGCCCTGTCACTGCCTAATACAAGGATTGATTCATGGTGAGAATGGATCAGGAATATGTCCCTCTGTCGAGACTATTACCCGTCTCAGCCCATCTCTCAGGCTGTAATGATGACGGCTGATGGGCCCTCTAATTTTTGTTCTTGCTGAGCAAAAGCTGTTTCTATTGGTCAGACCCTTCGGCCCCCTGAGCAGAAGCAGCTCATGAATCGACCCGTGACTCTCTTTACGAAGAGATTCTAGAAATAACGACCAGTTTCATCAGGTCATGCTCTTTGAGGGGGCTTCATTTTACACTGATTAAATGAAATAAACTGATTTATTATATTTAATATTGGTTAGATAAGTTATCTAGATTTTGCTCATAAACTTGGAGTTACTTCTGCCATTACATTTGGTGCCGCTAAAAGTCTTTTAGCATGTGGTCCTTGTGGTTTGTCTGGTTTAGGCAGGGTGCAAATTAAAGAACTAAAGAACGTTTGAATCCCCCTTAAAGGCCCCGGTATACTTCAAACGAAGATCTTTTTCGTTCTTCGTTTAGGGGTAAAACGCAGTTCGAAATGCGTGAGCTGCGATATACTGTAATCAAACATCTGATGGCGCCCACACTGCTGAGATCGACGGTTAGATGAATATGTAAATATGTGCCGTGCACTTTGCAAGCATTTATTATAGAAAGTATAAGAAAAGCGTCTGATCAACAACATGGGTATGTTAGCACGAGCTCTGCAAATTAGCACTCCAGTCACGTCACGTTTATTTATATAGCACTATTCAATAGATTGCTTAAAATCAAGCAGCTTTACAGTATCAAACATGAAAAACAGTGTCAGTGCCTCATTTTTTTACAAAACAACTTCATTTTGTACTATAAAGCGGCTATCCAGTGTGTTCATGTTTTCACCCGCGGAGATCTCACCTCGAACTCAAACACACAAAAGGAGTCAGAGACGTGGTCCACGCGAGTGAAGGCGGAGCCTCGGTGCACAACTCCTGTTACGTTATCGTCACTGACCAATTGTAGTACGAAGGTGTTTTGCAGCTGGAGCGAACTTTTCCTGAAAGTTTGCTTTGGCAAGCCGTTTCGAACTTCCAAAAAAGAACACAAAACAAACTTTGTTTTGGCCTGATTTTGTTCGAAATGACGTCACATCAGCTCGTTCTTTGGATTTCATTTGAAGTATACCGGGGCCTTAACCCTCTGGTGCTCTTCGGTCATTTTTGACTGAAAAATTATACGTTTTGTTTTTTAAAGAATTTTTTACTTCATTGGAATGGTACAAAACTTGGTAAAACTTTTGGTACGTGATATGTGAAAAAAAAAAAAAAAAAAAAAAATCATGGACATGATTTGAAAAGGTTAAATGGGCCTGAAAAAAAGTCACAATTTTGCTCCTCCCTGTCAAAAATGGCACATTGGAAATTAATGAAAGATGAATTTCATTTAGTCAAAACAAAATCGTAGTGAAAGCCTATTTTTTGAGATATCAAGCTCAAATTTGGAACACAACTTGTTTAGATTTATGGCTTTGATTTTCTTGCAGTTTCAGAGTAAGACATGTTTTTGAAAATATATATTTCATATAAAAATTTTAAATAGTATTTTCATAACAATAAATGTAAAATTCTGTAACTTTTGCTCAGTAAACTTTTTTTTTTAAACTTTTCATAAAAAGAATGTCATTTTTGACTGACACGCTAAGAGCACCAAAGGGTTTAAGAGCATCAAAATAAGATGTAGGGGGGTCATCGAAAGTAGCCTCGTAATATGAAGTTCTACTTGTAAAAATTAAAATACATTTCTATAACTCTGACTGATTATAAATAGGTTTTTTTTGGTTGCCCCTGAAATGGTTCATACTATTGACATTACCTGAGTTTAATACGCTATAATACCCTGGATGTACATTTATCAAATTGAAGAACATAATGTACCTAGCTAACAAAAATGTTTTAAAAACGTAATACTAATGTTGCAGTTACGTTATGAAAATAATGGTCTCTCAACATTCAAAATGTCCAGTTTTTTTAAATGTTTTGAAAACTTTTTTGGTAATATGAACATTAATGGAACATTCCACTTCAGAATTTTGCAAATATTATGGGAACGTTACTTTTGAATGTTCTCTGAAAGTTCTAAAACAAGCAGTAACATTTAAAAACGTTAGATGAACATCCAACTAAAATGTTTTAGAAATAAACCGTTCCATGAACGATGTACAAATAATGTTTTTTTGCAAACATTGAGAACATTAATGAAGACCAGACAACACTAAACAAACATTCTAACATTACTGGAAGAACATTTGTTCATAACTTTGAGAGAAGTTCTTAGAACATTCCCTGTTAGCTGGGTGTGTATAAAGCTCATGCACAAAGAATAAAGTTTACTTGATGCTGTTTTGCTGAATATACAATGCAAACTGTTTACTGAAATAACATTAAAAACAGCACTGAAATAAAATTGTATGGTTTAAGTGTCAATCAAATGCATGTGAAAGTTGCCTTAATTTCTAACGTCACATTTTATTTGGTCCAATTCATTTTTATTAAATAAAGTGATGAAGTATCAATAAAAACTAACATGATCTAACAATAGACAATATTCATGAATTAACATTAACCAAGATGGACAAATGTGTGAAAAATAGTAATATATACAACTTTGGCCCGCTGGAAGTCACTATGTAAAAAGCATCTTTTCCATTGAAGGCCATTTAAAGGTATGCATTCTGACAATTTTGTGCATGCAGAAAACCAATACCAATATTATACCACGGGGTACCCTATTGATTTTCTTGTATTGGTCCTATCTGCCATCTGTGATGCCACTAGTGAAGCTCTGAGACTGTGTGTGTTCTTGTGTCATTCTCCTATGGTCACATGACATGCAGGGCTCACATGATTGGTGTGCTCAGCGACTGAGCGATGCCCTCACACTCACCCTCACCCTCTTCACTGCCGGCCGCCGGTGAACGCTAATGCATGTGGATTTCACTTCTGATGGCTGTTCATTTTACCGCTCATTTGAGCAGATTTACAGCACACGTTCTATCTCCTGACCGCAGCGCCACTCTTATCTGTAATGAAAGCGAGCGGCGCATTAATCAACAGCCCTGACTATCACATTAAATGTATTGTATACGGGGAGTAAACACGCTCCGCCACTCCGCCGTATCAGGCCAGTGGAGAGAACATGGGAGAAAAAAAACCCTCATTATATTTGTCACAATTTCACCTCTGCTGTTTTTGAAGCAATGTACCATGAGGCCATAAACCGCATTACAACCGTGCATAAATATGTCTGATTTGTGGCTGGAGTAACTAATTCCTTGAGTACATTTTAGAAAAACAAGCAGCCAGCCCTGAAATTGCAATTCTATAAAGGCTTTAAATTACGGAGTACGGTATCGAGGACCGGCCTGATGTGAGCATTATGGAAAGCGACGTTGCTTCCTGAGATTGAGTCAATAAAAGGCAAGATGACTGAGGCATGTACTCAAACAGAATTAAAAGGAGGCTACAGAAGAGCCATGCATCTCATTTAGAGAGAGAGAGACAGAGAGCTGCAGGCCATGCGTTTCATTCACACGTCTGGAGCACTTTGAGTCTTTCAGTGACAAACGTGTTTGTGTGCTTCACCTCCTCACAGCACCACGCATGCGCTTCCAGACAGGTGCTTCGTTTTGTTCAGCACAGTCTGAGCATTTAGAACTTTTCATCCTCTTTCTTCATAGTGTCCAGATACTCCCAGGATTGCATATAATTAAATCCTATGAAACTGAATGCAAAACATTCCATGACAATAAAAACAGACATTTGTGACGTCATTTAGTGGCGTACGTCAAGCACCACTTCGCTGCAAAGTATTACAGCTCAGTGTATACATCATAAATGATACCTCAGATCATTTGTCTTGTTAAGGAGAGTGTGTGTTTATGTTAGTAAGAGACGCAGCGTTTTCTGCTGGACCAGAGAATAGTTGGAAAAATCCCACAGATGCATTGAAGGAGGAGCCCGAGACCAGAAGATCACAGAGGATTCTTGAACACAAGGCAGGAAGAAAACAGCTCACAACCACCTAGCAACACCCTGGCAACCATTCACAAAACCTAGCAACCCCTCAGAATACCCTAGAAACCACCTAACAACACCTTGGTTACCATTTAAAACACCTTGGCAACCCCTTTTGTAGGCAGTAAACTGCCATAACTTTAAAAGACAATATCTTCGTTTGCATTGAACTTTCAGAGCTGTAACTTTGCAGATACTGTTTATGCTCAAGCAGCAACATTACACACTAACTAAAGTTAAAAAAGTGAAATCGCATTGAACCACCCCTTTAACATAACAAAAAAAATGCTGTCATGCAGGGCCACCAACTCTCATTAAAACTCACTGTTCTCACGCAGTGAAAGATACATAGCAGAGCAAAGAGGACACAGACAACATGCTGACAGATGAGACAGATCAGGTTACTTTTGATATAAAACAGTCTCTGCTGTAAAATTCTGTCAATTTTACTACGGGATTAAAACAATGTTGTTTTGGTGTTTTTTAATGTGGTGTGACAGGTCGCTGTAACACCTCAGGTCAAGCAGCACATGAAGCTATTATCTCCTTCTCTTTTCTGCTATTACAGCACGAAATAAACATGAATGAACTTCAGAAAGTATGTTGAAAATCTCAGTACAACTTACTGAAATGAATCCTTCGCTAATGTAATCACTTAATCAGAGTTTTAACCACAGAAAGACGTCAATAAAATAACTTGCAACTAATGTCACAAAATGTTACATTTACCTCAGGAAAGCCATTCAGTGACCATAAACTCGATAGTTAATAAAATAAAAAAATAAAAAGAAATCTAGAGGGGTATTTTTCAAAACAATATGCACAATATTGCATATTCATATTTTTACTCTTATTAAAAAGTTATTATTACAATTCCCAGACTAAATACAAACACAGTACCAGTCATTGTAAGAGTTGGACTATTGATTACTTCTGAGGAGAAAAGAAAACCTGAAGTAGATTGGTCTATTCAGTTGGCTCAAAATTAATTAAAAATACACTTTGAAAAGCTGAAGTGATTTTTATTCATTAAAGTATAACTCAACATTTTAACTAATTGATAAAGTGGAATAATCGAACAAAGCATACTGATTAATTAGTGCAATAATCAACAATAAGTCGATTAATTGTTCCAATAATCGGTAGATTAATCGATTATCAAAATTATCGTTTGTTACCTAGCAACACTGTGGTAACCACTCAGGATACCCTAGATAACACCTAACACCACCGTGACAACCACTCAGAATAGCCTAAAAACCACCTAACAACACCATAGCAACCACTCAGAATAGCATAAAAACCACCTAACAACACCATGGCAACCACTCAGAATAGCATAAAAACCACCTAACAACACCGTGACAACCACTCAGAATAGCCTAAAAACCACCTAACAACACCATGGCAACCACTCAGAATAGCATAAAAACCACCTAACAACACCATGGCAACCACTCAGAATAGCATAAAAACCACCTAACAACACCATGGCAACCACTCAGAATAGCATAAAAACCACCTAACAACACCGTGACAACCACTCAGAATAGCATAAAAACCACCTAACAACACCATAGCAACCACTCAGAATAGCATAAAAACCACCTAACAACACCGTGACAACCACTCAGAATAGCATAAAAACCACCTAACAACACCGTGACAACCACTCAGAATAGCATGAAAACCACCTAACAACACCGTGACAACCACTCAGAATAGCCTAAAAACCACCTAACAACACCGTGACAACCACTCAGAATAGCCTAAAAACCACCTAACAACACCGTGGCATCCACTTAGAACAGCCTAAAAACCACCTAACAACACCTTGGCAATCATTCAGAACACCCTAGCAACACCCTGGCAACCATTCAGAACACCCAAACAACACCCTGACAATCACTCAGAATAGCCTAGAAAACACATAACACCCTGGTAACCATTCAGAAACTCTAGCAACACCCTGGCAACCATTCAGAATACCCTAGAAAACACCTAACACCCTGGCGATCATTAAGAACACGCTAGAAACACCCAGGCAACCACTCAGAATAACATAGAAAACACCTAACACCCTGGCAACCATTAAGAACACCGTAGCAACACCGTGGTAACCACTCTGCATACCCTAGATAACTCCCTAGCAACATGTATAAACTTAGTCCTTAAAAAATGTAGTAGAACTGCCCAGGAAAGCACACTAGGATTGTGTTTTGTACAGGAAATGCCACTCATTTTTAGTTTGGAATTGTAATGTTTTGTTTATTTATTCAGACTGTGGTCACGTATGGGCATCTATATAAAGTGATTTCAGCACATCCTCGAGCTTCAGATGATAAACGATGTTCTGAAGTCGTTCTTGCTCAAGTGAACACTACAGGAACAGAGTCATCAATTATTTCTAGTCTCGCTCTCTGTAATTCTGCAGACGCATATTAATGCTGTAGTTTAGACCAAAATGATTTTTCTTCAGAGTTTTAAAGAGGAATTCGCTGGAATGGAAGCGCAAAATTAAAATAATTTCTCTTGTAGCGTGTAAAACAATAGCACTCGCTTAGCTTTATTAAAATGCCCAATAATAACTGATTTAAAGGCTATAAAATTGTATTCATTAGAGGGTCATAGTTAAAGAATTATTGGAAGTATACCTAAACGTGTCACTTTTATAGCAAGTGAGCGAGATCATATAATTTGAAAAGACTGTGATTATATTTGAGATTTGTCCTGAAGCATTAGCGGGAGCTCGTAAAGAGCTGAAATTTAATATGATGCTTTCAGTCAGTTTAATTGAATTTTAATTGCCACTTTGGGCAGAAGGTTTAGATCGGATCGATAAAATATTAAAGATTCAGTGCTTCGGTGTGGAACCTTCTCCGGTTTCGCACTGCAGAGGATCCGGCTCTGGGAAGCGCTGCTTGTTTATGGTGTGTTTTCCAGTGTCCGGTGCCATTCCAGGCATGTTCGACAGTACGGAGTGGATAAATTAGACAGAAGTGCAAGCAGTGGATTGCAATAATTAAGCGGCTGAGGGAAGAGCATTCGGTCACCTTCAGAGGGAAGCCCTTAATGTGCCAGAGCTATAAATATTTTGAAATGTCACACCTCGCCGAGACAGCATCAGAGCCGAATCAGCCCCATAAATTAGCCGCCGAAAACGGCCGGGACAGAAAAGATGGCTCTTTGGTATTTTAGAAATAATTACTAACACAAAAAGGGTAATGAATGAAGCTATAAATTCCATTAAAAACAGACTAGTAGGGGATTATTTGTTAAAACTATGCATTGCTTCATGAAAACGATCCTACTGAATCGTTCCTTCCAGCCATAACAGACTCAAATATGAAACGGTTTGCATGATGTCATCGCGGCGGCTGATTAACGGTCAGTTAATTGATCAAGCTCAAAGTGAGTTACACAGGGTCTGATATGACATCAGATTAAGAAGATTACATTAGAGGATATATAGTGCTGCAGGGATGACGTGTTATTGTAGCCAAAACACATAAACATAAACTTTAATCATAAACTGCATTTAGCACTTCTGCTTCCATCGTCCAGAAGTCAATGGGTTTTCAGCATCCATGGTGAACACAAGTTAATGATATTGACACGTTTTACTCTATGACATAAAATACCTCTTGAGATTGTTTTAAAGCTTTATCTTGTCTTGAAAAAGTGTCTAAATGAGACTACAGAGGTTGTCAAGGACATTAAACGTCACACGAATCTCATCTACTCACTAGTCACTTTTATAACCAAGCTCTAGCAAAATATTTTTAAATAAAGGCCGAAAGAGTTTAGTGATGGTGACGTTCAAGTCATGTGACCGTGGTGCAGTTCGTTTAAAGCCCACATTTAGCTTTTGACTTCTGCTGATTTAATTTAAGCTTCAGAATTTGTGAAGATAATCATAATGTACAACATGTGTAAGAATCATAAAGTTTTGTTGCTCACAGAGCTTAATTTCTTTAATAATACAAAAGCCAGAGGAAAAATCCTATTTGGCCTGCAAGAATGTCATCACTACAAAATTTTGTTAAATGTTTTAGATTATCAAACACTTGTTGCATTGCAGGGCATGCAATAATGAGAAAACAAAACAAAATACAAGACCATAAAATGTACAAATATATGTACAAATGTAAATGAACAAATACAGTACAGAGAGATGATGTTGTGGTCTAATGAGGTAAATCTACTGTTCTACTATAGTCCCATATAGGGGTGCAACAACTAATTGATAATGAAAACAATCAGCTACTAATTTGATTATCGATTAGTTGTGTCTGCACGCTGTGCTCGGAAAACATCGACCACTCATGTCGATTTACAGTAGGGTCCTTCCATGTCAAAATTCAACTATTTGGACATAGAGCTGCTTTGAGATCCCCATAATTATGGGACTGAATTATATAGGGCATTGAAGATGAAGATTTGAAAATGAAGATTTCAAAAGGAAAGTTTATTAAGAATGAGAATCTAGAAGGATATTAAGATATCTTGAATACTTTTAGAGTCACAGGCATGCAAACTTTGGAAAAGGAATATTTATGGCACTCCGACAGGTATGTTCTCTGATAGAGAACCATGAGGTAGATTTCTAGTTTCAGCATTATTTGTTCTTTCGATATTCCTTTTTAAAAGAAGAAAGTATCAGTTGTGTGCAAAGTGACCCACATTTGGTTTTTGACCACTGAAAATGTGTACAATTTACTCATGGAGCTTCATTAAGATCTCCATATCTCTGGGATTGAACCATCAAGGGCCTTGTGAAGATACCAAAAGGAAAAGTTTTTTAAGAACAAGAATATAAAAGGATATTAAGATATCTTTAATAATTCTTGAGTTACAGGCATGCAAACTTGAGGCAAAAAACTCAAGAAGTGCTTTTTCCCCCATTTTTGAATGGTCATCATATAATGAAATAATGTAATATATGAAACAAAGATTGCTAAAATCATCAGATTTTACTAATAGATCTACCAATCTGTGTGATAAAATAAAATAATGATGCTGCCATCTTTATACAGTCATTTTTACACCCCTGAAAATTGCCTCCAAGTCTCAGGTGAAAATTGTCATTTTGACTCCTCTACAAAATAGTGGATTACTCAGTAAATATACATCTGTGACACTTAATATTTTGGCTTTTATCATTATTTATGTTTGTCTTCCTACAGAAAAAATACTAACAATTAAAAATTTGAGCCAGGGAAGTTTCCAAAATTTGGTTCATTTGACACGGAATGACTCAGTAGTGAATAACCCATTGGACAGGATGTGGAATAAAAAAAGTTTTAAATAATGGATTAAAATATGTTTTTAATTTAAAATAATAATTTTTAGTGTTTAATAATTGTTAAAATTTTCCAAACGATTAATCAATAAATAGGAAAAAAAAAAATTGACAGAATAATCGATTATCAAAATAATCATTAGTTGCAGCCCTTGTCCCATATCAGATTAAATGAAATGCATTTTTCTTTGGACTGAAGTGAGAAAATATCATCTGCCATCCATTCTGAGATGCATAAAGTTCAGAATGAAACCTCAAATTGAGTCCAATCTGAATCCTAGACAGCTGGATCTGACACGACAGTAAAGAAGACACCAGTAAACACGCAGACAACCAAGAGATTGTGTTGGTATTATTAGCAGTATTAATCCATCTATCCTGCCCGCTGAAGTGTTAAGACATTGGAAACACATGATTTGCAGCAATTACAGAACCCATCACATGACGAGTGCTCATCGTATAGAGACGTTGTGTGAATATGTATAAGCGAGGGCGGCTCTCCTCAGAGGCACAGTATGACAATAGCTGCTGTCATGTATGGAGCCCATAGTGTGGAATTGCTTTAATACTGTTCCTTGTACAACAGCTGAAATTATACATTATGAATCATTTATTGTCCCCAGCTTATGTATTACCACCCAGAAAAATCCCAGCGAGGGCCCGAGATCCTCTCTGATGGACATGCCATTATTCACAGGGCAGCGTTTCAGCAGGAGAGACGGTAAAACACTCCCTCCAGATGAATCCTCTCGCTCGACATGCCGCTTCTGCCTCGGAGTCTAACCGAACGTCCCTTGCTTTAATCAAAAACTTTTTATCATCCCAAGCGTTAAAAATACAATGTTCTCTCATTACTGCACACATGTCAAAGTGACACTGTATGAAGGAAGGAATATGCTCTGTTCTGCAGTGAAGCAGGGATGTTTTCCGTGAGCCCTCGCATTGGAAACGTCACCCTAGTTTTGGGTGGAAAGTCTTGCTTTGCCTTTTATACACATCCTTGTCTATTTTTGGTTAATTGCACAATGATGAGAAACAGCAAAACATAACCTCTCTATAACTGAATAATACAAGGGCAAAATGCATTTCAGTTTTCAATTGTACTTTACATAGTACATGTTTTTCCAAAGCAGAGATCAGTGCCTTAATAATGAACAAGACCAAAGCAAGTCAAGCCATTCTTGGCTGATAAAACATGCATTATATTAGTTAAATGATCATTATTTACACAGCCATGAGGAGAATCAAGCATCTGTGTGAATAAAAGCCTAAAATAAATCAGTTCAGAATTTGTAACCAAATGTTTAAGTTAACAAGGCCTAAAATGCTTGTACACGATCAAAAATGTCAGATATACTGTACAGTGTGTCCACTGCAGCAATCAAAATGTTCAAAAACTGATTATGAAATCTAATTGATACATAATAAGCACTAAATCCAGTAGAAATCCACTACCTTCACAGCCACAACATGTTAAATGTCATGACTCCTACAGTAATTTTAGATGCGGTATAAATGCAATCCAATAATCCCATAACAATATAGGCTAAACAAACAAAAGCAGCAGTAACATATGAACTGCAAAAGCTGTGTAACAAGTCACTGATTCTTGAGATAAGGGTCAAAACATGTTTTAGAAGTTCGTTGTTATTATTGAATAAAACATTATTTTTAAACTGGAATATTTGTAGACAAAGGTTTTAGCTAATGAACCATAATGAAAAAGGTTTTTCTGAAAATTGTTTTTCTTTCTTCTAAAAATGTACAAAAACTGACGGTTTTGACAAAAACTGATACAGTTGACAAAGACTGAAGTGATGGAGTTGACAAAAACTGAAGTGATGGAGTTGACAAAAACTGACGGAGTTGAAAAATACTGACATTATTTTTAAACTGGAATATTTGTAGACAAAGGTTTTAGCTAATGAACCATATTGAAAAAGGTTTTTTCTGAAAATGTTTTTTCTTCTAAAAATGTACAAAAACTGACGGTTTTGACAAAAACTGGTGGAGCTGACAAAAACTGACGGAGTTGACAAAAACTGAAATAATGAAGTTGACAAAAACTGACGGAGTTGACAAAACCTGAAGTGATGGAGTTGACAAAAACTGACGGAGTTGAAAAATACTGACGGTTTTGACAAAAACCGATGGAGTTGACAAAAACTGATGTGATGGCGTTCACAAAAACTGGTGTGATGGAGATGACAAAACCTGATGGAGTTGACAAACACTGACGTGATGAAGTTGACAAAACCTGATGGAGTTGACAAATACTGATGGTTTTGACAAAAATGGATGGAGTTGACAAAAACTGATGTGATGGCGTTCACAAAAACTGGTGTGATGGAGATGACAAAACCTGATGGAGTTGACAAATACTGACATGATGGAGTTGACAAAACCTGATGGAGTTGACAAATACTGATGGTTTTGACAAAAATGGATGGAGTTGACAAAAAACTGACGTGATGGAGTTGACAAAAACTGACGTGATGGAGTTGACAAAAACTGATGTGATGGAGTTGACAAAAACTGATGGAGTTGACAAAAACTGACGTGATGGAGTTGATAAAAAACTGACATGACAGAGTTGACAAAAACTGACGTTATGGAGTTATCAAAACTGATGTGATGGAGTTGACAAAAACTGACGTGATGGAGTTGACAAAACCTGATGGAGTTGACAAAACCTGATGGAGTTGACAAATACTGATGTGATGGAGTTGACAAAATTGACGTGATGGAGTTGACAAAAACTGACGTGATGGAGTTGACAAAAACTGAAGGAGTTGACAAAAACTGAAGGAGTTGACAAAACCTGATGGAGTTGACAAATACTGACGGTGTTGACAAATACTGACGTAGTTGACAAAAACTGACAGAGTTGACAAAAACTGAAGTGATGGAGTTGACAAAAACTGAAGTGATGGAGTTGACAAAAACTGATGGAGTTGACAAAACTGATGTGATGGAGTTGACAAAAACTGACTGTTTTGACAAATACTGACAGAACTGACAAAGGTCTAGCTGGGGCAATTTTGTTTTTTCTCTCAGTTGTTGCTGCCTTAATAAACATATCAAAAATGCCAAGATTTATCCCTTACAGACACTATTACACCAGGAAGACAGAGTTGACATGTTAAAGCTGTAACTGCAGAGACTTCAACATTGTTTGTAAAAAAAAAAAATATATATATATATAAAACTTCCAGCACTGACCCTTCGTCCCAATTCGCCTACTTATACTATGCCCTTAAAGTATGTACTCTTTCTGTGAACAAAAAGTACTTACTTTTGAGTGTGTAGCAAAAGAGTACACAAGCTTTGGGACATACTAACACGTCATACAGTTGCGTCTTTTCTCTCTGTCGCATCCTGTCACCGTAAACTGGCCTGTCAATCATCTTACATCATCCACATTTCATTGAGTTAATTTCCTACCGTATCGGAGAGAAATGCAGCACGTTGTTCTGCAGTTGCGTGTCTTTCATGTGAACTGTACTCATATTAATCCATAATGATGCATTTAAGAGTTAATGGCCAACCGGATCTTTATAAAAGTCCACATTTGGTATTGCAGATGAAAAATAACACAGATAACATTAAATAAATATTTTCTATCAGGTTAAACTGATTATTAGTCACTCAAACCTCTCAGCGTCGATCGCGTATATCCGCCATGTTTTGTAGTTTTTTAACATTTTTTACTCGTGTTTGTAGTTCTGAACTGAATCCTCGTCCAAAGCGCAATGGGTTGTGGGCAGCCTACAGTGTGCTCGGATCCACACTTCGAAAATCTACCGTAAATAGTAGACCATCCAGGGACTTTTGGCATACTCTTTTCAACACACTATCCCTGCGTTCCAATGTCCATACTATCCATCCTAAATAGTATGTGAGATTAAAATAAGTGTGTCCCAAAGCATAGTATGTTGAAAAGAGTTTGCCAAAAGTCCCCGGATGGTCTACTATTTCCGGTAGATTTTCGAAGTGTGGATCCGAGCACACTATAGAGGCTAATATTGCCCACAACCCATTGCACTTTGGATGAGGATTCAGTTCAGAACTACAAACACGAGTAAAAAGTGTTAAAAAACTACAAAACATGGCGGATACGCGCGATCGATGCTGAGAGATTTGAATGACTAATAATCAGTTTAACCTGATAGAAAATATAAATTTAATGTTACCCGTGTTATATTTCATCTGCAAATACCAATGTGGACTTTTATAAAGATCCGAATGGCCATTAACTTTTAAATGCATCATTATGCATTAATATGAGGAGAGTTCTCCACATGAAAGACCCGCGACTGCAGATCAACGTGCTGCATTTCTCTCCGATACGGTAGGAAATTAACTCAATGAAATGTGGATGATGTAAGATGAATGACAGGCCAGTTTACGGTGACAGGATGCGACAGAGAGAAAAGACGCGATTGTATGACGTGTTAGTATGTCCCAAAGCTTGTGTACTCTTTTGCTACACACTCAAAAGTAAGTACTTTTTGTTCACAGAAAGAGTACATACTTTTAGGGCGTAGTATAAGTAGGCGAATTGGAACGCAGCATTCGCTTTTTATTTTTTTACAGTCTATGTTTGGGACACACTTATTTTAAGCTCACATACTATTTAGGATGGATAGTATGGACATTGGGACGCAGGGTATGTGTTGTACTGTGAGATCCACAATGAGCAGGAAAAAGTAAGTGGTCCTCAGAGTTAAAGGTCCCGTTCAAATAAAAGTTAAAGGTCCCGTTCAGTATAAATAAAATCAGTAAAATTTTAAAGCTCAAAGTTCAATGCCAAGCGAGATATTTTATTTAACAGAAGTCACCTACATCGAACGGCCAGTTTGGACTACATCCCTCTACTTCCTTCTTTAATGACGTCACTAAAACAGTTTTTTGAATAACCTCCGCCCACAGGAATACACAAGAGTTGCGTTTGTAGAGTGTGTTTGTCGCCACGTCTTCGAAACGCTGTTATTTTCATCCCGCAGTCCAATCACCGGGTCTGATTCCGGCTCAAATTGATAGGGTAAAATTAAAGACATGTTTACAATAACACTGAGCGCGTGCATCTCCACGTTATGGTAAGAGGCGTGACCTTTGAAGCTGCTGTTGAATCACAACACAGGAACCGCTGGCACAATCAGAACTCGTCACGTATTTCTGAAGGAGGGACTTCATAGAACAAGGAAGTCATCAGCCCGTTTTTATGACAGTGGAAACAGCGGTATACAGATAAGTAAATTATGTGAAAAATACTGTGTTTTTTTACACGCGAAACATGAACACATGTTAAATTGCACACTATAAACACAATCAAAGCTTCAAAAAAAGCACGAAAAACGGGACCTTTAAAGATGACCATGACATTGCCTGATTTATTCAGAATTATAAAAAAAATCCTGATGGGATTTGATAGCCATTTTTTTATGGAAAATATCATTTAAGACTTACTTTTTGTATTGTTTGATATATTTATACCTTTCAGTGTAATTATTTTTTTTTTTTATTAATTTGTTGCATTTTTAAACACTTTCTTTGGTAATTTTACATTGTGACCTCATGCTGAGGACAAGCTAAAGTTTTTCAATGTAAATATTTTCCAAGTATAGAGCAATTTAATTAATACTAACAAAATTATATAAAAATAAAAGCAATGAATGTGCTGAGTATCCAGATTTCCTTTAGATGTAGCTTTTTATTTTGATGAATTTATTTATTTTTTAACATAAAGAGGGCTTTTGTGTGTAGGACATGTTTTGTCATTTAGCTCAAGAATCAATGAAGTACAAGTTTAGCAAGTGTTTACAGCATGAACCTTGCCTTGTCATATTTTTTTAATATATTAAGATTTCTTACCTTTCACACAGTTATGATGGTCTTCGGGGTCCAGTGATATGCACGTTTTATGTTTTTTCTGCATATTTTTTACATGTTGCTTAGGCTAGGTTTTATAAGCATGCAGCGATTCAGCATATTTTCCCTTACAAACAATGGCCAATATAACGGCTGTGATTCTGGATAATTTCCTCAAAACTGCCGGTGATCCTCCTGTGTGAAACTCGTGAACGCAAACTGAAGACGAAGCAGGTAGCGTGTTTGCCTAGTTAAGTTAGTTATCATGCGGCTATTTCACAGTCAAATTTAGGCGAAAAAGTCCATTAACTGTTGTCAATAATTTAGAAATGTATGATCACTTTCAAAGCAGCTTTCGGTTAATGGACGCGTCGAATCCACGTGACCAACTTGAGACCGTTGTGAACCCGGACATTTTTCGTCGTTACGTGAAATGCAGGATCGCGTGGATTCTTAAGATAATTTCCGAATTCTGCCTAGGTAAATTCGTTAAACATATTGCTTCGGACGTGAGTGACACTCCGCGACCCGCGAACCCGTTCAGCGACACGTGGTGCAGTTGTTTACCAAAAGGACGATACTGAAAGGTGAGTAAATTTGATGTCACTTTGTGATGCTAATTTGTCCCTATTGGACTGTCCCAGGTGTGTGTGTAGCACGTTTCGTTTCACCTACTGTTCAGTGAATATGGATACTCATTTCACATAGGGGAATTATTCGGATGTGATGTCACAGCAAATAGTGCTCAATTTACCCCCAGCTCCACACAAATCTATATATGAATTATTCTTTGAATTATTCTCCACACATAACTCTATATATATGAATAGATTTTCTGGATCATTCTTGAACCTTAAGATGGCTGTTTTTGTACACAATCATAGTTAAATGTATTGTTATCTTTTTATTTAAGTTTAGGCCTATAGAAATAGTGCATAAAACAATTCAAAGGATGATTTTAAAATAATAAATCCAATTTCATGGGAAAGAAAACAGAGAAATTTATACAGACAAAGGCATCTTTAAATGTGCGCAAAGTGACAATCAGTCTGTTTTATTGTGTAAAAACACCCCAAAACCCATTTGAGTTTCTTCTGTGCAAATCTAAAGGTGAAAACCCTGAACACACTGTTTCTATTAATGAAAGTTAAAGGATTAGTTCACTTCTGAATTAAAATTTCCTGATAATTTACTCACCTCCATGCCATCCAAGATGTTCATGTCTTTCTTTCTTCAGTGGAAAAGAAATGAAGGTTTTTGAGGAAAACATTCTAGGATTTTTCTCCATATAGTGGACTTCACTGGGGTTCAACCATAGACTGTAAAAAAAGATGGACGACGCGACGTCGCTTCCTTCCATTGTATTGAACTGAAGCCAAAATGGGCTGATGAATGGGCGCTGACACGTTACGCAATACGTCAAAAAAAAAAAGTTTGGAGCCTGGGCATGCGCAGAAGGAATCGTCAGTTGAGCCGGAGGCGGAGTCGCGATATCAAACTTCCGCCCAGACGACTGCGTCATCATTCATGTATTTTAAATAGACTATAAAAATTATACACAATTTAAAAGTCTACCTATAAAATAATAGGCTATTCTGTTTCTAGAGCAATAATTGTCACAGAAACGGTCTCTGTGGCTCCCTCCGATCACCACCTGAGGGCACCATCTCCGGAGTACTAGTCGTCTCATGGACTACATTTCCCATACCCCGTACCTGGGCTGATTAGCCACGCCCACACTTCCACCTGCTGCTTATTCCCAGGACTATAAATGACTCTCAGCACCATTCATTATTCGCGAAGTCTTGTTTTGCTATGCATACATTTCTGAGCGTTTTCCCCTGTGTTTTGATTCTCTCGTGTATGACCTTGGACTGCCCTGGACCTCCGCTCTCTGTCTGCCGCCTGCCTTGTGACTATTCTGCCTGGACTTTGATTACCCTTGTTTTGTCTGCCGCCAGCCCTGATCTGTTGCCTGTTACCGTTTCTGACTCTGCCTTGCCTACTACATTGTTGTTGCTGTTTTCTGACCCCTGCCTGTACGACTACGATATTCAAATAAAGCTGCAAATGGATCTTCCCGAGTCTGCCTCGTTACAGAAGACTTCACCAGACCCCGATCCAGCAGCTGTACACCGTTTGACCACTGAGCTCTCCACACAGGCCAGTGTATTGGCCGTTCATCAACAACAGCTCACACGTCTCACCTCCATCACCGAGGAGCTGGTAAAGACGCTCCAAACTATGCGCGTCACGCCCGCGGAGATGAGTCCGCCATTACCCACGCCTCCTGCAGCTGCCGCTCCGATCCTGAACACCACTAGCAGCCCTCGTCTCGCCTTCCCTGAGAAATATGACGGCTCCCCAGCGAAATGTAAGGGCTTCTTACTTCAATGCTCCTTGTTTATATCGCAACAGCCCGCGCTGTATCCCACTGAGGAGAGTCGCATAGCTTTCATTTGCTCGCTGCTAACTGGAAAGGCGCTGGAGTGGGCTACAACAGTATGGGTCGGCGGTAGGACCTCGCACGCCACGCTCGAATCCTTTCTTCAGTGCTTCCGCGAGGTCTTCTAGAACGCCGAGGGGGCAAGGAAGCGGGTGAGCTTCTTCTATCTCTCCGTCAGGATAAACAGACAGCTGCGGAGTACGCACTCACTTTCCGAACTCTAGCAGCACAAACAACATGGGTCGAGGACACGCTCAAGCTGCTGTTTCGCAAGGGATTAAATATGGAATTGCAATCTGAATTGGCTTGTCGCGACGAGGGGAGAAGTTTGAACGGATTTATCGATCTCGCCATTCGCATAGACAATTTAATCAGATCAAGACGGCCGGGCAGAGGGTCTCTATTTACGCATACCACCACAGCCTCGCCTACTGAACCCGAACCCATGCAAATCGGCACCACTCACCTGACTTCGGAGGAGAGAGATAGACGCATGCAACTGCGCCTGTGTTTGTACTGCGGTCAATCGGGCCACATGCGAGCCTCTTGCCCCACGAGACCTACCAGTCGCGGCTCTACTGCGGTGAGTTCGTCCCTTAATTCCTCTAACATCACAATAACTGCAATGCTATCATATCAAGAGAAAGTAATTCAGACAGAGGCTATGATAGATTCTGGTGCCGCAGGCAATTTCATGGACCTGGATTTTGCTCGCTCTCACGGCTTTCCACTAATACCCTGCAATTCTGTGTTGTCAGTGGCGGCGCTAGACGGACGCCCTCTAGGGACTGGACGAGTTCGCTACACTTGTGATGACATCACCTTACAGATAGGATCGCTGCACAAAGAAACAATACGTTTTTCCTCATTAAATCCCCTCAACACCCTCTCATTCTCGGCTCTCCATGGCTTAAACAACATAACCCACTTATTTCCTGGTCGGACAACATTATTACCAATTGGTCAATGCGTTTTAAGCAAACCTGTATCCAGTCTCCCCCACGCCCCGAATCCCTCAGGGAAGCACCTGCCAGCTGTTCACCTCATAATAAACTGCCTGACGAATATCAAGATCTGGTCGAGGCCTTCAGTCAGGTCAAAGCTTTACAACTTCCACCGCATCGCACCAGTGACTGTGCTATAGAGCTGATCCCCGGCTCTACGCCCCCCAGGGCGTATATTCCCACTATCCCAACCTGAGTCGGAGGCTATGAAGAAGTATATCGAGGAGGAACTGGCTAAGGTTTCATTCAACCCTCCTCTTCGCCGGCGTCTGCCGGTTTCTTCTTCGTAAAAAAAAGGATGGAGGTCTGAGACCCTGCATAGATTATCGTGGGTTGAACGACATCACAGTAAAGTTCCGGTATCCTTTGCCGCTGGTCCCCTCCGCTCTGGAACAGTTACGCACGGCTCGGCTCTTCACCAAGCTCGACCTCCGCAGCGCCTATAATCTCATTCGCATCCGGGAGAGGGACGAGTGGAAGACTGCCTTCTCCACAACATCCGGGCACTACGAATACCGGGTTATGCCTTTCGGGCTTGTCAATAGTCCTTCAGTTTTCCAAGCATTTATCAACGACGTCTTCCGGGACATGCTCAATAGGTGGGTGATTGTCTATATTGACGATATTCTGATCTTCTCTGAGAATTATTCCGACCATGTTCGTCACGTACGCTCTGTGCTTCAAAGACTCATTGATCACCAGCTGTATGCCAAACTGGAGAAATGTGAATTTCATCAAACTGCTACAACATTCCTGGGTTATGTTATCAGTGCGGAGGCGTTGCCATGGACGACAGCAAGGTTCAGGCAGTATTAAGATGGCCTCGTCCATCATCAGTAAAGGAACTACAACGCTTCCTGGGGTTTGCCAATTTCTACCGCAGATTCATACGTAACTTCAGTCTGACAGCAGCTCCACTCACCTCCATGCTAAGGCAGGCAAACGCACAACTGGCCTGGTCACCTGTATCTATCGCCGCATTTCAGAAACTAAAGGATCTGTTTACCACTGCACCCATTCTGCATCACCCAGACCCAGAGCGAGAGTTCATTGTTGAGGTGGACGCCTCTAGTACAGGCATAGGGGCGATCCTCTCCCAGAGACAAGGCAACCCTCTCAAGTTATTTCCGTGCGCCTATTACTCTCGCAAACTCACTCCACCTGAACAGAACTATGACGTCGGAGATCGCGAGCTACTGGCCATGAAGGCCGCTATGGAGCAGTGGCGGCATTGGTTGGAGGGGAGTAAATATCCATTCACAGTGCTCACCGATCACCGCAATCTTGAATACCTGAAAACCGCCAAACGTCTCAACCATCGCCAGGCTAGGTGGGCATTATTCTTCACTCGTTTCCAGTTCACAGTCACATACCGACCCGGGTCCAAGAACACTAAGGCCGACGCTCTATCTCGACAGTTCGAATCCTGTGCCGACCCATTACCCAACGAACCAATTATACCTACCTCGATCATTGTCGCACCCATCCAGTGGGACATCATGTCCGAGATCACCGAAGCCAGAGGGCTGAACCTCCCACCTAATGACTGCCCAGCAACACATACATATGTACCAGCCCCTCTCCGCCAACGGGTAATCCAGGAAGTGCATACCGCACCCAGCGCCGGGCATCCAGGCATCGCTGCGACCATCCACCTTGTGTCCAACCGGTTCTGGTGGCCATCTCTCGCCTCGGATATCACCGCTTACATCCATAACTGCGTCATCTGTCAAACCACCAAGTCATCCCGTCAGTCACCTGCCGGCCTATTACAACCACTCCCCATTCCACAGCGTCCCTGGTCCCACATCGCCGTCGATTTCATTACGGACCTGCCCAATTCACAAGGACATACTACTATACTCACTGTTGTTGACCGCTTCTCCAAGTCCTGCCGGTTCATTCCTTTACCAAAACTCCCCACAGCTCTGGAGACCGCTGAACATCTTTGCAATTTCGTATTCCGCTTCTATGGCTTGCAGAGGACATCGTGTCGGACCGGGGACCTCAGTTTACATCTCGACTATGGGCAGCGTTCTTCCAAAGACTCAACGTTAATATCAGTTTGACATCCGGTTACCATCCAGAGGCCAATGGGCAAGCGGAGAGACTCAACCAGGAACTTATACGCTATCTACGGTCATACTGCCATCAGAACCAAGCGGACTGGAGTCGCTACCTGTTCTGGGCTGAGTATGCACAAAATTCCCTACACAAACCTGCCACCGGCATCTCCCCTTTCAAATGTGTCCTGGGATTCCAGCCACCTCTCTTCCCTTGGTCTGGAGAGCCCACCGATCTACCCGCCGTCGACCACTGGCTGCAACGGAGTGAGGAGGTATGGAACGAGGCACACGTACATCTGCAGCGGGCCATAAGACGATCCAAGGAACAGGCGGATCGCAACCGTCGTCAACAACCTCACTACGAACCCGGCCAATGGGTATGGCTCTCCACAAGGGATCTCCGTCTGCACCTCCCCTGCAAGAAACTAAGTCCCAGGTACGTGGGTCCATTCAGAATCACACGACAGATCACTCCAGTATCATACCGTTTAGCACTTCCATCAGAATACCGTATCTCACCCACTTTCCATGTGTCTCTGCTCAAGCCCGCAGGTGGTCCGAGAGGAGAGGAGGTCCTAGAGGAGACCCGTGATCAGAGGCCCCCTCCAGTCATCATCGAGGGCGAGGAGGTTTATCAGGTTCAGGAGCTCTTGGACTCCAGACGCCGGGGCAGAATGCTGCAGTACTTAGTGGACTGGGAGGGGTTCGGCCCGGAGGAACGATCATGGGTCAACTCAGACGACATACTGGACCCCAATCTCATTGCTGAATTCCACAGGACTCATCCGGAGCGTCCGGCCCCTCGTCCTCGAGGTAGACCCCGGCGTCGACCACCTCCTCGCTTCAGGAGCCGCTCGCAGGAGGGGGCTCTGTCACAGAAACGGTCTCTGTGGCTCCCTCCGATCACCACCTGAGGGCACCATCTCCGGAGTACTAGTCGTCTCATGGACTACATTTCCCATACCCCGTACCTGGGCTGATTAGCCACGCCCACACTTCCACCTGCTGCTTATTCCCAGGACTATAAATGACTCTCAGCACCATTCATTATTCGCGAAGTCTTGTTTTGCTATGCATACATTTCTGAGCGTTTTCCCCTGTGTTTTGATTCTCTCGTGTATGACCTTGGACTGCCCTGGACCTCCGCTCTCTGTCTGCCGCCTGCCTTGTGACTATTCTGCCTGGACTTTGATTACCCTTGTTTTGTCTGCCGCCAGCCCTGATCTGTTGCCTGTTACCGTTTCTGACTCTGCCTTGCCTACTACATTGTTGTTGCTGTTTTCTGACCCCTGCCTGTACGACTACGATATTCAAATAAAGCTGCAAATGGATCTTCCCGAGTCTGCCTCGTTACAGAAATATTTTTGAAACAGCAAATTCAGTAGATAAAATCAATATAATATGCCACTAGAAACAACTCTAAATCGTCAGAAACGGTCCTGCCATTTTAAATCAAGTTCAACTAACGTTACAGGAGATTGATTGCTGTAATTAGAGTAGGCTATCATTAGTTTTGTCCTGCTAATTATTATTTTATACCTATAAAAATAATAAGTAACTGCCAGATAACGATCACCTGCTTTTTCCCGACATGGTTAACATTAGGTGTGTTATCTTAACTAATAACATTTATTAATTAGCTTATAACGCCCATATTTGATGTTACAGAAAAAAAGTTCAGTGATCCGTCAGATCCTGTAGGTCGGTTAGTACAGTTTACTGCTGAACAACTCATTTTGTTGGTGTTAATGACAAATAAATCGAAAATTAACAGTTAGGTAATACATCTTCAATCTCCCCTCAAAGCTCCGACAGTCCTCAGACAACCTGTCAATCAACTTCGAATCATGACGACACGCCCCGTTTTTATAGCATCAAATTGCTAGCTAAAATCTAAATCATCAAAAAAACGAACAATTGAATATATATCAGTGTGATAACAACTACCTTAAATGACCAAAACCATCTTTCAGAAAGTTTTATTTGAAGCAGAATTTATTTTTAAGTTTTCACTGAAGTCTCATTCGACTGCATTGAGAGGGCGGTGTTTATGACCTGTACTGCATCCAGCCTTCAGGGGGCGATCAAAGAGCCCGTGGCTTCACTTTTCAGAACGTATGAGACACACCCGGGTTCAACGGGTTGAAGGTCCAAATGTCAGTTTCAGTGCAGCTTCTAAGAGCTCTACATGATCCCAGACGAGGAATAAGAGTCTTATCTAGAGAAACCATCACTCATTCCTGAAAAAAAAAGAGTACTTTTTAACCACAAATGCTCCACGCATTATGTAATCACATTGGAAAGGTCACGCGTGATGTAGGCGGAAGTACAGATCCAGTGTCTACAAAAAGTGAACGTGCAAAGACTAAGTCAAACGACCTTTACAAAAAATAGGTAAAACAACAATGTTGGATGATTTTGAAGTTGGAGGAGAAAAATGAGATAGAGTTTTCTGCCATTCTGCAGTACTTTCGCCTACGTCACGTGTGACCTTTCCAATGTGATTACGTAATGCGTGGCGCATCGGAGAGCAGTGCAAGACGAGCATTTGTGGTTAAAAAGTATATCATTTTTTTAGAAATGGATAAGACTCTTATTCCTCGTCTGGGATCATGTAGAGCTCTTTGAAGCCCCAGTGAAGTCCACTATATGGAGAAAAATCCTGGAATGTTTTCCTCAAAAACCTTCATTTGTTTTCCACTGAAGAAAGAAAGACATGAACATCTTGGATTACATGGGGGTGAATTATTAAATTATCAGGAAATTTAAATTCTAAAGTGAACTAATCCTTTAATGAATTTGAAAAGTCAAAAAGTACCATAAGGGGCCGTTCACACAGAACACGTTCTAAAAAATGCAACACTCAAGTAGAAGTTCAACTTTTAAAAAAAAAACGTGTTTTCAGACCTAGCATGAGACCTAGTCTCATGTTTTTAACAGCAAAAACGCATTCTAAGAAAATCATAAAAGTGGTTGATATATGACTTGTGTGTTGTGTATGAACGTGATGAATTATTTGTTCTTTTGACTTAGATCTTTACAATGATTCTGTTGATCCAGTTCATGAAAACCATCCAAAAGATTCGGTTACAGTGTCTGAATTGCACTAGACCTTGGTTTGAATGCTTTTATGTGGCTTTCGTTAAACTTTTGGGCACTTGAATGTCTCTATTCATTGTGTTTGCATGAAAAATACTGGCCAATGCATTCTTTAAAATCTCTCACAGAAAATGAAAGTCCTACGGGTTTGGAATGAAATTAGGGTGAGTAAATGGTGACAGAATGATCTATTTGAAGGTGAAAGCAGTCTATGATAAAACTCTTTGATCCGGCTTGAGAGGCAGACTTTGTTTTTTAGTGGTTGAGTCTGCTTCAATTCAACGTCCAACCATCTTCTAGTCTGTATAGATATGTGATAGTGCTTCAGAACAGCCTGTTTTAGGATGCACTTTACCACACGCCGACTAAATGTTCAACCACTTTTTTAGCGTCTGTTTTTGGATCTCGCTAATTGTGAAAACTTTGCGCTGGTGTCTGTGCCGACAGATGAGATGAAAAGTTGCTGCTAAATTCGCAGCTGGCAGGCAAATAAATGCAGTGTGAAGTGCGCCAACAGAAGTGCGGGTTCCCGCTGCTTTGGCAACAAAGAGCCTCCGCACAAGACATCTGCTGCCTTCAGTTCAGTCACATGCTCCAGCCGAACCGCTGCACTTCCATTACCATAGCTCAGAGCGAGCGCTACACCTACTCAATCTTTCTCTCCGGATTGCCTCCGTTCGCTTCTTTCATTGGGATGAAGTTGTGTGTGAACCCTGTGTGAATGTTCACCAGTGCTGTTCAGAGTCTTAATGAGCAGGTCTCATGGAAGCACAAGTAAATTGAGCTCACCAGCATGATAAATGATCCAAACGAGCGCTATTGTTCTCTTCTGCGACCGCTGGCTTGGGTGGGAGCCAGATGGCGGGTGGTTAGCGCTCACTTTTTGTGTTCATATCTGATAACAACCACTAATGCGTGTCCTTTCTTAAGAAATTAGTTTGATGCTGTGGAGGCATTTTAGATGCTTTTTAATTGTTTTTTTACTGTAGAAATATTTTGTTCCCAGTGTGATTCCCACAATGTTTCCAAGTCTTAGCCAATATTTCTCAACCTTCATTCGAGGCTGATTCTCGAAAGAAAAATCCCAATAATATGTCAGATGTCATAGATATACAAATCATGATGCTAACATGCTGAAATCCCAATCCAGTCTCTTGAAAAAAATGATGTTCTCCCTCAGTATTTTTGTCTCGTTTTACTGCACAAATATCTAAACTTTCTTAAATTAAGATACATGTACTAGAGAAGCAAAATGACTGAAGATATTAAGTCTTGCTTTGTGAAAAATGCATCAAAATGAAGTGAGTTTGTGCTTAAAACAAGAACAAATATCTGCTAATGGGGTCTGTTTCCCTTTGCATTAAGTTGATTTTTTTTCTGGCTCCATTGGCAGACATTTTTTTCAGAAAATACCACCTTATATCTTCAGTCATTTTGCTTCTCCAGTAAATGTATCTTGATTTAAGGATGTTTAGATATTTGTTCTGGAAAACAAGACAGAAACACTGAGGAAGAAGATATTTGAAGTGTTTATTCTCTCTTTTTTAACTTATCAGCTGTTTACCAAAGTACTTCATCTTAGCTTTCCTTCAGATAGGGAGCAGTCGGGACGCCCTGCGTCAGGGGACAGACAGGATCCCATCCAGTTATTCTTCTCTCAGTGGCAGTCTTCATCAGACTCTCACGGTAATGACGCCTCACGCCTCAGGCTCCACACCACATCTGTGACGCCTTCCTCCTCCTTTATCTGTCCATCTCTATCCTCGTCGCCATAGTCCCATGATGCACATCACAGCTAGACCAGCCTCAACAATAAGGATTTTTTAATTTCTGCTAGACTGATTTGAGGGAAGTCATTGCGATATTTACTTAATAAGTGCATTTGCAGCACATTTTGAGCGAGGAAATGGTTTTATTTTATAGATATCTATTAGAATAATAATTGCATAATGCTGCATTAAAAAAAAAATATGCAACTAACCCTAATCCTATAGTAAGTACATGTTGTTAATTAATATTACTCAGTACTTAAATGTATAATTACACTGTAAAAAGGACACCTTAAAATTAAGTATAGCCATAAAATGTTATAGTTTATATTTTTCATTATTACATAGATCATTTTTAATGTGCAGTTACAGCAAATTAGGATAATGTACACTCTAAAAATGCTGGGTTAAAAACAACCCAAATTGGGTTAAAAATGGACAAATCCAGCGATTGGGTTGTTTTAACCCAGCGGTTGGGTTATATGTTTACCCAACCTGCTGTGTAGTTTTATTTAAACCAACTATTGTTTCAAAATTACTGTATTGCTTGCATAAAATGAACCCAAAATATGTTGGAAATTAACACTTTATTAATAAGTATAATGAATAATAATTAAACAATAAACATTTAATAAATTGCTGATTAATTAATGTTCAGCTTTTGATTATTATTGGTTGCTTCTATAATTATGTCTGATTTTAAATATCCAACATATTTGGGGTTCATTTTAAGCCAGACATATAGTCATTTTTAAACAATAGTTGAGTTAAATAAAACTACCCAGCATGTTGGACAAATATTTAACCCAACCACTGGGTTTGTCCATTTTCAACCCAACTTGGGTTGTTTTTAACCCAACATTTTTAAGTGCAATGTCAATAAGATAATGTAACAATGCTAGCTATACATTCATAAAGACTTTAGCAGGAAAACGATGGCATATGGTTCAAAATATTACTGATTTGCTGTAAGTTTCAACTCATTCTAATGGACAAATAATTTTACAAAACCAGAATTTTTATTTATTTATTTTGTTTTGTAGAGCATGTTTTATCTATTGATCGAGGGATTAAAAGACAATTAATATTCACTAATATTAGAGATTTAACACCATTCACACTAGAGCAAAACTTAAACTGAATTGATCTGAATAATGACACTATTGTCTTCTGTAGAGCTGCTTTACAGCTGAATTGAAATAGTTTCATAATTGATGCTCTTTGCAACATTAGCACTGTTATGTTCCTGTTTAAGCAATCTGTGTTGTATAAATTGCTGTAGAAATAATGACAATGCAGGAGTGCTGTCAGCTGGTCGAATCTCGCTCTGATACTCATCTAATCAAGAACAGCACTACCAAATGTTTCATCGCTGATGGTGTGACTGTTTCCCGTTTGCACAGGGGGAAAATCGGCAGAAACATTGAAATACCTAGATTAAGTGCGCATAGACGCAGTGGCGGGACGGCTGGCGCGCTTCACCCCCAGTCTTGTTTTCAGGATCATTAAGCCCCAGCGCTCCACAGTTTGCCTGACAGGATGAGAAACAGCAGCGCGCTCTCACCCCGCAGGTATCTGCAGCGATTATTACTGCAAAAAACACTCTCGTTAGGGCCCTTGTTACAGCTCAAGGGGGAACGGCTAATTAGGGGGACAAACACGGCTGGAAAACGAGTCGATTACACCTGTGGACTTTTGAGTTTCTGCAAAGTCTGCGCTCCAGTTCATCTGCAGAGGGAGAAAGTGAAGGACAGACACTGTCGAAAGCTTTTATGAAAATGATCTTCCAATTAGCAGGACCGGGAGCCTCGCTAGACGAGCTCATTTCCGCTTCAGTTCAGTTGGCTTTCTCGTTAATTCTGTATCGTTTTATGGGAGCGTATGAATCAGACCTGTTATCACTGAAGCCTTTTCTACTCACAGTCCTCCAGACACACAGTAGGGTTTTGTCAGAATTTACAGAGAAAAACTTTGCTCTGCATAGTATCATTTTGTCCTGTCGGAAATTAATCATTAAAAACCAATGAAACCCTGATCCATGTGGACATGAAACTCACTTTAAAGAAATGTTTTTTTTTTTTTTTTATAGAACTTTAGTGTTCGTGACTCAGTGCCAAAAAGGTTCTATATAAGGAGGAATGTCTTAAATGATTGCATAATACTTGTGTGTTTAACAGGTCATTTCAGTTTTTTCTAGTGATAAAGTATGCTTACAAGTTAAAAATTTAATTAAAATGAAAACAAAATTAAATATAGCTGCAAGCAGCAATTACAGGGACAAGTTGAATAAAGGCAGAAAAGGAAATATTTGTGCATATCTGTGATCATGAGGTTAGGATGAAGCCGTTTAAATTACATCAGTTAAAGCACTTATAGCATAATAACATGGTTTATAACTTCTGAGCAGTAGTTGGCGCTGCATGCACCCTCAAGTCAAGCCTGTGATGACAACTTTCGTGTCAATACACAGAACCTTTGCAAAGGTACTGCCACATATCCATTTTGGTGTGCTCGCAGTCGAATTTGTTGACGCAGTATAAAACAACGGTTGGGTCTATCAAAAATCTTTTAATAACTTTTTGCAATGAGTGACTGTAGATGCTACATACCAAATTTCATACAAATTGGACAAATTTTGTAGGAGTTCGAAAAAGTAGGTTTCGAACAAAATTCAATATGACAGACAGTAAGTGTGGTAGAATATGGCAAATTTGGTACCGTAGGACTCGGCATAAGCCAACAAATCTAATGATGTAAGTGAAATGACAATATGTTGAATTTAGCATTTTCATATCTCTTGACCACTAGGGGGCGCTGACCTAGAACTTTACACGTCCTCTCAGAACATGGCCTCGATGAATCATACCAAGTTTCATGAAAAATATGTTTATGCGTTTGTAAAACCATAATTTTATGACAAAATTCAAAATGGCTGACCAAAGAAAATTGGATATCATTTAACTCGGCATGCCTCAAGGAATCTAAAAATACCATCCTTATGATTTTAGGACAAGGCATTCAAAAGTTATAAGCAAAAATATACATTTTTCCTATCTTGCGCTGTGACGATGCTGTGCATGTAGCCCTAAGTCATGCATGTAATGACATATACCAAGTTTGGTGTCAATACACCAAATCATTGTGAAGATACAGCATCAAATTATTTTTTGCGTCAAATTCGTTGAAGCAATACGAGAACGGATCAGCCGATCAAAAATCTTTTTGATCTGGAGTTTGAGTAGATGTTACATACAAAAGTTTGTGCAAATTGGACAAACAGGAGTTTGAAAAAAGTAGGTTTTTTGGAAAATTCAAAATGGCGGAAACATTTTCATGACGAGTCAGCATGAGCCATGGATTCAGAGGAAAAAAAGAATTTTGTTTCTAGGACTTTGTGTCAAAAGTTATGAGCTTAAACATGAGTGAATATGTGAACTGTTGGTGGCACTAGAGGGTTTGAGGTAGAGACTCCAAATTTGCTATGGTAACATTTCAGACTGTGCTCTATCTGTGTGCCAAATTTCATAACTTTTTACCATACAGTTCTATGGGCCCTTCGGGGCTTGACCCCTAAGTAATTAAAACAAAATCCATAAACGACGGGAACCCTTAAAAGGTTCTGTGTATGAAGAGTCTGACGGAACCCTTTATGGTTCCACACAGAACCTTTTCTTATCATTTTTTGATGAGCAAATACATCCGGACACTTGATGAAAATGAAAAGACGAAATGACAGAAAAAGCAGAAACTGGAGGCGTGTGAAATCAAGAGGGATCTGATGGTTTTTATGGCTCGCTGTAATGGCTGGCCTTTTGTTGAAACACGAGTTAGTTCCAGCGTTTAACCCCGGCGCATTAATTTCTGCTCGGCGCTCACAACGGCTCCGTCAGCAGCCCCTGTGGGGAGACGCGCTGATGTCATTAGGCAGGAGTTAATGAAATACAAGGATACACTTCTTCATTCCACAGATTACTGCAAGAAAAACCTGGTGTAAATTTCAGTCGCCCGTTTGCACATAAATTGTAATCTTGGCGAGGAGAGGAACTGCTGTAACATATAACATCGCTCAGACGTGAACGTGTTCACCCGCACATGATGTAAAAACAGCTGGACTAACCTGATATATTTTATTAATGTCTGTGTCACCTCTTACTGTACATAAAATTAAATCTCTGCCTTTCTTTAGAGTTTGTTATATCAAGACACTACAGGCAAAACCAGTGTTTTTTCATGCCCTGATCAGGTTTGAGATTTGGGTCTACTGTGCTGACTAATGGAAAGAAAACACATGCACATTTAAGTGTTTATTTTATTGCACTCTATCTATTTGCTTCTGTAGATTTTTAGTCAGAAATCTCCACTTCAGCAGCTTTACACACACCAAACTTTACATTGTTATTCGTGTCATATTCTGAAGGTTTGTTCATATATCATTCACCAGATTTAGTCAACATTTTACTCCTAAAAACATGGTGAAAATGTCTGTAGACAGTATTTTCTGACTTGGAATGATAAAAATTCAGATTCCCCTCCGTTTAAAATTTTTCACTTTAATATGTCAACAATTGTGAACCTGGCTTCATCCATTGTTCAGATTTATGTTCTGGAAATGTATGCAAATTAGTGCATGTTTAAATAGATAATGCCTCATTTGCATATTTAAGCATAACATTTCAGAAAACTTGTTTACGTTATTTATACATTGTTCATGGAATGTTTTAGACATTTTTAAATGTTGCTACTTTGCTTGTTAGAATGTTGCTGTTTCAGAACCTTCAGAACGTTCCCATAATGTTTGAAGAATGATAAAATGGAATGTTCCCTTAACATTCGCAAAAAAACATTTTTAAAACATTTAAAAAACTGGATTTTTTTCAGCGTTCAGAAAACATTTAGAAATAACATTTTCATAACTTAATGGGAACATTAGCAAAACTTTTTTTGTCTAATAAACTGTGATCAACTGGGCAAATCTATTACTTAAAATGTTTATCCTATTCACCTAATAGTGTCTTGCCTTAAATGTCTTTTACTGCAGTAATAGTATAGGTATCCTTGTCTTGTTATTAAAACATCACATTCCTGATATTTCAAGTGGAAAAAAAAAAAAAAGAAAAGAAAAATCTTCCAGATCCACAAGATGAAATACACTTCAGGATATATTCTCTGACAACAAGCCTCAGAATCTGACGCAGTTTTCCTTCTCAGGAAGATGTCTGTCCTTTTCGAGGATGTATTGATGTTTCTTTCTGGCTCATTAAGAACATGGTTTTTGCTGTGCTTCACTTAGGCAAACAGATCCCATGTCCTAAAGCAGCGACGAGAGGCCTGTCGGCGTTGAGCTCGCGTCTATAACATCTCTGACGGGTTTAATTGTGTCAGCCGCGAGCCAAACCGACAGAGGGCCAGAGAAATATGATTGTGATGTGAAGGAGGAGGAGGAGGAGGCAGAAGTGAGCAAGATATACAGTACATGTTCATTACAGATGGACCACAGAACACAACAATAAAACGTCCACAGCCAGCAGCGGCGCCACGCAGAACATTAACACTGTAATTTACATAAAATTACTCACATACTGCAGCAGTAATTTAATTTGTATGACCAGTACAGTGGAAAGATTCAGAGTGGGAGCCGTGATTATTCTTCCTCATGACTGACTCGCTCTCAGAGAATATGAGAGACAGAATAAACACCTTTCTACTGTACACACGCTGAAACAGAGATTCGTTCTGGGCATTGTGAGATGCACTGCTGTTTTGACATGTCAATCAGTAGCTGTGTTTCCATCCACCTGCTTTTATTCAAATTTTGGGATATAACATAAAAAATGCTGGATAGAAACACCAACATGCGCATAAATTTAAAAATGTGCTTGAAACGCTGCACAGCATCTCAAATGAGGCGGATAGTTTTTTATCCGATAAGCAAATTTGCACATAAACTACAATGGAAACACGTTTACTGAATAAATCCATCGATGTGCAACAGAAAACCTCTTGGGTCAGTCCATGTCAAATCAACCAAAATTTGAGCCAGGGAAGTTTCCGAAATTTTGATTTTGAGTCAACAATTTGGACATGGAGTCACATTGGGGTCCCGATATCTATGTGACTGAACTATATAGGGCCTTAAAATGAAGATTTCAAAAAAAAAAAATGTTCACTAATAATAAGTATCTAGAAGGATATTGTGTTATGTTGAATACTTTTAGAGTTACAGGCATGACAACTTTAGAAAATAAATATTTATGCCACTCAGGTATGTGCTATGCAATTGAGCTGATAGAAAAACATGATACATTTCTAGTTTCAACATTATTTGTTCTTCAGATATTCCTCTTTAAAAGAAAAAAAGTATCAGCTGTGTGCAAAGTGACCCACATTTGGTTTTTGACCATTGAAAATGTGTACAATTTAACAATTTACTCATGAATCCGCATTAAGATCTTCATATCTCTGGGACTGAACCATTGAGGGCCTTTAAAATGATGATACCAAAAGTTTAAGAACCAGAATCTAAAAGGATATTATGATATCTTTAATTCTTCTTGAGTTACAGGCATGCAAACTTGAGGCAAAAAACACAAGAAGTGCTTCTTTCCCATTTTTGAATGGTCACCATTGGCATATAATGAAACAAAGATTGCTAAAATCATCAGATTTTACTAATAAATCTACCAATCTCTGTGTAAAAATAAAATGATGATGCTGCCATCTTTATAAAGTCATTTTTACACCCCTGAAAATTGCCTCCAAGTCTCAGGTGAAAATTGTCATTTTGACTCCTCTACATAATAGTGGATTGCTCAGTAAATATACATCTGTGATATTTTGGCTTTCATCACTATTTATGTTTGTCTTTCTACAGAAAAAAATTAACAAAATAAAAAAATTGAGCCTGGTTGAGTTGACACGGAATGACCCTCATGTGATTTTGCCTCAACAGAGGCTGTGATTGGATAACTGGAATAACCAGCGGACCAATCACATCCCAGCATCTCAAATGTTGGTTTGGTGGTTCTGAAATGTCTGAGTCAAAGTCTGTCATCAGAATGATTTGGTTTAATTCCTCCAGAAGCGTCTCACACGATTGTGTTCCCAAACACCAGCATCCGAACGCAAGAGAGCATGACAGCATTTATTGTGTTTCGTCTGACGCTCTGAGACGAAACTCATTTATGATGGAAGGAAAAAGAGCTTGATTGCAGCAACTTCCATTTTTAATACTGATATTTTGCGGCAATTTCACAGGAAGTGATGATTTTGTTCTCTTGAACACATGGGATGGAAACGCTGCTTTATTCACAAATGTTTTAAAATGTTTATATAGTTATTACATCAATTGAGAAATTCAGCAACTAGCTAGAATACTAGAATACATTTCAGTATTTGTTTTATTTTATGGTTTTAGTTATAATAATAACCCTGCACATTACATGTACTTACTTTACTAATAACAGTAAATTATGAATTTTTACAAGCAATTAACCATAACCCTAACCCTACACTGTAAAAAAAGAATTGTTGGTTTAACTTAAAAAAAGTAAGTTAAAATTAAAAATTTCAGTTAATACAATGAGGTGACTGGTTTAACCAACAGAAACTCAAAATACATGTAGTTAATTAATATTACTCAGCCCTTAATTACTCTGTAACAACATCACCTTAAAGGTTACACTTTATTTTGAGGTGTCTTTGTTACAGAGTAATTATAATGAGTAATATTAATGAACTACTTGTACTTATTTAAGGGGTTATGAATATGATTAGGGTTTGGTTTAGGGTTAGTTGCATGTATTTATGCATAATTTATAGTTATTTCTAGAGTAACCAGATGTAACTTGTGTAACAAGACACAAGTGTTACAGAAATGTAACCAATATTTGTAATGTTATAAATTGATTTGTTGACAAATCCAAAAATGTGGTTAAAACAGACATGTTCCCTTAAAATCTGGATGCTCATGTTATTTGTCAGCTATCATTGACTCTGTATCTATAAGTCTGCCAAACTGTAGGTAATCAATTCTCACTGGTTTGATAATTGATGGTCCGTGTGGTTCTGCTGACGGTGCAGTATTTGTCTGTCAACAAGCCTTCGTCTCTGCTGTCTCTCTCTCTCTCTCTCTCTCTCTCTTCAGCCCCTCCGTATCTCACTCCATCTCTCGGCTTGTTAACGCAGGCAGCGGCGTGTGCATACGCTTCTTAGCATGAACGGCTCGGGATGATTTTCCAGCCTTCTCCCGTCTCGCAGCTGGGATATTTCCAATTTTAGGTGGAATGAAACGGGCTCGGGCTGCTCTGACAGGTGAGCTGTCACCGCTGCCGTCTTTAACTCCCCGGCATTCACAGCCAACCCTCGTCAACTGACAGAGAAAATACCCAACAGCAGCAGAGAAAAGGACTTAATGTCCTATTCACCCCCAGTCACCGTTGGAAAATTGCTTCCCTTTTCTGCACACGTATTAGATATTGTTTCCATGACAGAAGCACTTGCTATTATTGCACTTTGAAATATGAAAGTTCTAGAAAAAAGAGAGAGAAAAAGGCACATTTGGAGAAAAAGGTTGCAGGGGGGAGAGGGTTGTGAGGATGTAATTATTTAAAATAGTCTGCTAATGTGTATTATCATGCCATTAAATGTAAATGAGATGAGGCTAAAAGACCTGACTTGTCAATTGCTTGAATAAAAGAAAAAAAGCTGAAAAGAAGAAAAAAACAATCTTTGGATGAAAAAGGGCACTTAATGTGAGCTCGCGTTTAGTCTGTTCATACATCTTCTTCCTCAGCGTTTTCCAGCACAAACATTCTTAAATCAAGATACATTTACTGGAGAAGCAAAATGACTGAAGATATTGAGTCTTGTTTAATGAAAAATGTGTCAAAATGAAGTGAGTTTAAGCTTAAATCTAGAACAAAAAAAGTCAGAAAAGTACTTTGGTTTCCATTTGAATTGTTTATTTTCCTGACCCCAATGGCATGGATTTTTTTTTTTTTGTTGTTGTTTTAATCATAAATGTTCGTATATATATAATATATAATATAATGGGATCAGAATAAATAAGCTTAATTTAATTGCCCTATATTGGCAGATATTTGTTACTAAGTCACTTTTTCATTAAACAATTCTTAATATTTAATTAAACAATATCTCCAGTAAATGTATCTTGATTTAAGAATGTTTAGATATTTGTACTGGACAATAAGACTGATGCTGAGGAAGAACATGATTTTTTTGCAGTGTAGCAGAAGATTTCATGAGCACTCTGAAAAACGACTGAAGTTATTGTCTTGAAGCTGTGTTTCTCGTCGCTGTAGCGTCAGAATACGGCCGTCGACGAAGGGCTTGTGATTCCTGCCCGGCCGTTCTTCATGACCTGAGCCTGTTATCAGCAACATTAGACTGAATATTAATGCTCCACAGCCAGATGAATCCCATTAAGCCCGGCTGGCCAATCCTCCCCACTGTACAAGAATCAATGAAACGTGATTATGCTGCCAGAGCAAGAGTCTCTCAAAACAAACGTGGCGTTTCTTGACTGAGCGGCTTTTAACGTTATCATTGTGCTATTAGAACAAATAAAGCTTTTCCTTTCCATTTCTACTTCTTCTACGCCATTTCTCGTGTCATCAGATTTTCACATTAATTCTGGGTCTGCGAGACCTTTGTGCGGGTCTGCGGAGCAGAAAAGGGCTAAAAATGACAGTTTGGTAATGACCCGTCGGCTGAGGAGAGGCTCTGCAGCGGGTCGGAGCTGGAAAGCACTTATTACTCTCTAAGTGCTGGGCGGCTGCAGCCGGGAAAAGTGAGCTGTTAACGAATATCATTTGAGCTGAATAGCCAGAGGAGGTCTTTTGATATGCAGAAGAGCTGACCCCCGCGCCGCTCCTTTAATTGGGTTTTTAATTTTCCAGGCCATCTGACGATATCAGACATGATCCTCCAGCTTTGTCACAGTGATTTGAGACGCTGTGACAAGAGGGCCGCTGATCGCTGAAGAGAAGAAAAGAGAAGAGAGAGGGGTTCGCCGCGGCGGCTGATGTTCCTGCTCTTGCTTTCATTCTCAGAACCTTTTTTTTTTTTTTTTCTTCTTGGGATCGATGGATCCAACCTTTAACATCCATAGAGTCTTTCCACTGAACAAAAGGTTAAAAGGTTCTTCACACTAACAACAAATGGTTCCTCTGTACACTCAAGAAAATGTTGGGTTGAAAATGGATAAACCCAGTGGTTGGGTTAAATTTTTGCTATTATTTAACTCAACTATTGTTTTAAAAATGACTATATGTCTGACTTAAAATGAACTCGAAATATGTTGGAAATTAAAAATCAGACACATAATTACTGGCAACAATAATAATCAAAAGGTGAACATTTATTAATAAGCAATTTAATAAATGTTTATTGTTTAATAATTATTCATTAAACTTATCAATATATGTTCATTTATTAAACATATTAATAAATGTTAATTTCCAATATATTTTGGGTCAGTTATGTAGTCATTTATAAATAATAGTTGATTTAAATAAAACTACCCAGCATGTTGGGCAAACATTTAACCCAACCGCTGTGTTTGTCCATTTTCAACCCAAATAATGTCATTAATTACTCGCCCTCATGGCGTTTCACACCCATAAGACTATTTGTTACACCCAAAAGATAATTAGTTAATCTTCAGAACACAAATTAAGATATTTTTGATGAAATCCAATGGCTCAGTGAGGCCTCCATAGGGAGCAATGACATTTCCTCTCTCAAGATCCATTAATGTACTAAAAACATATTTAAATCAGTTCATGTGAGTACAGTGGTTCAATATTAATATTATAAAGCCACGAGAATATTTTTGGTGCACCAAAAAAAACAAAATAACGACTTATTTAGTGATGGCCGATTTCAAAACACTGCTTCAGGAGGATTCGGAGCGTTATGAATCTTTTGTGTCGAATCAGCGATTCGGAGTGCCAAAGTCGCGTGATTTCAGCAGTTTGGCACACGATCCAAATCATGATTCGACATATTCTCGTGGCTTTATAATATTAATATTGAACCACTGTACTCACATGAACTGATTTAAATATGTTTTTAGTACATTTATGGATCTTGAGAGAGGAAATGTTATTGCTGGCTATGCAGGCCTCACTGAGCCATCGGATTTCATCAAAAATATCTTAATTTGTGTTCTGAAGATGAACGAAGGTCTTACGGGTGTGAAACGACATGAGGGTGAGTCATTAATGACAGAATTTTCATTTTTGGGTGAACTAACCCTTTAAAAAATGTTTAATGTCCAACATACTTTGGGTTAATTTTAAGCAAGCAACACAGTCATTTTTAATCAATAGTTCTGTTAATTAAAACTACCCAGCAGGTTGAGCAAACATTTAACCCAACCTCTGGGTCAAAACAACCCAATTGCTGCAGTTTGTCCATTTTCAACACAATTTGGGTTGTTTTTTAACCCAGTAATACTAATCATAGATGTTTCTTGAGCATCAAATCATCATATTAGAATGATTTCTGAAGGATCATTCTGGAGTAGTGATGCTGATCACAAGAATAACTGCTGATTTCCCAGAGTGCACAACATTTGTTGGAGAATTATTATTCTCTGTAACTGTCTCGGTGCTTTTCTAGTGTCTCATGTCCGTGTATGTGCTTAACCATTAGCTTTAGCGCTCGCTTTTGACATGAGCCTCTTTGAAACGAATATCTTCAGTCACTCGATTGTTTCCCTCTCCAGCTCCACCGCCCGGGGTCTGAGTCGAGAGTCGAGAGCCGCCGCTGTGGGTTTTTAAGCGTTTTCTGCCCTCTGTTTGTACAATCAGCAAGACCACACAAAGAGACTCAACCTCCTAATCTCTTAACCAAACAAGACAGCAATTACACTCGCTGATAAAGTGGGAACATTTCCATCGGAGCGGCTGTTGAGAGTCTCTCAGTGTTTTGTTCTCTCCCTCTCTCTCTCTTGTCCCTGTTCGCCGGCATCTGCCAATTTGGTGGCGTGCGGATGCAGTGTCACTGCTTGTTCTGGTAATAATGGGCTGAGCTCAGCATGTGCTGTCCTGAAATGTGTCAGTAAGAGAGACATACGAGATGTTTAATAGATGACCAGCTCACCACACACTCGGTGACATTTAAGAGTACTAGAAATAACGACTAGTTACTCAAACAAACCGCATGAAGGCATGGCTGGATTTCTAGCGTTCGCTTATGGAAATGAAATGGTTTTTATTTCCCCTAGAGGAAACAACAGCAATGTGAAATACATGCGTTATTTTTAACACACTCAATTATTGAAATCTCATTAGAGAAATCATTAATTACAGCATGCAATTCCTGATGCTTCAGCTGCACGTATGACAATGAGAGCCCTCGTTGTAATTAATATGTCCAGAGTTAATGTAATCACAGTCATTTAGGATTGGTGAAATAAATGAACAGGCGACTGGCTCGTATGGGAGTTGAAGATTTACTCCATCAGAGAATGAGCCGTTGTGCTTTACATGAGGAACAATAGACAATCCCTTTAGCTGTACCTTATTACAGCTGTCAAGAGGGAAAAGTCTACTTAATTCAAAGGGAAAACACCATTATTTTTCCGACCCCATTGGCAGATATTTGTTCCTTTTTTAAGCAAAAACTCACTTAATTTTTATACATTTTTACTTAATATCTTCAGTCATTTTGCTTCAGTATCTTGATTTAAGAATGTTTATATATTCCTACTGGAAAGCAAGACAGAAGTACAGAGGAAGTGTAGAGATCCAGATATTGTGCCAGTGTCCATCATCTAATTAGTTTCAGTTTCAATATGATTATTCAATATTATGAATGTAAAATATATAATTTTGGCAGGATTTTTTTATTTATTTATTTATTTATTTTTTAGGCTTGAATCTAAAAGTTCTAAATTGCACCTTGTGAAGAAAACACACATGATCATATTTTTTTAAAAGTGTATGTTATATGAATTTCCTGCACTGTCAGAGTTCACGCTTCATACACAAGTCTGCACTTAACGCTCAGACATTCAGATAGTTTGTGAGAGAGTGCAACAGTCGGTTCTGGGAGTAAAAACTCCATTCGTTTTCTCCATAAGGAAATTGATTTTTAATGATAATTTTTAACAGTTAAAGACAGAGCTTTGAGATTGTTAGTCAACGGTGTTTGCTTCTGTTAAAGCCATCAGCCCATATTATTTCAGCTTAGTTTTAAAATAATTTTGTTGAACAGTGGAATTCATGGTGAAAAACTACATTACCCATGATGCTATACAGAAAATTCCACCAATCCGAGAGTTTGAACAAGCAAAACACACCAAAAGAGATCTTTAGCTCCAGCCACTCCCATGATATACTGTGAATGACGTAATTAAATCAGTCTCACTATACACTCTCAAAATACTTACATGTTTGTATTTATATGCATATTAGTGTTGACAAAAGTATCAACTTTGATACCAAGTAAATACTGAAATTTAAAAAATGTGACACTTTGAGCGTTGTTGAGCGGATTCGTAAACACCTCTGATTGGTTTTTGTGTTCACGCAACAGATATGTCTGTGATTGGCTACAATGATCAATGCATGGGAGCATTTGAAAGCACACAGAAATGTTTGAGTTTGAAAGCGGGTGTCCATCAGTGAACCGGTCCTGTTTTAAACACTCCCATGTTTATCTGTGTAAGCGTGTTGATCATTGTAGCCAATCGCAAACATATCTGTTTAGTGCGTGAACTCAATGGCCAATCACAGACATTTCTGAAGAGCGCGTGAATACAAAGGCCAATCAGAGGTGTTTACGAATCTGCTCAACAGTGGTCAAAGCATCACATTGGTATCAGAATCGACACTTTTGACAACACAAATGCATATTTTGCAATTAACTTAAAAAATATATATAATTTACTTTATATACATATATATATATAATGTGTGTGTGTGTGTGTGTGTGTGTGTATATAATCAACATTATTAAATTAGTAGTTTTATATTTTCCCATTGTTTTTTATTTGATTATGCTGTTTGCAATGCTTCATAGGATTGTAGTTCTTTCAGAGGCTGTTTTTTTTTTTTTTTCTTTTTTTTTTTTCTGATTTTCAAATACTTTTTGCTTCAAATCCAAGTTTGTACTGTTATGATTGTCCTCATAGCTGGATTATAACGCTTTAATGAGGTTTTTTTTTTTTTTCATCCTTATGGGAGAAATGATTGGAAAAAATACTTCCGGAAACAGCTCTGCTGAAAAAGGGGGTGACACTATTGCACTTGATTGAGCCGCCCGACATGTCATGTGAGTTTTTGGCGGAGCTAGCTGTCTCATTGACCAATGACAGAGAGAAGTGTTCAAGAAAAACCTGTTTGAAAAATATTTTTGCACTTGCATTTGATGACTGTAGTAGCAGAGAATTAAAGTGAAACTTTATTAGTGATGTATTTGAGTGCTTGTGTGACCCACTTCAGTACTATTAAACTAAAGCTGCAAATTCTGTAATGTTGCACATTTTACTTGAAAAGTATGGATTAATTCAGTCAGAAGCCCACTGGTGGTTGTATTGACTGACACAGTCCCTATTTAATCCTGAAACAGAGAATATATTGTAAAAATAATAATAATAATAAAAAAAAAATGTTAGTAAATAGGGAATAATTTAATTTGATTGCTCTTCTGAAGTTCATTAAATCGTTATGTAAAGCACTGTAAAACCGAACAGTGAAATTAATTAAATTAAATTAGTTTGTTTCACTCAAATAATAATGAAAGTTCATTGTACTTAATAGGTTGCATGAACTGAAAATTTCATTGTAGTAAGCTGAACTTAATATGATTGAGTTGAGCTGCAGCAGATTTCTAATTCCCAGCATGCTTTGCATCAGACCATATAATAAACTGTTGAAATTAAGTGTTATTTTGTGTGTTTTTGCACAAGATTAACATATGGAAATATAAGTTAATATTTAATGTTATGTTATGTTGGGATTCAGGGGGGTTCTGTTCTGTTAGTTTTGTAGGGTTACCCCTGTGGTGAAGAGTAGAGCCTGTGGTTAGGTTGAGGATGAGCTGCAAAATATTTAAGACCACATGTTGTTTGATTACATATATGCAAGTATGTAATGACAGTCTCTCTGATAGTTATAATAGCATGTGTTATTTGTAACATTTAACCAAGATCTGAATGTGATGTTTATGTAAATTAACTGTATGTAATTAACATTATGATGAGTTGGGCAAGGGATGCTGGTGACGGGATTGTTAGTGAGAGACACCTGTGCACCACACTGGCCTTGATCCGCTTCCATGGCTCTCGGCCCCGCCCCACTTGTCACAAAAATGTTAACTTCTACCAACTTTAAAAAATTAGTTAGTTTACTTAAATTTTTGATGTAATAAGTTTCCTCAAATGTTTTGAGTATTCTGAACTTACTGGGTTTTACAGTGAGGTTATTGAGTATCAATTTAAATCTCACATTTAAAAATATATTTTAAAGTTGACATTATGTGTACATTAAGGCATGTCTAAAGTGTATTTCCTTACTGTACACTAAATGTTCTTTAATCAATTTAATTCATTTGATTTAAATACTGTGTGTGTGTGTGTGTGTGTGTGTGTGTGTGTGTGTGTGTGTGTGTGTGTGTGTGTGTGTGTGTGTGTGTGTGTGTGTGTGTGTGTGTGTGTGTGTGTGTGTGTGTGTGTGTGTGTAGTAGGTTAACATGGGGTAAGATCCCCCCACCCCACCTTAATTTTTTCTCCTGACCATAGTTGACACAAAATCTCTCAGCACTTTTGATGAATAGCTAGCTGCACTATTTTTAATTTTGTAATTTCATCTGAATATCAACATTTGTGTGACAAAGCCAGTCGAAACAGTTCTGAAGTTAATTGATCTAATTTTGTCTCTGGAAAATTGTGATCTATAACACTGTGTTATGTTGAATATCAAAGTTTTGTGTGTCTATTTTTTAATGAGGGATTTGTGGAGTAAAGAGTTTTAGTAAAATCAGACATGTGGGGTAAGATGAGCCACCCAGAATTGGCACAGAAGGCCCTGGTGTGGTATGTTGTTACTAACGTTTTTTTTTTTTTTTTTTTTACACTCTAAAAAAATGCTGGGTTAAAAACAACCCAAGTTGGGTTGAAAATGGACAAACCCAGCAATTGGGTTTTTTAATAGTTGGGAAATTAAAAACCAGATGCAATTAGAGACAACAATAATATACAAAAGGTGAATGTTTATTAATAAGCTTTAATATTCTATTAATATAAATTTAATAGTTTAATAGTTTATTAATATAAATGTATTAATAAGCAATTTTAATAAATGTTTATTTTTTAATAATTATTCATTGAACATTAATAAATGTTCATTTCCAACATACTTTGGGTTAATTTTAATTAAGCAATACAGTAATTTTTAAACACTAGTTGGGTTAAATAAAACTACCCAGCAGGTTGGGCAAACATTTAACCCTACCGCTGGGTTAAAATAACCCAATTGCTGGGTTTGTCCATTTTCAACCCAACTTGGGTTGTTTTTAACCCAGCATTTTTTAGAGTGTAATTATTGTAATTTTAATAGGGTTATTATTCAGTATTTCCATGAATTAGATGTACATTTCAGACATTTTTGCTTTCATCTAAACCTGTAGGTTAGTTAATTTTAAAAGCAGTCTGGTTGTGAAAATGTTTTTCCCACAGTCCAGCTGTAGATCTGCGTGTGTTCTGCAAGGACAGACACTGAAGGGAAGTTTGAACGCGTCCCATTTACTGTAAATCGGCTGTGTGTGAGTCAGATGTTCAGAAAGCTGCTTCCTGGAGTCAAGAGTGCAGCGATATTTATATGATAACAGTGTTTCATCAGACTCACTGTAACACACACTCACACACAAACACAACACTTGCTAAAAACAGTACAAAATGAGGATGTAGTGATGATTACAGATCATGTGCTGAAACTCTCATGCTTCAGTCCCGCGTTCACAGGAGCAAGAAGAAAGAGAGACATCGGAATGGATTTGTGTCTGTTGGTGATTTTTATCAGAGAATATTTTTGACAGTCATTTCCAGTTGGAGTGGCCGAGCGTTTGAGATAATGGTGAAAGGCGTGCAGAAGTGTGGTGTTTCTGCCGGGTCACTGGCAGATGTTGGACGGGTTGAGCTGATTAAACGCTGCTCCGCGTCTGTTGTGTCATTATTCCGCTCACTGATTGTAATAATAACTCTCGTTTTCTTCTCCACTCTGCTTTTTCCTTAACAACCTCTTTTAAAAGTCATTATTTAAAAGCATTCCCTCATTTTGCCTCTGTCTGTCTGAAGCGGGTTTACACATCAGCTATTGTGTGTAGCTGCTCTCGTTTGTTTCGGTTTAAATGCCACTGTTGTGAACTTTTCTCATTTCCTTCAGCTGGACTGTCCTTTCTTCAGTTAATCACGCCAGAATATCGTATTGTGAACGCCGTGCACACTACCACCATTCAGAAGAAATTAATACTTTTATAAAGGTGACCGTAAAGACATTTATAATGTTAGAAAGTTTCTATTTCAAATAAATGCTGTTATTTTGAAGTTTCTATTCAGTTATTATTGAGAAATAAAACGTATCAGTTTCCACAAAAATATAAACTATTTTCAGCATTGATCATAATCATAAGTATTTCTTGAGCAGCAAATCATCATGTTAGAATGATTTCTGAAGGATCATTTAATTGCGCGAACAATTAAAGGGGCCGCAGCCTGAATGAGCGCATTTCTAATTATGCCCCAAAATAGGCAGTTAAAAAAATTAATTTAAAAAAAATCTATGGGGTATTTTGAGCTGAAACTTCAGACACATTCAGGGGACACCTTAGACTTATATTACATCTTGTAAAAAAACGTTCGATGGCACCTTTAAATTTTTTTTAGTTTTAGTTATATAGTACGTAAAACTAAACAAAAGTGAGAAATGCTGCATTGGCAAGCAACTAGCTGAAATAAAATAATTTTTTTATATACATTTTTATTTTAGTTTTAATTTTTTTAAGTAATGAAAATTTTATGGTTTTAGTTCTGCTTTTAATTGTCGTTAATAGTTAATAATAACCCTGGTGGAGAGGATAAGAGACTACTGTCAGGATCATTAAAGGGGTCATGAAATAGATTTTTTTTTTAATTATTGTTTTATAATGTTTCCTCCAACATGTTCTCCAACCATTTCACCCATATAGGTCGTCTGTCACTTCCCTGACCCATAAGATCGTTTATTAAAGTTGCGCCCCTATCGACAACAGGACACTTTCATTTTAATGCATTTTTCCCTTTTATCTGCATCATATTTCTGGTTTCGCGTAGCTCAATTGGCAGAGCATTGTGATATATAACTATATGCAATCATGTGATCATATGATCGTGGGTTCGATTCTAGGGAACACATGATCATAAAGTGTAAATGCACTATAAATTACTAAGGGTAGGTTTAGGGATGGGGGGTGTGTAGTTGTTAATAAAAAAAATGAGTTTTGCTAAATGGAAATAGGACAAATTGTGTAAAAAGTCCACACATTCTATTTAAATGGACATGCATTTTGATTGGTAACGACAGTCATACCAATCAAAATGCGTTTTTGATTACATGGTCATAATTACATGGTCGTTTTTGATTTCATGGTCATAATTTAGAAATAAATGGCTATTTCCTGCCCTGATTTTAGCCCTGTGATCTGAACGCTCTGTTTTAAAGGTCCCGTTTTTCGTGATTTTTTGAAGCTTTGATTGTGTTTAGTGTGCAATATAACATAAGTTCATGCTTCGCGTGTAAAAAAACACAGTATTTTTCACATAATTTACTTATCTGTATACCGCTGTTTCCACTGTCATAAAAACGGGCTGATGACTTCCTTGTATGAAGTCCCTCCTTCAGAAATACGTAACGAGTTCTGATTGTGCCAGCGGTTCCTGTGTTGTGATTCAACAGCAGCTTAGCGAACCTTGCCCGGAAAGGTCACGCCTCTTACCATAACGTGGAGATGCACGCGCTCAGTGTTATTGTAAACATGTCTTTAATTTTACCCTATCAATTTGAGCCGGAATCAGACCCGGTGATTGGACTGCGGGATGAAAATAACAGCGTTTCGACGACATGGCGACAAACACACTCTACAAACGCAACTCTTGTGTATTCCTGTGGGAGGAGGTTATTCAAAAAACTGTTTTAGTGACGTCATTAAAGAAGGAAGTAGAGGGATGTAGTCCAAACTGGCCGTTCAATGTAGGCGACTTCTGTTAAATAAAATATCTCGCTTGGCATTGAACTTTGAGCTTTAAAATTTTACAGATTTTAATTATACTCTAACAACAACATTACACACTAACTAAAGTTTGAAACATGGGATCACGAAGAACGGGACCTTTAAGGGGCGTGTCTGCCGTTAGACAGAGATTTCTTATCATTGCAACACAATTTCACACTCTTACAAAATGCTTTCACCATAACTAACAGTGCAAACACAATTTCTATACAGTAAGAGATTCATTGTGTAGTGTAAGAGCATCACTATAATGGGAGTTTTGGCAAGTGTCCAGATAAACTGCGTGATTGACAGCTTCAGCCATTATATAGAGAGCATTATTGTAAAAAGACTAGGATTATTTATTATGAATTTAACTGTCATTAATGGTTTAAAAACTTTCAGTTTGCGGGGTCCTTGCTGATTCTAGAACAGCTGATTCCTGATCTTTGAACAAAAGTTTTTGGGCAAAGCCAGTCTAGTATTGCGACTTGTTCTCAGAACAGTCGCTGGTAAAATGTACAGTACAAACATGCAAGTCAGCACTGACGTGACTAGGACGTTTGTTAAAAATAAACTGAATCCATTTTCCCTGACATCGAGATTTGTCAGCAGCTTATGCAAACGCAACATCTGCATGGCATCGTATCGCAATCTAGTTATTATACAATCTCATCATAAACAACGACTTTAGATCCTCTCGCTGCTCATCGACTGACCACTAGTGGGTGGGGCTAACGATGCAATGATGTAAAAGTGGGCGTTGTTGTCTTGCTCCAGAGGCAGTCGTATGCAAATGATTGTGCCCGTGTGACGTCACATTCCACCTCTGTTCCAATCAAAGCTTTGTACAGCTTGATTATATGAATGCTTTTTTATTGCGAGGACGTTTTAAGTTAACAACTTGCAGGATGTAATAATGATACAAAGACCTCTTATATGCCAAAAGATCAAGGAAAATTTGATTTCTCATGTAATGACCCCTTTATAAAATATCACAGACCTCAAACTTTTGAACACTACTGTCAGCAGAGATGTTGCTAACGCCTACTTCAGCTAATCTACAAAACTCCTTCCTAAGGTGTATTTGCCTGAGATCCAGCTTGACACTCATCTGACCATCACGGCGACTCTGGAGTGAGTGTGTTTTGTTGGACCGGCTCAGAGCGTTGAGTGAATCCCATCAGCCCGACCTCGGCCCGCTCTCATCTGCTGCTCCATCCACACGCAGAGGATACAGGGAAGGTAAAGAGTTCACGGATGCTTGTGTGGTGTTGTTTTCCTCCAGCTAATTTGAAATCAAACTGTGTGACAGTCTTTAGCTGTGAGCAAAGAGTCCTGTGACATGATTTAACTTCAGAAAGTTTGGAAACAGCTGGATGTTGTGTTTTAAAGCAGTACTGAAGCGTCTGATTCACTTTGGTTTTGAATCAACATTGAACTGAACTGAGCTGAATAGCGACTCTTTTATTGTCTTCTCATTCCATAAGTGATGAAGTTTACATCATTGTTTCTGTTATTCTCCTGAAGCTGCTTTGAAACCATCTGTATTATATAAAGCGCTATAGAAATTGTCTTGACTAAAGTGAATTGGAGGTTATTCTAGGCCTGCTGTCAGTGGAATCACATTCATCCCGCCCACCGCGAAATCTCATTGGCCCAAAATCCTGCTCTACATTACTGTACGTTTAAAATCCAACCTGTTCTGATAGGCTGTTATTGTGTTTTTCTGCTTTCGCCGCAGTCGGAGAGCTAGAAACCCGACGTGTTGTGGTTTTATGTTGATTCTCCAGTGAGAAGATGAGAGCTGTGCTGAGCGTGAGAGGAGGACGCTGATAACCAGAGTGTGCTTCAGACTCTCATGCATTTATTTCAACCATATTTATTCAATTTCAGATGATAATCTGTTAAAGCATTCCTTCCCCGCACCAGCCGGCTTATTAAAGCATGCAGATGAGCGCGTGACGAGATGTGCATGTGATCACGGCTCTCCGGACCTCACGTGTGTGCTGTCTTCTGCAATGAGTGCTGAACTGAGAGCTTGTCAATTAAACTGAACGAGTTGCTGAATTAATGTGGCTCATCTTCATCTTTCTCTTTTCTGCTTGAGTGAGTTTGGAGTTTCATGTAGAAGAGCTGCATAATTGAGGTCTCGGGGTTGTTAAAAAATAAAATCTTATAACTCCATGGACATTTTTTATAAAGTATATAGAGTTTTTCTAGTCATGCCAAGCTCTACAATTAGGGTTGCAAAATTCCGGGAATTTCCAAAGCTGGAAACTTTCCATGGGAATTAACGGGAATATATGGGAATTAACAGGAATTAATGGGAATAAACAGGGAATTTGCAAAATTACAGGTTAGCCTATGACAGGGTACTTAAATGTAGTTGAAAAGAACATCTTGCAACATAATTTTTGCAATAACAACCATATTTAATGCAATTTTAGTTGATTTTTTTACCCTGACATTCACACAGCACACTACTTACATGCAGTGCTATTGAGGACACACCCCCTCCATGCACTGTGCATTGCCCCAGTCCATAACATGCACATTTGATCAAAAATACAGAAAAAAACAGTAATATTGTGAAACATAACTACAGTTTAAAATAATGGTTTTCTATTTTGATATACATAAAAATATCATTTATTTCTGTGATGCAAAGCTGAATTTTCAGCATCATTACTCCAGTCTTCAGTGTCACATGATCCTTCAGAAATCATTCTAACATGCTAATTTGATACTCCGTTATCAATGTTGGATTTGTTTAATTCTTTTATAACCTGTGATGCTTTTTTTAGGATTCTTTGATGAATAAAAATTTAAAGAACAGCATTTATTTAAAATAGAAATCTTTTGTAACAATATACTCTACCGTTCAAAATTTGGGGGTCAGTAATTTTTTTTCTTTCTTTTTTTGAAAGAAATGAATACTTTTATTCAGCAAGGATGTGTGAAATTGATAAAAAGTGATATTGTTAGAAAAGATTTCTATTTTGAATAAATTATATTCTTTTTAACTTTTTATTAATAAGTAAATCCTGAAAATAGTATTACAGGTTCCAAAAAATATTCAGCAACACAACTGTTTCCAACAATGATAATAACTATAAGTATCAAATCAGCATATTAGAATTATTTCTGAAGGATCATGAAGTGACACTGAAATAACACATAACAATTGTTGCAATAAAAATATATATTTTTTTTACATATTTACTAAATTAGAATTAATTGAATGCAAAAAATAAATAACTTATTTTATGTTATGACCAAACAAAATGTTTATATTTGTTTTTATATGATACTTTTTATGTAAATATTATACATTTATATAAATTTCCCAAAATTTCCAATTAATTTTCATAAATTCCCATAAATTCCTGTTAAGTTTCTAAATTGGAATATTTCCAAAATTCCCCAGGTTAAGTTCCCGTGGAAAGTTTCCGGAAATTTACCGGAAACTTTCCGCCCCTTTGCAACCCTATCTACAATATTTTATTGGCTGGATGAAATGGGTGTTAAAGGGTTAGTTCACCCAAAAATGAAAATTCTGTCATTAATTACTCACCCTCATGTCTTTCCACACCCGTAAGACCTTCATTCATCTTCAGAACACAAATTAAGACGCTGTCAGAGACTGACACGGACCACATATGGAAGTGGCACCAATCGGAATTGAAAAGATCAGATTCCATGTGTTTTGTGGTTTGTGCACACTGTCATGCAAAAACAAATCGGGTTAAAAAAAAAAATCGGATTTGGCTCACATTGACCTGCATTGTGAACGTAGCATCACTGCAGCCTCACTTTTTTTTTTTTTTTTGCCTACATGTGACTCATATCTGTTTCCCCCATGACAGTGTGAACAGCACAAACCACATGGAATCTTATCTTTTCAATTCCGATTTGTGCCACTTCCATATGTGTGGAGCTCTACTCGCCCCTTAAGTCTGCAGCCAGCCCCTACTGTAATCGCTTACTTTAATGCCCTCCATGTTTACTTCCATATGACAGCATGCTGTGTGTTGCCAAGTCTCAGAATTGGGTTACTTCTTCACTGTTGGCATGGGTTGTTTTGCAACTCTGTGGGTAGAAGCGACCGCACTAACGTGATATTTAACCCCAGGAACGCGATTTTTACCGGGATACCCCACAGAACGCAATTGGGCTAGTTTTGGACTAGTGTTCAGAAGTTCAGAACCATGATCTGTTCACACTGGAAATCTGATATTGGCCACATACAAAATACAAAATACATACAAAAATGCATTGCATCTTTACACTGAATATTGAGCAGACACAGAGCCATCTTAACTTGTGTGTGTAAAGCCCTGGGTATACTTCGTTTTTTACGTGTAAAATGCGTTCATGCTAGAGTTGTGCAAATAAAAATACTTTCTAACCTCTTCACACAATCTCTCGACACTCATTGTCGCTGTAGCTTGCATGCGTTCCGGTCTTTTCTGTTTTTGCAGTTTTTCGTTGACTACCTTGTGAATCAACACTCCCAGGGGACGGTTGCTACCTTATGGATAAACTGATTACTGCAAAAAAAATGTGCGACCTGCACGTACAAAGTACAAAAATCCGGCAGTGTGCATGCTCTTTTGGTGATGAAATTCACATCACATGCGTAAAAAGTCTAGTATACTTTAGACTTTTAAGATGCAAGTTGAGCTAAATTATTAAATTAAGCCATTATTAAACCAAAGCAATGTTATATGATTTTAATTCTCAGTTCAAGTGGCACATGAGCCAATCATCTCTTCCTACTAGTAATAAACATGAATTAACATTAGAAGGTGTGTTGTTTCAGCTGCAGAAAGACATCAATACACACCATTTTTTAAGTTCAAGTCCACTGACGCATTAACTCTCCTGTCTGGTTTATTTGTCGGACAAATTGACGGATTCAACGTCAGATCGCCTGTTAATCAAACTCCCGGCGAAGGGTAAGTGCTAAAAGGTTAATGCATTTGAAAATAACATACCACCTACACTACACCTGACTGATATTGTTAACAAAAGCAAACTTGAGTAGAGGTATGTTTTTCTAAAGAGCCTATGTTCATTTTAACCCTTAATCCGTTAGTGTAGGAATTCGAATGTGAAATTCTGACCACATAAATATATGGCACATGCTGATCGGCAGCATCTTAAACCTACATAATCCAGACTATCACAATATTCCGTCATGCCTTTGTGCTGCAAGTGAACAATGTTGCCCACGGAGATCAGAACCGTCTCTGTCCTGACAGTTTCCATGCAATTATAAATTGGCTTCATCAAATGGTGAGCCGTTCACCCTCCGTGCTTCATTGACAGCTCTTCGCACGGCAGCACCAGTCGAATGAGCCGCTCATGTGAAGCTCTCAGAACAATAGACCATCATCCGTCCTCTCCCAGAGCTCTTTGTCATCAACTACAAAGAGATGATTTAGGTTAATTAAATCCAGTCTGATTGTCTCCCCATTTTGTAGAAATTGAATTAAATCTTGTCCGGTCAGAAAGCTGCATCAACATGTGGTTGCAGCGCTCACGACGGTGGTTTACGTGCTTCACACGGGGCCTAAGAGCCTGCGTGATGTTCTGACAGCTGAAGAGAGAGTGATGTGTAGTCGGGTGGCGTGCCAGGCTCTCCAGCGCCACAGTCGCTCGCTCCTGCCTGACTGGGCGGTTTACTCGGGCTGAAAGCGCAGTGCTTGTCATGTTGGAGTGCACTAATTAGACTCCAGCCTAATTTTCCAAGCTGCTCCGCTGCCCTTTAAGCCGCCATTTAAAATTCAAAGTGATGGTAATTGTACAAAAGCACGCTGATCCAGTAATCACCCCAAGGTTGGCATTTTCTTCTTCTCTCCCCCCTCTCCTCCTCCTCCAGTCAGTTTTTTATTGTCTGAAGCTTTAGTCTCTGATGAAGAGGCTTTAAGTAAGCACACAAACAAAACCCCCTCGCACGTGAACCCTGCCCTCGGTGCGCAACACAAACCACGGGTCAGGCTTCCAGGGGTTTCACAAGCACCGCCACCAAATTAGATGTCAAAATAAGTGTGTTCCTCTAACCGAGAAGCAGTGGGTGCATCATTTCAAATAAGAGTCGTCAGATGTGATGTCAAGAGATGCACAAAAAAGAAGCACAATCCGTAAAAGGGCTTGTACGGTGAGTCAAGTGCCCTTTGAAGGGGAGCTTGTGTGCATAAACTGCTGGTCGAGTAAATCGCTAAACACATTCATACATCTGCAAATTCCAGTGCAGCGCAGTGTCTGGAAATGAATGGAAATCAAGGGCATTAAAGTTATGAACAAAATTAAGCCATAACCCCCTTTTTGAACCTTTGTTTTTAGTATATACTGCAATATATAAACAATATATGATTAGTTGTGATCAACCGTTATTAGATATATGAAAGAACAAGGTGTTGATGAAAGTGTTACAATATTGCGTTACTCCCTTAAAAAAGTAACCGATATATTTTACCGTATATTTTTGGCAAATGTAAAGGTCCTTTCACACTAAAAGTGGAATGAATAAAGCCCTGGGTATAATTCGTTTTTTTTACACAGACGCTAGTGTACGTGCAATCGAATGCACAGCCTTGGAAAGTATACTTCATGTGACTCGGACGCGCACACAGGCGTTTGACGCATGCGCAGTTTTGAGCAATCTCTGACCACAAGTTACAATCCATTTAAACAACATTGTGTACTTTCATGCTAGAGTTGTACAAATGAGGGTACTTTCTAACCTCTTCACACAATCTCTATCTATGTAGGCCTCCATTGTCGCTGTAGCTCGCATGTGTTCTGGTCTGTTCTGTTTATGCAGTTTTTCTTCAACTACCTTGTGAATTGACGCCACCTTGTGGAAAAAATAATTACTGCCAAAAAAATGCATATGTGCGACATGTGTGTTCAAGTACGCGCGGTTACAAAAATCAAGTGGTGTGCATAGAGTACGCGCGTGCTCTTGATGACAAAAGTCACATCATGCACACTGACCCTCGCATATGCTCAAGAAGTGAAGTATACTTCGGGCTTTAGGCTGAAGGAAACACAAATTCACGTCTGTACAGTAGAGGGCGCAACTCAAACAAACCTTCCAGCTGTGCTGCCATTCTGGATCACAGGATAATGGGAAAACCAAAAAAATGAAACACAAATGTGATGTTTTTCTAAAGTCATTTTTGCTTATTGCTGTGGTTGAACTCAGCAGCAATGACATTGTAATTTAACATATTTAATTATTGCAGGTTCACGTAATGTTCTGAGTTTGCACTGTTTTTATTCACTACATAAATTTAAAAGTAATCCATTACTTGAAAAAAGTAATCTGATTACATAACTCACTTTACCAAGCAGATCAGCCTCCACCCCCCATAGTAGGGAAAAAAAATACTATGGTATGGTGGGCGAGATCTGCTTGGTTACAGTCATTCTTCCAAATATCTTCCTTTGTGTTGAGCAGAACAAAGAAATTTATACCTGAGCAACCTCAGGCCCTATATCAAATTTGTAATTGCTATATATGCATTTATGCCACCTCTGAGCAGCATTAAACAATCTGTCTAGAGACCACTTCAGAAGTGCTTCTGTGCCACCTTTGCAGATTAAATTTGGCAGTATACTAGGGCTGTCAACGTTAACACGTTAATGCATGCAATTAATTAAAAAACCTTTACTCGTTAAAATAATTTTGCGCATTTAACATAAAAAAAATTACCAAAGCATGTGAAATTGCATCATTAATGTAATTTACGTCACACAGTTAGATGCTCTTAAAAGTCCATGCTGATTATATCAGAGATGGCAGAGAGAATAGAGACTTATTCATTCCAGAGTCTGTTTCGCTTTAAGACACGAACTCGAAACGTCGAAACGTGGAAACATCCCACCACTGCATGGCAAAATGATATGCAAACTATGTTTCTCGGCTGGATAAAGTAAACCAGCTTCCCGCTATGAAAGTTTTGATGGATGAGGATTGCAATCAAAGTAAAGATGATTGCGGTGACGTACAGAAGCATGCATGAGTCTGTTATATTGATAGGCAGACAAATCCTGTATCTCGACGCACTGATTGCTTTACATTATATTTACACACAGACACATTTCAGTACATTTTCACACACAATCAGGATAATGTTTGGATTTGTCCCGTGTATGTTGCTGTGTACTTCAGTATATATGCAGGTCTAGGCGGTTGGTTTAGGTTTTTTTTGGCATCTCCATGTGGTCCTGTTCAGTATCGCAACTTGACTTGTCTAAAATATAAACAAGCTCTTTGCTGTTGCACATACTGTACACTGTGAATTCTGAAACATTTTTTACTGTTTTTTTTTTTTTAATGGGTGCACCGTGCTTTGGTGTACATAAATGTATAAATTATATGGAATCATATAATTTGGTTATTTGGTGTCCTTTTTTGGAAAGACATCTAAATTTACCTTGAAAAAAGCTGAAAAATACAGTTTTGTGAAAATCACACTTCAATCTGATGGTTTATTTTGCTGGATATAGGCAATGATGGCAAAATGGACGTGTTGAACAAGATAAATGGTGTATGCTTAATTTCACGATAAGTGTGCGATTAATCGCGATTTAAAAAAAAAAAAATTATCTATTGACAGCCCTACAATATACTAATGAATACATTTGATAAAAGCATCTGTCTAACGAACTAGACTAATATGTCTTGGCATCTTTTGAAACGTTTTTTCCAAATAAACTATGGTTTTGGTAAACTAACATAAACTCATATGGAAACTGTGTGAAAAACGGACCCACTTTCTTTTACTAAAGAGCAAAACAAACAAAACCCTTTTTCTTTCTGAAGGAGAATGTGGCTGTCCGTGGGCTTTAGATGTTCACCATGCATTTGAATTTTCATTCAAAAGCAGGAATACCCAAAGCTGTTTGATGCTGTTTATTATGGCTCAGGCGTCGCTGCTGTCAGCCGCTCTTGAAAGAGATTCTTGAAGTGACTGGAGTGTCAGTCCTGAGACGCTCATCTGCTCGATTGCCTTTAGACTTCAGGAAATGTAAGAGTGTGTGGATCCTCAGCCATCGTGGTATTGATACTGTAGGAAGTCTGATCCGACCTGACAGTCCATCAAAAACCGTACCTGAGACGCTACCATCTGAAGAAAATCTAAAGCAGAGAAGAACTGTGCTGAAATCTGTTCTTAGTTTTTAATCTGATCAGATCATCATTTGGGAAAGTGCACTCTAAAAAACGGTAGCCTGCGATTGTTACCTTAAAAAGCTGATTTAACCCATAAAAATGAATTTTGTTGGTATAAATAAATGCATTTAGGAAATCATATTTGCTCTTGTTTTAAGCACAAACTCACTTCATGTTAACACATTTTGTCAGAAAGCAAGACTAGGTCATTTTGCTTCTCAATCTTGATTTAAGAACGTTTAGGTGTTTGTATTGGAATAGTACATAAGAAAATCATTTTTCAGCAATGTTCTCTTTACATCAGTCTGAATTTGACTTGCATCTCTGCGCTCCATTATCAGCAGGTTGAATCTTTCACACTCCATTTGAAGAATCTGAAGAAATACAGGCTATTTGTTTGTTTGGGTGGATAAACAGCGGTCGTTTCACTCAGAACAAGCTGTCACGCGGTGATTTGACAATGAGGGGTTTGCAGGGCCGCTGAGGCGAGTGAATGACAGCCGCCCGTGAGCAGCGATGCGCCGCTACTGTACTTCGCTGCAAACATGCTGCAATTTAGTCAAAAGTGCTTCATTCGCTTCAACAAACAACACAGGTCACAGAGAGACTGAAAAATAGATGCTACAACCAGGATTCTCCAACAAATGGTCATGTTTAATGTGTGGTATTTTGTCTTTGATTAATGTGTGTGTTTATGTGTAAGTATATACTGATTCCCTCGTTCCAGCCCCCATGTTTCCAGGCTTTGTCTGCTGTGCCCCGTCCTCTTCTCTCCCACAGGAAAACTCTTGAATTTGTTCACTTATCGTGAGGAAGGAGATGAAGGCCAGAACTTCTTTTCTTCTGTCAGATTTGCAGAGATTACCTCCAGCATGATCCTATTAGCTGGAGAGAAAATGTGACTATTTAAAATGGATTTATGAACAAAAAAAGCCATTTAAAAAATAACCCTGCTTTACTGAATTTGAGCTCTCGACAGAAGTTTCCTCTCTGCTACGTTCACACGGAGGCTCTAGATTTGTCTGTGCACAACAACAAGTGCTGAGAGTCACAATCCCAGATGACAAGGGCTTCTTGAGTTCCCAGCATTCAAACTGCTGAGAAGGTCTTCATTGGGCTCCTGTGGTCATTAACAGTGTCAATCAGCCTCATTCATTACTCAGTACTGAGAATCACAAAACACCATCTTTACAACAGGAGTTGTGCTTCCTGCCACATGTTTGAGTGTTCTGGGTTGTTGCTAGGATGTTGCTAAGTGGTTGTTAGGGTGTTCTGGGTCATTACTAAGGTGTTACTATGTAGTTGCAAAGAAATTCTGAGCACTTATCAGCACCATGCTGTGGTTGCTAGGGTGTTCTGGGTGGTTTCTAAGGAATCATGAGCTATTACCAGTGTGTTTCTATGTAGTTGCTAGGGTGTTGCCAAGTTTTTATGGTTTTCTAGTTGGTTTACGAGGTGGTTTCATTCCAATGATTTCTCAACAGTTATCAGCATGTTGCTATGCAATTACTAAGGTGTTCTGGGGGTTGGTACAACATTGCTATGTGGTTGCTAAGAAATTCTAAGCAGTTATCACTCTGTTGCTATACAGTTGCTATTGTGCTATGGGGGTTGGTAGGGCATTGCTATGTGCTTGCAATCACTTTGTGTGTTTGTAGGATGGTCCTTGTGGTTGTTAGGGAGTTACTATGTGGTTGCTAAGAAATTTTAAGCAGTTATTAGTGTGTTGCTATTCACTTGTTTTGGGTATTCTGGGGTGTTGCTACAGTGTTACTAAGTGATTGCTAGAGAGCTCTGGGTGGTTGCTGGGGGGTTGCTAAGTAGTTGTTAGAGTGTTCTGGGTGGTTTCTAGGGTATTTCTAAGGGGTTTTAGGGTGTTCTGGGTGGTTACGAGTGAAATGCTAATGGGTGTTTAGTTGGTTACTCAGGTGTTGCTAGATGTTTGCTAAGGTATTCTGAGCAGTTATCAGTGCAATGCTATGGAGTTGCTTGGGGGCTCTGGGTAGTTTCTAAGGAATTCATAGCTATGACCAGTATGCTGCTATGCAGTTGCTAGGGTGTTGCTAAGTGGTTGTTCTAGGTGGTAACCAGGGCATTACGGTTTTTATTCTTAAAGGATCTCACCGTGTTGCTATGAGTGTTCTTTTTAAGAAATTCAGTGCAGTTATCAGTGTTGCTATGCAGTTGCTTAGGTCTTGTGGGGGTTGCTACAACACTGCAAAGTGGTTGTTAGGGTGTTTTGCTGTGAAAAGAATCTTGCAGCCTCTTTGTGATATTCTTGGGTCCCATCTGTGGGACGAGTCATAAATCATCATGTTTAATGATTTTCAGTTGTTTAGTATGTTTTCCCAACCCTACCAACCAGCACAAAGTAGTATAGTTTGTCAGAAAACAAGGAACGGAAACACGCTACAACACAAAATGTGGTGTACTCTAAAGTTTTGGTCTCTGGGCTCCAGTGTTGTATAGGCTCTGGCGCTCAGGTACAGTCCTGTGGAGGATGTGCTTCTCTCTGAGGAACGGCTCTGTGAAGTTCTGAAGGGCTCGGTATGGCCTTGTCCCATTACTAGCATCTGCCCTCCATCCTGCAGCCGTTGACGGAGATCTTCCAGCTTCCCAGCAGCTCGTGTGCAGTGGTGTGATGACAGACTGCAGCTAAGTTAAGATCAGCTATTTTACACTCAGGCCTTTGTGAGAAATACTCTACAATAAGAAGCATGATCCCTCTAAAAATACACACTGTCGGACAGTTGAACTCAATAATGATTCGACACATGCAAACTCTAACTGTCTTTAATCCGTCTGCATGGGGGAATCGATTCCCAGCAAAATATCATGTGAATAATTAATTAAAAACATTGATTAGCCAGTTAGATAATATTTAATTGAGGTGCCTTATTAAAATTCCTCATCCGCAGCCATTAACGGGTCATTAACACAACTAATTAATTAACTGGCTTCGGAATATAAAAAGGATTTCAATCTGTAATGAGTAAATGTTTGCTGATTAGATCACTTTAATTGTTGGTGCACTGAGAACAAATAAGCCACACAATGTTTTTGATGCAATTAAGTCTGTATCTAATCCAAATATTAAAACTAGAGCATGTGTGTTCATACCAGTGTCATTTTAGTTCTTATAATAGTTGTATTAATATTTTGAATTAGTTTTTATTTTTATATTTTTAGTTTTACATTTTTTTGTGCTTTTGTCATTTTATTATTTTAATTGCTATTTAAGTTTTAACTTACTTTCAGGTTTAGTTTTAGTTTTATTTATTTTCAGTTTCAGCAGCATTTTCTTGCATATGCATGGGTTTTGAAGGCATAGTTGCATATTAACCTCTACAGTGGACCTTATTGCATTAACCTTTACATTTCCACCAAGTGACAAGCTGTTGTATGTTGATTTTTTTCCCCCTCCAAACCAAGATGATGATTACGCAGTTTAAGTTACTTGTAATGCATTAATTTACTCATTACATCAAAAAGTAATCTGATTATGTAATGCTCGTTACTTGTAATGCATTAATTTACTTGTAATATCAAAAAAGTAATCTGATTACATTATGCATGTTACTTGTAATGCATTACTTTACTTGTTACATCAAAAAGTAATCTGATTACATAATGCACATTACTTGTAATCCATTACTTTACTCCTTACATAAAAAAGTAATTTGATTACATAATGCACGTTACTTGTAATCCATTACTTTACTCCTTACATCAAAAAGTAATTTGATTACGTAATGCACGTTACTTGTAATGCATTACTTTACTTGTTACATCAAAAAGTAATCTGATTACATAATGCACGTTACTTGTAATCCATTACTTTACTCCTTACATCAAAAAGTAATTTTATTACGTAATGCCTGTACTTGTAATCCATTACTTTACTCCTTACATCAAAAAGTAATCTGATTACATTGTCACTTGTAATGCTTTAGCCCCAACACTGCTCATTTCAGATGAAATCTCTAGGTTTTCTCAGAGGAGAGCTACGGTAGAAATATCCATCCAAATATGTACATAATCAGAATTTTCAGCTTGTAAGGGTAAATTGACATACTCTGGTACACTAGAGGGAGCGTGAGCATTTTCTACTTAATCTGAGTTGGGTTTCCACAGTTTTACATTGACAATCACATCCTCATGTTCTGATGTCAGAGACATTAAACTTGTATGAAGTTCAGTTGCATTTGCAATGTTTCATATATTTTATAGTTTTCGCATGAATTTATATAATTTTATTCATTGGTTTGTTAAATACACACAATATTGCTGTGTTGTTCATGAATTATGTTTAATACAATATCTCTTCATTTGAAACCATAAACGGATACTGTCCACTCAAGTGGTCATCTGAAAATCTCTGAAAAATGTTTTTTAAAAAGATTATAATAATTATGCCTGATATCATCATCATTTTATCTTTATTTCAATGAACAGAAATATTTTAAACAGTTTTAGTTAATGATAATAACCCTGGTGCACACCACAACAAGTTGACAGACCGGATTTCTGTGTTTGTAGCATCAGTGAGCAGGATTGTGCCGTCTTCATGTTTCCAATCAGATCCTTCCTCCAGAAGATAAGGTGCGTATCCCTCCACATCTCCATCGTCCTCCGTCGCTCACAGGCCACAGTGGCTGCGAGAACGAGAGATAGAGCGCGGTGGGGGGGGTGATAAAGCATCCGTCCATGTGATCGGAATCGAACCCCCCGGGATCCGGCAGTACTGTACCCTCACCAATCCCTACCCACCATCCACCCGCATAAATAATGCCAGTTATCTCCCGCGGCTGTGCCTCACTGTCCTCGCGTGTGTTTAATCAAGCGGCGGCTGACAGGATAGAGCCGTTTTTCAGGAATAATCAGAGGCGTTTTTGCCCTGGTCAGATGTACTAATCCCGCTTTCCTATAACCGGCCTTATCAGCAGCAAAGCCTCTCTCTCTGGGGAAACGCTCTCCCTTCTACCAGCCGCTAATCTGCCCTGAGAAATGGTTAACAGGATGTAAATGGGTTTCAGGATAAAATATAGGCCTGTGTAGAACATACGGCGTATTGTTAAGCTTCTGGCATGCCGGTTATAGATTACACGGCCAATGCGCTGATGCCTTCGATCGACGGAACGACACATATGTGAATTTCTTTAGATGCAAACGATCAGAGGCTTGGTATCACAGGAGATGGTTGAGCTCTCAGAGAGACGCCGACGGCTGAGTCACTGAGGCATTATGGGTGAAATTATCCCCTGGAAGCCAGAACAGAGTTGAAACTGTTTCTGAGGTTGAATAAAACGAATAATGTGAATTTGGCATGAAATGTAAATTCAAAGGTCATTGATCTTACTGTGAACGATTCTTTTATGCGTACATTGTTGTTTTGACCTCATAATTTAATGAAAAAATCAACAACCTTTTGATTAGAACCATTTTAATCAGAGACACTCGGCTGAACATCACCATACAGAAGAAAATATCTGACACTGCTTCTGTTTCATCACAACTGTACAAGAGAATCACAGTTCTGATTGGATTGTTTGGCCAAACACAGTCATACCTTTCTCAGCAGTAGATGTTTGACTAGATTAATGCAGACATACATGTTCCTCACATATTATGGTAGCCTAGTTTGTGCTGAATACAGTGTAATGACACTTTTTCCATTAATATGTTTATGAACAACTGAAAAAAGCACAAATGTCAGGGCATGCCAAAACTTCTCCAAGGCCCCAAAAATCCTCAGACCCCTGAGGGTTAAGCACGATCAGTCATAAGTATCAGTTTACATTCATAATCAGCCTTACAATCGTTAAGTGTGTCTCGGGCTTTAGTCTTTGTAAACATTGGATCAGTACTTCCACCTACGTCACGCGTGACCTTTCCAACATGATTAAGTTATGCGTGGAGCATCACAGAGCAGTGCAAGATGAGCATTTGTGGTTAAAAAGTATATAATTTTTACTTTTTTAGGGGAAAAAAAATATGGTTTCTCTAAATAAGACCCTTATTCCTCGTCTGGGATCATGTAGAGCTCTTTGAAGCTGCACTGAAACTGACATTTGGACCTTCAACCCGTTGAACCAGTGAAGTCCACTATATGGAGAAAAATCCTGGAAGGATTTCCTCAAAAACCTTAATTTCTTTTCCACTGAAGAAAGAAAGATATGAACATCTTGGATGACATGGAGGAGAGTAAATTATCAGGAAGTTTTAATTCTGAAGTGAACTAATCCTTTAATAGATGCTTTAGAAGTATTGTTCATTATTAGCTGATGTTAACTAATGAAACCTTATTGTAAAGTGTTACTAAAATGACAGAAAGATGAGAAAACATCATGAATCCTGTACAAAGAACCCGACTTCTTTCAATGCAACGCGACAATCTGATAGTTAGCTTGATCTCTAGCTATATATCTCTAGTGTTCACAGCTCACTTTTAAAGAACCCTTCATGTCAAAAAGGTTGGAGAAATGTTTAAATGACTGCATAATACTTTCATGTTTAAAGGGTTATTTTCATATTTCTAGTGATAAATTATATAAATTTAATTAAAATAAAAGATGAATTAAAACGAAATGAGTGAATTAAAACAATGCCATAATAGGAACCCTGTAAGGTTCTATATATAAAGCTTTTCTTCTAACAGTGTCTGAAGTGGATCAAGGCATGAATGAACACAGACGCTTTTGGCTTTCTTCATATATGAGACTAAAGTCGTTCAAGCACACGTCAGCTCACACGGGATGCTTTACGGCCGACCATCAGATCTCAACGGCAGGAAGCTTTGTGCATCCGATCTATAATTACGGCCTTCCTCTTTTCCTCGCTCACACGATAAGAGACTCGAGGCATCTGAAGGCGACGACGGCTCAGAGCTCAGCGACACGTACAAAACACACAAACACACCAGCGTCTTCCGCCGCTCACCTCCAGTCATTAACAAATAATGGAGTGGGACTGTCTGTCAGTCGTCCGGCGGGTGAGATCGCTCTTCATCAGGCGCCTCGCTCGTCTGCACGGTGGCAACTTTTAATGGAACTGTTATAAAGCAGATCCTCAAATGAGGAATAATTTCTGGCCGCTCTCAGCAGAAGCTCACAGTGTGACGCTCCCCCCGCTGGGGTCTGATTAGGCTGCGTCCGCAGGACGGACATCGCTGGGCTTCCAGCGAGAATAAATTTGCACCTGCGCTACGCCGAACAATGGTGCTCTTGCTAATGCCGAGAGATGCGCTTAATTAAAAAACATGGCTAATTTGCACACTCCGCTCTGGATCTAAATTGGAATCCAGTTCACCACTGAGTGTGTTAATTTGCACAGGAAACAGCTGACGGCGGGTGGACGGCACTGCCTGACGGGAACCAGACCGTCTTACTGTAAACTCAACAGTGAAAACATGCAATGAAGGAGAAAAGTCATCCTCCAAAATCACATCATCCACTGGCAGTTTGGCTTGACGTATGTCCACTCGATTGATGAGCTCTCGGAGAAGAAGCGGATGAATTATGACAGTCTTCATATTAAGAAGTCTTATCTGCAGCAAAGAGCATTAGGAGTATCAGCTTATAACATCACAAATTAACCTGCCAATCAGGCTCGAGCGCTGCAGATGAAGTCTGGAGGTCACTGACAGCACATGCGTCCACTCGCTCGTATGCCATTTTTAAGAAACCAATGATCATCACAGATGTTTGCATAGGCTTCTTCCAGATCTCCTCCGACTTCCGCTACTAATAAAATTGGAGAGTATTTCCGGAGATTGTGAAGTAATCTCATTGATATTTGTTCTCTTAATGAACACTGACCTTCATCAGTCCAGCAGCTGAAAGACTTTATGTAGAGCGAGTAAATTCACTTCTATTTGTTCATATTATCCATTCAAATATGTTCATAATCTGTCCCTTCTGACTTTACCTTTACGTGTCTTTTATTCTTTAGTTATTTTATTATGTGTCTTGATGTTGTGTTTATATGTGTGCACTGGAAGCTTCATTACCAACAGAGCTGATTGTGTAGATACCAAGATAGATACCAAGTGTAGATAACCACAGATCCAGTCGAAAAGAAATGAAGGTTTTTGGGGAAAACTTTCCAGGATTTTTCTCCATATAGTGGACTTCACTGGGGTTCAACGGGTCCAAATGTCAGTTTCAGTGCAGCTTCAAAGAGCTCTACATGATCCCAGACGAGGAATAAGAGTCTTATCTAGAGAAAACATCAGTCGTTTTCTAAAGAAAATAAAAATTATTGACTTTTTAACCACAAATGCTCATCTTGCACTGCTCTGTGATGCTCCACGCATGATGTAATCATGTTGGAAAGGTCACTGATCCAGTGTTTACAAAACAAATGTGCAAAGACAAAGTCAAATGCACTTTACAAAAAAAGTAAAACAACGATGTCTGAAGATTGTGAAGTTGGCAGAGAAAATGAGATGGAATTTTTCGTGATTACGTAATGCGTGAAGCATCGCAGAGCAGTGCAAGACAAGCATTTTTGGTTAAAAAGTATACAATGTTTTTTTTTTTTTTTTTTAGAAAATGGCCAATGGTTTCTCTAGGTAAGACTCTTGTTCCTTGTCTGGGATCATGTAGAGCTCTTTGAAGCTGCACTGAAACTGACATTTGGACCTTCAACCCGTTGAACCCCAGTGAAGTCCACTATATGGAGAAAAATCCTGGAATGTTTTCCTCAAAAACCTTCATTTCTTTTCAACTGAAGAAAAAACGACATAAACATCTTGGATGACATGGGGGTGAGTAAATGATCAGGAAATGTTAATTCTGAAGTGAACTAATCCTTTAAGTGTTTCTTTTAGGAACTGTTCACTAAAAGGTTGTTTGGGGAATGTTCTGAGGCTTTGCTGAAAAAACCCCCTTTAGGAACTTTTATTTTTGTGGATTTCTCACAAAATGCAAGGATCTAACTGGATGTGTTGCATCTACACTGTTGCTGCATTAGATCTTGTTCATTTGAAGGACATTTGCGTAGCATCACTCCTCACTCATACCTGTTGGTGGAGCGTTGACAGGCGGTTTGTTTGCACAGGAGGTCAGGGGAAGTGTGAGAATGCCGGCTCTTGATTGGTTGACCCGAGGGGTGTGGTGTTGACCCGAGCTGATATCAGCGCTCCTTCATAATCAGTCACTGTGGCTCCCATCTTGCGTTCGGACTAAATGAGAGGTCAAGGTCTAGACGGTGCCTGGGTCGCGGCTCAGACTAAACATTAAACAAAACGGTTTTACTTTGCGTCCTAATATAGTAATCTGACATGTTTTCAAAAGCAAATGTATTGAAAAATTTCTCTTTGGTAAATCATAATTATGACATACTTAAATCACAATTTTATAAGTCGAATTTATGAGATAAAAAGTCAAAATTACAATTTTAATTACAAAAGCACACAAGCGTCAGATTGTAATTTCGACTCATTCCAAAAAAACAAAAAAAAAAACCTTTCCTGGAAATTGTTTAAATCTTCTCTACTGTAGCACAGGAGGACAGATTATTAATCAGTCCTTTTACCAAAGATCAATAAATGAAGATAACATATAAATGAAAATAAAGACGTCAAATCAATCGGCTCATATAATATTCAGCTGGACCTCCTGATGATTCTGAACCTTCAGCTGCACCTTTTACTAAGCATTTTTTTCAAAAACAAAAGTGTGTTTGATATATTTTTTCCGCCTCAGCATTGTCAATGTCAAGATGATTGCGATGGCCAATCATGTCAAAGAAGGCGGGGCCTCACAGATGATCATGAATTCCATCTTCAGTTTTAACAGTGAAAGTGTGCGAGCTAAATATTTAAAACGCAGCAACTGTTTTATATGACAGAAATGTTAAACCACCAACAGCAATATCCAGAAAAACAAACCACTCAGTGTTATTCTCTATTTTGAAATGAAAATCATTCACATCATTCATGTAATTAAGACGAGATGAGACAATCATCATTCGGCATATGATTAGGAGTGAATAGTGCGTATTTAAAAAAAAAAAAAAAACATTTGCAAATATCCACATTTATTAAATTCAGCTTATTTTACTGTTCTTTCTTTTTCTGTATTCCCTTATATTAAATATTTAATTCCTTTAAGGCAAGAAACTACAGGTGAAAATATGAACAAATATATTTCATCATAATTTCCCAGCTGATTCATCACATTACATTAAGAGAAATGGGTTGCACTTTATTTTACAGTATGCGTACTTGCATGTACTTACAGTGTACTTACCTAAGTAAACACTGGGTAATATAAGGTAACTACAGGGGTTAAGGTTAGGTTTAGGTGTAGGTTCAGGGTCAGTACCTAGTTATTACCCAGTTACTGTAATAAGTACATTGTGTGTACATGGGGAACAGGACTGTAAAATAAAGTGCTACTGAGAACCATTTTGTACAAGTTTTCTGAAATGTTGTTTAAATATGCACTCATTTGCATACATTCCCAGAGCCGTAATCTGAATATTTGATAAATCCAGGTTCATAATTGATTGATTTTGTTGACATATTAAAAGCTTTTACAGAAGGGATTGATTCTGGATTTATCACTCCATAAATCAGAAAATACTGTCAACAGACTGAAACAAATACATTTGCACCATGTTTTTAGGAATAAATTGTTATAGATATAGATATGAAGATGTGTGTAAAGCTGCTGAAGTGATTTCTGACTAAACACTTAAATGTGTATTTTGGATGCGTATTTTCTTTCCAATAGTCACGTTATGAAAAGCCAAATAGGCCAAAATCTCAAACCTGACCCGTGCATGAAGAAACAATGCTTTTGTCTGCAGCGACTCTCTGTAAATAAAAAATAATTGTTCAGATAACAATGTTTTAAAGCCCTGTTTTGTGACCCTCTCATGGATCGTGAGTTCAACATTTACACTTCAGTGTCAGCTGACCCACTAGACAAAGGGATGTTTGTAGGTTGGTTTAATGGCTTTGCTATATTTCAGTGTGGCGTGACACTCTCAAGATTTGCATCTGCTCGTCTCTTTGTGCGGCGCAACATTTGCACTATTTATATCCATTGTCCTGCGGACTGTGTGGATTTTGCTGTTATTGTTGCAGTAACAATCATAAGAGTGATAAGTGTGGTAAACAGAGTAACTCTTTTGAATGTGTCGGTTTTCACCTGCCGCCCTCAGCTGTTTGGCCTCATTGAGCATGCGAGCGCGCGGCTGCTTTCAGCGCCTCTGTGGCGGCCGCATTCAGGTGAACACACACCTAATGAATGAGCACACAAACACACGGGCCGTCACAGCTGCTGCGCTTGTTTGCTGCTGCTGGTGTTGACGGGTTAGTGGATGTTGACACTGTTGCCGGCGTGTTTCCTGACGGCTCCGCCAGCTGCCATGCCTCCGTTTCTGCCTGTCTGTCTTTGACATCACGGTAGCAGGCGGCCTGATGACAGACGTCTGTTCTCTGCAGCACACGTTACTGTATCTCCTGCAGAGAACACCTCGAGCCTCCTGTACACACATACACACTTACTGACTCTCTCTCACACACACACACACACACACACACACGTCTGGTTTACTATCTTTGTGGGGACTCTCCATAGATGTAATGGTTTTTATACTGTACAAACTGTATATTCTATCCCCCTAAACTGTTTACATTGTAATACCCATGCCATTATACACATTTGTGTCCTCATTAAACCATATATACCTGTACGCACACACACACACACACACACACACACACACACAGCCGTCAGTGAGTGATTCTCTGCCACTCAGCTTTCATTACACATCTGTGGACATTCATCAGCCCATTCAGCTCTAGCTGAGTTTTATTTGAAACACAAACAGATTTATAGTAATGATGAGCAGCACAGGATGAAGAACAGCTCTGTTATAAGCTGAGAAACATCCTTATTTTGTTCAAACCTTATATGTTGATTTAATATGAATCTTTCTTTTCCCAAAAACAAAAAGAAATTCAATCAAAATAAAAAGATTATTTTTGTTCCCTTTGTTTGGTTTTATAATTTGGATAAAATTTAAGTCAGTCATATTGTAGATCAGTGTGTTTTAGCCATCTTTGACCAAAAATCGCACTATTTCAATAGATTTCCCAGCTAACAAAAACAAAAATGTTCCCATTAAAGGGTTAGTTCACCTAAAAATGACATTTCTGTCATTAATTACTAAATAACAGATTATTTTCATCCTACTAAGAGAAATAAGGTGAAGTTGAACGTTTAGTCACTGGTTTGATTTACTGACACACAGACAAAGATCATCTAACTGTACCTGAATCATTAAAGGTAGCGTAGAACGTGTTTTCAAAAGATGTAATATAAGTCTAAGGTGTCCCCTGAATGTGTCTGTAAAGTTTCAGCTCAAAATACCCCATAGATTTATTTTTATTCTTTTTTTAACTGCCTATTTTGGGGCATCATTAAATATGCACCGATTCAGGCTGCTGCCCCTTTAAATTCTCGTGCTCCCTGCCCCCGAGTTCGCGACTGCCTTAAACAGCATAAATAAAGTTCACACAGCTAATATAACCCTCAAAATGGATATTTACCAAGTGTTCGTCATGCAACATGTCTAATCGCGTAAGTACAGTATTTATTTGGATGTTTACATTTGATTCTGAATGCGTTTGATAGTGCTTCGTGGCTAAAGCTAACATTACACACTGTTGGAGAGATTTATAAAGAATAAAGTTGTGTTTATGAACCCATAAGACCTTCGTTCATCTTCAGATCACAAATTAAGATATTTTTGATGAAATCTGAGATGTATATGATGTATACAGCAATATAATCAACACTTTCAAGGTCCAGAAAGGTATTAAAGACATCATTAAAACAGTCATGTGACTGCAGTGGTTCAACCTTAATGTTATGAAGAGACGAGAATACTTTTTGTGCACAAAAACAAAACAAAAATAAGGACTTTATTTAACATTATCTTCTCTTCTGTGTCATTCTCATACTTTGTTTACATCCAGAGCTTCCAGTTTCTACATCAGAACGGCGACTCATTATTGGCCGGCTCCTGCGTCAGCGTCACACACATGCGTCGTGCTGATCACATGACCAGCTTTGGCCAATACTGAGCCAGCATTCAGACGTAAACACGGAAGCCTTCACTGTATTACTGTGTCACATGCATAAGATAATGACAGGGAAGAGAAGAGATTGTTGAATAAAGTCTTTATTTTTGTTTTGTTTTTGCGCACAGAAAGTATTCTCGTCTCTTCATAACATTAAGGTTTATCCACTGCAGTCACATGACTAAAGACAATGTAACAATGTCTTTAGTACCTTTCTGGACCTTGAAAGTGTTGATTATATTGCTGTCTATGGATGAGTCGGAAACATCTTGGATTTCATCAAAAAATATCTTAATTTATGTTCTGAAGATGAACGAAGGACTTACAGGTGTAGAACGACATGAGGGTGAGGAATTAATTACAAAATTTTCATTTTTGAGTGAAGTTATGAAAATTCTTCGTCTAGTGTTTTAAATGTTTTAAAAGCGTTTTTTTTTCCCTACAAAGCTTAAGGGAACATTCAATTTTACAAACATTATGGGATGTTACTTTTGAATGTTATGAAACAAGTAACAACATTTCAAAAAACATTTAAATGTACTGTATGTCCTCCCTACTGTAGATAGGTAGTAACTGTGTGTGTGTGTGTGTGTGTGTGTGTGTGTGTGTGTGTGTGTGTGTGTGTGAGAGAGAGAGAGAGAGAGAGAGAGAGAGAGAGAGAGATTATTCAGACTCCTGCTAATGAAAATGTCATTGCTATGTTTCTGCTCTGTTTCTGTTGTTCTGTAATCTGACTGCAAGGCCTTGAACCCGCACAGAATTAAAGTGATCATTTCATCCGTTGAACAGCGACGGTGAGGTGCAGGATCAGACCGAACACACGCTCAGCTCTCGCCGTCGAATCTAATGAAGGATCCGTATGAGTGATGTGAGGCTGGAAAAGCCTATTAGGGCTGACAGAGGGATGATGATATTACAGGACAGCCCACATCTTCATCCATCTTCCTCTGCCTCTTTCTCCTCTGTTCATCTGTCTTGTCTCTTATCAGTCTCCATTGCCTTTCTTTTCCTCTTTCCCCTCACCATCATCATCATCATCACTCTCTCTCTCTCTCTCTCATGCGGTGGACAATACAAAGACAAATCCTGCCCTTTTCTTAGCCCATGAAACATTTAACATTTCATTTCAGATCTTGGCAGACGCAAATAAAAAATGGCCAAATGAATCTTTCTTATTGTCTGCCGCGAGTGCAATTAAAATATGAGCTCAATAAGGATCCCCAGATTCGGATCCGTTGCATTCTCTTCCACAAAGGGTTCTAGATCAGACACTTTCAGAGCTGCGATCTCGTCATGACACATCGAAATTAAAGGCAGAGTTCATGCATAAATCATCATTCTGTCATCATTTTCCACTCTAAAACTGACTGACTTTCGTCACACAAAAGAGGAACCTTTGATAAACATCCAGGATGCTCTTTTCCATGTAATAGAAAATGATCTCAGGGCTCTCAGACTCCAAAAAAGTACCAATGAATATTCTAACAGTATCATAGTAGTTGATATCAGGGGTTCCCTATCAGTCAAATTGGGATCTTGCCATTTTTCTACCCTGATTTTATCCCTTTTATTTGAACGCTCTGTTTTAAGGGGCGTGTCTCTGTGAGACTTCAGTGTAAATGCCCACTGCTGTGATTGGCTGACATGTTTTCATATGAAATAGCTAAGTATTAATTAGTACTATTTTACTATTACAGCTCTCAAGGTTAACTAATCGTGAAAAGTGTTGCATTACATGTAGATCTATGGCATTATATTTAGATAGTGGCATGAAAGGTTGTAGAGCTGAACACTGTAGCCGATCACAGACATGTTGAGCTCATGAAAGCAGTGATCTCGTCAATCTAACTCAGTTTCTGCACACTAACGAATGCTTTCATCATAACTAACAGTGCAAACTCGATGTAACTAAGAGATTCATTAAATAAAACGGGAGTTTTTTGGTGCGAGTCCAGAACTCAGTCACTGATAAACTCGTGCTGTTTGATTGACAGCTCCAGCGATTGTAAAGGGAGCGTTCTTTGATCGCTTTCTTTATATAATTTAATCACAGTTTAAATAACAGATTATTTTCATCCTACTAAGAGAAATAAGGTGAAGTTGAGTGTTTAGTCACTGGTTTGATTTACTGACACACAGACAAAGATCATCTAACTGTACATGAATCATTAAAGGTGCCGTAAAACGTGTTTTCAAAAGATGTAATATAAGTCTAAGGTGTCCCCTGAATGTGTCTGTGAAGTTTCAGCTCAAAATACCCCATAGATTTATTTTTATTCTTTTTTTAACTGCCTATTTTGGGGCATCATTAAATATGCACCGATTCAGGCTGCTGCCCCTTTAAATTCTCGTGCTCCCTGCCCCCGAGCTCGCGACTGCCTTAAAAAGCATAAATAAAGTTCACACAGCTAATATAACCCTCAAAATGGATATTTACCAAGTGTTCGTCATGCAACATGTCTAATCGCGTAAGTACAGTATTTATTTGGATGTTTACATTTGATTCTGAATGAGTTTGATAGCGCTCCGTGGCTAAAGCCAACATTACACACTGTTGGAGAGATTTATAAAGAATGAAGATGTGTTTATGAATTATACAGACTGCAAGTGTTTAAAAAAAGAAAATAATGACAGTCTTGTCTCTGTGAATACAGTAAGAAACGGTGGTAACTTTAACCATATTTAACAGTACATTAGCAACATGAAGTGGGCGTTTATTTCTTCTGTGGAGGCGGAGTTTCATCTATCCATAGACACATTCCAGGATCAGTCGTTCTCTGGGTCTGGTGTCAATAAAACGTTTTATTGGAATAACGAGGAAGTTTTCAGTTCTGAAACTCACAGGATATTCTCATAGTATGATGAACTCTAATAAATTAAAAGCTCAAAGAAAGGTTGATTTCTCAATTTGTGACCGCTTTAATTTGTTTATTTTATTTGAGTGTTATTAATTAATTATTTATTTTTATCTAAATAATTTAATCAATTTATTTTAATCTAATGTATTAATGTATCATTTATTTAAATATAACATTTTAAAAAATAATTTAAAAAAATCGTATTAATTTAGTTTAATCTTATTTTTATTATTATTATTTTTTTTACACTGCTTTTCCCTAGACTTTTTTCCTTGTGGCTCCTGGTCCATATGACCTATGCATTGTATTTCAGTCATCTGAACTGAGTCTGATAATGGCGTGATGTTCCTGTACAGAGACACGGTTCACATGAACTTCACATGAATGTCATGCTGAAGGGCTGTATTGATTGGAAATGTCCAGAAACAGCATATCTGTGGTGGAAATTAAACTCAGAAAGGAGCTCTGAATATTAAGATGACATGCTGGTGTTTGATTCGCCCTCTTCAAGACACACAAGAGCATTAAAGCTGACACCAGTGCATTTGTGTGCCATGGAAACACTGTAATTGGTCTTCATTATGCACACTCGTCCATGCATATGAACAGCAAATGAAAAACTCTAAAAGCATCACAGTAATTTGGATCCGTCACAGTTTTTGTCAAGAAGAAGCTCTCCAGAGATGATCAGCAGCGCTTGTTATAGATTTATGATATCCAAGACAAAGCTGCTTATTATCAACATTTTTATTTACGCAAACAATAGGAGTGGTGACGCAGTAAAATAATTACATGAAATAATTATAAAATGAAATTTTCTTCAGTTCTTAATGCTTTACACATTTTATTATCAATAATTTACATGACTTAACCTATTTTGTCCCTCATACGGTATATCCAGATTGTCAGGATCATGAGAAACTTATAGAGAAACTATAAATAGCAGATGTTAAGGGAACAGATTAAATTAAAATGAAGCTATAGTTTTTTAGCATATTTTAAATCTTGTTTTGTTTTATTTTAAATCATTTTAAGCGGCTCCTGGTTGAGAACCACTGCTGTAGTGAATAGCAGACGAGATGAAATGCTTTTCATAATCTTCCTTCTGAATATTATCACACCTCTGTTTGGACGCAGTGATAGGTCAGAGGTCACATGCTCACAGCCCTTCCTCCAATCAGCTGCTTTACATGTTTATCATGTGTTTTAATGCATTATACTTTCTAAAGGTGTATTATAACTGTGGTTACAATTATTCAAAAGATCATAAAATGCATGCACTGACATAATCATTGCATTAAAAATATGTTTATAGTGCATTATATATAAGGCTTTAAGTGAAGTGCAAAGAGTCTAGTGTTGAAGATCAGTCACTCGTAATGTCACCAACATCCCTTTACGCAGAGCAGAAATCATACTATTGTGCTTAATTCTGTGTCCTAGCGTGTCGACGGGCTGCTGCAAATTGCAACATTAAAGGCCCCACGGATGATACGCATTCACAGAGGCCGGCGTCTGTAAAAATATCCTGGAAATGTAGGCCGGATTATTCCTCGGCTGATATATTAGCTATCAAAACAGAGGAAGCCAAAGTCGCGGGACTTAGCTAAAGACTTTATGCAAAACAAGATCTCTCCGCCTTTCCCTTCGACGGCTGCACTGAATGACTTAATGTGTTATAGACATTTTGCCATGAAGTAATTAAAGGATTATTATAATACAAATCACATGGGCTGTTTGCCGTGGTGTGGAGCCGTCTGGCAGGTTCAAAGCCTTCGCAGGGGCCGGTGTACACGGGCTTTCTCTTCCGACTGATGCCGCTGATGGACAGGAAGACGCGTTAATGCCCAATAGAGCTGCTATCCTGTGTCATTTCCACAAGAAAGACTGCTTTCCTTCTGCTGCAGCAGACAGACTGTAAATTGTGTGGCAAACAACTTCATTTGATCAGCTTTATGTAAAACAGAAGCTTTGCAGGCAGCGCAAATTAATTGTAAATGTTTACACAGGATTTTAGGAAGTGTGCTAAATGAGATAATCCCTCCCGCGACCCACCAGGGACCGTTAATAAATTTATAAGAAAAATGCAGTTGTGTGTAGTGTGGCTGTACACGAGTGTAACGGTTAAACACACATGAACACAACAGAGCACATATTCTGCTTTATTACATGTTCATCTGTCTTTAGTGTGTAATGTTGCTGTTTGAGCATGAAAAAGTCCCTCCAGCAGGAGTTCTTCTCTATGTCAGTGTCATTGTAGTCTTGAGTTTCTTCACAATATTCCTCATTTAAATAATTCATACGCAGAATAAAGGAGCAGGGCCTGGTTGAGTTAGTTAGTAGTGTGTTGAAACTGGCGGTTACGGTAAGGGGCGGGACATTTCCCAAACACCAATCACAACACACTGCTCCAGCCGACCAATCAGAGCACATTGTGCTTTTCAGAAGGAGGGGCTTCATAGAGACAGGAACTAAACAGAGCGTTACTGACAGACTGGGAAGAGAGGAGCTGAACAATAGAGAATATGAGGAAAATAATCAACATTCAAGCAGAAAAACTTGTTCTAGTTATGGAAGCTTGTTTCCACCACTAAATACAAAAAATCAAATAGGTAATTGCGACTTTTTGCTTCACAATTCTGCAATTTTTTCATAATTCTGACTTTACATCTCGCAATTCTGACTTTATATCACACAATTCTGACTTTATATCACGCAATTCTGACTTTATATCACACAATTCTGACTTTATATCACGCAATTCTGACTTTATATCATGCAATTCTGACTTTATATCACGCAATTCTGACTTTATATCACGCAATTCTGACTTTATATCACGCAATTCTGACTTTATATCATGCAATTCTGACTTTATATCACGCAATTCAGACTTTATATCACGCAATTCAGACTTTATATCACACAATTCTGACTTTATATCACACAATTCTGACTTTATATCACGCAATTCTGACTTTATATCATGCAATTCTGACTTTATATCACGCAATTCTGACTTTATATCACACAATTCTGACTTTATATCACGCAATTCTGACTTTATATCACGCAATTCTGACTTTATATCACGCAATTCTGACTTTATATCACGCAATTCAGACTTTATATCACGCAATTCTGACTTTATATCACACAATTCTGACTTTATATCACGCAATTCTGACTTTATATCACACAATTCTGACTTTATATCACGCAATTCTGACTTTATATCACGCAATTCTGACTTTATATCACGCAATTATGACTTTATAACTCACAATTCTGACTTTATAACTCACAATTCTGACTTTATATCACACAATTCTGACTTTATATCACACAATTCTGACTTTATATCACGCAATTATGACTTTATATCACACAATTCTGACTTTATATCACGCAATTCTGACTTTATATCACGCAATTCTGACTTTACACCATTCAATTCTGACTTTATATCACACAATTCTGACTTTATAACTCACAATTCTGACTTTATAACTCACAATTCTGACTTTATATCACGCAATTCTGACTTTATATCACGCAATTCTGACTTTACACCATTCAATTCTGACTTTATATCACACAATTCTGACTTTATAACTCGCAATTCTGACTTTATATCTCCCAATTCTGACTTTATATCACGCAATTCTGACTTTATATCACGCAATTCTGACTTTATATCATGCAATTCTGACTTTACATCACTCAATTCTGACTTTATATCACTCAATTCTGACTTTATATCACGCAATTCTGACTTTATATCATGCAATTCTGACTTTACATCACTCAATTCTGACTTTATATCATGCAATTCTGACTTTACATCACTCAATTCTGACTTTATATCATGCAATTCTGACTTTATATCACGCAATTCAGACTTTATATCACGCAATTCAGACTTTATATCACTCAATTCTGACTTTATATCACACAATTCTGACTTTATATCACGCAATTCTGACTTTATATCATGCAATTCTGACTTTATATCACGCAATTCTGACTTTATATCACACAATTCTGACTTTATATCACGCAATTCTGACTTTATATCACGCAATTCTGACTTTATATCACGCAATTCTGACTTTATATCACGCAATTCAGACTTTATATCACACAATTCTGACTTTATATCTCACAATTCTGACTTTATATCACGCAATTCTGACTTTATATCACGCAATTCTGACTTTATATCACGCAATTCAGACTTTATATCACACAATTCTGACTTTATATCTCACAATTCAGACTTTATATCACGCAATTCAGACTTTATATCACACAATTCTGACTTTATATCACGCAATTCTGACTTTATATCACGCAATTCTGACTTTATATCACGCAATTCTGACTTTATATCACGCAATTCTGACTTTATATCACGCAATTCTGACTTTATATCACGCAATTCTGACTTTATATCACGCAATTCTGACTTTATATCACGCAATTCTGACTTTATATCACGCAATTCTGACTTTATATCACGCAATTCAGACTTTATATCACACAATTCTGACTTTATATCACACAATTCTGACTTTATATCACGCAATTCTGACTTTATATCACGCAATTCTGACTTTATATCACACAATTCTGACTTTATATCACACAATTCTGACTTTATATCACGCAATTCTGACTTTATATCACGCAATTCTGACTTTATATCACGCAATTCTGACTTTATATCACGCAATTATGACTTTATATCACACAATTCTGACTTTATATCACGCAATTATGACTTTATATCACACAATTCTGACTTTATATCACGCAATTCTGACTTTATATCACGCAATTCTGACTTTACACCATTCAATTCTGACTTTATATCACACAATTCTGACTTTATAACTCGCAATTCTGACTTTATATCTCCCAATTCTGACTTTATATCACGCAATTCTGACTTTATATCACGCAATTCTGACTTTATATCATGCAATTCTGACTTTACATCACTCAATTCTGACTTTATATCACTCAATTCTGACTTTATATCACGCAATTCTGACTTTATATCATGCAATTCTGACTTTACATCACTCAATTCTGACTTTATATCATGCAATTCTGACTTTACATCACTCAATTCTGACTTTATATCACGCAATTCTGACTTTATATCATGCAATTCTGACTTTATATCATGCAATTCTGACTTTATATCAAGCAATTCTGACTTTATATCAAGCAATTCTGACTTTATATCACGCAATTCTGACTTTATATCACGCAATTCTGACTTTATATCATGCAATTCTGACTTTATATCATGCAATTCTGACTTTATATCAAGCAATTCTGACTTTATATCAAGCAATTCTGACTTTATATCAAGCAATTCTGACTTTATATCACTCAATTCTGACTTTATATCATGCAATTCTGACTTTATATCATGCAATTCTGACTTTATATCAAGCAATTCTGACTTTATATCACACAATTCTGACTTTATATCAAGCAATTCTGACTTTATATCACAATTCTGACTTTATAACTCTCAATTCTAACTTTATATCACAATTCTGACTTTATGGGCCCTATAATACACCCGGCGCAATGCGACGCAAGGCGCAGCGCAAGTGTGTTTGCTAGTTTGCGTCCGGCGCCGTTCGCGTTTTCCCGTTCAGCGCCACATCCTTAAATTAGTAAATGCATTTGCGCCAGTTAGTGCGCCCATGGGCGTGCCGGTCTAAAAAAGAGGTGTGTTCAGGCACATTGCTATTTTAAGGAGCTGAAAATAGGCTGCGCCATAGACCAACTCAAACCTGGTCTAAAGTCTAAAGTCAATGGCGCAATATTTTTTGGTTAGAGCGCGTTGGTAGAAACTGCGCCTCTGGGCGCGTCCACAGTGTGCGTTGACTTTGCTTATTACACACAGGGATGCGCATCACACAAACATGCCAAATATTAAAAACAAAAGGATTACAGTGTAAAAGAATATTATTGTGTAGGCTACATAAATATAAAAATGTAATGATGAATAGTCATTGCGTGTATTAGAATTCAATTCAGCCTATTACTACTTATAATGATGAACGAAATTGGCTAATTAATTGAACAATCGTGCCAATACACACACATATATATTAACTGACTCATCGCGTGTACGCCATGTAAATAGCAATCCGCCATGGCGCGAGCGCATCTCACTCTTAAAGGGAATGGGAGATGACACTCTGATTGGTTTATTGAACGTTACGCCCATTACTCATTAAGAGAATAGGGACAACCCATTTCAAAAATGCGCCCCGGCGCACGGACCGTTTTTCCGTCGTTAAAATAGCAAAAGTGGATTTGGACACGCCATGAGTGCACCTGCGCCGTGCGCTTTACACTTTGCGTTTAGATCGTTAAAATAGGGCCCTATATCTCACAATTCTGACTTTATATCACGCAATTCTGACTTTATATCTCGGAATTCTGACTTTATATCATGGAATTCTGACTTTATATCTCGCAATTCTGACTTTACATCACTCAATTCTGACTTTATATCACGCAATTCTGACTTTATATCACTCAATTCTGACTTTATATCATGGAATTCTGACTTTATATCTCGCAATTCTGACTTTACATCACTCAATTCTGACTTTATATCACGCAATTCTGACTTTATATCACTCAATTCTGACTTTACATCACTCAATTCTGACTTTATATCACGCAATTCTGACTTTATATCACTCAATTCTGACTTTATATCACGCAATTCTGACTTTATATCACGCAATTCTGACTTTATATCACTCAATTCTGACTTTATATCACTCAATTCTGACTTTATATCACTCAATTCTGACTTTATATCACGCAATTCTGACTTTATATCATGCAATTCTGACTTTACATCACTCAATTCTGACTTTATATCACGCAATTCTGACTTTATATCACTCAATTCTGACTTTATATCATGCAATTCTGACTTTATATCATGCAATTCTGACTTTACATCACTCAATTCTGACTTTATATCACGCAATTCTGACTTTATATCATGCAATTCTGACTTTACATCACTCAATTCTGACTTTATATCACGCAATTCTGACTTTATATCACTCAATTCTGACTTTATATCACGCAATTCTGACTTTATATCACTCAATTCTGACTTTATATCACTCAATTCTGACTTTATATCACTCAATTCTGACTTTATATCACGCAATTCTGACTTTATATCATGCAATTCTGACTTTATATCACGCAATTCTGACTTTATATCACACAATTCTGACTTTATATCACTCAATTCTGACTTTATATCACTCAATTTTGACTTTATATCGCAATCCTGACTTTATATCACACAATTCTGACTTTATATCTCACAATTCTGACTTTATATCCCTTCAAAATAAAGGTTCCAAATGCTAATTTTCTCCATCAAGAACCATTTTCGGTTTCACAGAGAACTTTTCAGTGATCAGTGCCATTTTTGTTATTATTGTGAAGAACATTTTCATAACCTAAAGAACTCATTTCCACTTATAGAAAGAATCCATGGATGTTAACGGTTCTTCATGGAACCATCGATACCAATAAAGAAGCTTTATTTGTAAGAGTGAATGTAAGCTTCAGCAGCATTGGCTGCATCTTTGTTTTGCGTGATTTGGTGTCTCAGACGGTGCAGCGTCATTAGTGGACTGAGGATCGCGGCTGACTAATTCCTTTAACACATGACACACAATTACAGCCAAAGAAGGCAGACAAAGGGAGAGGTCTTTCACCCGCTTCCACACTCTGAGAGGATGTTAATGATGAGCCGCTCACTGCGGTGTAATCAGCTCTGCCTTCCATCAGGAGGACTTAATTAGCTACTGTTATGAGCGTAAACACAGCTCCAATTGGACCGCCGGCCCCTCGCTGCTTAACAAATCCAGTGCGCTGCCAGCCGTGTCTAAAAACACTCTCGCTCACACACAAACCTCAGCCATCCATAGTATTAAATCAATGTTTGTTAAATGTGATTTCAAAGAGAAAACCTGCTATGTAATATCAATTATTGCACAAATGCATAAACCTATTATGCTTTCTGAGGACTGGAGGAGAATCTCATTCAGAGATACTTACAGTATGTTCAGATGCGTCTTCTGTTTCTTTCATTTTCATCTCACCTGCAAATCACTCAATACGTGCAATATATATATTGTATATTGAATCAAATCTTAATGAATAAGTGAATCATAAGTATATCATACAGTTATGGGTAACACTTTGTTTTTTGTTGACATGACACAGTTACACACAATACACTATAGTACAGGAAGTGCATAATTACAAGCAACCAACCCTAAACCAAACCCTATTATATATATATATATATATATATATATATATATATATATATATATATATATATATATATATATATATATATATATATATATATACACACACACATGTACTATTAATATAAATTATATATTATATTTATTTTATATTAGATATATTAAATGTATTATATATTGTATTCATATTATATTATTACAAAGAAAATCAGAATTAATCATAATATCATGATTATCATAATTAATAATAACCAATACTTTCTCGTGTAATTACAGTGTAACAACATCATCTTATAATAAAGTGTGAGCCAGTTATGTTATGCACAATTACTCAAACCATAATGCAGTGTTTAGCTACTGTATACCAACCTCTAATAGATAGTATGCAAATTATAATAGAAATATTATAGTGTTGGATTAAAGTTAAAGAGGTCCGAGGTGCTTTTAACTGGGAAATTATGTACCATCAAATAAAACATGAATTTAGATTGGACTAAAAAGCATTTTGCATGTTTACATATATGACAAAAGACCTCTTCTATACACTCTAAAAAATGTTGGGTTAAAAACAAAAATGACAAAATGACGAAAATGGACAAACCCAGCGATTGGGTTGTTTTAACCCAGCATTTTTTCAAGTGTACTCCAGCAGCCTGATCAATAGGGAACAAGTGTGCTGAAGCAAATAAAGCAACAGTGTAAACCACAAACACACAATGAGAGTGACAACAAGATCATCTTGATGTCCTTTTGTTCTCTAAAAATGTAAACCAGAGCGAATCCATCACGGTGTGCTTTTGTGGAGCAGAATGTGTGAAATACTGTAGTGAGGTCACATATTAAAGCAGAAAGTGTGCAGTCAGCAGAAGGCCTGCGGACCGAGTGCGCAGCGCGGGTGATTTATTGCGGCGTTCGCTCTGCCCTGCTGCGTCCTGACAGAAGCAGCCTTTATGTAAAACAAACCCAGGCTTTTTAATCTACTCGCTCTCTCCAGAACTATCCGTGAGATTTCCCCAAGTGCCCAAATGACAAGGGTTGCATTTAATTGTGGGAGGCTTGAATATGATAAGCCAAGCATAGGTGGGTTATTACAGCATAAAGGCTGCCGGTGGGAGCAGTTCGGGGTAATAAACGGCCACAGACTCCGAGCTCATATAGATGAGGCTGTGCAGAAAACTCAGGTGATGAGATGGAGAACGCTGTCCCAGCATCCTTCACTGCTCTGTGAGGCTCGCTGTCATGGGATATGAATGCGCGTGATGCATTGCTGCGTACTGAACGTGCTCGACTGTTTGTTCTGATATTCAGCTGAAATGCTGTATTACAGGCTCTTACATCATCAAAAAAAAATGATAATCCCCTTACTAAATTATTTTAACGATTAACGACCAATTTTACTGTGTGAGCTTGGTATTATCCACCTTATTTTGCCATGCAAAAGTAAGCTATAAATAAGCTATATAGCTAAAAGTAAGACTTCTGATTAATTAGTTGCTATAGGTAAATAACAAAGTGCAGTAAATGGTAAAACTAATTGCGCTATAAACCAGTGTGTTTATGATTACAATAAACTTAAAATAATATGATAACAAATCGGAGTGAACGCTACCGCTGCTCCAGAAGGATACTGCTGTTTTTACGATTTTATTGTGCTGTGTTTTATTTAGCAGTTTCCACTGTTTTATTGACATAAATTTTCAATGTTAATGGGAGTCTTTGGAAACTTTGTTCTTGGAGTTGACTGTTTGCTCCGTTCGTTCGCTCGCTGAGCTCTGAGTGGGAATATGATGATCACTAAACTGTCTACATGGATTGAATTCACCTGGATTATCCTTTCTTCTGTCTTTCATCCTATGGTTTTGATTCATCATTATACGGCGACGAAACTGTTTTGTCTGTGTTTTCGCCTCCTGCTCTGCATTTTCACCAGAACATTGCATATGAACCATGCCACAAATACATTTATAGGGGATCCCGACAAAGTTACAAAACTGACTCTAAAATCATGTGAAATTCCGACCTGAAATTGGGAAATTCATACAAGTTTGGAACAACGTGATGGTGAGTAAATGGTGACGGAATTTTCATTTTTGGGTGAAATGGGAGCGTTAGTGGAAGTTCTACCTGGAAGACTCTAATGCACATCATTACTCATTATCTAACCAATCAATACAAGTTCCAATCCTACCTTCTATTCGCAGATACCTACGTCGGCATTCAGCTCCTCCCCACCACCACCAGGTCGGTCCCTGTCCATACATCGGGGGTAGGCTCCACCCCTGCCTTCATTGAAAGGCAGGATCAGCAAACGTCTGCTACCCTCCGGATTGTGCATATGGACGGGGCCTACGCCATAGAACTTAATCATTCATCTTGACTATTATATTCATACTGTCTTAATAAATCATATTCATTGTTATCTTCGCTTCCTGAGTCTTTCTGGTAGAACTATCCCTTTAAGACTCTTTTTTTTAGGCAGGATTTTATGTGGTTGTATTTGTATCCAGTATGTCCAGGCTGTAATGAGGATCATTTGTTATTTAATGCTGATTGTTTTATCATGTTTGTATGGTGTCCTTGAGTGTCATGTAAGGCACCTATAAATAAAATGTATAATAATAATAAATAACAGTTTGCAATATCAAGCTGTCATGTGTACGTTCAGTTTAGTGCATTTTCAGTCATGTTGTTCCATGGTGTATCATTAGTTTATCTCTGTCCAGCCATTCCTGTTTAGTGTCCTCAGTCGCTATGTGTATTTATACTCCCAGTCCTGTTCAGTCCGTGTCGATTATTGTTGGTGTAACAATGTCACATTTCTTCTGTTGGATTAAAGACTGCGTGTTTCATACTATTACCTTCGTTGTGTGCTTTCTTAGCCACCCCAAGACTGTTACAGAATAACTGATCACTCAAGAACGAGTAAAGTAAATACCAATGGACTTACCAGCGTTACGTTTCCTCCTGCTCCCAGGGAACCAAAGAATTCTGGTGTATTTAGCCTAAATGCTTCGGAACGGAAGAGTCTCTCTCTCATAGCCAGCGAGCCCGAGGCACCCACGATGCTCGTCCAGGAACCAGAGCTAGAGAATGTCAAAGCCCTGGATTCAACACATGTGGGTCAGTCCATCTTAGAGCCAGGACCTAGACCTGATAGATCTGCGGTCCACGGATCCAAGTCCGCACCCTCAAGTTCTTATCTTCCTTGCCAGTTCTGTCCGGAAAGAATCTGCCTGTGTCCCTGCCTGACTTCCTGATCCCGTCTCCATCACTGGTCACGGCCAGTCCCCTGGATCCTTCGCCACCACTGGTGTTGTCCAGCTCCTCAGCTCTGCCCCCCGCCGCTCACTCCATGTGGCTCATCTTCCTCACCTCCTGCTTCCCCTCAACCAGCTTGGTGTGAGGATGAGTCCCAGGCTGCACCTCGGGCCTCCAGGCTCATGTCTCCACCTTGGCCTGTCAGCCCGTCACCTCTGCTCTGAGGCTCCCTCATCACTCCAGTTCGGCCTCCAGCAGTCAACGCCCAGCTTCCGCCATGGACTTCCGGGATTCCGGCTGTGCCTATACCCTGCACCCCTACTGCATCGTTGGGCTCTTCCCTTCCTCCGACCTTCCCGTCGGCCTCGCTCGACCAATCGTCGCCCCGGTCATCTGGGTTCCTTGTTGCTTCCTCAGTCCAACGACCCAGCAGCTCTGCCTCAGGCTTCCAGGCCTTCGATGTTGCCCAGGTACGTCAGCCTCTCTGCTCCGCCGGTCCCTCTTCTCACCATGGTTCTGCCTCTGTCGGTCATTTCCAGGGTTCTGTCTGGCCTCTCAGCTAAGACTCTGCCCTGGATCCTCCCACCGTCAACTACCTCAGGCTTCTGTCCATCACCATCTCCAAAGCCTCTGTCCTCTTTCCTCCTCCTAAACGCTCTGTCACGGCGTGAGGTCGTACCTTCTGCAGAGGGGGGGCTTATGTCACGTGTACAGTATGTTCAGTTTAGTTCATGTTCGGTCATTTCTACATTAAGGCTGATTTATACTTCTGCTTGAACCTACACCAGAGCCTCTGTGCCGCAGGCTATGCATCTGTTTTCATTTATACTTCATTTATACGTCGTTGTCCATGTCGATGTGCATGCAGACCACTTGTAGGCAGTGTCTGCAGTCATGTTGAGAATCAAGGCAAAAGCTGAAGAAGAAGAAGCTTGTTATGTACGTTGTCAGAGAAGCTTACAACTAGAAGCGGCAAATAGGTAATGACTTTTGTTGCAGTTTGACCGCATGTGTCCCCTGAAACAGAGTGTTTCTCTGAGAGTTTTCACAGAGTTTTTATTCATATGGAAGCTGAAAGTGCTCGCTCTTCTCCGATTGCTCCGCGCCAGTTTTTTGACCTGAGGGAGGGGTTCTAGTAGACCAATCAGAGTGCTTGCGGTCTGCGTAGAATTGACGCATTGTTACATTTTTGAAGAGGTGCACGTCAGGCTACGTCGTAGGCTACTTGTGCTACACAGCCTACGCCGTAGCTACGGCGTACACTTGATGCAGAAGTATAAATCAGCCTTTAGTTCTCATTAGTTGCTATGTTGTCTCATTAGTTTATCTCTGTCCAGCCGTGCCTGTGTAGTTTAGTTACCTTCGTTGTGCGCTTTCTAAGCGAGCATAACAGAACAGTTTTTGAACAGTTAAAAATAACTGGAAGCGAATGACACTGGAAGCCTTGACACATTCAAGTTACAAATGGCCACTATCGCTCTCATGTAAAAATAAGGTGGATAAAACAACCTGTTGTTAGAAACAGCTTGCCAAAGTGAACTTGAAAAAAAGAGAAAAGTTCACTTTGGCTGGTAAACACCTTCGAACTCCCATTGGTCTGTATAGTGAGGATGTAATAGGTGGGTGTGGCTTCAAGACTCCGCCTTCTCTGAGGTGTAAATCTTCTCTGGTTCATTTCTTCTGTTCAGTCGGTTAAGGTCAGACGTGAGTAAAACATGAACACACTGGAGAGCCGCTTTATAGTAGAAACTGAAGCTGTAATTCTGATTGAAAGACACACTGACACTGTTTTTCATGTTTAATACTGCAAAGCTGCTGCTTTAAAGCAATCTATTGTATAAAGTGCTGTATAAATAAACATGACGTGACTGAAGCTGAAGCAAACATATCCACATCACTATGATCAGATGCTTTCTGAACTGCTGTTTTCTCACCGCTGTGCTTTTGTTATGTTTATTTTGTTATTGAGAGGAAAGTGTGCAGCACATATTTACATATTCATCTAAACATGGCCAGCGTCTGTGTGTTCACTAACAGTATATCACTGCAAAGGCATTTCACACTTCCTAATAAAGCAAATAATGTAAAAAAGGCCTTTATTGTTAAAAACTAGTGCTGTCAAAGCAATAAGCCTTCCTGTAGCACAAACAGTAGAAAACGGTAGCAAAACCAAGGTCATGGGTTCGATTCTCAGGGAAAGCAAGAACTGATAAAATGTAAATGTGTACCTTGAAGGTGAAGTCGCTTTGGATAAAAGTGTCTAGGTAAATGCGAAAACGGACATTTGTCTTATCATTTCTGTTATAAAAAAGATGCATATTTAATAAATATCACAAACTACCATGTTCAAATGTTCTGACTGAAGGACGTTCTTTGAAAGGCTTTCTCCTCATATCTGACCTGTTTTATTGTAACCTTAAAGGAGTGTTTCATGTTTTCAGACACTTTCACACGCCTCACACATGTTCTTTTTTTCCCCCATGATGACCTACACTTAAACATAACCTCCTCGGGCGAATTAGAGGCCGGCTAATAGATCGACAAGCGACTGCCAGAAAAGCCTTCAGTCAACACGGCATTTAAGATCCATTATCACACGCTGAACGGGTAAACGCATCTTCATTGATCTGGTGGACAGACAGAAATATGTTTTCTTGTTCCCCCATCAAAAGCAGAAAGCAAACAGTATCACAGCGTGCTGGAAAAGCATCACTACGGACGTGACATTTTGTGTGAGAGTAAATAACGGTGTGGATTATCAGGCTATCTGTAAACTGTGAGCAGAATATTGTGTGTGTTTCCAGCTGGAGATGTTAATATCAGCCAAACAATCACTCACTCACTCACTCACTCAAGATCCTGAGAGCATTTCAAAGCCCTGCGAGTTTCAAAAGCGAAGCGATATCAGTTCATTTACATTCGCACTGTGTTTGTGCGTGAAATAATCAGGCGTGAGTGTTAAAGTGCTTGGTGATGAAGAGGACGCTGTTTTAATAATAATCTTGGATTTACCAGAGCCTGTTAAAGCGGGAGCTTGCTGGCTTTCGCGGGAAAGTCGGTCGCGCTGTAATTTCAAAATTGCGCTGCTGAGTGAATTGCGGGTTGAGGGTCTCGCAGCGGGAGCCGGATCGCTCTGGTTTAATGACACATAAGCAGAGCATCTCAAACCTACGGCAGGCATCGACCGCACATTAGCAGGCAGATAATGTCAAGCGCTTGCTGTCGTGTTTTTATATTGGCTTTGGAGCAATCTTACTCTCCTGATTTGGCCCTGTAATGCACAGTGGGTAATTCACACTATATTAAAAACTGTTGGTGCAACAAAAGCATCTAATCACCAGCGCAAATGATCAGCTGCAAATGAAAGGCGCTGGCGTGTGGAACGTGTCCCAGCATCCTCCTCTTCCACACTAATCACAATCGCTCTCTCTCTCTCTTTCTCCATGTGAAATGTTTGTTTTGGAAGAACTGGAGCAGTCCTCTGTTGTTCTAGCTGATTAAATCTTTCTTTCTAGACGCGCAAACAGACGTGTTTTCATTAGCGTCTGCAAGTGTTTTGGTGAATTGTTTTTGCCGCTTCCACTTGAAAGCTCGAGCTCCATCATCGCGTGTCATTTTCAGAGATGTGAAAGCGCGGGTTCATTTCTAAGCGTTCTGTGTTTACATGGAGAGAAGCCGTGAAATGCTGATGACATGCGAAGGCCGTTTGTCTGCTCTCCTCCTCTCTCGTGTCATGTGATCGCATTATCGCGAATGCGCAGGAGCGCCGCATTAGCATAAGTGTCAGCTCAAGAGGTCTGATGCTCACAAAACACCTACAGTCGAAAACTTAAAGCCAAACTTTATGTTTTCTGTGTCTGCGTGTGATGGAGGGCGAGCGGCTGCGCTTTCATCTGATTACAGCCCGTGTTCGCGCTTTACTTCTCATTCACGCGAGGCTGCTGAATACAAGCCGATTATGGATAACAAGCACATTACAGCACAGCGGGCGGCACCGCAGCTCATTCCAGATTTCAATTGCTTCTGAAACGCGCGCAGGACTTTAAATGTATCAGACTGAAGTGATGTGGTCTGATCCGTTTGACACCAGACCTCAGATGACTGCGTCCCAGCCAGCAAAAACATGCTCCAAGAACGTTTTGCTTAGGTTCCCATTAACATTGTTTCTGAATGTTCTCTGAACATTCGAAACATCCAGTTTTTTTTATTTTAAAAACGTTAAAGGTGAAATATGTAAGAATTTTGCAGTAAAATATATAAAAACCACTAGGTCAGTGTTATATATTTTGTTCACTTGAGTACTTATAATATCCCAGATGTTTCCAACTATTTGTAAATTGTGAGAAAATTGCAGTTTTAACCAAGGCTCTGGGACGTGTGAGGAGTCGCCTGTCAATGGCGTCATACCCGCGTTACCCTTGGTTTCCGGTTTATTTTGTAGAAACCACAAAGACACTTTAATATTTACATGTTTTAATAGACAAGGGGACAACTGTTTTGATATATTTATCGACAGAAAACTAATTATTGTTATATAGCTCAACACGTTTAGTCTTATTGTTTAAATCTAATTTTCTTGATTTTTTGCGAGTCTCATGCTTTACCATGCCTCAGAGAAAAACACTATTTTGTGAAGTAGCTAACATAGCATAATCAGATGCAGCTATATTTTTAGTTACAGTAATACAGCATTTTCTCCATCATACAATACGTTTTAAAATGAATTGCATGTCATTAATCAACACAATCATCCAGCATTTAATATGATATTGTAAAATCGATCTATCCTACGTAGGATGTGATTATTAACGTTACTGTAGTGTGAAGCAGAGAAGGAGCGAGTGTTGTGGAGCTGAACGAGGAGCTGGAGCGATTTGATCAACACACGCCACACGAGCAGCGGGACTTTTATTATGACACAGTCGCCGGCGCCGCTTCCGCTTTTCCGGTCATGAGTATGGGGAAACGCAGCTCTGTTTATCATATTAGATACATTTGAGAGTGTTAAATTATGTTATAACGTTACTCTGTGCGTTCACTCTGTGAGACACTGTTTCACACTACAGTAACGTTAATAATCGCATCCATGAGCATGATTTCTTCCTGAGTCCGATCCCTATTCTTTTGCACTGACCGTTGAGATGAAGACCACATGTCCCAAGATTCCACACTTAAGCTTGGCGTCATCAAGCTACGCCTTTGTTTTGAATAGGCCTCTAGCGACCTCTAGTGGCAGAAAATATTACATAGTGCACCTTTAAGGGAACATTTGGGAACATTATGGAAATATGTGAATGTTGAATGTTCTTTCAGTAATAAACTGTTCCATGTATAAATAATGTTTTTGTGCTAATGTTTTGAGAACATTATTAAAGACCAGATAACCCTGAACGAATGTTCTATTAACATTACTGGAAGAACGTTAGATCATAACTTTGAGAGAACCTTGCCAGAACGTTTGCTGAGAATGGCATTTTTGTGCCAAGATAGCAAAAGAGACACTTAATTTACTGTTCACTGATTCAACATTGAAAATGACTGTACTTCAGACTGTTTGTAAAACCTTACAATAATTGAAAATACACTGAAAAAAAAAACGATAATTAGAGTATGTTTGGGTCATTGACGGATAAGGTTTTAAATAGTGTAAAAAAACATAATGGAGATTAATTTTGAACTTTTATTAAGTGTTAACAGTGATATTATGTGGTTTTTATAATCATTAACACTGCTTTTGTCATTTCTTTACAATATGGACAAAATTTGTCTCCAAAAAGTCATTCGGTTTAACCAAAATTTCGGTTTTAACAAATGACACTTTCGGTTTTACCGAATGACGATATTTTCAAACAATGCTAACAGGCTGATATCTAGCTAGCTAGCAAAAGGACAATCAAACATTTTATATTTAGTATAAGTTTTTAAAATATTCCAACATTTTCCATGTTTTATAGCTGTTGTACCGAATGACCTGGTGTTTCAGGACATGCATATGAACAAGTGAAAACATGAATTTTTCAAATAGTTAAGAGAGAGTTAGTTACTTTGCTTCGTGACCATGTGGTCCTTTGCAGGTGTCTGAATGATGTCACATCCTATCACATGATACTGTCCACATGACTTGATCCAAAATGGTCCCTTTATATCGGTTACTCCGAATGACATCAATTAAATTTATTTTTCCGGACATTCTTTCTCATAATAAAGCAACGACTTCTACACATAATTTAAATACCATTTTATGTTGATATATGATGTTATAAAATCATGCCAGAATAAAAAATATATACATTTATTACATTTTAAGATATTTTAATCACAAATGAAATGGCTGTATTGGCCTTTGGACGGTTAAACCGAATGACCTTTTGACGCTTCAACGTCTTTAAAATACCTTCATATATGCAAAATATAATTAAAACCTTTTGGATTCAATAAAAGAGATCTAGTTGTACTACCTTACATACTTTGGATGTCATATATTTGTTTTTTATTATTATTAAGACTTTTGGACAAAAAAATGACCCTTCATTTACAAGAAAATACTTGGAAAATATATACTAACCGTTTAAGTCTTTCAAAATTTCACATTTACTTCAGTGTTAATTGCTGTTTCTTTGTAATTAATTGTAAAATTTACTTACAATTTCTGAGTGAAATTTGTACAGTATAAAAACCATTACGCCTATTGAATGTCCTCACTTTGATAGCAAAAACAAACCTGTGTGTCTTTGTGTGTGTGTGTGTGTGTGTGTGTGTGTGTGTGTGTGTGTGTGTGTGTGTGTGTGTGTGTGTGTGTGTGTGTGTGTGTGTGTGTGTGTGTGTGTGTGTGTGTGTGTGTGTGTGTGTGTGTGTGTGAGAGAGAGAGAGAGAGAGAGAGAGAGAGAATGTGTGTGTCTTTGGGTTCATTCATAATTTTAACTTGAAAAATCTTACATTTCAGAGCATTTAAATGATATACAACTTCTTACATATTCATATCTGTTCTAAAGACAGTGTATGAATAAAAGTTGAAGAAAGCTCATTTTCATCTCATCATAGCGTCTCCACCTGATGTCATCTTACTCTCACCTGTGTTTGTTTTCTAATGAACGCCCATGTCTTTAAATGGGCACCTTCACATGCTCACAGGTATCATAATGACTGTTATCACACCCGTGTCTGAAATCAGGATAATAATCAGGTATGAGGAGCAGCGCGGCCGACTGCAGACGCAGCCAGAGGCGTGAAGAACAGAAACCAGTGAGGAACGTTCAAGCGCATCAGCTTCTTCATGCCACGTTCAGACTGAGCTGATTGGTGAGAACTCGTGAAGTTTGCTGATATTCTGAACAGATAAATGGACTACAAGTCTAGTGACCAATGTGTTTGTTTGTTGATATGTTTGAAAAAGGAAGATGTCCATGTGAAACTCATTGCTTTTGATTCTAGAAGTTCAGTGTTTATGATGCTCTGCTGTAGGGCAGAATAATTTAACTCAGCGTAAAATTCTGCTTTGCACTTGGTAATTTTTCATTCTCACAGTATAAACTCCATGCAGTCATGTGATTGAGAGCCGGACTGAAAACAGAGGCTCTTGCATTGTCAGTATTGACGTCATTTTTGTTATGATAGAGCTACTAAGAAAATTAAATGAATACATAATTGACACCGAATATTGGTTTAGACCAGTGGTTCTCAACTGGTTTGGCCATGGGACCCACATTTTCCCATGATCATTGAGCCACAACAGTCAACAGTCAATGCACGTCTTTCAAAATAAAAGTCTCACATCAGTAAAACCTACTGATTTAGAGTATTTCCACAAAGAGACACAAGATGACCACTGAATGCTGTGATTGACCATAATCGAGTGTTTCAGAGAGCTGTGCAATAAACACTTGCAGATTAGCACATAAAAACCTTGAAAGATTTTCACCTTCATATTGATAATGATGTTGATTGACCGTCTCACGCTCTTCATCCATCGTAAGTGTTTGGAGGCTGCCAAAAAAACCTTCTCAGTTCCTTCTCAGTGAGCTTTTCCATTCCATACTGTCCAGAGCACTTGTCTATTACATGCCGTTTAATTAACACTACTTAAATGTCTATTAAATTGAAACCGCTTGGCTGATTTTTGCTGACCTCTTCAGCTCCTCATTATGAAGCTTCGTTTACAGGTATGAAGCCCCTGCAGTAATTAGAGGGGCTTCAGCGAGTCAAACGATCCTGCTTACAGACACATAAACAAGCATTATTCCTGACTGAGCAAATGCCTTGATAAACAAGCAATCAGCCTTCCCATTTCACTCCGACAGCAGAGAGAAACTATAGTGAAAGAAAAGAATTATCTGTCAAAAACACTTATGATTTTAGGTCACACTTTATTTGATGGCTTGAACTTTTCAAAGGTAAGGCATTTGGTATAATGTTTATATTGCCTACGCACCTAAAGATTAATGTTCAGACCGAGAACAAAAACTATAATGATAACTGTATCAGCGTCCAAAACAACAGAAGACAAGAGTGTGTTTAATCTAAGCGTGCTACAGTTCGGTTCACAGTCAAGGAAATTAATGTAGATGATCTAATGCATTCCACAAAGAAACCAAAAGAAATACAGATGAATAAGCATCTCAGTTAATGTTTTTATTGTTTATCAGCTGGAAACAAATGAAGTCTGAAGTTGAATGTGATCACGGTGATGCCAATCCCCTGAGGTGTTAATGGTATAGTCATGGTGTGGACTTTTTCACAGAACAAAGGAATGCTATCTAACCATCTAATGTCACAAACTACATTTCCCATCATCCTCCCTGGCACCTGGAACTCTATAAAGAGCACACACACTTCCTCAGTCATGGTCTGACCTCATCTGATGCTGCAGACTACCTACCTGCTCAACCCTTGTGCATTTTAAGGACATTTTTGTCTTTTTGATAATTTTGCCTGTGTTAAAGCCAATAGCATAAATTTTGGCAAAAGTGTGCATTTTTATTATAATTTTAATATTTCACCCCCATGTTCTTTAATAAATCTATTTTACACTAGTAACACAAAATAGTTCCACTCAGGACCTTAAGGACGAAAATATCCCCATTGAAACCAATTAAAACTGCGATTTTTAATTCCAGGGCTATTTAACTATAAAATGATGCAATCTTTGTTAATGGGCTTTCATTCTGTTGGCTAGGCTTCAAAATAAAAAATAAAAAAAAGGTACTATTTTTTTTTTACCAGATGATGCCATTTTCTCATGTTTGGCCTATAAAGCAAATACTCACTTTATTCCTGTTTTCTGCTTATGCATATAATAGAGCCAACTGGGTAAATTATGCAGCTATAATTGTGTCATTATGGAGGACAGCGTGTGGTTTGTATGTGTGTAATAAAAAAATGTGTATGTGATATTTATGTATATATTGGAAAACTGTTACAATATATAAAATGTATTAAAATATATATAAATTTGGTACTGCGTCTAAACAAACTCTTACTGAAAGCTCATTTTTTGAGATCTCAAACTCAAATTTGGAACATAACTTGATTAGATTCATTGCTTTGTCTTTTGTTTTGTTTTTTAACAATTTTTGCATTCAACATGTTTTATAAAAATATATATTTTATATAAAAATTGCTCAATCATTTTCATAAACTGAAACCTCTATACATTTTGTTTCCTCACTTTTTAAAAAAAAAACTTTCTTTACTTCAACAATAATGTGCCATGGGTCTTCTTTAAAATGAGACCAAACTTGATCTGTACTCTCGCTTCAAATTTTTATGACAGTTTTTTGACAGGGTAAGACCTCAGGGTAAGTTTTTTTAATTGACTTTATTTCTTTGTTACAGTGTAATTATGCATTTAATTACTGAGTAATATTAATTAATAACATGTACGTACTAAAATGCTCGGGTTAGGATTGGTTTAGGGTTAGTTGCATGTAGTTGCAGGGTTTATGCATAATTTATAGTTATTACTAGAGTAAGTACATGTAACGTGTAACAAGGACAATGTAAAATTAAAGTGTTGCTCATTTCTTTTTACAATTGAGTTCAACTTAAAGGCAAAATATGTAAGATTTTTAGATTAAAATATCCAAAAACCACTAGAACATTGTTATATATTTTGTTGACTTTTGTCTACTTACATTATCCCAAATGTTTCCAAGAATGTTTAAATCCAGAGAAATAAGCAATTTTAAGGCACAGAGTAGCATTATAACAATTTTCAACACACAAATGTATCTAATATGATAAACAGAGCTGCGTTACCCCAAATATGCTTGACCGAAAAAAATGGAAGCAGCGACTAAAAGTTTTGATCTAGCGGCGAAAAATTACATATTGTGCCTTTATGATGCATATTTACAATAGTATAATTATGGATGTCATGGTAACACTTTATTTTACAGTGTCAATGTTACTTATGTTACATGTATTTACTGTTGTAATAACTAGAAATTATGCATAATTACGTGCAATTAACCCTAAACCAAACCCTCATCCTAACCCTAACCCTATAGTAAGTACATGTAGTTAATTGTCATTACTCAGTACTTAATTGTATAATTACACTGTAATACTGACACCTTAAAATAAAGTGTAACCGATGTCATTATGTGGTTGCAATGCATGTAAGTACAGTATAATAACACATTTGTACTAAGCAAAATACTTTTTCTTAAAAACTGCCAGTGTACATTGAGAATGATTATGAGTATTCAGAAGGCTTTGGCATAAACTGTGATCAGACCCCAAAAACCCTTTTTGTTTTATCCTCTTCTCAAACTCACGTTATCATGAGTGTGTGTCAGTTGTTTTCCAGCCCCCCCGCTCTTGACAGCATGTATGAAAGAAGCTGTTTTGGTTCAGCGCGACCTCTGCATAAAAGATGTATCTTATGAAGCCGTTACGTGTGAAGATGCTGATCTGTTCTTTGAGAAGTACCTGCACATACACTCTCTGACCTCTGCGGTGTCACACTCTCATGCTTTCGCTCTGTCCATTTAAAACATCTGAGGTCTTATAAACCTCTTAGAGCTTCTTAGTAACAGTCGGTCGATCAAAGCCACTCCGCTCTCAAGTGACCCCTAAGTTGGAGCACAAGTTTTGGATTGAGATTGTCTGACTCTACAACCCTAAACTATTAAAGCTCAGCTGGATAAAGAACATGAAATGTGCCCATGTAGTCATATTTTCATTACTATTACTTGTTTAATTAGACCCACTGCTGCACATAACAGTTCCTATATGGTGTATAAAGACAGAAAAAGTGAAGATCGGTGCACCGAAGTGACCTCTGACCTCAGCATATTGACACACACCAGCCGTCACGCACCGCGTCTGAATAGTAATAGGGTTTAGGGTTTAGGCGTCTACACTGAAAACAATGATACTTTGGATCAACCTAAAACATAATCTCATTTAAATCAACCAAATTTGCTAGTCTTTCACAAATATTTATTTGACCAAAGACAAAAACATTCATACAGTGGAAAGAGATGATTTAAAAACCATATACACAGATCAGGCAGTACATTATGAGCACCTTCCTAATATTGTGTTGGTCCCTCTTTTGCTGCCAAAACAGCCCTGACCCGTCGAGGCATGGACTCCTCTAGACCCCTGAAGGTGTGCTGTGGTATCTGCACCAAGATCTTAGCAGCAGATCCTTTAAGTCCTGTAAGTTGTGGGGTGGAGCCTCCATGGATTGGACTTGGTTGTTCAGCACATCCCACAGATGCTCGATTGGATTGAGATCTGGAGAATTTGGAGGCCAAGTCAACACCTCAAACTCGTTGTTGTGCTCCTCAAACCATTTCTGAATCATTTCTGCTTTGTGTCAGGAGCATTATCCTGCTGAAAGAGGCCACAGCTATCAGGGAATACCGTTTCCATGAAAGGCTGTACATGGTCTGCAACAATGCTTAGGTAGGTGGTACATGTCAAAGTAACATCCACATGGATGGCAGGACCCAAGGTTTCCCAGCAGAACATTGCCCAAAGCATCACACTGCCTCCGCCGGCTTGCCTTCTTCCCATAGTGCGCTTGCCCATTTTTCCTGCTTCTAACATCAACTTTAAAGACAAAATGTTCACTTGCTGCCTAATATATCCACCCACTATCAGGTGCCGTGATGAAGAGATGATCAGTGTTATTCACTTCACCTGTCAGTGATCATAATGTTATGCCTGATCAGTGTACTTCATCAATATTAACTAAAAATCCATTTATAAAATGATCCCATGATGGGAAACATAAGCCTTCTCTTCTAGGAGTGTAGAATAAATCTAGTCTTGCCTTGTGAAAGAAAACAAACAATGGAAATATGTCCATGGCCAGAGAGAAAGAGAGAGAGATGGACAGGCAACCAAAGTTGACAACAAACTATGTGACAGCTGACAATTTGAGTCTTTTGATTAGGATTTGTTGATATGAGCAGCGCTGCGGTTCCTCCAAACTCTCGGGCAGGACAGCGGGCAGCCTCAGCAGCAGATCCTCCATGTGACACAAGCGCGTCCCCTCAACGCCTGCCCTTCTGCAGCACTGAGAGCAGTAATTACAGACTCATGCATCTCCTGCGCGTTCCTGCTGTCTGCAACAATCTCAATTATACAGAATCCTGCAAATAGCAGTCTCTCGCTCTCCAGCACATATTAATAACACCTCTTTATTTGCACAGTGTCGTTAAAGCTGCTCCGCAATGTATGATAACATTTGAAGTTCACCTCAGTGTTAATCATCTTGTTCAGAGAATATGCTAATATGAGAATAAACCCCGGTGTAACTCTGATGCTGGACATCAAGTGACGACTCTACATGATTTTTCTTTTCTACAAAAATAGCTCAACTAAAACAGAAATCAAGCATTATTAACCATGTTAGTGTGTTTCTTCAACTATGGGACCTTTTAAACAATCATAAGTAGAAATGTATTAATAACAGATGAAATCTGTCAATTAATGTCTCTTAAAGTAATGCAAACTTCCAGCACAGTGTCATTTCCATAACAACAGCATTCTGTGATGGAAATGACGTTTGAAACATTTTGAAACATATACAACAGGATCACATTTGTAAGAGTTGTCAAGCTATTTTGCCCCTTTTCACAAGTCTCTGGTGTCCCCAGAATGTGTCTGTGAAGTTTCAGCTCAAAATACCCCACAGATCATTTATTATATGAGCAAAAACATGCCGTTTTTGTGTGTGTCCCTTTAAATGCAAATAAGCTGCTGCTCCCGCCCCTTTCCAGAAGAGGGCGGAGCTTTAACAGCTCAACAACAACAAAGCTGGAGAATCTCACGCAGCCAAAATGAGGATTGTCAGTAACGGTGTTCAGCCTTACATTGTTCAAACCGGAGTCGACACTGATGGAGAGACTCAGGAAGAAGTTACAACTTTTAGACGTTTCTGAATGGTTAGTGGATAAATTGATGTAGTTGCTGTGGAGTTGATTCAACTCATCCACTAGCATGTGCCGTCATGTTCATCGTTTGTGTTGAACTGACCCTCGTTTGTGAAGCAGTCCGGTGTAAAATGACGGCAACAACACTCTACTACAACAACTCTTTCTCTTCTCTAAAGCAGCCCAACATGACCCCGCCCCCTTTTTTGTGTGTTCTCGGGGGCGGAGTTTATGTAAATTTTGGGGTTTGTGATGTCACCAGCCCAACAAGAAGCTTGTTGTAGTCCTACCAGCCGTTTGTTGTAGTACAGCAAATTCTGTAAAAGAAAATATCTCCATTTGCATTGAACTTTGAGTGTCGTAACTTTGCAGATGTTGTTTATTCTCGTCATTATAGTCATCCAATATTGTAAAACATCAGTTCAAATGTTTACATGTGTTGGATTAACTCAGGTCTTATAACGTTTGTCTTTAAAGTCACCATGAAATCAATATGGACAGTTCTTGTTTTTTTATGGAATATTGCAGTGTTTTTTTTTTTATAAATGATTTATCATTGCACATAAATATTTTCTCATAATCTTGAATCAGAATATCTTCTCCCTCTTGCAGCATCTCTTCTCTTTTCTGATGATGAGGTCGGGGCAACCTGTCACTCACATGAGATCCACCAATAGCAAACCACAACGATCCAATCAATTCCCCGCAGACAAAATCAACTTCCATGTCATGCCAACATTAAATCTGGAAGAACTGCAGTTAAACCAGCACCTTGCATAAGCTCTGACTCCCTCCAAACGCATTCATTTACTGTAAAAGCAACTGCGCCTGCTGACAATCTGCATGTGAACGAGTTTGAGACTCAGTGAGCGGCGCTAATACTCAAATACTTCCATATTCCCTCCATCAGGCAACGGGCCGCAGACTAAATGCACATCATTTACATGCAAAGTCCGTTGCAGATTAGCACTACACTTATAAACTGCTTAAGGCATTGAACAATTTCAACTCAACCTTTGACGGCAATATCATGTGATTTGACACAGAATGAAAACAGATTACGTGTCAGCGCTTCTATTACGAGAGAAGCACGCTGTTTGATTTTGCGTGTGTTAATGAGGCTCTCTCGCTATTCATTTACAGTTACAGAGGGATTCTGAATGCAGCGACTTTAGCTTTTTAATTCATTGTAACGTATAGCGCATAATGTGGCTGTAATCCTGTGTAAGAAATTGGTCAGTCGTCGGCTGATATGAAATAATAATATCCCACAGGCTGGGAAATGGACTCCACATGCAGGTCGACAACACGCTTAATAGGTCACTCTGAGATAGGCCTAAACGTTCGGTGTCGGTTCACAAAGGCCTGTGTGAGTTTCATTAAAAGATTCAGCTTTTTCAGCTTAACTCGGATCCGTCTGGAGTTTACACTCCAGTAACAATGGGCAAAAAGTTTGTGTTATTGTTAAAACCTTCGCCTCTAAATTGCTCTCTAATGGTAATAAAGGGACAATAAGGAACAGCGGATGAACTCGATTCCGTGTGGAAGAATCCCGAGGTGAACTCTGGCTGTACTTCTGTCGTCTCTGTCTTGTCACACAGTCTAACAAAACCATTAAACGAGCAGCATTAAGGGCGAACGAGATGCAATTAGCCAAGAAATTACTCTGATCTCGGTGACATTTGAGCTAAAGCGCAGGAGAGAATACGCCGCGGTCCCGTGATTGACAGCCTAATCCACGTTTGATGGGCGGCGGTCGGCGTTGCGTGCGCGAGCGGGTCGCCGGAAGATAACGAGTACAGCTGCACAATCCTGATATGTCCGCCGTGACTCGTCACAGGGCGAATTCGACACGATGATGAAAGTATCGACCATTAATGACAGGATCATCTCCCTGCCTGAAATAAACGCTCTAATCCCTTTTGCCAGGTCCATGAATTCCTAATATGAGTTATATAAACGGAGGTAATAAATCTATGTTAGCTCAGTTGTGTTTGGAAAATCGTCCCGCGCTTTTCTCCCGTTGGAGACATTCTCTTAAGCTGAGCGGCCTCTGATTTATTGCTCGGGATAGATTAACTTTTAGGGCAATAAGAATTGCAAATGAAGGTGGCGGACCTGTTCAGAATCTCAGTCGTTGTGCAAACACCAGCTCATATTCAAAGACCAGCAGAGATATTGACGTCTGGTTTTACAATTCCTCTGAAGCCAAGAACTGTGTTCATGATGATGATGGGAGTTCAGTTCAGTTTGACCAATGGTCCTCTACTGGTTTTGCTTCAGATTTCACCTGGACATCACAGTATAGCATAACAAACACTGAAATGTATTTAAACTGGCATGAACTGTCCAGAGGAACAACAGCATAAGGGATTTCTCAGACAAAATATTTTATTAGACCAAGTGACTAAATGTGTCCTTGTTTCAGTGTGTAATTACACATATAGAACAAAATAGATTTCTTTGCTGTCATCATCACCCGCTAGCTCCTTGCTGACGTCTTCACATAAGTCTTCCTGAATTTCTAAACCCCATGTAAACATTTCTCTATGTGAGCTTTGGTTAGAGGTAGCTGAAGTGCAACTTTAAGCACAACTTCCAGCCTGCATGAAGAGGTTCTTGAGACTCCAGAGACTCTGTTTGCTGCTCAACAGCTGCCCTTTTAATACAATTAATTTGTTCGACAGAAACTTCTATTAATAAGCCTTTATGTGATCGAGTTCTTCTGTGCTCTGAATCACTCACTTTGATAATCTCTATTCAGTTTTCATAAAATATTAGTTGTTTTCATGCCTTTTGCATATAACATTGCACCATGTCATGCTTCTCATCTTCAGAAAGATCTTTCTTCCTCTTCATATTGCATGAGAATTGTGACTTGCTTAATAATGTGGAACAACCTCTTTAAGTAGGGTTTCCATTTGAAGATCTGGCAAACTATTAACAAACCCATCTGAGATTGATTCCAGCTATTTATAACTATAACTATAGTAATCTATATCTAAAAAGATATGAGGAATAAAACAAACACTTTCTTTGAAAAACTAAAATCTGAATGTTTGTTTATTGTACTAAAATATGTAACTTGCATAGTAATTTAGAACAGTGTACATTCATAAATTTATTATATATATTTTTTCTATTTGTTACTGTACTATATTGCATTATTTAAAAAATTTTATAATATTATTGTGTTGTATTTTTTATTATTGAGTGAGAGAGTATAGTGACATGACATGTGGCCAAGTATCGTGTCCCATACTTGGAATTTGTCCTCTGCATTTCACCCATTCAAGTGCACACAAACAGCAGTGAGTATTGAACACACACACACACACACACACACACACACACACACACACACACACACACACAGAGCAGTGGGCAGCCATTTCCTGCCGGTATTGAGACTCAAACCCATGACCTTTAGGTTACAAGTTCGACTCTAACCACAACTGCTCCAGTACTGCCTAATTCCTGTGTATGTCTGCACTATATCTGTACTTTCTTTTGCACTGGAAGACAAATTTATCATTTGTGAACATACTTGTCAATAAAGCTCTTTCTGATTCTGATAATTCAGTGATATGACAAAATAGACAATGGCCTACAGCGTTGAGGGTAATGCATTAGAAGTAACGCAAGTTATGTAATCAGATTACTTTTTTCAAGTAACTAGGAAAGTAAAGCATTACTTTTAAATTTATGAGTTACTTTTTCAAATAACAACTTTTTTTTCCGCTTTGTATTGACTGACAGCTCTCCGGCCTCATGTTGAGAGAATCATAAGTGCAGAGGCGTTGTTTGCGCTGTGTGTGAACATGATGGTTATTGTAGTTCACACCAAGAACGATAACTATACAGATAACGATAAAGATATATTTCTAAAAATTGTTCTAAATATAAAAGAATAGCACTGTTCACACCACAGCTATATCGATAACGATATAGAGGAACGATATTGTTGGGATCATTTTCAGAACTATTATTTTTTCAGCTGCTGAATAATAAAAGACTGACAGCCAATCAGAATCCATCTTAATTTAAGGGCTCATGCATTTAAAACGGCGGATGACAGTGTGGAGAAGTTAATCGCTGAGGTCCAGAAAGATCCACTGCTGTTTGACAAGTCAAACCTTCTTTTCAAGGATACTTTAAAGAAAATGGAAATATGGAAAACAATCAGTCATACCCTCAGAATAAATGGTGAGAAGTATTAGCGATGAGATCATTATGTCAGGCTAGCAAACAGTGTAACATAACATTACCTCAGGGATCCAGTGCTGGTTTCGACAACATTGTCTTGATTCTTTTGAAGTTGCTGTGGGAAAGACAAGGCGTTGTTTTTATTCCACTATATTGACTTCGTCAGCTGAATTCACTGTTAGATTAGATCGATTACACTAGCTATTCACTCCAAACATAGCATGCTGAGGACATCTGCTGGTTAAAGCTGTGTAAATGCAACATGAACAGCAAAAATATGTTGAACACACTTTGAAACTGCAGCGCTTGAGCTTAAAATAGCAGAATAACAGTATTCCTCAAAATTAAATAAAACAGTGAAATGCAAAGTGAGAATATTTCGCAAACCTGTAATAATTTAATATATTAAATTACACAAGTATACTTTATGTATTTAATCTCTCATTACTAACCAATTCATTTGCTGCTGAACTTCAATGATCTAATTCAACCATACTAATAAGCAAACATGACTCTAGATAAACATCACATTTGTGTTTAATTTGTTGTTTGCTAAAGTACAAGTGTTGAACTTTCTTCTCCATATGCGATCCAGAATGGCAGCAGAGCTGAAAGGTTTGTTTGAGCTGCGCCCTCTACTGTACAGTTGTGAATTTGTGTTTCCTTCAGCCTGAGGCTTATTCATTTTTAGTTTTTGGTGGGAAAGGGCCTTTACATTTGCCAAAAATGGAACTTTTGTTTTTTTTCACCAGCCCATTTTTTTTATTATTTTTTATAGGGAGTAACGCAATACTGTAACACATTACTTTCTAGTTTGTGCCAGAAACAAGCTTCCATAACACCCTGAAATTGAGTTTCTTAACATGAAAAGTTCTTTCAATAACCTCACAGTTTACGGCATTGCTCTGAAAAGCTTCACGCCAGCAGACGTCCGACCAACGTCGCACACAGAGGGGGAACCTTTGACACTCCCCGATGCCTTTTCTATTAGAAGCGAGCGCTGCGCTGGCGGTGGGATGAGGAGGATGCGTCCCGTAACTCGGCTGCCCTCCCCGACATGATTGTAGCTATTTCAGGGGGTGGAGGGCTGATGATTACAGCGCTGGAAAGCACAAGTGAATGCTTTATGAATATTTCATGTAAATGTAAGCGCCACTTACTGGACACAAGGCCTGATTGATGGGAAAGTGCCTCTAAATGCCTCGACTTTGAAGGCTCTCAGACGCCCTCCTTCAGCTGCGACTTCAAGCAGCAGCGTTAATAGCAGAATAAAGATGTATTTAGCTGGAGAGCTCTTCATTAATGCTCTTCGTTAAACAAAAGTAGCCGTATAGGATTTGTGTCAGTCAGTGATATGAAAAGAATTGATGAGAAACATGCTGAAAAGGAAAATGCAGCTTTTAGCCACCGAGCGCTCTGCTATTTTCTGTTTCGCTGGCTTTTATAAAGCTGCACTTTATTTGGCCCTGAGCTGCAGGAGGCCCCGCGCGGACATGTCAAAGAAAGAAACGCTGCCAATCGCTCGGCTTAAGAGGAAAAGCGGCCGTCGTTAGTGCTTTCAGTGCCGTCAGAGATGGAGGTGAGCGGACAGGCGGCTCTGATAGATGCTGAAATTTGACCTTTGGAAACAGTTTGTCTTTATAAAGCACTTCTTATACTGACACTCAGATAGCTGCAGATTTCAAAATTGTTGCATTCTTAAAAACAAAGGTTCCTAAAGGGGGGTTTTGCAGTAATACCGTAAAATAACCCTTTTTGGTTCCTCAAAGAACCATATTTTTCTTAGTGTTTCTTTTTTTTTCTTTAGTAACACTTTACTTAAAGCCTTTGTATACAATGCATTCTAAAAGTATTTCTAATACATGTAGAAACATGCATTTTCTGTAAAGCTTCTCTGAAATGATATGTATAGTGAAAAGCGCTAATAAACGTGAATGCATTAATTATGCCTTGTAACACAACTTATAATTGTATGATCTCATGAATAATTTACACCTTTAGAAAGTACAATACATTAAAACCCCCAACAAACCACTTTCAGATGTAATAAGGAATCTGCAAACATAATACATTTTAACTTATTTTGTTTAAAACATATAATGCATATACTTTGGAATATGCATTATACATGCTTTCTTCAAGTGAAGTGTTACCAAATAAAATGTTCTATAAATCAAGCGAATGATGTATGAACAACACTTCAGAAAATAGATATGAATAAAACTGTAAAGTTTGTTGTGTGTAAAGCTGTTGAGATTTAAATTTTAAACTCATTGTCTGTAAAGATTGAAATCTACAAACACAAATAGATCATGTGCAATAAAATAAATTCTTAAATGTATATTTTGGATGTTTTCTTTCCACTAGTCACTAGTAAGTTTTATGTTTTTGCCTGTAGTGTCTTAACTTAAATGATTTAAGAAAAGTATATTTAAAGCGGACCTATAATGCCCCTTTCACAAGATGTAATATAAGTCTCTGGTGTCTCCAGAATATGTCTGTGAAGTTTCAGCTCAAAATCCCCCACAGATCATTTATTATAGCTTGTTAAATTTGCCCCTATTTGGGTTACAGGCCGTTTTTGTGTGTGTCCCTTTAAATGCAAATGAGCTTCCGGCCCCCTTTCCAGAAGAGGGCGGAGCTTTAACAGCTTAACAACAACAAAGCTGGAGAATCTCACGCAGACAAAATGAGGATTGTCAGTAACGGTGTTCAGCCTTACATTGTTCAAACCGGAGTCGACACTGATGGAGAGACTCAGGAAGAAGTTACAACTTTTAGACGTTTCTGAATGGTTAGTGGATAAATTGATGTAGTTGCTGTGGAGTTGATTCAACTCATCCACTAGCATGTGCCGCCATGTTCATCTTTTGTGCAAAACCCGTATGGACGCCCACTATACATAGCCTACCTGTTTCCCAAACAGAGCCATACACACCAGGCTGACGTTTATGATTGTTATCAAATGCTGTGAATGGTCTGATAATATTTCTTCCAAAGTATTGCTCGGACAGAAATGCTCCTTTTAAACATGGAAAAAGTCAGATTTTCATGATATATCCCTTTAAGAAATGAAAACCAGCAGTGCGGTTCGTCAGGTCCGCTGCGGTGTGTCTGCAGGCTTTAACGTTTAGCATGACTAAAAGCAGTCATTACACGGCCCTTAATTAAACCACGCACATGCTTCTATTAACAGCGTTTCATTATCAGAGCATTATCAATCTCTTCTCTTTAATGAATCTAACAAATGTGATGGGTGGGAATATGTGCTGTAAGGAACAGAGTTACAGTAATTTGCCAGAACAAATGGCCCCTGAGGTCACAGGTCATCATCAGCATTAGTTTGAGGGTTTTGTGTCTTGTGAATGAGTAGCGGTGACGCGGTGTCTCTCCATGCAGAGCTCTCGACGGATCGTGTTTCCATACAGATTCTGTTCTGTTGTCATGAATCTTCTGTCACAACATCTTGGCAGCTGAGACGTTGTTCTCATTATCAGAGGCGTAAGTCCATTCAAACGAGCCTCCTGTGCGGCACAGTGCTTGACAAACAATATTTGACATGATCTGTTGCTTTTATGGGTGATTTCTGTGTGCTGATCCGACATGGACCAGTTTCTATCGTTACATCATGGAAAAACAAAAGCTGTGTACACACAAAGTCCCTTTAAGACAAGTCATTTCACTCTTCATGCCTCTCGGGCATCCTGGGCATCATGCATCTCTTTGAATGGAGAAACATCAAATTCTCCAAAACTGTTCACCAACCTTATGATTAAATTACATATTTGAAATCACCAATGAAATCTAACAAAACCGGCTCATAAATTTAGTTTCTAAACGCTCGAATCATGACAAAAAAAAAGTATTTTTCAGGCTGGATCAAGCTAATGCGCATGCGCAGACCTAAATATGCGTCTCTTCGGAGGCGTGCGTCTGACTGTTTCTATAGAAACCGGTGATTCTAACGGCCGCTGAAGTGACACGATGACTTTACCAGTCGGCGATTGGCTCTTATTTAGAAGGCGGGACTTATTTCGGGACTTGTCTGTCTATCTGTCTGTCTGTCTGTCTATCTATCTATCTATCTATCTATCTATCTATCTATCTATCTATCTATCTATCTATCTATCTATCTGTATGACTATCAATCTATCTATCTATCTATCTATCTATCTATCTATCTATCTATCTATCTATCTATCTATCTATCTATCTGTATGACTATCTATCTATCTATCTATCTATCTATCTATCTATCTATCTATCTATCTGTATGACTATCTATCTATCTATCTGTCTGTATGACTATCTATCTATCTATCTATCTATCTATCTATCTATCTGTATGACTATCTATATATCTATCTATCTATCTATCTATCTATCTATCTATCTATCTATCTATCTATCTATCTATCTATCTATCTATCTATCTATCTATCTATCTATCTGTCTGTCTGTATGACTATCTATCTATCTATCTATCTATCTATCTATCTATCTATCTATCTATCTATCTATCTATCTATCTATCTGTCTGTCTGTCTGTATGACTATCTATCTATCTGTCTGTATGACTATCTATCTATCCATCTATCTATCTATCTATCTATCTATCTATCTATCTATCTATCTATCTATCTATCTATCTATCTATCTATCTATCTATCTATCTATCTATCTGTCTGTCTGTATGACTATCTATCTATCTATCTATCTATCTATCTATCTATCTATCTATCTATCTATCTATCTATCTATCTATCTATCTATCTATCTATCTATCTATCTATCTGTCTGTATGACTATCTATCTATCTATCTATCTATCTATCTATCTATCTATCTATCTATCTATCTATCTATCTATCTATCTATCTATCTATCTATCTATCTATCTGTCTGTCTGTCTGTCTGTATGACTATCTATCTATCTATCTATCTATCTATCTATCTATCTATCTATCTATCTATCTATCTATCTATCTATCTATCTATCTATCTATCTGTCTGTATGACTATCTATCTATCTATCTATCTATCTATCTATCTATCTATCTATCTATCTATCTATCTATCTATCTATCTGTCTGTCTGTCTGTCTGTCTGTATGACTATCTATCTATCTATCTATCTATCTATCTATCTATCTATCTATCTATCTGTCTGTATGACTATCTATCTATCTATCTATCTATCTATCTATCTATCTATCTATCTATCTATCTATCTATCTATCTATCTATCTATCTGTCTGTCTGTCTGTCTGTCTGTCTGTATGACTATCTATCTATCTATCTATCTATCTATCTATCTATCTGTCTGTCTGTCTGTCTGTCTGTCTGTATGACTATCTATCTATCTATCTATCTATCTATCTATCTATCTATCTATCTATCTATCTATCTATCTATCTATCTATCTATCTGTCTGTATGACTATCTATCTATCTATCTATCTATCTATCTATCTATCTATCTATCTATCTATCTATCTATCTATCTGTCTGTCTGTCTGTCTGTCTGTCTGTCTGTCTGTCTATCTGTCTGTATGACTGTCTGTCTATCTACACCGCATTCCAAATTATTATGCAAGAGACAAATCAGTAAGATTTCTGTACAATAAACATTCAGATTTTAGTTTTTCTAAGAAAATGTGTGTTTGTTTATTTATCCATGTCTTTTTAGATAACTGGTATCAATCTCAGACTAAATAATTTGCCAGATCTATGGAAACCCTACTTAGAGGTTGTTCCACATTATTAAGCAAGTCACAGTTCTCATGCAATATGAGGAGGAAGAAAGATCTTTCTGAAGATGAAAAGCATGAAATGGTGCAATATTGTGCAAAAGGCATGAAAACAACTAATATTGTGTGAAACTGAATGGAGATTATCAAATTATCATAATATTTGTCAGTGATTTAGAGCACAGCAGAACTCGGTCAGATAAAGGCTTATTGATGAAAGTTCCTATCAAAAAAAATGTATTGTATTAAAAGGGCAGCTATAAAAAAGCCAGTGTTGAGCAGCAAACAGGTATTTGAAGCTTCTGGAGTCTCTGGAGTCTCAAGAAGCTCTCCATGCAGGCTGGCTGTTGTGCGTAAAGATGCATTTTAGACATCACTAACCAAACCTCACAAAGAGAAACATTAACAGTGGGTGTAGAAATACATGAAGACTCATTTTTAAATAGTTTTATTCACTGACTAATGCCGTACTACAATGGATGGTCTAAATGGATGGATTCCTGGACGGTTGGTGAATGACCACCACGTTCCAATAAGACTGCGACAGCAAGGAGCTGGTGGGTGATGATTTGGGCTGGAATACTGGGAAGTGAGATGGAGGGTATTAAAATGACTTTTGCAAGATATGTGGAGTTCATAACTGGCCATTTTCAGCTATGGTATAAAAAGGAGGATAGTGCATAGTACAATGCACTATCCCATGCTGCAAAAATACACCACAGCAATAAAACTGTTTGAAAATGTATTTCTACACCCACTGTTAATGTTTCTCTTTGTGAGGTTTGGTTAGTGATGTCTAAAATGCATCTTTACGCACAACTGTCAGCCTGATGGAGAGCTTCTTGAGACTCCAGAGACACCAGCAGCTTCAAATACCTGTTTGCTGCTCAACACTGGCTTTTTTATAGCTGCCCTTTTAATACAATTAATTTTTTTGACAGGAACTTTCCTCAATAAGCCTTTATCTGACCGAGTTCTGCTGTTCTCTAAATCACTCACAAATCTTATGATAATTCGATAATCTCCATTCAGTTTCACACAATATTAGTTGTTTTCATGCCTTTTGCACAATATTGCACCATTTCATGCATTTCACCTTCAGAAAGATCTTTCTACCTCCCCATATTGCATGAGAACTGTGACTTGCTTAATAATGTGGAACAACCTGTCTGTCTGTATGACTATCTATCTATCTATCTATCTATCTATCTATCTATCTATCTATCTATCTATCTATCTATCTATCTATCTATCTATCTATCTATCTATCTATCTATCTATCTATCTATCTATCTATCTATCTCTCTGTCACAGTGCAGGAACCAGTGTTCTTTTCTCCAGTGGTGTGTAAAGGCGAGGCATGAGGCTGATCTTTCATGTTCCCCATAATGCCTCCTCTCTAGTTATGGCGCTCATGTAAATACACACATTTTAACCGGTGCAGAAAGGACGGTGCGTCTGTTCAGAAGCAAAAATAAGTCTTAGCGTGCCGCTGTGACCCTGAGGGCAATTATTCCTCTCTGCTCTCTAATGGAGGCCGGACACTGATGGTGCAGAGGAGGAGACGCCTGCCAATCACAACACGGACAAATAGCACTAAGAGCGTCCATTTGCACACCGAGCCCTGGATGAAGCTTGAAATGGTGTCATTTCCTTTTCAACAAGGATGGCGGTCTGTGTTTTTATGGCGACGTCTCTCTCTCTACTTTTAGCCCGGCGTTCCCTTCATTTCTCCCTCAAAGCGAAATAAACGGCAGCCCCTGTGAAGTCGAGCGGAAAAGTGCCACTGATGGAGGGAAATGCAAATTGCTGCACTTAAAAAAGGGCCGGCGCTGAAGTTTGACGGCGAGCGTTTCCCGCGCAGCCTCCTGATTATATTTCCCAGAAAGGTGTCGTTCGGGAGCATGATTTACATTAGACGTTATGCGTATGTCAGGATCGACAGCCCGTGGAATGATTGTCGTTTTAAGACGGTTTGATGAGGTTCTTCTTACCTGAATTAATGACTGAACACATCCTCCACCAAAAACACAAATACAGTCGATCACGCACGACTTCTGACAGTTTTATCGAGCAATTAATGCTACCGCAAAGTGTGAAAGCATCACAGCCGAACACCTTCTGTCTGTTGTTCTGGTAAATGACATGCTAATGAAAGCTTTCAAATAATCTGTGTATTTCCAGCGACTGACTTCAGTGAAGAAGACAAAGAACTGCTGCAAACTCCCCAACCTTCACTCACACTTTCATTTAATGGCTGATTTCATGATTATTGACTTCATGCAATTAAATAAAACTGCAGTGCTGTTTGACGGGTTTTCTGGATTGTTAAAACACGGATTCTGCTAAACATAACTCTTCAAAGAGGCATTTCTCAAAACTATGAACTTTACATGCACAGTCATGTCAGTCTAAAGGGAGAGTTCGACCAGTCAAGAGAATTTCAAGAGAGAACCATCGAAATATAGTGTAAATGTCTGTCATTATTGACTTTCTCTCTCATGTCAGCCCAAACCAGCAGGCCATTTTTTTTTAAATAAACATGATGCATGACAGAAACTTCGAGGGATGATTATTTAACTGTGGTCCGTCTTTCACAAACAATAGAGTCTGATTCATATGCACTATTTTCTGCTTTTGTGTTTCATATACAAAATAAGGCTTTGGGATGAGTTTGATTTGGGAAATAGTTGATGTTTGTAGCTGGATGATCTGCCGTTCTTTGTCACTGGTCTCCAATCAGGCCTCCGATTCTCTAACTCAAGGCAGCAGTTCAATCCCAGGCTTTTATCCTGCAGTTTTCAGAGGAACGCACAGGCCTCATGACGCCACAGTCTTCTTAATGCATGTGGCACACTGTGTCCAGCCATCACCGATTAGCATGACAGTCACCCGTCACGGCCTCACCATACCCCCCTCGACCCATGCCGAATGAAGCTTCCTCTTTCTGCTCCGACACGTCCAGCCTCTTCAGCTTCACCTTCCACACGCGCTTTTAAATCTGAGCTGACAGCGCGTTTTACTAAATACTGTCAGCTGTTTTGTTTGGCTGCTAATTCAGTGGCCACTTTCAATTAGTTTTTATCTCATGCAAAACAATGCAGAGAAGTTCCTCAAGACCATTGATTTTACTTCACAAACTGCAGCTTTAAAAAGTCAAGAGAGGGTGTGCGGCGTGTCACATTGTTTTGATAGCAGCTCAAAACACCTTCTGATTCTTTCACCCCCCTGTTGTGTGTGTTTTTTTTTTTTTTTATTTGGGTCCAACTCTTGTTCCGGGTCAGTTTGACCTGTATTGGTTTCCATGCAATTGGAATTCATTCTTAATTGGCTTTTAATCCAACAACAGAAATACGTAGAGAATCTCAGAAGAAACAAACACTTTACACACGTAACGTTAAAGGTGCAGTATGTAATAATTTTGTCCGCTAGAGGTCGCTAGAATCCTATTTAAAACAAAGCTTGATGACGCCAAGTTTGAGAGCGAAATCTTGGGACATGTGGTCTTCACCTCAACGGATAGTGCAAAATAATTGGGATTGGACTCGGGAAGAAATCATGTTCATGGATGTGATTATTGACGTTACTGTAGTGTGAAGCAGAGCAGGAGCGAGTGTTGTGGAGCTGAACGAGGAGCTGGAGCGATTGATCAACACACGCCACACGAGCAGCGGGACTTTTATTATGACACAGTCACCACCGGCGCCGCTTCCGCTTTTCCGGTCATGAGTATGAGGAAACGCAGCTCTGTTTATCATATTAGAGACATTTGAGAGTGTTGAAAATGATGTTATAACGTTACTCTGTGCGTTCGCTCGGCGGCTGCTGTGAGACACTGTTACACACTGCAGTAAGATAGATCCATTTTACAATATCAGATTAAATGCTGGATGATTGTGTTGATAAATGACATGCAATTAATTAAAAAACGTATTGTATGATAGAGAAAATGCTGTATTACTGTTAATAAAAATAAAGTTGCATCTGATTATGCTATGTTAGCTACTTCACAAAATATTGTTTTTCTCTGAGGCATGGTAAAGCATGAGACTCGCAAAAAATCAAGAAAATTAGATTTAATCAATAAGACTAAACATGTTGAGCTATATAACAATAATTAGTTTTCTGTCTATAAATATATCAAAACAGATGTTTCCTTGTCTATTAAAAGCATCTTTGGTGTTTCTATGGTTTCTACAAAATAAAACCGGAAACCGAGGGTAACGCGGGTATGACTTGGTTAAAATTGCAATTTTCTCATGATTTACAAATAGTTGAAAACATTTGGGATATTATAAGTACTCAAGTGAACAAAATATATAACACTGGCATAGTGGTTTTTGGATATTTTGCTGCAAAAATATTACATATTGCACCTTTAACAAAATACAGACAAAGAACAGAGCAAAACTAGTGTTAGATTGCCAGACTCCCATGCTGGCGGACTTTGGTTCGAGCCCCGCTTAGAGTGGGTGGTTCGAACTGAAGGGGTTACATTGGTGCCGTGACCCAGATGGGAGTGAGGTTTAGGCCAGTAAGAGCTGTGTGTGTAAACCTCACTCCCCTAATCTCAAGAGGTGATCTAGCGACTGACGCTAGAGACTGTTGTTTAGCCTCCTTGTTAGAGCGCCTGACTCCCAAGCCGGCAGACTTGGATTCGAGCCCCGCTTAGAGCGGGCGGTTCAAACAGGAGGGGTTACAGTTGCACAGACATAAAATTTAGGGGAAAAAAGCACTGGTTCAAATAACAACTCGTAAGTGTAAATATATAGAAAAATGTATTTATTTTCGATCTTTGCTATATTTTAAACGGTTGATTTTTTGGCAAATTGCATGGAAACCAATGGGGGGTCAATTGGTACAGCCTTTCCAAAACACAGCTATGAGTCGAAAATTTCTGTGCACATTCATGACCCCTAAATGAAAAATATTCACCAAATTTCAAGAAGAAATCACTCGCTGATATTTGCTTCTCTTTAATCACACGTTTCCATTGTGTTCCTGTGTGGGAAACGCCTTTTCCTCTCTTCTTAGATTACAAGCTGCCGCTGAAACCCTCCAGCGCTATAATCCAGGAGGAAGTGACGATCCGGCCATTTATCGGCACAGAAACAGAGAAACAGGAATTCTTTTAGCATCTGCAAATGCAATATAAGCCTCTTACAGCATCATCATTTGTTTGGGTTGTTGTTTAGGTTAGCGTTTGTTCTGCGGATATTTAATCCAGGAGAAGTAAACTTATTTGGATGCTTAGAGGATTAATGAAACACAGTGATAACGTGTCTATTTCAGTGACTGTTTATTTCATTGAATGCGGCTCATATCAGCGGCGGCTGCGCAATCGACGGAGGTGAAGGTGTTTGTGCGACGGTTCACAATGAGGCTGGTTTCTGTCTGCGGCTGATAGGAGCGAAGAGGAAGCCGACGCTCGGCCCAGACTACACAACACTATCACTACCGCTCTTATCTGCGCTAATGCCTTTGAGCTTCCATAACAGCAATTAGCATTTTCTTCCTCTCCTGTGAAATTCACAAAGGAACGAGAAGCAGAAGAGGAAGATGGCTGTTCAGAATGCCACGTCATGCTATTTTGCTGATGCAATATCATCTCAATCAAAGCCTGTTGTGTCTGAGAGCGCCACATGATGCTGATTCCTCACAGTGTGTTTGTGGAGCGTCCGGCCAAAGAAAATAGACTCTTATAATCAGTGAAAAATGGTCCTCAGACTATCACACTGAAACAACATCCCTTGTGATATCAGAAAAAGTATAATAAAGTTCCTTCAGAGAAAATAGATTTTTAGTGATTAAAACCTTTTAGCAATGTGTAAACTATGAGAGGTCTGCAGTAGCACATGCCATCACTAGGTGGTGTGATTAAAGCCATAATAAATATAATGTGGCTCTGCTGATGACAAACACACCTGAAGATCCACCAATCACACGCTGTTACCGTGGAAACAGGAATGTCAGCAAAAGTGCTCGGCAACGACTAAACCACTGCAGATAAAGTGAGTCGGTTTCTGATACGCTCTCAAATATATTGTTTTAATATCTATAACTGATCACTGTAAGCCAATAGTTTTATATTGTACTGTCATTTCAATCTTGTAATCAATTGATTTGTTGTGTTGCGATTCGTTTCACAGCTGTCTTTACTGAAGAGTCTTTCTTTCCCTCTGAAAAAGTCTATGGTAGAAATGCCGAGGCCACTGAAGAAGTGTGCGTTTGCTGGTATCGCTCTGTTATCAGCAGTGACACACCTTTCATTGTTCATTCAGTCAACAGCCCATTTGACGGGCTAAAATAAGACTGTTTCCTCTCAGTTATAGTGAACTTGAGGCCTAATAAACCTCAAACTATGATGTTTGTGCAGATACTATGTGATAATTTTGACTCAATTAAAAGTACATAGACAAAAAAACAATGATGTTTAAAAACTTTTTTTTTTTTTTTTGATGCAAAGAAACCTGTCAAAAATCACTCTTTTCTCGTTGAATTGGATGGACTACTTTTATGATTCTTTTTTTGTAATTTTGTGGTTTTTTTTGTCAGATTTGTGACTTGACAACCCTCTGCTTCCCATTCACATTCAAATGCATGAACATTTTTCCAAACATCTTTTGTGATCCACTGAAGGAAGTCATGCAGGTTTGGAATCACAGAGGTGGAAAATTATGACATATTTATTTTTCGATTAACTATTCTCTCTCTCTGTGTGTGTGTGTGTGTGTGTGTGTGTGTGTGTGTGCTGTGTCTGAACACCGTAAGGTGAGGACACAGTGACATTCTGACAGTAGCGAGGGGTGATCGTCCCCCCATTGGGCCCCGGGGCATTTCAATTGGCCCACTTCCGAACTGTAATTTTTTCAAATTGCTTTGAGACGCCGGGCTCTCTTAAAGAAATCAATGCAGATGTAATAATATCTGTAATTGTCTGCCACGCTCCAGGGACACCATAAAAGCCCGGGATCAATGCAGGGAAGCTGTGAGGGTTAATTCTGTCTTTTTTTTTTCTCTTTAATGACAGCAACACGAGGGCTGAGGTGCAACTTTTCACAATTTCTATTGTCTTGGAGCTGCTTAATTGCACCGAACGCAGGTAGTTGAGTCCTCACATCTGGAGAGCCCTTGATTCTTGATGTATCCGGTCACAAAGCTTTATCTCACGTGCCTGCTTTAGGTAAACGTGAACGGTGAAGGCAAACCTAATGACCAATCAAACGCTCAGACCCAGTGGGAGTGAACTGTGACTGTCGCCCTCACTTAGAAACCCTGTGAAGACGGGTGGCTCTGCCCGCAGGTGCCTGCGTGACCTTTGTAGCGTGCCGTCTGGAGCTCCCTTGAGACGTGTTAGGAACCAGGGGTAAAAGTTCACAGGTATTACCCTCTCAGGGTCAACATGGCCTTTGACTAATTACCTCATTAAACCTCGTGCCAATACTCTCTGGCCGAGCGCCGTGACTCGGGTCTGTTGTGAGGAACCTCTGAGTGACCTGCGGATAAAGTGCCCAAGTGTGAGGATTGAGCTTGACTTTGACTCGAGGTTGAGGTCACCTCAGAGAATCACACACATTTGCCTTCTTATGGACACAAATCTCTTAAAAGTAAAGTTTTTTTAATTGGCATCTGTGGTTCCATGAAGATCCTTCATTTCCAGGTTCTTTATAGTGGAAGATTCTTTAGATCAGGGTTATTCAATTAAAGTTCCAAGAGGTCCGGTCACTATATTTTCTTTCCTGGCAGAGGTCTGTATATGTATATAAAGGAATTGTTGTTTTAAACCAATTGTTGGGTTAAATAACTCAACTATTGTTTAAAAATGACTATATGGCTGACTTAAAATGAACCCAAAATAGGTTGGAAATTAAAATCAAACATATAATTACTAGAGGCAATAATAATAATCAAACTGTGAACATTTATTAATAAGCAATTCAATAAATGTTTATTATAATTATTATTTATTAAATGTATTCATAAATGTTCATTTATTAAACATATCAAGATAATGAGTGCAGCGCTGAAAAGGGGCGGGGCTACATAAGGTCTATAGCTAGTTATTTTTATCTATGACATATATCATATGACATTTTTTAAACATATTAATAAATGTTAATTTCCAACATACATTGGGTTCATTTTAAGCAAGCAATACAGTAATTTTTAAACAATAGTTGAGTAAAATAAAACTACCCAACTGCTGGGTTTGCCGATTTTTAACCCAACTTGGGTTATTTTTAACCCAGCATTTTTTAGAGTGCAGCTGAGCCAAATTATGCTAGATATGAATTTTAAAATGTAACATCAGATGTTTTATGAAGCTATTATTATTTTTACATTAAGACACATATGTAAGGCAGAAGGCCATGTGACAGAAAAGATCCTGTTCCTCTTGAAGTCTGGACCATTTTTATATTTTGCTTAAATTAAGTACCTCAAAACAAAGAAACAATGTACATAATACTAAAAATGCCCTCATCATGAGCAAAAAACAAAGTTAAACTAGTTATTTCAAAATGTATGTTGTCTTTCCTTACTATTTGCAAGTAATTTTCACAGTTATAACAATTGTTTATTTTGACATGCTCTTAAAATGCTGATTAATAATGCTAAATATACATGAAAAAACCTCTTGTCACAAACCTGGTTTGAGTGGTCTGAGTCATATATGTCAGATAAAAATAACTAGCCTTATGTAGCTCCACCCCTTTTCAGCACTGCACTCGTTGTCTTTTGTCTTCCGGCTTGTATTTTCACAGCGATCTTACGTATTTATGAACTGCTTGATTTAAATCTACTGACATTTGTTAAGACATCTGCTTTAAATATTACAATGCTCACGATAACTTTCGTTAACTCTACAACAAGTACATCCACTTCACCAGCTAATTATCCTTTGACAGCAATGCCATAGAAATGCTACCGCAAAAACAAATCTTACCGGAAGTTCAAAGACAATATTATAAAGATGATGCATAAGGTCTATATTTGCAGCATTGTTGTTATCTGCAGTGTTTTAGCGTCTTTAGCGAGAGAGACACTGCACATGGAACGGAAAGAGCTTAAATTAAGTGCTTTTGCCTCTAGATGAAAATATTAGAGGATACAGTGCCAAAAGATCATTACCATAAACGACCCTGAGCGCTTGTTTTGACACGCTGCTCACTTTAACTAGAAACTGTAAAATGGTGCTACAGTTGTCAAGTCTCGCGCTCCGGGTCCGGACCCGGGCTTGGTTCCAACCGGACCACGATACATGTCAACAGTAGCACAATTTTACTATCCGCCATTTGAATGTTCAGCACACTAAGAAACACCGGTTCTTTGGGGAACCATAAACGGTTCTTCTACGCCATTGCTGCAAGCATTTATTGGAGCCAAAGAATGAACAACTGATAATTCATTAGTTTGCATGCATGGATAGAAAGGATAAAGTAAGTGGACAGAAATAAAGGTGTAGCTTTGCTGGTGGAGGGATTCAGGGAGAACCTTTGTGTTAGTGATATAGGCAGCTGTTTGATTGACAGGATTAGTTGATCAAGCTCCTCCCAGAGGGTTACTCAACTATAGGCCCTGTAGAGTTGAACCACTCCAGAACCAGCTAATCAATGTCTTCAGGATTACTAGAACGTCCCAGTTTGATCAGGGACTGAGCAAAACTCTGCAAGCACCAATTAATATAATCAGTTTTCATATTCAAGCTGAGCAAATGCTTGCAGCTTGATTGAGACTGAGATGTTTTCAGCGTTACGGTCGTTCAAGGCTTTTCACCTCCCCTCTGAGACCGGCATATGTTTTTTTATATGCATGTGCTTTTCCACGGTGTCTTTTTATGCCTTATTATCAATTATCAGCGTGATGGATATTCTCTCATCATGGCTTCAGTTCATTAATGTTGTTTACAGTCATTGTTTGAGAGTCAACGCTTTTCTCCTTCCTCTTTTGCTCTGAAATTAATTAATGTTTATATTTGAGAGCGTTAATATTGTCTGGTGTTTCCGAGACATTGTAATTCCTCCATGAAAAATTCTCCAATTACCATAAAACGTATGAATGATAATTATGGAACAATGTAATGTCAATGGTTCCCTGATTAATCCCTGAGAACACAGCCAAATGGTGTATGCAGTGGCTTACTAATTGATAAGCCATTTCATTTATTCTTAATTACTGGGAGACCCATTTTCTGATTATACGTCCAAGCGCACTTATCCATCCGGGCTGATGCGTGCACCGTATTAAGCCATCTTCCTCTTCCTCCCGCTGCACTTTTGAAGGCGTTCAGCCCCCATTACTCAAACACGCCGCTGCAAAGTTTCACCCTTGAAACCCAGCGTGAGGAAGAAAACCGACATCATTATCTGAGGCTGGAAGAGCGTCGGCAGAGCTCATCGCTCCTTCCGAAGGTCCTGCCGTGCAGGTGCGAGGCTGGGATCGCATCAAGCTCGTCGTCTCGGCGTGTCAAAACAGGCCGATCGGCCTCAGCGCTCCTCACAGTGTTTGTGTGCTGATTATCCCGGGGCTGAATTCTTCATTTGGTCACACTGCTGCTCCTGAATGGTCACCTTTGAGAAGATTAACCCCTTCATTAAAAACGCCTGAGCGGGGTCACTCCACTGCCTGCCTTTGATCTACCAGCTATGGAGAAATTATTAGCAATTTCTAAGCCCTGCCATGTGATTTGTTTTTGTAAATTTGTAGAAATGATTTCTAATCCTATTATGTGTCCCGGGGGTGAAGCTGCATTAAGTATACGGGGGCAGCACTGATAACGGACGGGACTCTGAGGACACCGACCCTACAGTCTTCAGGTGAATCGACGTCGCCTCAGCCCGGAGCTAATGTTGGGAACTCCTCGGTGCGGGACACTCGTGTGGGCAATCTGGAAGCAATGCATATCCAGGAGGAAAAAATAATTTGCAATTTCTACACCTCCAATCTTCTTTTCAGGGCCCGAGACTTCACAGAACAAAAGTCAGCGCCTCAGTCTAAATCTTGTCTGACAATGCGTAGCAGCCCGTGCTATTTTAGGCCCTTTGTGGTGCCAATCTCCCATCTCTCCTGTGACATTTTTCCAAAGAAAAAGTAGATTTCCTAGAGACTCTGCCCTTTGAAACTTCCACAGTGTGTTCTGGCACATTCAGGGTCCTTCCCTGCGAGTTCCTCAACATGCCACAAAAATGAGAAAAATGGCATTTTTATGCATAAACGCACTGCGCTAAAATCAACGGGAAAGAGATTTTCCGCAAATCGTGTCATTTTGATTTACATAAAAAGGAAAGGGTATTTTTAACTTGCAATTTTCAGACACAAGCGCTTCAAATTGTAATGTCACTCTGCTGATATAATCGTGCCTCTAAAGCCTTTTGATAAAAATGTTTTGTGGGCGAGAGGGAATATTATTTTTACTCACTATTTACTCTGTTGTCAGTGATGAACGCAAGATGTCGGATTCAAGACTTTGCCTTCATTAGCACCTCTTGCGAATCCCGTCCGGTCTGACCGTACAGTCGGCTTTCTGTCAGAGACCGCGGCGTCCGCGTAACTTTCCTTCAGCAGTCGAGCGGCTCTTGGAGTTGGCAAAGACCGAACATCACATTAATTTGCCACAGAGGATTTGGATATCACGCCATGTCATTATTCAGCCAAATGAAAAGAGGGGGGAAAGTCGCTCTAAATAACACACTTCTAATTGGCTGTGTTTTGCGGTTAATTTCCATAAAAAGGCTGAGAGCAGCCCACCTCTCCTGGCAGGGTTTGGAGCTCTGGCTCTTTTCTCCATTAATCAGGGAAATACTCGTTCTGCTCGAGCCTCGGAGGGCAACGGGTCACGCTGTTAAATAGGAAGGGACTGACACTATATCTTCTCCAGAGCACTGTAATTGTATAGGTGTAAATTACTGTTAGAAATGCTCGGGCAAGTTTGCAGAAATGGAAGGGCTCTCACTGTGAAGAGTTTTTAAAAAAGATGGAAGAACATAGTGTGATTTAGCGTCTAATAAGGCTTCAATGTAAGACCATGCATTTGTGAAGCGCTAATTATACATACATGTTTTCGTCTCAGAGACTAATATAACTGTACAAAAACACACGGCATCAGAAAGGAGAGTGGTTTCCAACCGCTGCAGCATTGATGCTGGTCCATGAGTGTATAAGTGCATTCCTTCACACCGCGCATTGTGTTTCTCAGGCTCTGGTCAGCAGTCCTTTAACAGCGCGGTGGGAAGCTGCTCTTTGTGATGGCGGCATTCAGACCGCTACTGTACCGGCGCTGCGGTGGAGCCCGTAATGCACCGTGCACGACCCTGCTGCTGTGATTTTCCGGCTGTCATTTAGTTCTGGGTGCTGAGGGCCACTGAATAAAGGTGGTCTTAACAGAGCGGCCCCCTCCCTCCAGGCCCTGGGCATTACTGGATTAATTTGGTTTGCGTGGACTCAAGCTAGTGGTTAGTATCCCAGCCTTATCGTCTTTTAAAGCCTCCTCTGAGAGCGTAAGATACTTTATGTGATAGCTGCTGAATTATTTCATAGGCTGGATTTAACATCACACATAATACATTCAATCTTTCCGTTTCCCAAGAACAATTTCAACAAGAAGCTTACAGTAAGCGGGCATTAAAATGAACACTTATATTTTCAGTCCGGCCATCAAGCGTCAGCATGAAGGGGGGAAAAGTTAATAATCTCATTTCATTTTCAGCGATTGCAGTGTTGACTGTGTTCGCCGTGCTCGACCAAAATTACTGTTCACAGAGAGTGCCCAACAGGCAAAGACAGTCAAAGCCATCGCTGCCTCACAAAGATGATTATTTGTTTAGTAAAGCAGCCATGTTGGACTGTTCTCCCACCGGTCCACTTTAGAGCTTCCTAGACGGAGAGCAGAAAGATGGAACTGCCAAGTGAAGCTTTATGAGGACAATTTAACATAATGGTCAAATAAATACTGGTGTTAAAAACACGCCATTCCAGCCATTACCATATATCTGACTGACGTCTTCACTGCGTTCCACTGATTTCACTATGTTTGTCTAAAATGGCTGTAAAAATGCTTTTGTCTTGCAAACAGTGATACTGAATCCTCATGTCCAGTTTTCAACACTCTAAAAAATCTTAGGTTATTTTTATAAGTCTTTTATAAGTATTTTTATAAGTCCTGGGTTGAGTTTGGGGTTTGGGTCTTTTTTTTTTTTTTTGGTAAATTTATTTTCAGTGTTTGGGCAGTTTTTGTGTAACTCAGATCCTGGGTCAGACGTAACAACCCAGCGTTTGGGTAGTTTTGTGTTACCCAGATCCTGGGTCAGCTGTAACAACCCAGTGTTTGGGTAGTTTTTGCTTTACCCAAATCCTGGGTCAGATGTAACAACCCAGCGTTTGGGTAGTTTTGTGTTACCCAGATCCTGGGTCAGCTGTAACAACCCAGTGTTTGGGCAGTTTTTGTGTAACTCAGATCCTGGGTCAGACGTAACAACCCAGTGTTTGGGCAGTTTTTGTGTAACTCAGATCCTGGGTCAGACGTAACAACCCAGTGTTATAGTAGTTTTTGCTTTACCCAAATCCTGGGTCAGCTGTAACAACCCAGTGTTTGGGTAGTTTTTGCTTTACCCACATCCTGGGTCAGACGTAACAACCCAGTGTTTGGGTAGTTTTGTGTTACCCACATCCTGGGTCAGCTGTAACAACCCAGTGTTTGGGTAGTTTTTGCTTTACCCAAATTCTGGGTCAGATGTAACAACCCAGTGTTTGGGTAGTTTTTGCATTACCCAGATCCTGGGTCAGACGTAACAACCCAGTGTTTTGGTAGTTTTTGTGTTACTCAGATCCTGGGTCAGACATAACCCAGTATTTGGGTAGTTTTTGTGTTACTCAGATCCTGGGTCAGACGTAACAACCCAGCATTTGGGTAGTTTTTGCATTACCCAGATCCTGGGTCAGACGTAACAACCCAGTGTTTTGGTAGTTTTTGTGTTACTCAGATCCTGGGTCAGACGTAACAACCCAGTGTTTTGGTAGTTTTTGTGTTACTCAGATCCTGGGACAGACGTAACAACCCAGCATTTGGGTAGTTTTGTGTTACCCAGATCCTGGGTCAGGCGTAACAACCCAGTGTTTGGGTAGTTTTGTGTTACCCACATCCTGGGTCAGACGTAACAACCCAGTGTTTGGGTAGTTTTTGCATTACCCAGATCCTGGGTCAGACGTAACAACCCAGGGGTTCAGTTATTTATCAGGGGCTTTTTGCGCCCCCTTCAGGAGACAGCAGTGCATCTCTGTCAAATTGCTGCATGTCTTCGGTAAAATACAGCTTTGTGTATGTTTTATTTGATCTAAAAAATTTTTATTGTTCTGTATATCATTTAATTTTATGCAAATCAACATATAGGGGCGCGATGTGAGTCACCTAAACGAGTGTCGCATCTTGTCTTTTCACGTGATGGAAATGCCTGATGCCTTGCATTTTATGATTTTATTCAAAAAGATACAGAATATAAATATTTAGGATGTTAAAATATGTTCTCAGAACTGTACACTGTTTGTTTATGGACAGGTTATGGAGTCAGTCACAGCATTTTTCGGCTACGAGTGAAACGCAGGATGGCAGTCTGAAGTTAGCATTTCCACCACCAAACGCGAGCCATCTCTGGCATGAGATCAAGCGCCATTATGGTGGAAACAGGACTGTATAAAAAATGATATAAAATATGCTATACTCATAAATAAAGGAATTATCATGCAAACCAGTGGTTGTTCATTAATTAATGTAAAAAATAAATAAATACATAAAAAGCTAGTATTAAAGAAAAAAATGAATCAATCCATTATGTGGGGTTAAATAAACAGCTCAATTTTCTGGGTAAAATTAACCCAACATGTGTTCTGTCCTATATTTACCCAGCCCAACTCAAATAGTGTTGTTTTTAACCTAGTGTTTTTTGAGTGAACATTCTACATAAACTATTAGATGGCATTGATATAATGTTTACACTGGGGATGTTCAGTAAAGAGATTATGAGATCGGCACTTACGCTTTTCAGATCACTGATAAAGTATGATTATCACACAAACTCTTTCTTGTTCTTATCGGGAAGTTATTTTGACTTTCTCTGCTCTCATTGGCTGCTGTGTGTGTCACCTGACAGGTGTGCTCGCTGTTCTATTGGTTGAGTAACTGAATGCTTGCCCAGTTCATAATAACATGCACCATTTCATTGTGTTTGTCTTACTAAAGGTTCTCTGAGGTTGTGTGTTTTGTGAGGCCATCATCAGACAGTCCAAACCTGAGACTGCTGAAGACATCAGAGGCTCAACCCATTCCTCAAAGCCCTCCTTTTCTAGTGGCGGGTCTAATTTACGAGTGCGAACGATGCCAACTCGCTCTCTGAGGAGGGCCAATTTTAACACCTCAAATGCTTTAATGCATCCCAGCTGACCTTAATTATAAAAACACAGAGCTCGCACACTCCGAGCGCCTGGGTACCTGCCGCAAGCTCCTCTGGAACACGCTCAATGTTAATAGCTGCATCCTGTGAAGAAATCAATAAGACTAGAAAGGGTGAAATCACAGTATCTAGACACCCTCTGCCCTTCCTCAGAGGAACGTGTCTCGTAGAGTCCGATCCAAACAGGCGCCATGTGTCGATTACACCTGCCCGAGAGGACGGATCAGCAGACCTCCAATAATCCAGCAGCAGCATCCTTCAGCGGCTAAGGACATTTGAGAATCGGCACGCTGGGCCCGTTTTAAATTGACCCATAATGTTGAGTTATTGCTCGTAAGTCCCAGGCGTGGTGTGGAACGTTCCGCCATGGCTGCGCTGATAAACTGCTCAGACAATAGATAACTTTTTATGTACCTCCTCATGCAGAGCACAAATATTATCACTAGTTCATGAATTAACTCTCATCCACTCAGCTGCAGTTAAGAGAGGCTTTAATTAAAGATCAATACTGTCGTGCCGTATATTCGGCAGGGGAGAATCCCAGGAGATCCACGCCTGTCCTTATTGAAAGGCTGCTCTACTATTTATGTATTGCAGCAAATGTTGGCATCATTATGCCAATAATGACATTGGTGTGCGCAGCTACTTCAGCGGCGCGGGTCGGCTGTATCCGTACCTGGAGAGCGGGGTGGAGCTCGATCAAAGCTCTGGCCGCTCTCCAGTCACACACCTGAGGCTTGTGTTTATGGAGCAGGAGGCAGCGAGCGCAAGTCACGGCCGCGGGCTGCTAAACTCCCCTCAGATCTGTGTAATCTGCTCGGACTGTGTTTGACAGAACAGAGATGCACCTGCTGATTCTGAAAGCCTCACTCATCTCGCCGGTACAGGGTCCCTCGCCCGCCACCCCGCAGCTAAGCTGCTTCTCCAAAGCCAAACGATTTGGTTCATGGGTTAATGAAGTCTGCTCATTGTCTTCAGTAAAGTTGCAGCCTGCTGTTGAGAAATTTGTGAGACCTGGGAAGGAAAAAAGAAAAAGCAGTGTAGTTTTGGACTGCTGTAGACGCAGCGCTCTGTATTCATGTGAAAATCGCTGACAACTAAACTTTTTTAATGGTATTACGACATGATGTTGAGATACGACTGCATCAAGTCGCTCTCATGGGATACGCTCTGTTTGTACACATTCCGGGGGTGTTTGATCCGATAGCCCACGCGACCCGCTCTTATCGACGCCGACTGGCTCCGGTTCAACCCGCCCGGGTCTCGGAGGGCCTGTTGACCGGCTCGCCCCCTCCTACCAGAGTAAGCCAGGTTAAACAGTTAAACGGCAGCAGCAAATCCCGCCTTGCCCTGTGGGAAATTTGTCTTTAATCCCAAACTTATAGGCACACAATCAAAGGCAAAAACCCTGAGCAACAAATCTGATCTCCCGACCCCCCCAAGACCGCACAATCCGCGGCCTCCTGGGAAAGCAGCGGCGGACGAGGCCGAGATGGATAAATAGCTAAATGATGAGACAGTCGGGGGACGTGGGAGCGCTGTCTGGCTACGGCCGTTCACCTCCAATTTGGCAGCCGTGCAAAGAAAGGCAATTGTGCGGCGGGTCCCGCGCGGCAGCCGGCGCGTATCATTACAGGCTCAAGTGCGGCTTCAGGAATGATTAATGACGTGTCGGGCATGAAAACAAAGCACCGAGTCCACCTGCTCCTGCAGGACAGGTAGGGAAAAGGGCACGAGCCGAATAGAAGTTCATGGAGGAACATTGAGAGAAGGTGGCATTACCTGCGTCTGTGCCATGAATAAACAATCAAACTACTTACACTGAACACATACAATGCCAGAGAGTTCACATATCTGCAGATATACACAAAGTATATCTAAGGTAAACTGCCTTTCAGATGTGTGTGTGTAGGTAATCGTCATGTGAGGTGTGAGAGTGTCTGGCCTGCAGATCTGTGTTTGTTGCATGCATGCTGCATTGCTGTGGACATGTGTGTGATGCAGTGTGAGAGGCTCTGGACTGTAATGAGGCGGTGGTGCAGACAGCTGAAGCGCAGACAGACAGCGCCATCCAGAGGACTCCTCAAGAATCACACATCTTCACGTTCATTATTCCCATTTGCCTGAGGAGCATTTGATGTGTGATGCCACAATACACACATGCACTGCAGTCTAACAGCCAATAAACCTGCTTTGCTGCAGGTTTTACACTGTTGAGACTCAACACAGTACCAAAGTCATCATACCAATGTAAACAAAATGGTTCATAAAATTAAACATGATTTTTATTAACACTACAATGAACTTTGAAGCCCCAACAATGTTCAAAATTACTAATGTGACAGACAGGAAGGGAAAACTATTTGTGCATTTTGTAAAAACAACAGCAGTCTTAACATCATATCCTGTGCAAATCACTGACTCAAACACTTCTGCGTGTAGCTTCAGTTTGCTCCATTAATGTTATATTATTTGCATTTGATTTCAGTATTTTAATATTTCTTATTTTAATTTAATTTTTATTTTGCTCTAGAAACCACTGAGAAATGACTATTTCTGATTTTAAAAAGTAATTGTATTTTGACTATTAAATGGAAGGCAAATTCATTTTTTATTTTTTTATTTTATTATTTTATTTTATATTTTTGTCTTCTTCCTCCAAGATATGTAATATCTCACTTAAAAAAATAGTGGTAGAGAAAGAAAATAAAATACAAAAACTACTTATCGAAAGATTAATAAATTACATGAAAAACTGATTTGAAAACTACATTTGTTTGATCAGAAATACAGTGAAAACAGTGAACTATTATTACAAATTAAAATAACTGTTTTCTATGTGAAAATATAGTAAAGTGTAATTTATTCCTGTTTTCAGCATCATTACTCCAGTCTTCAGTGTCACATGATCCTTCAGAAATCATTCTAATATGATGATTTGATGCTCAAGAAAGATTTCTAATAATTATCAATGTTGAAAACAGCTTTATATTTTTGTGGAAACATTGATGTTTCTTCAGGATTCTTTGATTAACAGAAAGAACAGCATTTATTTGAAATAGAAAATATTTTGTAATTCTTTACTTGATCTTTAATTGAATGCTTCCTTGCTGAATAAATTTTAATTTTATTTAAATTTTATAAATTTCATAAAAATTTTATAATTTCTAAAAAAAAAAGTTACTGACCCCAAACTTGAATAAATGTTTGTGTGAATATTTTGTGTGATCAAATCAAGGTGATTATTGATGAATCACTGACTGAAGACAGCAGCGCTTTCTTATAATCATCTCCTCCTGTGTGTTACAGTCTGCAAACATTTAAGATATATTTTGGAGACAAAACAGTTGATTCATGCAGATGCTGATACACATTTGAATAACACAATGACAGATGTTTTTTTTTTTTTTTCAGTTGAAAAGTAGTTTCAATGAAATGTCTCTTCAAAATGTGCTGTCATCTGATTCCTCAAAGTGCATCACGTGTAAACAAAAACACAACCAATGTCTTTCACCTCTTACAGTGTTTTAAAACCATAGGACACATTTTTCAATACTCATGACACTTTTTCAGAACACCTCACACAATGATCAGAGCATCAGTTTATGTGAGCTAAACTGTGAATCATTTATCATTGCTTTGGCATAAAATACATTCAATGACGATATACAAACCCGATTCCAAAAAAGTTGGGACACTGTACAAATTGTGAATAAAAACACAATGCAATGATGTGGAAGTTTCAAATTTCAATATTTTATTCAGAATACAACATAGATGACATGTCAAATGTTTAAACTGAGACAATGTATCATTTTAAGGGAAAAATAAGTTGATTTGAAATTTCATGGCATCAATACATTTAAAAAAAAGTTGGGACAAGGCCATGTTTACCACTGTGTGGCATCCCCTCTTCTTTTTATAACAGTCTGCAAACGTCTGGGGACTGAGGAGACAAGTTGCTCAAGTTTAGGAATAGGAATGTTGTCCCATTCTTGTCTAATACAGGCTTCTAGTTGCTCAACTGTCTTAGGTCTTCTTTGTCACATCTTCCTCTTTATGATGCGCCAAATGTTTTCTATGGGTGAAAGATCTGGACTGCAGGCTGGCCATTTCAGTACCCGGATCCTTCTTCTACGCAGTCATGATGTTGTAATTGATGCAGTATGTGGTCTGGCATTGTCATGTTGGAAAATGCAAGGTCTTCCCTGAAAGAGACGACGTCTGGATGGGAGCATATGTTGTTCTAGAACTTGGATATACCTTTCAGCATTGATGGTGCCTTTCCAAATGTGTAAGCTGCGCATGCCACACGCACTCATGCAACCCCATACCATCAGAGATGCAGGCTTCTGAACTGAGCGCTGATAACAACTTGGGTTGTCCTTGTCCTCTTCTGGATCATGTTTAGATATGGCTTCTTTTTTGAACTATAGAGTTTTAGCCGACAACGGTGAATGGCACGGAGGATTGTGTTCACCGACAATGTTTTCTGGAAGTATTCCTGAGCCCATGTTGTGATTTCCATTACAGTAGCATTCCTGTATGTGATGCAGTGCCGTCTAAGGGCCCGAAGATCACGGGCATCCAGTATGGTTTTCCGGCCTTGACCCTTACGCACAGAGATTGTTCCAGATTCTCTGAATCTTTGATGATATTATGCACTGTAGATGATGATAACTTCAAACTCTTTGCAATTTTTCTCTGAGAAACTCCTTTCTGATATTGCTCCACTATTTTTGGCTGCAGCATTGGGGGAATTGGTGATCCTCTGCCCATCTTGACTTCTGAGAGACACTGCCACTCTGAGAGGCTCTTTTCATTCCCAATCATGTTGCCAATTGAGCTAATAAGTTGCAAATTGGTCCTCCAGCTGTTCCTTATATGTACATTTAACTTTTCCGGCCTCTTATTGCTACCTGTCCCAACTTTTTTGGAATGTGTAACTCTCATGAAATCCAAAATGAGCCAATATTTGGCATGACATTTCAAAATGTCTCACTTTCAACATTTGATATGTTATTTATATTCTATTGTGAATAAAATATAAGTTTATGAGATTTGTAAATTATTGCATTGCTTTTTTATTCACAATTTTTACAGTGTCCCAACTTTTTTGGAATCGGGTTTATATTTTAATTTCATTTATATTAATTAATTTCTCACTTAGACACAAACACCACCAAAACTTTATGAATAGCTCTTTTCAATACTGTTAAACATAAGTTCATAACCTAACATAAAAAAATAAAAAAAAAATTTGGTTTTCATTTTCCAGGACTTTTAGTTTACATCCTGTTTCCTTTGTCCTTAGTTTCCCCCCATCATTAGTTTCCATGTTTATTCAGTGATTAGTTCACATGTTTGTATTCAGTGTGTATTTACACCCTTCAGATCCTTTTGTTTATTTGTCTGGTGTTACGTTGCTTTATCATGCCCGAATATCTGCTTTTGTTTATTTTGATTAAAGTATTACCTTATTTGTACTTTCATCATCTTCTAATATTCCCCTTTCGACTCTACATGTTACAGAACAGCAGACCCAAAGAATGAGAAGAAAGATGGAAATCGCTGCCATCAATGTGGCACCACAAATCTGCTTGGGACCACATGGAGGAGTTATTTTTGTCTTCCAAGGTGCCCGATGTTTGGAGCAGAGGTCACGTTAACCGAAAATTTTCCATCATTGACGGAATACAGGTATTTCATGCATTCTGATTTATTTACACTGTTAAAGAGTTGCATTCACATGCTAAACATGGCCAAAGTTTCAAAACACAAGTTGGACGTATGACTAACTCGGTTTAGCTTATCTATCTTGTATAAATATGATAAAACTAAAGACTTTTCAGAGATGCATTATTACTCTATATGTACTCAAGATTAACATGAGATTGGCAGAACCTGAAGAGAGGACAGTGCCAGCCATGGCCCTGGAGCCCGAGCTCCATAAGGAGTTTGACCAGGTGTGTGAGCTGGCACCACCGTGTATTGCCATGGGAAGTCTGGCAGAGTATGAGGGTATGGAGAAGGACTCTGCCCACTTCCCTCTTCAGTCCTCAGTCTCCACATCATCACCACAGTCCTCAGTCTCCTTGGCCCCACCTCCATCCCTCATCCCGTGGGCTCGCCATGGTCTCCTAAGCCATCAGAGTCATTCAGCTCCTTCAGCTCTCTGTCTACACCCTAGTCTATTCTGCCAACAGCTCCATCTCCATCTGTCATCACCATGGTCCCTTCAGCCAAGCCACCAGCATGACTCTTCCCTCCATCGACTCCGCCATGGGCTTTCACCCTGGCTGTGCTCTGGATCCCAGTTTGGCTACTCCTCCTATCAAAGCTATCTTGGATGCTTCTGCCAACGGCTTCTCCCTGGAATCTGCAACCATTTGCTCCTTCCTGGTTCCACTCATCTTCTCTCCTCATTCTCTCCTCTCCTCATTCACCATTCAGCTCATTCCTCATACTGTATGGCATAATGTGTGCAAAGAGCGCCCCCTTTATAATGACTAAAAAGCTGACATCTCAGTTCATTCTCTGTGTCATAATAAAAGTCCCGCTGTTAGTGAGGCGTTTGTTGCGCAATCGCTCCAGCGGCCTCGTTCAGCTCCCACAACACTCGCACCTGCTCTTCTTCATACTAGAGAAACGTTAATAATCGCATCCATGAACATGATTTCTGCCTGAGTCCTATCCCGATTGTTTCCAACGGCTGTGAGGTGAAGACCACATGTCCCAAGATTCCACGTGCTCAAAATTGCCGTCATCAAGCCACGCCTTTGTTTTGAATAGGCCTCCAGCGACCTCTAGCAGACATAAAATTTTACATATTGCACCTTTAAATTAGTAAGGCTTACTAATTAGTAAGGCAACTGTTGTGACATTGCACATGTAATAAGTCAAAATAAAGTGTTACCGTACATAGTACTGAACGATTTTTTATGTAAGTACATAGTAGGTACATAGACACCTGGGATTATGTATTTTATGTAAGTTGTTATATTTTTATGTCTGGTTTTGTTGATATTGTCAGAAAAAAGTAACTGCAGATGAAACATTTTAATTGTTTCTTAACAGAACATGCATTTTGTTTCTAAAACTGAAGGCCTTCCATTCTTACGACCCTTGGAGTCATCTGTGAGTCTAAGACTGCATAAGCTCACCCTTGCAAAGGTCAAAGGTCAGAGAGCTTATACTTCCACCACCCTGTGATCTGCACTGCAACTCTCAAGATGATCCAGAGCATTCAAAACACACTCCAGTCTTCCTCAGATCGCTCAAGGGCTGAAGAACTGATGGATGCTGTGACTGTTGACTCTGTGTGTGTGTGTGTGTGTGTGTGTGTGTGTGTGTGTGTGTGTGTGTGTGTGTGTGTGTGTGTGTGTGTGTGTGTGTGTGTGTGTGTGTGTGTGTGTGTGTGTGTGTGTGACTTAGCTAGAGTTTGGGGACATCTGGGGACTTACTCAGTTGGGAAAATGATTCATAAAGAAAAGTCAATCATGTTTTATGTGCTTAATTGTTTTAAAAAAGGAAGGATTAGAACTGGGTTAGTCTGTAGTCACTATCATCAGTGCACACTTCAGTGATATAATGCTGGAAAAGTACATGGAAAAGTGCTCATCAATGGCGCTTACAACCCACCAGAAACCTTCAGAGACAAACGGGACAGTCTCGGCCCACAACAACACATAAAGTACACCATTTGGCCACAAACATGCCTTGTTTTAATGTAAGAGCAGATTGATTGTGGCCATTTGTAACTTGAATGTGTTGAGGCTTCCAGTGTCATTCGCTTCAAAGTTATTTTATCTGTACAAAGTCTGTTATGCTGCTTGATACTGCAAACTGGTATTTATTATCAAATTATTTTAATTTATTACCACAATCATAAACACACTGGTTTGTAGCGCAGATGTGCAGACTGGAAGAGTTATACCTGTAGAAGTCTCGCACATTCACAGAAAAAGCTTACTGCATACACTTGCATACAAAAATATTCTCAGAACGTTTTGCTGATGTTCCCATTAAGTTATCAAAACATTATTTCAGAATGTTACCTGAACATTCAAAACATCCAGTTTTAAATGTTTTTTCTTGGATATACTGTACAAACGTTAAGGGAACATTCCATTTTACAATTATGGAAACATTATGAGAATGTTACTTTTGAGAACATTAGTAATAACATTCAAAAAACATCATGAGTGATGCATAGCCTGGTTTTGAGAACATTATTAAGATTTTGAAACAAATATTCTGTTAATGTTACTGGAGGAACCTTTGTTCGTAACTTTGAGAGAACCTTGCCAGAACATTCCCTGTTAGCTGGGTTCTGTTTTCTCAATGGTTCCATCTAATGGATAATGAGAAGATGCAGATGATCTCTGCTCCTCTAGACAGCGGCGGGACTTCCAGAAACACTGAGCGGGATCGTGGGTCTTTGAAGCGATTAGTCGCGGCAGCTTCCTTTGAGTGTAGCAACTGGAAAAATCAAACCCAAGATGACAAAGCCCAGAAGAATACCTGAAAGAGAACAATATGTGCTGCCACATGTATGTGTTGCTTTACACATCCCGGCTGTTTCATCCTCTTCCGATAGCGAGCGTGTCTTCCTGTGAAGCTGAGCGTTGCGTCTGGAGAGTCTTTCAGCGGAAAACTGGAGGGTACAGCAAACGCTCAGAGATCTCAGACGAACAGCTCAGGGACAAACGCGAGTTGTAGGTCCCGCTTCCCCTTGTAGTCCCACTCTCAGACAAGTGTGCGTTTAGCGGCGCCGCGCTCAGACGTGCGGGCCGGTGGGACGCGCGCGGGTGTGTGTTTATCAGAAGAGAAGCTTTCCTCTGGCGCTCTTCTGGGTGAAGCTCAAGTTAACAAAGCCGTCGAGTTTCTGCAAAGGAAGCCGATGAATTACGGTCCCCGAACAAGTTTTAATGAGGCTCCTGGGTCAGCGGTACGCCTTATCGTGCTCCTGTGTCGGAGACTGCTTTAGTATTTCAAATAAAACGGGTTACATTTTAGTTTGGTGTTCTGTGGAAATCAGACGAACATTGATAGTGTGGAAAAAGACAATCATTGTTCATGAACAGATTTAGTTGAGATCAGACCTGGTTAATGTGTTTCACACTGAAAGCAGAAGTAAGTTAAAGTCACTATGAAATCAAAATGGACAATTCTTGTTTATTCTAAATGATTTGCTCCCTCTTGCAGCATCTTTTCTCTTCTCTGATTATGAGGGTGGGGCAACCTGTCACTCACATGAGATCCACAAATAGCAAACCACAATCATCCAATCAATTCCCCACAGACAAAACCAAGCCCCGCCCTACATTTGTTCTTGTTCTGAAACGTTTCACACGGATATATGCCACAATAGGAAGGAAACTTTCATTTTATGACTTTAATGCTTCTTTCTCCAAATCAAGTTCATGCACAGTGTGATATGGAAGAGATCACACTGGTTTGGTGGAAATAAATAGTGAACATGGAAAGAAAATGAACTTTCAGTGATATTATTGACACTGACACTATTGGACGAAAACAAAATTTGAACTGAATTGATCTGAATAATGACTGAATAATAATTTTCTAGCTGCTTTAGCTGAATTGAACTCATTACATAACTGATGAATTTTGCATTAACAATACTTATTTTGAACAATCTGCATTGTATAAAGCACTATAGAAATAAATGCAACTTGAAAAGCCCTAAAACAAAGAAAAATCAAAACATATTTTAGCTGCATTCTATCTTCTGTTTAGATAATTATTGTTGGCATTGATGTCTTCATTTCGATTAGACAGTGAACAGGCTCAGAGAGAACTGATTCAAACTCTGATGTTACAGATATAAGAGCTCATAAGCAGCTCAGTCCTCATGAAATCCTTGGTAATATGATAATTACCAATGTATTATATGCTTATATTGTTTGCCATTTGTGTTCTTTAAATGTCTAAAATCTAATGAAAATAAATGAAATCAGCTGATAGAGAGGCTCCAAAAACAGTAGATTTGGTACTTTATTTTTCTTCCTTGCAGAAAAACAAAAATACTGTTGTGCTGGAAACGAGATGTTCCCTCTTAACTTCATGAGGTGCATTTGATAGCCATAAAGAAGCTTTCTGAAGTCATCAAATCACTTTCTGAAGTGCATGATTAAACTCATGGATGCTCAGCTCTTCTGCGCCAGTCATGTAAATGTCATCATGTGTACAATGACTCTAGATGACATCATGACAACACTCTATTTTAGAAATAGTGTTTTTTTTTTCTATGGCCGCTATAAAAAAACTTGTTGCTGCTACTTTTCTTCTTGTTCTGGATTATGGAGATATTTTACACAGGAAAAAAGTCTTTCATCACTACAGATATGCAAAAGTTGAATGGCCTGCTGTGTTTTTTGTTTTGTTTTTTTCTTGTTTGTCATTTGTGGATGTCCATTTGTGATTAGAAACACCTGGCTGTGAATATTTAAATGTCTGTTTGCTATCTATCAAGGTGTGTGTGAAGTTGTTCTGTTGTTTTTGTTCTTGCTCTTGCAGGAATGGGCACAGGTGGCAGGTGCCCTTGGTTTGGAACTTCTACACCACCAGATCCTTGCTATGTTCTTCTGTTTTGTGGTCATGGATGCGATCGTCCGCGTTTGAATGTTTCTTCTTTTTTTTTCTTTTTTTTTTTATATATATATTCTAGATATTTATAATAAAATATTTTTGCAATGTATTTCTTTTGTGATCACCTTTTTTTGCTGCAGTTATGAGCCGAACTGTAACAAAATTGGGGGCCTTTCGGTATCTGAACCTGGGACCTATCTGCCGCTGTACTGTATCTCTCTGGTTATCTGGGAGGTCTATAAGGGCTTAAAGGAACTTTTAGTTGAAGCACGAAGCTGGTCAGCGCCAAGTAGCCGTTATCTGATTGGCTGGAGTAGTCGGTGGGTGGAGTCGACCTATTTGTGGATTTGTCTGAGGTCTTGACGCTAGAATGTGTCAGAATCCACAAATGCGCAGGAAGAGATCCACAAATGCACAGGTGGTGATTCACAAATAAATGCAGGCAGAGTTGTGCTTGTGACATAAAAACATATTTGTGAATATGTTGTTTATTAGCAAATGTCATTTTATTTATTTGTGAATTTAATTAATTTTTGTGAAAGTCCTAACATATATTTGTGGATCTCATTCTATTCATTTGTGTATATGATTATTTTTTGTGAATATCTTTACATTTATTTGTGGATCATAATCTATTTATTTGGTATTTTGCTACAATTCTATCTCCATAGAAGTCTGACACACAATATATGACTTTCAAATATGCTGCGTCCCAATTCGCCTACATCTACTACGCCCTAAAAGTATGTACTCTTTCTGTGAACAAAAAGTACTTACTTTTGAGTGTGTAGCAAAAGAGTAGACAAGCTTTGGGACATACTGTCACGCCATACAATTGTGTTTTTGCTCTCTGTCGCATCCTGTCACCGTAAACTGGCCTGTCAATCATCTTACATCCTCCACATTTCATTTAGTTCATTTCCTACCGTATCGGAGAGAAATGCAGCACGTTGATCTGCTGTCGCGGGTCTTTCATGTGGAGAACTCTCCTCATATTAATGCATAATGATGCATTTAAACTCTCACCGTCAGTCGCGCATATCCGCCATGTTTTGTAGTTTTTTTTAACACTTTTTACTCGTGTTTGTAGTTCTGAACTGAATCCTCGTCATAAGCGCAATGGGTTGTGGGCAATATTAGCCTTTATAGTGTGCACGGATCCACACTTCGAGGATCTACCGGAAATAGTAGACCATCCGGGGACTTTTGACATACTATGCTTGGGACACACTTATTTTAATCTCACATACTAATTAGGATGGATAGTACGGACATTGGGACGCAGGGTGAGTCCTCTTATAAATGCCTGTGTGCATCATGCAGTGTTTTCCCTGAGCCAGCAGGTGGCACTGTGTGCTTAGGCCTGTCATCACTGCTACAGCTATAAATCATTTTTCTTCATATTTCACCAGAAATATTATTATTTTATTTTATTATATTATATTATATTATTATTTATTTTCACTAAGAAATCTTAAATTGAATTTGCACTGCTATTGCAGTTTACATATTGGAATGACAAATTCATTTGTTTATCAATCCATGTGCTGGGTTGAAAATGAAAGCATCAATGAATCAAATGAGTATAATTGCTATTTTATATTTCTGTTTACTGGGTTACTGAAATATGGTAGGGGTCAGATGGGATCTGTTATATATTTAATATGGGCTTGTTATGTCAAGATGGTGTGATAATATGTACTAAAACCTTCATATGCAGGTACTCAGCTTTCACTTGTGACTTTGGAAAATTACGGACTTGAGAATATATATATTGTGAATATCTAGAAGTGCTACGCAATGAATTGTGGGCCATGATCAGTTACCCTTTGACTGGAAACGGACTCTAATCATCATCAATCATGTTCACTTCACTACGAGCCCCAGACCTGCAAACTTGGGAATAATATCCCTCTTTTTCTTGCAATTCACTTCTTTGACTATAAGATGATATATGTTTTTGTCTCACAATACCAACTAAGATCATTTCATTGTGCAACTGACAGCAGACGGGCATTACTTTAATCGCAGTGATGTGAGAATGTCTCTGCCTAGTTCAGATGATCTTCTGGCCAACTGTAGCTCAAGTCCAGATCTGATCCCGCCTGTCCTGTGGTGGAGACACTCTCCAGTTCTTCCTTTACTGTTTACAAGTGGAAATCAGGTGGAAATTGAAGTGGATATCAAAGAACATGAGACAATAAAGTTGTGTCCTAATTTGCATTCATAATATGCACTATAAATGATGTACTTCACTGGTGATATGAAAGTAAACTGGGGTACAAAACTCAAAACGGGAAACATGTGCGATTCAAACATGGAAATAAACAACAACAAAAAAAGAGAGAACAAAGAAAGATTCTGCACTATTTGTAGTCAAATAAAAGTAAATTTGTGACACTGATCATGTCAACTTCTTTGAACAAACTTGTAGAGCTCATGAATCCCAAATGCTTATTGAACAGGACGTTAAAGGCCTGTTCACACCAAAATCACTAACTATAAAGATAACTATAATGATAAGCAGACGATATTGTTCTGTTTATTATAAGTGCAATGCGGTTTTGTCGTCTGTTGCTTTAAATGCTCAAGCTCTTTAAAGTCTGGTGGATTCTGATTGTTAATGGCCACTCAGCGACACCGATCAGGCAGTACATTATGAGCACCTTCCTAATATTGTGTTGGTTCCCTTTTGCTGCCAAAACAGCCCTGACCCGTCGAGGCATGGACTCCTCTAGACCCCTGAAGGTGTGCTGTGGTATCTGCACCAAGATCTTAGCAGCAGATCCTTTAAGTCCTGTAAGATGTGAGGTGGATCCTCCATGGATTGGACTTGTTTGTTCAGCACATCCCACAGATACTCGATTGGATTGAGATCTGGAGAATCTGGAGGCCAATTCAACACCTCAAACTCGTTGTTGTGCTCCTCAAACCATTCCTGAACCATTTTTGCTTTGTGTCAGGAGCATTATCCTGCTGAAAGAGGCCACAGCCACCAGGGAATACTGTTTCCATGAAAGTTTACATGGTCTGCAACAATGCTAAGGTAGGTGGTACGTGTCAAAGTAACATCCACATGGATGACAGGACCCAAGGTTTCCCAGCAGAACATTCCCAAAGCATCACACTGCCTCGGCTTGCCTTCTTCCCATAGTGCATCCTGGTGCCATGTGTTCCCCATGTAAGAGACGCACACGCACCCGGCCATCCATGTGATGTAAAATAAAACATGATTCATCAGACCAGGCCACCTTCTTCCATTGCTCCGTGGTCCAGTTCTGATGCTCACGTGTCACTGTTGGTGCTTTAGGCGCAGGACAGGGGTCAGCATGGTCACCCTGACTGGTCTGCAGCTCCATACGCAACAAACTGATGTACTGTGTATTCTGACACCTTTCTATCAGAACCAGCATTAACTTCTGGAGCAGTTTGAGCTACAGGAGCTCGTCTGTTGGATCGGACCACATGGACCAGCCTTCAATGAGCCTCGGCCGCCCATGACCCTGTCACCGGTTCACCACTGTTCCTTTCTTGGACAGGAATAACTAATAACATTATAACTAAAACTGCTGCACTTTTGGACATTTGTTTATTTGATATATCTCATTTGTTTATGAGATATATACAATCATATACAGTTTTACAACATAAACGCTGCTCAGGTTGCATTATTAATTCTTGAAGAACGATGTTGGAGAGCAGATCATTTGAAGAAATGTGATGCAAACAATGGACAATATATCAATATTTCATGGATTTAATGCTTTTGTAGACAAAAAGTACTGTTTTTTGTTTTTCAGTGAACACTCATGGACATTTTACCCTAGTGCCACGAATAGGATTCACCTCACGATCGCTATTTCATTATATGGTTTGAAATCCCATTATGAATTGCCTTCAGTTCCATAAATCTGTATTTTTATAACATTTAAAGCTCTTTTCATGTAGTCATGATGGTGTACTCTGTGTCATGTTTATCAAAATAAAACTGATAAAAACATAGACCCCACTACACTGGTATTTAAATATGCTTATGTTGAACTTTATTCTTGTAAAAACAAACACTATAAAGTATTAAATGAAAATGTCTCTGAAACATTAGTGTATTAGTCAAATACTGCATTTATTTCACTTAAGCTGTGATAAAGAATGCAAACGCAGCACACAAGTGTCACTACGAGAAGCAGAAATTGTCCGTTTTCACGTCTTCGTTTTCAGCTCCTCCACGCCTGTACGCGGATACTCTCGCCAATCGGTTGCATCCAGCCACAGTCAATATCAAACAATGCTGTTTTCAAAGCTTTCCATGTCTTTTCATGTATAGAAAACAAGAAATAGGTATGTCTTTACTATTTTAAAAATAAGACAAGAAACATGAACATGAGCACAAAACCAAAATTATACATGACAAAGACATTGTGCTTGTTTACTTTGAAAGTTACCCCAAGGCTTTATGTCTTTTTTTTTTCTTTTTTTTTTCTTTTTTGCAACTTATTTCAATATTGTGATAATATCATATACTGTGATAAAAGCTTAAGCAGTTAATTGCAACATGAAAATGTGATACCGTCACATGCCTACCTACCTTTCTATGTATTTTACAGCATTGGCAGAACCTTGTGAAAAAATATATTGAACATACTGAAATGGAAAGTAATTACAGATTGACAATTTCAAATGTTATCTTTTCTCAGAGAAGAGTTTTGTGCAGTTTAAGTAAAGGAATAAACTTCTTTGAACAATTTTATAAGAATTGTATTAGTATCCTACACTTTTTGTGGAGTCTTTCAAAGTAATTAATAAAATGAGATCACATCTAATCAGTCACAAGAGAGTTCCAAGTACACATATACAATAAGTTGTCGTTACTTAATTTTTTTCAAGGCAACAGGTTTCCTCAATTTAATTAAGTAGACAGCTCAGAAAAATCTATTAGTTTTAAATAGATTGACATTTAAGTAATTGCAATTTAATAAGATTAAGTTAGTCTGACTCACAGACTAATGTTATCACAACACAGTTTTCTGTTGTTTCAATAACTTTTACTTGTCAGAGTAACTTGGAGTTGTCAAGTTTACATAACTTAATTTTTTCAGTTACACATAGTTAATGAGTTCAGGGTTTTTTTTTAAGCAAAGTCAACTGATCACTTTTTACAGTGTGTAAGTTGTATATGAAATATACAGGCAAGCAGGAATAAAACACTGACTTCATCCCATGCAGCAAGAAATATGTTCTTAGAATGTTTTGCTAACTTTCCATTAATTTATGAAAACTGAAGTTTGCTGCAACACAACTGCATTTTTACTGCTGTTGAACTTCAATGTACTGCAGTTGTACTGTGATTATACTTCATTGCAAATCTATGGTTGTGCTTAATTATACTGCAGTTATACTACTTTACTGCAGTTGTTACTCTAGTTGTCAAAAGCCTCCAAGTGACATTAATTTCACACCTGTTGATAATGTTCTTATTCATTTCACAGCCACCTGTCATCTACTGGAAAAATCCCAGACTACACAAAATGTGCTTAGTGGCCAAGATAATTTCATAGATATGTTTGATCCTTGTAATCACTGTCACGAAAGCCATGAGGCCTTCTGGCTTTTATAGTAAGCAAACTAATTATACAATTGTTTTTTATAGGATAAATAAATATTTATTCACAGCCTGCAGACCAGAGCCGGGCCGCACAGGTCGCTCCGCTCCATAACTACTCTGATTGGCTTGATCGTTTTTCATTGGCATATAGAAAATGTGTTTGTAGGACGGAGCATATGTCGTTCAAATCTATATGAACTGGAAAAGCTGTGCAGTTTCACAAAGACTTCATAATACACAGAAGACAAAAAAGAACTGTGTCTCGCAATGTCCCTGAAATTATTGTTTTGCTAAATTAAGCTGGTCTTTAGGCTAATGCATGAACAACCCCACAACATTTAAAGCTGCTGTCCATAACGTTTTTGGTTAAAAATGTTCCAAAATCAGTTATTGAGCAAATACATAACAAGCCAGTGTTCAAAACTATCTCCTTATCTTAGCCCGATTCACAACGGTAAGCTTGTGATAATGTTTTATAATAAAATCGATACTTATTTGGATCAGTATTCTAAAGTGAAAAGCATAACTCTCTAGTAACTACTGAAGTCTTTGGAAACTTTTGAGGTTTTTGTAAAGTATTGGATAGTAATAACTCAAGAGTTCCTATATAACTCTAAAGTAACTACTTCTTATTTGGATCAGTATTCTAAAGTGAAGATCATAGTAACCCACTAGTAATTACTTAAGTGTTACCAAATAAATCATAAGGAATTACTGTACAAAAACATCAAAAGTTTACAGTGACTTCAGTAGTTACTAGAGAGTTATCATATTTCTCACTTTAGAATACTGATCCAAATAATTAGTAATTCCTAAGTATTTGATAATACTTCAGTCATTACTAGTGTGTTACCAAGACCTTTACTTTAGAATTAATTATACATTATGCATTATTCATGAACCTGTATATAGTAGTTCTTAGTAGTTCTCTGGGAGGAATGAAAAAACAGTTGATTAATTAATAGTGAACTACCACGTTTAACTGAGCACTATTACTTATTAATTCATTCATCAGAGTTACTTGATAGTTAATAGTAGTTACTAGAGTGTTAATAATGCATTACTCATTTGTGTGTAGTTATTCATTAATGAAGGATCAATATTTCTAAAGTGTTATCGATTAAACTTGCTGCAGTTAGCAAGCAAGTCAAGTGAACAATAAACACTTAACACATTTGGTATAATGTCTGAATGTCTTTTAAGCGCTCCTGTGAAGTTCACTTAATTTTTAGGATTTAACTTCAATTTTACTTTAGCTGCACGTTTAATCTGACTCCAATTTCAAATGATTATTACTTTTAGATTGTGTTTCTAATTAGGAATTAATCATAAATATTGGTTATGTATTCATTTACATATTTGATTATTCTGGGTATCCCGTATTTTCAATTATTGACTTAATGACGTAATTTTACTCTTATTCTTAGATTTAAGAAAAAGTGTGATTTATAAAAGTTCCTAAGTGTCAAGACTAGGTCTCAGCTCCTAAATTATTTAAGAGAGCTGTAGAGGTGTCTTAACCTAGTTAGGAGTAGCAAGATAGCAGCAAAGAAGAGGAGACACGTGCTTTCCAATGAAGATATGATGTATTGGAGTTATATGATGACATGGAGTTGATAAAATGATATAAACTTGATTGTCAATTCTTTTTGTAACTGACCTAATAAGACATGTAATAACTTTAAATAAATGTAATAAAAATTACTTAAACAATAATTAATATGTTTAATACATTTTAATACATTTAAATGTGCTGTATGTGATTTCTCAAATTTGTTGTTGAACGCTGTTGATATCTGAAATCAACCCAAACAAACACACCCCTCTCTTCATTGCGCCGCCACCAAAACTCACACTCCAATCCTAACCAGCCTGTCTCAAACCCCAGCTGAAATTTAATTTCATTATCACATATGAAACAATTGACTCCAAGCACAGCTAGTTGATGTGCTTACATCTTTTAACACATTTTTAAAAGTTGAATTAAGGTTGAAGATGTCCGTTTTCACATGGCTGGACATCACTCTATGGCAGTTCATTGACTGTCTGACTGACAATCAAACCATGCAGCAAAATCAAGCCACTTTTATGTTGACTGTGGGCTTCCCTGGAGTTGTTGGAGCGTTGATGAACTCATGACACATCATTGCTCTAACTGTAAATGAGGAGACATACATCAATAGAAAAAGATTCACACCATCAATACTAATGTGTGATAATTTTGCACAATGCAAAGCTATTGCTTTTAAATCAATTTAAATTAGATAACGTTTGCGTTTTTAAATTATTATTATTGTTATTATAGTTTTTTATAATAACATTGAATGACTGGTGTTGTGCTGCTGTGACTTCACCCTTCCAGGCTCTCTATTGGCTGATTCAGAGGTTAAGGGCGGCCATTTTGAATTGACATCATTGTAGTCCTTAGTTCACAACACTTAAGTCAGCACTTAAGAATCCGTCTTACACTTTACTAAAAGTTGCTTTTAGCTTCTTTATAAAAGTCTCGTACTCTTAGAAAACTCCTACTCTTTACTAAGAATTTTTTGACATTTAAGTCAAAACTTAAGACTATTCTTAAGAGCATTTCTGAGATGTTTTATACATACGGGCCCTGATGTTGACTTTGATCATCACACGTGTATCTCCTTGATTGTTGTCCTTCCTCAAATAGTGCAAATTAAAACAATAAAACAATCTTGGCAAAGAGAGCCTGCTACAAATTTCCCCAAATGGCTGCTCTGCCACCTTCCCTACCCAGACCAGAACAAAAGGAATGTAAATATTTACTACACAGACACCTAGTTTTGGGGAAGAAGAGAGGGTTATAAAATATTACACTTCCTATCATGTATGCCTGTGAAAGACAAGCCAATAAGAGCATGTATGGGGTGGAGGGACACGTGCCCTGCCCCATTCTCAATAAATTCTGAGGAGCACTGCCATCTCACAGAACATACATGTCAATCATGGTGTCAAGAGCATTGTTTCGGCTGATTCTCTGCTGTTTTATCGATGTCTCCTACCTTTATCAACCCATTCATCCCAGTAATGGACTTGGTGTGTGTCGTAAGAACTCAGGTTTGACAGCGCTGGAGGTTCTACCAGGTGGAGGCTGGGATAACCTGCGCAACATAGACATGGGACGGGTGATGAATCTGAGCTATTCCCAGTGTCAGACCGCAGAAAATGGTGTCTATCTCATTCCAGATGAAGTCTTTGTTATTCCACAGAAGGTGAGCGGAGTGGAGACAAACTCTGAGATCATCATGTCATGGCTGAACCAAACAAGCTCTACGTCAAGCTCCATTAACGCTGATGCTTCTTTCCTTTCTGTGCTTAACGGAAAATACTCTGAAGAAAACAAACGCATGAAAATCCACCAAGTGAGGGATAAATCTGTAACATCACGGGTTCGGGTAAGTCAAAACCACAATATTTGGCTATTGTTTACTAATTTTCTTATTAATTTGCTGAAGATAAATTTGTAATAACTTTACATTTTTTTATGCCAGCATTGTGTTTTAATTTCAAATATGCAGTATACTTAGAAACCAGTGGTGTGCAGTGGTGTTCTGAAATGAGGAGGCACTTTTTTTATGAATCAATGTAAATTCATGTGCATTACTCTTAAAATTGACACATCTTCCTTGTTAAATGAACATTACATTACAGTACATCAAAAAAGAAAAAAAGAAACCAAATACAATTCTCTTTTGAATCTCATCAATCTCATCAAGTTAGTGTTTTAACCATTTCTACATTAATTCCAAAATCATAACTAAAGGCAATAATAATTTAAACAATATATTTTATTTGTGTATTTCGGTTTTTCTTTTATTTTGGATCATCAGTCATGCTCCGTAAACACCATCTGTCACAGACACAAATTTAATTTTTAATTTCACCAAGGTCATTGCACTAAAAACCCCGCAGTCATGTTTTCAGTCCATTTCAAGTTTAATTTTGACGTGACATAAAGCAGTGATATCTAACTGTGATCTGTTTACACTGTAAAAAAAATTTTGTTCACTCAACTTATATTTTTTAGCTATCTTTTTGCTTTGACTCAGTTAAGTTTTATTGACTTAATCTACTAAGTATGTTCACCTTAAAAAATTTAGTTGACACAGTGAAAATAGTTGGCCCAACAACTTATTTCAACTAACCTGGACTTGTAAAGATTAGTTGAAATACGATAACTTAAATTTTCAAGTTATCTGTACTAAAATTTATGTTCATTCAACTAAAATTTTTTCTCAACTTGCAACAGCACATTCAACCAAATAATTAGATTTTTCCATACAAACGATTTTATTTTCCCTTAAAATTCAATAACTGTTAAGGGCAAACTCAGTTAACATTCAAAGGATTACAATGAATTTTTTTGTAAAAACTTAAAATATTGCGTAAACTTCTCTTAGTAGAAATTCGAAACAATTCTGAATATTTTCAAATACAAACTCAAAACTACATTATACATTACAGAAAAATAATTTAATTTCAAAATAAAACAATCTGTCAAATAAAAAGGTATTGCAATTTCATACATTTTAATGGTGAAAATGCATGGCAAGTGTATTCATGTATTAAAAAAAAAAAAAAAAAAAAAAGTCTCAGTTCACACAAAAAATGGTAATACCATTGTTAATTGATCACTCTCATGCCATCCAATACCCGTAAAGACTTGCCTTTGTTGGAAGAAGAATTAAGATACTTTTAATGAAATTTGTGAGCTTTCTGTCCCTCCTTTGACAGCCTACGCAACTCGCACTTTCAAGGTCCAGAAAACACATCCTTAAAGTAATCCAAGTGATTTCAGTGGTTTCAGCTCAGTTTTATGAATCATTAGTGTTTCATACCATTTTATTTATTAAATAGTTTTCTCCATCGCATGTTTACAAAAACATGACAGTACATGCTTCTTGTTAGGGCTGGGCGTTATAACGATATGATCATGCCCATCTAGTTAGTAAAGCCGCTTCCGTGATTACGAAATCGCCATCACCTGCTTTCAAATGGAGCGGCATTTAATAGACAGAGCCATAGATCACTGACAAGCGATGCAATATCGCGTTCATTATCCCAGATGAATTGCCTTCGATAATGAACGAGATATTGCGTAGCTTATCGTACTCTAGTTCAGTGAACTTACAGACTAGTTTAGATAGTAAAAACCTAACATGTTAAGTTGAACGAACAAATTCAGAAACTACAAGTTGTATCAACTTACAAAATTACATTGAACAAACTAAAATGCGGAATCATTTTTTGCAGTTACTTTTCAATTAGTCTTTCCACTGACGCGCGGAACGCGCATGTCAACAAGAGGCGGGATTTATCACACAATCCAGTTATATCCAATCATAACCAATTACATCCAATCATTGCGCGATGGAGACATTGCCTCCTCTCACGTGACTTTCCCCCATTCATTCTCAATTACCCCCCACAAAACTCACTGCACGCCGGGGGTTTGATGATTTTCTATTGTTTCTATTGTTTCTATTGCAGTGTTCCTTAAGAAATACGCATGACTTGCGCTCTTTTTAATGTCATAATTTGTAATATTTGTGTTGTTTTATATGTAATATTGATTGATAATTTCTCATCCTATTTTTTTTTTTTTTTTGAGGAGGCTCTGCCTCTGCCTACTCGGAGGAAATGCCCCTGTTAGAAACATCTTCAGCTACAAATAAACAAAATACTATTCAAAGTATACCAAAAGTTATTTTTAGTATTTTTACATACATGTACAGACATCAAAGTTGATACTGTGGCTTTATGTGATCATATAACTGCATGTGGCATTAAATTATTACCATTTTACCAAAATTTAACTTACAGGTTGCGAAGTTTATTGTCTGTAGTGGGGGATCAGTTTTGCTGTCATTTGGCTAAAATCTCACATTGTAAAAATATGATGATATATAGGCTATGACTCCTGGCTACGTCTACACGTGGGCAGCTATTTTCATAAATGGACATTTCAATCTCTCTGGTTTCAAAAATAACATTGTGCACACATGTCAGTTTTCAGAAAAGTGTTCATTTACATGTACCCGTGTATATATGCCATCAAGAGCATGCCAAACCTGTAGGTGGTGGTGTAACGAGAAGCTCAAGCCGACGTAAGTCAATCAGAATCCCGAAAATAGCAACGAATAATACACGAGAAGAGTTTGCACCAACATAAATGCATAAATAGCAATGAATAACATAAACATAAATGCGACTGCTACTCTAAACGCTTCCATGATCACATGTAAACATAGGTCGCACTTTTGACGTAGGTGCGAGCTCTGCCGCATCCTGTGACGTTGGCTGCCTAAACACCCGTTTGTCTCCGTTTACATGCAAACGTGCAAACGAAGATTTTCAAAATCTCCACTCTGGCTGGAGTTTTTAGAAAGACTCATTTTCTGGGGCGAATTCTCCATTCGCGTATAAACGAAGGGCGCAAACGAAGGGAAATGTCTCTGTTTTCAAAATAACCATGTACGTGTAAACGGGGCCTCAATGTTTTCTCCGTGAGTCATCTGTTCCACGTCTGCCCGCATCATCATTATCCTGGAGTGACGATCAAGACAAGTATCACTGCCTTGATAACCATCTGCTTAGAACTTTATCTGCATTCCTGCATACCTGCACTCTGCTTTAACTCTCTGGTTGTTCAATAAACATCATATACGATTAACCTGTGTCTCCGTCCCCTTCTGTGTGTAACAGAAGACTGGACCTACACAAACAACCAATATGAGTCACCCGGATCCATTTCAAGACCTGGTCGATGCACTTCGTTGCACGCTTATCAGCACTTCCACCACTGCACCTCCAGCGACCACTTCCACATTCACCGCTGCTTCTCCTGCACCCGTTGCAACTGCTAGATCCCTGGCCAAACCGGCGCCCTTCTCTGGCTCGGCGGAGGACTGCAACGGATTCATTCTGCAGTGTTCACTGGTCCTGGAGATGCAACCACACTTGTATCCCGACGATAATTCCAAGGTGGCTTTTATAATCTCTCAACTCGATGGAAAAGCGCTTCGCTGGGCGGAGACGCTTTGGACATTAAAAAGTCCCATTGTACAGTCTCTGTCAGGCTTCATTTCACACTTCAAGGAAGTGTTTGGAAAACCAGCGTGGGACTCACCGATCGGTGAGAGATTATGTAAGTGGTTGGAATGAACAAGCTTTGATCACAACCTATCGTCAGGGCCTCGATCCACGTGTGCAGTTGCATCTCGCTGCATACGAGGATTCCATCGGGCGGACAGGAGAGATCCTGAAGTGGGGTAACAAATGTTTCCATGAATGTTTTCCTGAGTTTCCTGTTCCTGATCTTCCAAGTTCCAAAGAATTCCAAGTCTGTACTCCTGAGTTTCCTGTTTCAAGTCATTCAAGCTCCAATGATATCCAAGTCTGTGCTACTTCCATGGAAAGCCCACTAGAGAAACATTCAACTGACATCCCCGCATGTTATTCCCACTTCAGTGATGTCTTCTGTCCGAAGAAAGCCTCCAAGCTGCCTCCTCATCGGCCATGGGACTGTGCCATCGACCTTATTCCAGGTGAGCCAGTGTCCAGAGGAAAGATATACACACTGTCAATCCCTGAGGAGAAAGCCATGGAGGAGTACATCAACGAGGCATTATCACAAGGCTACATCCGCCCGTCTACTTCCCCTGCTGCTTCCAGCTTTTTCTTCATGGCAAAGTCGGTGCCGTGACGGAGGCTTGTGGCCTTGTATCGATTACCGAGCCTTAAACAAGATCACCATCAAATTCAGGTACCCAATTCCTCTCGTTCCAGCAGCGTTGGTACAACTACGCGGCGCCACTGTGTTCACTAAGATGGACCTCAGCAGCGCCTACAATCTCGTCAGAATACGTGAGGGGGACAAGTGGAAGACAGCCTTCGTGACACCTACTGGCCACTATGAGTATCTCGTCATGCCGTATGGACTGGTCAACGCCCCCTTAGTATTCCAAGATTTCATGCATGAGGTGCTCCGGGAGTTGCTGCACAAGTTTGTCCTGGTCTACATTGATGATATTTTAATATACTCCCGGAGCATGGCCGACCATCGCCGCCACGTTGCGGAGGTCCTCCAATGCTTGAGGGCTCACCATCTATTTCTCAAAACCGAGAAGTGTACCTTCCACCAGCCCTCAGTGCAGTTCCTGGGTCACATGATTGATCGCAGTGGTGTCCACACTTAGGAAGATAACATCTGTAACAAACTGGACCATTCCCATGTTCCTGAAAGAATTGCAAAGGTTCCTGGGTTTTGCAAACGTTTATCGAAGATTCATCAAGGGTTACAGTTTCATCACCAGTTCTCTCACCATTCTGCTAAAGAACAAGCCCAACTCTCTGTCCTGGACTCCAGCCGCCACGGAGGCCTTTGACACTCTCAAGGAAGCCTCTATGACCGCTCCCCTCCTGGCCCATCCTGATCCAAACCTCCCATTCTTTGTTGAGGTGGACGTCTCCACCACAGGAGTGGGAGCGGTATTGTCACAGCAGCAGGGGAATCCACCTAAGCTCCATCCATGTGCCTTTTTCTCCTACAAGCTCAACCCGGCAGAGGTTATCTATGACATCGGGAACCGGGAGCTTCTGGGCATCAAGCTTGCCCTGGAGGAGTGGAGGCACTGGCTTGAGGGAGCTAAACACCCATTCACAGTTCTGACAGATCATAAAAACCTTGAGTATTTACGTGATGCCAAAAGACTAAATCCCCGCCAAGCTAGATGGGCTCTTTTGCTCACAAGGTTCAAGTTCACCATCTCTTATCTCCCTGGGTCAAAGAATGTAAAAGCAGATGCTCTGTCATTTATCTACAGTCCTGAAGAAAACCTCGAAGATCCAGAACCGATCATTCCTGAGAAACTCTTTGTAAGCGCCATTACTTGGTCTGCCGAAATGCTCCCCGAGCCACCAACATCCCGCTGGGTTGCCCCCAGCGATTGCAGTACATCCAATGAACACGGCGCACTCCCCTGATTCACTCCACGCACACTTCACTGGGCATTGGCCACCCAGGGGTCAATGAAACCCTTTCGCTGCTTAAACAGTGCTTCTGGTGGCCCAACATGGCATTTGGCTTCAGGAGGTACGTACAGGGGTGCCGGGAATGTGCTGTCTCCAAGAGCCTGCGACTTCCCTCTGGGAAACTTCAACATCTGCCCGTTCCAAACCACCCATGGTCACACCTAGGAGTTGATTTCATAACGGATCTTCCAGTCTCCAATGGTTGCACCTGCATTCTAGTGGTTGTGGATCGATTCTCCAAGTCCTGTCAACTAATTCCCTTGCCTGGATTACCAACAGCGATGGATACGGCAGAGCTCATGTTTAACCATGTATTCAGATATTATGGACTACACAGAGATATTGTATCTGACCGTGGTAAACAATTCACCACCACAGTATGGAAGGCCTTCTACAAGCTCCTAGGTGTGACCGTAAGTCTCTCCTCTGGCTACCATCCCCAGACAAACGGGCAGACAGAGAGGAAGATTCAGGAGACGTACCTTCTGTCACGGCCACCAGGACTCCTGGAACCAGTTTCTGGGTTGGGCCGAGTTTGCCCAGAACTCCCTCCGTCAGTCAACCACTGGTCTCACCCCATTTCAATGTGTACTCCAACCACTTCAAATGTGTTTCCAACCACCACTGTTTCCCTGGGATAGGGAACCATCGGACATCCCTGCAGTAGATTACTGGTTCCGGGAGAGCTGGGTCTGGGACTCAGCTCATCTCTAACTCCAGTGGGCCCTACGCAGGCGCAGGACAACAGCAGTCCTTTGGCGCCAATCACCCGATTACCAGCCAGGGCAGAAGGTCTGACTGTCGACCCAGGATATCAGGATGCGCCTGCCCTGTAGGAAGCTGAGTCCTAGGTTCATTGGCCCTTTCACCATTTGGAGGATCAACCCTGTCACCCGCAGGTCCCTCCTGAGTATAAAATTCATCCAGTTTTCCACGTGTCCCTGTTAAAACCTCACGATCCCTCTGTTCTTCCCTCCACAGAGCCTGGCGAAGCCGAAGAACACCCCCCCCCCCCCCTCTACTAATCGTGGACGAAGGGACGGCTTAGACCGTGAATGACATCTTGGACTCCCGGCGTCATGGTGGACACCTGGAGTACCTGGTCGACTGGGAAGTATACAGTAACAGAGAGTGGTCATGGGTCCCCAGAAATGATGTTCTAGATCCCAGTCTCCTTGATGACTTCCATGCCAGACATCTTAATCATCCTGCTCCACGCGGCCGAGGTCGACCACCATGACGTCGGGGTCCACAGTCCTCAGGAGCAGACCGTGGAGGGGGGGTAATGTCACAGACACGCCAGGCTCTTCACTCAATAAATCACATCGCACTCCCTCTCCTGAGTACTACTAGCAACACCTGACACTCATCAGCACTCATCACCACTGCAGCATAAAAGACACTTCAGAGCACTCAGTCACTGTCCGATCTCGTTAAGACATACTTCCTGTTATGCTTACCTTACGGACTACTTACCTGTCTCCATTGTCAAGATCCCTCGTGTTCTCTGTGTCTTCAGTGAGTTTCTACATGAGTCATCTGTTCCACGTCTGCCTGCATCATCATTATCCTGGAGTGAAGATCAACACAAGTATCACTGCCTTGATAGCCATCTGCTAAGAACTTTATCTGCCATCATTACATCAGGATTCAGGACTCTGTTATTCAAAAAATAACAAGGCATGAAAAGACATGTATAAGCAAAAACAATTTTTATTCACCAATCAATTTTTAGGTTTCTTTAACCAAACATTGTATAAAGATGATTCTCAACTATGAACAATATAACAGAAAGATTTTATATACTAATTGACTTTTTGCAATATGTGTGTAAAATTACCATAAATGGATAGTCCCATTCTAATTTGCATATTAATGTGTTCTTGGGGCAAAATGTAATGAAAAAACAGTGTAATAATGTAAGTAATAATTGGCAACATTTTTATAAGATTTTCTTATATAATTATATAATTTCTTTCACTATTCACTTATTGTGTCTCCCAAAATGCCTGATAAACATACTTTTAGTCCAATGTCATCTACAGTGGACATTTATGAAATCAATGTACTGTTTCATAACAGAAAGCTTGATTTGAAACCCCATAACAATTTCCTGAGATGTTGATTTATGTCAAACGATTTTAAAAATCAGTCAGGTTTAAATGGTAATTAAAAATATCATTTTCCATAACAGTGCTACATTTCATAATTCAATTAGTGTCAGTCATTTTTAAAGGCAGGGAAGAGAGATGTGTCATGGTGAAACCTGCAAATATTTGGTATCTTACAGGACATCCAGACTTAAAAATGTGTCATGAACAGTGTCCGAGAAATTTGCTGAAATATAATGTCCACTACAGTGGACAAAAGTCTATGCTTGGGTCTCAGGAGGATATACACAAACACACACAAACACACATTCCTTTTGTTATTTTTCTCAGGTCCGTAACCATCTGTACACAGTAAAGGCGTATCCTGACTTCACTCTGGACTCCCGCTTCACTCAACAGGCAGTGGAAATCGCAGATGCTATTGAGAACAATCAAATCAGCCTAGCAATTTACCTGTCAGAGAAACTCATACTTGATTATGGTACCCATGTCATTACAAGTGTTGATGCTGGTGCTACTTTGGTGCAAGAGGACTATTTAAAAAAGTCTTTTGTCTCCAGAAGTCAGTCTGATATGTCTTCTGTTTCTGCATCAGCAGCCTTGAACTTTTTCGAAAAAGTTCAATTTGATATTAGCAGCAAGGAATCCAAAGAAAGTTCACAAACTCAGGGGTATCAGAGTAACATTACATATTCTTTAATTCAGAGCCATGGTGGAGCTTTATTCTACCCAGGCATCACCCTGCAGAAGTGGCAAGAGAGTACGCTCAATAATCTGGTGGCTATTGACCGCTCTGGACTGCCGCTGCACTATTTTCTTAATCCATCCACATTCCCAGACCTCCCAGCACTAACAGTTAACAAAATGGCTTCATCAGTTCAGCAGGCTGCAGAGCGATACTACAACATAAACAAACGTCCAGGGTGTGTAAATCCAGATTCCCCACATTTTAACTTCCAGGCAAACATAGATGATGATTCCTGTGAGGGTCCAGTCGCCAATCTTAGCTTTGGTGGCATTTACCAACAATGCAATCCAATGACACCAGATGGGAATGAAATCTGTAATGGGGAATCACAGAAAAATCCAGCCACTGGTGATTATTCCTGTCCTCCACTTTACTATCCCACCTTATTACACATTGAAACATTAGCAAGTGGTTATACTCGTCAAGAGTGCTACACACATTATAAAAGTTGTGGTTTCCTTGGATTCGGACATTGTCCAGAGTTAATTTGTAATAATGTTTATCATGTCCATCATGCACAAATTTACACCTACTCCTGTTTCTCAAATGGAAAAATCCCTGAGTACTCTGGATATCTGTTTGGAGGTCTGTTTGGACCATCTTTACAAAACCCTCTGACCAAATCCAGTAGCTGTCCTCCAAACTACATTGCTCTAAACTTCTTGTCTAACGGCATGATGGTTTGTCTGAGCAAAGATTATGAAGCCGGAACAAGATTCTCTGTGCCATTTGGTGGTTTCTTCAGCTGCCAGTCTGGAAACCCTCTCTCCAATGGTCAATCTCGCTGTCCACCTCAGTTCAGCCAACATCTTGCTGCCATTATTGATGGCTGTGAGGTGCTGTACTGTGTCCAGTCTGGTGCGTTCACTGAGGGTCAGTTAAAGCCTATCCATCTCCCTCCATTCACAAGAAAACCACTGGTTGACATGAATACTGTAGCATGACAGGAGGTGATCGTTCTTGGGTGAGAGATAGAGAATATAGTGGTGTAGCTGTTGGTGTAACTGTTCTGGTTGCAGGAACTGTGTTTTTAAAAATGATTTTTTGAAAATAAAGGCTATGTTCTGGCCTCAGGGAATGCAGAAGGTATAAAGAGATTTAGAATGAGGCCAAAATTAGTTGGTACTGTAAAGTGAACTAGAGAGAACAGAATGGGGAACATTAAAGGGTTAGTTCACCCCAAAATTAAACTTCTGTCATTTATTACTCACGCTCATGCCGTTCCGTAAGACCTTCGTTCATCTTCGGATGATGAAATCCGATGGCTCAGTGAGGCCTCCATAGCCAGCAATGACATTGCCTCTCTCAAGATCCATTAATGTACTAAAAACATATTTAAATCAGTTCATGTGAGTACAGTGGTTCAATATTCATATTATAAAGCCACGAGAATATTTTTGGTGCGCCAAAAAAAAAAAAAAGACTTATTTAGTGATGGCCGATTTCAAAACACTGCTTCAGGAAGATTCGGATCGTTATGAATCAGTGTATCGAATCTGCTGTTCGGAGCGCCAAAGTCACATGATTTCAGCCGTTTGGCGGTTTGACACACGATCTGATTCATGATTCGACACACTGATTCATTTATGATCCGATGCTTCCTGAAGCAGTGTTTTGAAATCGGCCATCACTAAATAAGTCGTTATTTTGTTTTTTTGGCGCACCAAAAAGATTCTCGTGGCTTTATAATATTATTGAACCACTGTACTCACATGAACTGATTTAAATATGTTTTTAGTACATTAATGGATCTTGAGAGAGGAAATGTCACTGCTCCCTATAGTCCTCACGGAGCCATCGGATTTCAACTAAAATATCTTAATTTGTGTTCCAAAGATGAACAAAGGTAAGGCTACGTTCACACTGCAGGCTGAAACGACCCAATTCCGATTTTTTTGCCCCTATGCGACCTGTATCTGATCTTTTCATGACAGTCTGAACGACACAGATCCGATCTTTTCAAATGTGACCCAGGCCACTTGGGTATGTGGTCCTGAATCCGATACGTATCCGATCTTTTGAAATGCGACCTCCGTCTGAACGGCCTGTGTCACATGTGTCCGACCCGTACGTCATTGATACGCTACAAATGTCATAATTGTCCGTTGAAGTAGGCGGGAACGAGAAGATAAACAACAACCATGGCGGACGATGCTGCTGAGACCAGTCAATGGAAGGGAAGCGAGGTCACAGATTTAATTAATATTTGGGGTGACAGCTCTATTCAGGCCAAACTCGAGGGCTCTTATCGGAACCGGGCGGTTTACGAAAACATTTCCAGCAAAATGGCCGAGCGTGGTTACAGACGATCCTGGCTCCAATGCCAGCGAAAAATAAAAAGCCTCCGAGCCAAATACAAGGAGGTTAAAGCCTGGAACAAACGAGGTGGCCGTCTACTTCCGCAAACAACGAGTGACGTCGTTGACCGTTGCATACTCTTCTGCGCATGCGGGTCACTTTTGGGTCATTTCACGTTCACACAGGAGATCACAAAAGGTCGCATTTAATTGAAAATGTGAACGGCCTTGCAAAAAAATCAAATTTTTTCAAAAAATCGGAATTGAGCACTAAGCCCTGCAGTGTGAACGTAGCCTTACTGGTGTGAACCGGCATGAGGGTTAAGCCGAGTTCAGACTGCACGATTTTAGCCCCGATTTTGGCTCGCCGACAGGTTTTGAGAAATCGCCGACAAATGCCCGAAATCACAGGCAAATCGGTGCTCGTTCACGCGAGTGACAATCACGCAGTGTGAATGAGCAAAGACGCGATATGAGAGAATCGCCGACGAGTCGCCGACGCCCGTGAGATATTTGGCATGCTAAATATCTGGACCTGTCGGCGATTCAAAATCCTGCTGTGTGAAAAGTGTTCTGACTGAAATCTACATCGGCTATGACCGACAGCCAATGAGAGAGCAAGATACAGAGCAGCGGGGAGTTCGGGGAGGAGTTATAGACCACAATATCAGCAAGCATGACTTATCAAACAAAAACAAAGCACAAACATTTGCTTGACCATCCGCAACAGCAGCACATTGAAAAGTTATTTATTTAGTTCCAACTGTCTTTGCAGAACACACAATCCACAGTCTCTGCAAACATTTCCTCCTCCATATTCTTCTTTTATTTATGTATTTTTCGCTGCAAATCAGCGCACAGGCAATTCATATTTCAAGCTTCATGCGGGCTACTATTTTTAATAATAATCCCACCGTGTGTTTCAATCAGCTCCCTAGTTCAGTAGTCAGGGCACTGATGAGGGTATCAGCCACATTCACTTTCATATTCACTACCTAGGGAGCTGATTGAGACGCAGGGCCAGTCTCACGTGAGAACTCCGGTCTTGAACGCGTGATATCGCGTTGTTTCCTTGTCACGTCTCGCGTGTGTTTGGTTGTGAAACGTAGTTTGCGTGCCAGACAGAGTTGTCGGCGATTCTTCCTATTGTAAAGTCACGCAGTGTGAAACCTTCTGTCGCCGATCCATCGTGCAGTGCGAACACAGCAGCGACTGAATGCTGGCCGAGATAGTCATGCAGTGTGAAAAGAACAATGACTCGACTACTTTGAAAATCGTGCAGTCTGAACTCGGCTTTAGTAATAAATGACAGAATATTCATTTTTGGGTGAACTAACCCTTTAATAAATAAAACACCACTAGCATATAATCTTTTCTAAATAATAATTTTCTACTTAATGATTTGAGTATCTTTAAAAAAGTGACATTGTGATGTTTGTAATCAGCTGAATTATAATAAAAATAAACATTAAGTAAAAGTTTATTCTCATGATTATTATTCTTTAATTATTTGATGTGCGTGGTTGTATAAATATCTAAATGGTAAATTAAATAAAAAATTAAGTGTTCTGTCTCATAAATGCACTGCAATAACGGGCTTACAGCAACTGCTGTACGCTCAACGACTAGAGAATTCACCCATATTGCACTATGAGAGTCGTGCGCCGACCGAAGTCCTGCTGCTCGCCAGAAGATGGCGCCCGCGGATGAATCAAACACCTATTCATTTTCCAAACCGCTGGAGAGGCTACAGCATAATCATACAGGTATAAATACTTTTTAAGATTATCATGTTGAACAACACAGGTAAGTCATAAACATTTGTTGCTCACAGAGCTTATTTTCTGTAGTCTTCCAAAAGCCAGTAGAAATCCTTTTGTCGAGAGATGTGAACTTAAAGGTTGGAATACGGCAGACATGATTCTGTCTTTAACAGTAACAGAAATCATTATACACACACCAACACGATGTTCTTAGATCTCAGTTCTCTTGGAGAAAAAGTTTCTGACATTGTACATTTGGATTGCTAATTGCCATTACTCATTAGGCCTGTACTTATGAAACAATGCAAAACATTGATTGGAGGTTATATACAAAAAAAGCAAAATAAATAAAATAATTTTTTTTAATCAAGGTGTGGAGCTCAGCGTCACACCACCTTACATGTGTTTGTAACATCCCTGTTGATCCAGCAGGTGGCGCAAGACCCTGACAAATGTCTCAGGAAACCAACTGTTCAAAAAGTGAAATCTGGATCAGAATTATCCAGATTTGGAAATCCCAGGTTTTGCTATCCAGGATCAGGTAATCCATCTTACTCTTGTGCTGGTGTTTCAAAGCAAAATCAGATTGTATCACCCTTATCCAGATACACACTTTTTCGGTTCTCCAAATCTCCATTACCAACTCCAAATAGGGTTTCATCCACAATGTAGGCTGCTAGTAAAGTACAACAGGTACAAGTCAATGTGGGTCACTTTTAAGAAAAAGAAACAACATAAACAAACAAACATCGCCTTCCATTTTCAGTTTCCTTTCTACAGTCAAACCCCTATGGAAACACTTAAGGGACAGTGATGGAACACATGAGATGGGAGAAAAAAAGATATTTCAATGCTTTGCATCGACCCGAGAATCTTTGATTTTGCTTGCAAAGAACTGAAAAGTTTAGCAATTTCTCGGAGGAATCCAAGACATTTGCCAAAATATAATTAATTATTATTAAGCCTTAAAAGATCATTTTTCTTCCCATCTCATGTTTTTTCTCCCATCAGCATGTCCCTTTAGAGCTTCCGTAGCCCCTCATGTGACCCACAACACATACATAAAAATAAATACATGCAATAAAAGGTGCAATTGTTAGAAACTTTCGACTGGATCATCTTTGATGATTGTGCCAATGTAGTTTATATATACAGTGCTAAAAAAAAACTAGGGATGCACCAATAAAATTTTCAGAACCAGCCTGATCTGTATCAGGCAATTTTCTGTAATAAATGTAGAACTGAGTGCGGAATGATTTTATAAAATCTAAACATTCAGTGAAAAAAACATTAGTGGGGAATAAATAAAAGTGTAGCACTAAATCTGGTACAGTGTTCCACATTGCTCTTTGTTGTTGTAAAACACAAAACAAGTAAACTATACAAGTTTACTATAAAATTAAAAGTCTTTTCTTTTAAATGTATAGGGCAGCTTTTTAATGAGGCAGCAACATATGATAGATATGACAGAACAAGACAGGCTATTAATAATCTTTCATTGTGCAAAAGTATTATAATATAAAATGTGGCACAGAGCACTTATGCACATCCTGTGCACAGATTAATGCACTGTTTATTTTTATTTTTTTTAATTTTTTTTTTTCATTCATGTAATCAAATCTAGTTAGTATTATTTCTTTTAATCTCATTTTTATTGTATTTTATTTGATTTATTTTAATTTGTTTATTTAATTATTCATTTGAATGTTTTTATTATATTTGTATTATTTATTTTATATTTTATTATATTTGTATTTATTTAAATCAATTTGTATTGTTTACTTATTTCTTTTAATCATTTTTTATGTTTTTTAAACAGTTTGTTTACTTATTTATCTAATCTGTTTATCTAATTTGTATTATTTATATTATCATTTTAATATTCATGTGTATTATTCATTATAATCAATTTTTATTATTATTTTATTTCAATAGATTTATTTAATTATTTATTAATTTTATTATTTATTTATTTTTCCATTTTTACACAGTTTATCTTTGAATGTTTCCACAGAGCCAATATCATCACTCCCTTGTGGCCCCAGAGGGACCCGGATCCAGTTTGAAAAGCCCAGCTCTATCGGCCATCAGGAGAGGAGATCAGGAGTCTAGACGGAGTGTTCCGGGCCGTGTGCTCCGGTGACTCACTCCTGCAGGACGGAGGAGGAGTGACGCTCGGATCATGGCGGGAGGAGGAGCTCATTTCAATGCTCGTCTCATGCGGGCCGCTTCACTTCCATCTGCAGCACTGCAGAATGTAAAAAAGCCACAGCCGGCCCAGAACAAAAGCTCCATTCAACATGTTGAGCCGCTTCCCCTTCACACACACACACAGGCTATTGGACACGCATGGGCCTGCAGACATGAAAGGCCTGAATCAGAGCCATTCTTCTCCACCAGCTCAGCTTCACCTCTCCGTCATGCTTGGACTCCCTCTGCTTCCACCTCCACTCACATCTGCATGAAGTTCTCATGCCGTCTCCGCTCTCGTGTCCACATTGTGTCCGGCAGCGTATGAACGTCACACAGCCCTGCTGAGACGCTTGACTTCAGGAGCTTCCATCATGATCCTCCAGCGAGGCTTCCAGAGGCACAGAGCTGAGAAATCAGACAGACAGCCGTCATTCATTCATCCTTGTGCCGTTTCAAACCCGTCATTTCTTCAGCTGAATACAAAGGAAGAACTTTCAATTTTCAAGCAGGTCAATTTTCAAGCAGGTCTTTTCAATACAACGACTGACAAAAACAGCTTGAAATCACTGTAGATGTAGTCCAGTATGAGTCCTGCACTGAATTTCAGGACTTTTCAAGATTTGTGTGAGGATATAAGCCTCTTTAGATGTGTAACATCAGGTTTGAGGAGTATTGATGATCAGACACAAAAGCCCTTGACATCTGATTTCACTGACATCCAACCTGATGTGATTTATGTCTAAAGGTCATTTGTATTGAGAGGGTAATATTATTAGTAAATGCACTACAAAAATGATGTTCTTCCTCAGAATATCGTCTACACTGCCGTTTCTACAGCGTTTCAGAAACGATCTCCATCTACACTACACAAGCAAAAACGCATTTCACATTATCGTTTGTGCACACTGGGTATGCATGTACAAGTGTAAACAGTTGCCTCTTGCGCATGTAGGCAGCTGCAGTATTGTTACTAAAATGGTCCTGGACCAGCATAAACCAGCTCAAACCAGCTTCAAAACCTACCTTACCAGCATGCTGGCTTTTTCAACAGGGTTTTAAAATGAAAATGCACTAGTGTAAACAAGGCCTAAGTTAGGTGAGAAAAATATTTTCATTTTGAATTAAGTTTATTTTTCTGTCTATTGGCAGATGTTTGTTCTTTATATCTGAGGTCCAGTAAATGTTTCTTGATTCCTTGCTTCTTGAATCGGCCCCGAGTTCATCCAGATTCATTACGTCTCGCGCTGCTTCTTCAGGCGATAAAGGGATAGTTCACCCAAAAATGAAAATTCTGTCGTAATTTACTCCCCATCAAGTTGTTCCAAACCTGTATAATTTTTTTGTTGTTCTGCTGAACACAAAGGAAGATATTTGGAACAATGTTTATTAACCAAGCAGATCTTACGACTGGATGTGAAAGATACAGCTGATGTTGAAGGTGAAAGTGAAAGTGAGCACGTATTTGGAAGAGATTACAAATGTGTTTAATGCGGCCCGGTGTTTTCGGTGTGTTCTGCACCACTGGCACTAGCTGGACATCGTCAGGGTTTTTGGGCCTGTTGAATTGGCATCCGTTGGCATCATCATTGAGAGAGAGAATTCTGATTGGCTGTTCAGCTTAGCAGATGAGAGTGCCCGAGAATAAAAGTGAAAGTGATTAAAGCAAGCAAATAAAGACTTTTGGCTGGATTTTGCTGTCTCAGACACATCTCCAGGGTTTGCGACAAAACCTCTGGATTGCAGCCAAATCAATGCTCATTAATCATGAGCAGGTCAGCGATGTGATCGGAGCCTGTCTTGAGGTCACAGATGCTGCCATATGTTCAAACCTGTTTGATATTATTGCCACGTGATCTTGAAGTGTGTGTGATGCAAATACAAGGTGGAACTAATCCAGCCAATCATAAAGTGTTCATCATTTGGGTATTTAAAAGGGCTGTATGTAGAATTCAGAAAACCTTGTTATTAGCGACACCGGTGGCCGTTAAGTGAATTGCAGGAGCAACTTACTGCTCGTACTCATAACGTAAGAGACTAAATGTCATTCAAGGCCCCGATATACTCACGGCCAAGTTCTTTTTTTATTCTCTGTAACCGTTACTAGGGATGGGCATTCGATTAAATTTTCTTAGTCGATCGTCGGAAGAATTAATGATCGACTATCGATTAATCATTAATATTTTTATAATACAATTATTTAACTTTTATAATTCAAAAATGCAATGAATACAAAAACACGGCGTGTTTTTCCTCGTTGAGACCTTTATTACAAGATCAACTTGTGGCAGACAGTTAAACTATATTCAGTTAGGCAAACCGAACATATATGCGCGTGCATATGCGGTGCTCTAAAGCAGTGGAACCTGCAGCTGCGAGCCGGCGTTTCTAAACAGAGACCTCATTTGTTCCAAAATAATAATAATAATAAAAAAGAATCATGTTAAACAATAACTTAAAAAACATAATAATACTTGATCTGACAGGTCAGATCTGACAGGTTTTGTCAAAATGTAACTCAAAACTATCCAAGCCAGAAGAAAGAGCCAGATATTAGCCTTCCTAACAATTAGGCTAACTTAACAAATTAGGCTACTTAAAGCCTTGTGAAAAATAACTAACTTTAGTAACTCGCATACAACTTCTGCACCAGTCTACTGATTTTTGTTGAGAAATATAAGCATGTTGACATGATCTGGGGTCAGACGCGACCGCAACCTGGTGACCGTCAGTCCAGCCGCGGAAAACACCCGATCTGAGGGGACTGACGTTGCCGGGATGCACAGGTACCTGCGCGCTAACTTGGCCAGCCCGGGGAACCTATTTCCGTTCACTTTCCAGTCTGTAGGTGTGCAATTCAGGGGTGGGGGATTCTCCCTCAGAATCAAAACGGAAGATCACAGATAACCGAGTATGGTGTCAAATATTGCACCCTGGTGGTAAAATGTTTAATTGCTGTCACACAGTGAAATTCATTTAATTGCTTCAAGACTCACACTACGCAATGCAAAAAATGCATTAATCGATAACAAATTAACGTGATCGACGAAATTCTTAACGATCAATTATCGATCGTCGATTAATCATGCCCATCCCTAACCGTTACATTCTTTTAATAAACGGGACCTATAATGCCCCTTTCACAAGATATATGAGTCTCTGGTGTCTCCAGAATGTGTCTGTGAAGTTTCAACTCAAAATCCCCCACAGATAATTTATTTTGGGTGTGAGCAAAAACACAGCATTTTTGTGTGTGTCCCTTTAAATGCAAATGAGCTGCTGCTCCCGCCCCCTTTCCAGAAGAGGGCGGAGCTTTAACAGCTCAACAACAACAAAGCTGGAGAATCTCACGCAGCCAAAATGAGGATTGTCAGTAACGGTGTTCAGCCTTACATTGTTCAAACCGTAAATTTTAAGGTTAGTGATGTCACCAACCAGAGAAGATCATTGTAGTCCCTACCAGCTATTTGTTGTAGTCCTTAAACAGCAAATTCTTTAAAAGTAAATATCTCTCTTTGCATTGAACTTTGAGCGTCGTAACTTTGCAGATGCTGTTTATGATCAAACAGCAACATTATACACTAACTAACTAAAGTGAAATCATAATCAACAACACCTTTAAGATATGATACAAGCTGTTCAAAGAAATGCTGATTAATTCATGAAAAAAATTACATATAGCCCTTTTAAAGTGCAACTTTTCCTTTTTGGAGTTTTCACTGTAAACACTAATAACAAATCAGCATACAGATTAAGATTAGTGCATAAAGATGTGAATTGGGATGAACCTATAATGTAGTAGCCTTCAAGGGGTTAGTTCATCCAAAAATGAAATTTCTGTCATTAGTTACTCACCCTCATGTTGTTCCACACCCATAAGACCTTCGTTCATCTTCAGAAAACCTTGTTTCCAAGTATTCTCGTCTCTTCATAACATTAAGGTTGAACCACTGCAGTCACATGACTGTTTTAAAAATGTCTTTAGTACCTTTCTGGACCTAGAAAGTGTTGATTATATTGCTGTCTATATGGAGGAGTCATATACCTCTCAGATTTCATCAAAAATATCTATATTTGTGTTCTGAAGATGAACATAATTGATGACAGAAATTCCACTTTTGGGTGAACTAACCGTTTGTTTTTTGTTCTTTTCAGAGATTGACAGATGTCGTCTCTATCAACGCTGTTCTGTCAGAATAATATCACAGCTGTATTACAGCACATGACTCCCAGTATCTTGATTTCAGTCACTTTGCTATAATGATTGTTATTAGAACTTATTCTGTCATTTTATAAAATTAATGGTGTAGAGCTTTTAGTATTTATTTTTTAGCATTTTTAGCATCTATTGTTGAGATCTCCATGTATACTTTGCACATTAGTCAATCACAACAAATCCATTCATCCCAAAGACGCAGATCGGTTCCAGGTGTTGAAGAAAGAGCCGTAGAGCTTTCTGTTGTCATGTGTTTGTGCTTGAGGGGTGAAAAGCTGAATCTGACCTGTAAAGACCAAAAGGGGAACTTGTGCATTTTTATAAAAGCAACATTATAAGAAAAAAATGGATCATTTGCTATTGCATGTTTGGGTTTGATTCTGAACAATGTAACAAAGCCTGGTTACAAAACTGATGCTGGTATTTATAGCATTTATTTTTTACTGAAAATGGGCCAAAAATGATCCGCAGACAATACAAGCCTTAAAATATGATTCTCAAAACTGCTGGAAAAATAAAGATGAGTTTTCATCTGGTCAGCAGCAGATGTTGTCGGGCGGCGTGTGTCATGTGTGCAGGTTTGGGGATTTCCGTTTGACCAGTCTCAAAAGAGTCGACTTCCTCTTCAGCCGCTTCTATAAGAAAACATCCAACAGAGTATTAAAACTGAACTGAGAAGCCGTCAAGACTGAAATATTCAGGCGTCATGAACGGATCAGTGACTGAAGGTCACATGACTGACTGTCAGAGAAAAAACAACAACAAAAAAAACAAAACACTGAAATTCCCTTTCATCATCTCCAAAAAAAAAAAAAAAAAAATTCCCAGTGAATAACTACTGCCCAACCTGAAGAGACATTCACCAATCTGATACCAATGAAACATAATATGTGCCAAACAACTTATATGTTTTATATTCAGCATGAATAAGTCAACAGTTTCTGTTATGTCATTTGCAAGGTTTCAGTTCCTCACAGTCTTGTCTTTTTTCTGCTTTTCAATTACTTTTCATATTGAAAAAAAAAAAGAAAGTTTGTGAAAAATGATTCAAACTCGGATCAATTTGGATTGGCTTCTTTTAGAGAAGCAGCTGGGGCAATTTTGAATAAATCACAAATATTAGGATGTTATTATAGTGATTATTATATTACAATTATAAAGATGCACGTTTACCATTCTAGAAAGTGTGAGAAACAAATTACATCACGGACAATATATTGTTTTAAGGTATAAGGTGTCTCATTCTGATGAGCAGTTTTGGGTGAACTGTCCCTTTAAGAATCACAATAAAGTTGAAACAAATATTTTGTGAAGATTATTAGGGACTGTTATCTTAACTAGAGAAACACCTCTTAAACAACATACAGTCACTATGACAACCAAGAAAAATGAAGCTCTTTCTAAAATGAAACTTACATAATCTGCCAGCGTATGGCTTTTCCATTTGAATTTTCACTCAGATCGGTATTTGATTTCACATTCGGCTTTGACTCAAAGGCAAACAATTCAAACACTGTAAAAACACATGGCAAATAAATCCACATACAGTACCACTGATTTCATATTTAATGTGCTTTACGTCCCTTCAATCTTATCTGAAATATATTGATTAAAAAATAAACAATACATCTACAGTACACCACAGTAGTAATAGAAAATAGGTAATAATGTAACATTATAGAAATTAAATATCTTCCAAATACTATTTCACACATTATGATAGAATTATTGATTTTCACTAAATAAATTTTGTCTTGAAAATGTGTAGCTGAGTTTTAAATCTTAGGATGGGGCCCTCGCTAGGATGATATATACATCCGTGTCCGTGGCATTGAAAAGAGACAAAGATTATAGAAAGACAGTTCGCTCCTATTAGTTTTGAATGGGAGAAACTGCAACGCACAATATGGCGGAATATGTCCCGCCTTCTAAGTAAAACAGCCAATCACTGATTGATAATGTTATTTGCATCACTGCAGCTGCCGTTAGACGCTCCGATGTAGTGACAAAGGCCCGGGCTGCGTCCCACTCCAGTTTTAGACACGCACTCGCAAACTTCCCTAAGCACTTCCCCTCGGAGGAATCCCTGTCAGCATTCTGAAGTGTGCTCCACTTTGTGAAGTGGACGAGGGAAGTTTATATGGGCAGAATGAGGGGGCGAGTCTACTTCGTATGTACACTTCAGGCAGCTCCATATACCACAATGCAACACGATTGTGACGTCACCGCATATCGTGTTTAATTTACCCCACCACAAACAATGCTATGATATATATTTTTTTTTTTTAAGTATCTAAAACAACCCAAACACAGCTACATACATATGGAATGCTTCATTAAACAGTTTTGTAAGGAGAAAAATTTACATAATAAATCAACTGCTGGTGTGTGGTGGGCGTTCTGGCGCAATATGGCTGCCGTCCTTCATCCAGGTGGATGCTGCACATTGGTGGTGGCTGAGGAGATTCCCCCTTCAATATTTAAAGTGATTTGAGTGTCCAGAAAAGCGCTATATAAATGTAAGGAATTATTATTTTTTTATTTAACACCATAGCTGCTTACAAGGGCTTAGGGCGTTCCAATTCAGCCCATTGCAAGCCTTCCGCCAGTAGTGGGCTCTCATCCAACATAAGTAAGGATGTACATCCTGGGCTGAATCCCAAATGGCACACTTTTATGCACTTTCAGTTATGTGCACTTACAATGACTGCTGTGTGCACGTGTCCGTTAAGTCCACGAGACTGTAGGGTGTCTCATTCATCATTTCAGGTTTCGCGAGCACCCCCTTTGTGGCCGCTATGCGCCCTCGATGCGCACTTCAGCTGAGCCCGCAAGTTTGTGAACTACGCAGAGGACTTTATCTGTCAGTCAAAGCCGCATTACGTCACGAAAGTGCGGACTCAGAGGAAGACCGTGAAGGTTTAGGGTGCCATTTGGGATTCAGCCCGAGTCAATGAGAATGAGGGAAGTTAGCGAGGGAAGGGCATAAAAAAAGCGAACTGGAACGCAGCCTTTGAGGGGCCACAAAGGGGGCGCTTGCGAGTACCCTTTTGAAACCTGAAATGATGAATGGGACACCCTATGGCAGCCATTGTAAGTCCATAAGACCGAAAGTGCATAGAAGTGTGCTATTTGGTATTCTGCTAAATTGGGCGAAATCGGATCTTCATTAGGACCTCACGTGATCTCATTGGTTCAAATGGCTAAGCACTCTTTTTAGCACCTGTTTACAATTCCTACAAATCATGTTTTGATAAATGTTGTTTCAACTACGTTATAATTTATGTCTTTATTAGTTAGCTTATGTACTAGCATAGCATACAGATAAGCGATTAGCCTGACAACATGACCTAACTAAACGCGACGCAACGCCGTAACAAGCGATAAAAGATATCTTTTCCATGTTAATCTGAGTTTTTGTCCTAACCAGCCGCGATGGCGAAACGCGAAAATTTGCGAACGGTTTCTATTTCTCTGCGACGTCGCGGCTGGAACAGCAACACAAAGTATGACAATGATATTATCAGGTACTGTTTAGGTGCTTTATTTAATGTTAAAAGCGTCTAACATGAGTTTGAATATCATTCTGTGTTCAAAGCTTTTTAGCTGTAATGAAAAAAACACTGGCTAATTCACCTCAGATCTTGAAAATAAATAAATGGGCACAAGAACGTTTAAACTGTTAACTGAATGCGAACAAGTGTATTCTATAACAAAGATTGGTTCAGTCACTCTGTAATGTCCGTATGTACTTTAAATAATGTTTAAATTGTGTAATATTTATGAATTTTACTAAGTACTTGCCATTTCATTGTGTCCGCTGTGCTCTTGCCGAGAAAGCCCGCCCACACTCTCTTCTGATTGGCTGTGTTTTTTGATTGATTTTATCGCTTCCCATTTTCACATTGTGTCTAGTGTGGAGAGTCAAATTGCTCGTCGCTGGAATCTTATCACGTTGTGTTGTGTACTTATAATCATTAACTGACAGTTTGGGGAGACCTGATTTCGAGGGAGGATGGGGAGGACCCGATTTATCATGACACCGGTTCCCATAGAAACCTGAAGTTCGCGCTTAGGACTGCACATGCGCAATGGCTTGTCTAGCCTGAAAAATAATCTTTTAACGCTATTTGAGCTTAAGAAACAACATTTATGGGACAGTTCATATCATTTTTTTTTTTTTTTTTTTTTTTTTGCTTATTTGAAATAATGTTTTTGAGATTTCAGGATTACCCTATTCGGATGCCCAAAATAGCTGCCCAGAGGCCTTGTAAATATGGCCGCCGAATGAACAGACTTTCCTTGAAAGGGAGTATCATTGCAAAATGATTTGGAAAAAAAAGTGAAACTTAAAGGAGTAGTTTTTCACTTTTAATTGAAAATTTCCTGATAATTTACTCATCCCCATGTCATCCAAGATGTTCATGTCTTTCTTTCTTCAGTCGAAAAGAAATTAAGGTTTTTGATGAAAATATTCCAGGATTTTTCTCCATATAGTGTACTTCACTGTCCTCCAAACGGTTGAAGGTCCACTGTATGGAGAAAAATCCTGGAATGTTTTCCTCTTCATTTCTTTTCGACTGAAGAAAGAAAGACATGAACATCATGGATGACATGAGGATGAGTAAATTATCAGGAAAATTTTATTTGAAAGTGAACTAATCCTTTAAAAGTGAAGTTGCTCTAGTCCTTTCTTCCCTATTGTGCCATATATCGAGTGAAACGCTTCTCGAACAAGAACAAATGTAGGGCGGGGCTTGATTTTGTCCATGGGGAATTGATTGGATGGTTGTGGTTTGCTATTGGTGGATCTCATGTGAATGACAGCTAGGTTGCCCCACCCTCATTATCAGAGAAGAGAAGAGATGCTGCAAGTTATTTTGATAAACAACTATGAGGCACATTAATTACAATGGGCACAGGTAAATCATTTACAATAAATGCTGCAATATTCCATAAAAAATAATTGTCAATTTTGATTTCATGGTGACTTTAATGATGTTTGGTGTCTCTATTTAAGACAAGTGGCTTTCATAACTGACTCTCCTCAGATAACGTCGGTCAGGTGAAGAATATCACTGAGTGGATCATGTCAAAAACACCGTCGATCTTCTGAACTCCACACGATGCGTCTCAGGCGTCAGAAGCGGGATCTGGAATGCACGGCTGCTCTAGGAGCGGCGGAGGGATCCGTGATGCGCGCGCAGGCCGTCCGCTCTTCCGCCCAGTTTTCCAATGTGATTCGTCTGCGCTGAAAATGGAGTTCGCGTAAAGCAGATCCCCCAAACTTCCCATGAAGAATCACAATCATTCGGCACGTTCCTGTGACACTTTCCACTCCAACCCGAGACTTTCGTCCAGCTCCAGCCTCCCGGTGTGCGTCGAGCGAGCTTAAATCCCCGAGCTTTTCGTTTCATTGCTGAAATACTGCCGTGTGTGAAGTTGTCTATGATCGCTTCGTGTGGATTTTCCAAACTCGCTTTCGCTGGGATTTTGGGATTTTTGACCGACCAGGATGAGTAAGACGCCGAAGGTTTCGTCTCTGGATGTGATTTATAGTGCAGATGGATCGAAGTGTTGCTTTCATTGCTTCCACACACCGTTCCCGATCTGAATCCGCTGTTTTGGCGTCTCGTGCAGCATGATCGACTGCAGATCGGATCGCTTTCTGTCAATAATGGCCTTTCGTGGGGATTTCACGCAGAAAATGGAGATATTTGCGCTTTATTTCCCCGCTTTGAGTGCGAGCTCGATGATATTTCCAGGATTTGGATCCCCGTGAGAAAAAAATGAGCGAAGAATCAAATCCAAACAACGAGTAAGTGTGTGTACACAAACACAAATGTGCATAACACTGAATATACAGTCTCTGTGATATGTATTTCTGCTGCTGAGGAGGCCTGTATAGTCTATAGATATATGCTATAAATATGTTTATTTATTTCTAAACTCAAGATGTCTGATCACACAATCATAACACATTTATTACCATTGGAATAATAGCTTATGACCAAAATGAACAGTTGGCAAGATGTCAATTTGCGTTATTCCATCTCACATAAAAACACTTATTTGGAAATAAATATGATTTTAAAATCATGTCATGTATTTGTAGTAAATACAGCACTCGTCCTGATCTCGTCATATCTTTATATCTGTGTTTATATCGATGTGTTTAATGTTATTTACTGTGATGCCATTAGCGCAGTGTCAGGCCGCGTCTCAAACCCTAGTTAGTCACCTATCTAGACAGCATTTTTGCGCGTGACAGGCGCGAGGCGCGCGCGGAGAACGCAGGACGCGCGAGCGGGTTTGACACGCGGCCTCGGAGAGCAGGGCGCCATGTTTTCTCAATCATCGCGATCCTCATTCATAAAAATGTCCCAAACATGAGATTTGACAACGGACGCATTAAGGCTAATTGGCTGTATATTGTTCGCTGTTTTCACGTTTATGAGCAATTTTTGTGATTATGTTCCCTTTTGAAGGCCAGCGCGAGAGAGACAGAGCTGCGCTGATCACGTGACCCGCCTCCATTCATAAAGAACCCGCGTGTCCATTCACACACACGCGACATAACCTCAGTTCTGCAGTACACTGGAGATGTCAATTGTCATCGTATTATCATATAAAATATAATGATTTTTCAATGTCATAAAGCACAGATTTTCTCTAAAGCCAGTCACATTTTCGTCACTGCACAGTTTTTTTCCATTTCAACTTCCATTTTCATTATCATTATCAAGAAATTGGCCGAAATTACTGTCATTGGCCAACACTGATTAACCAATGCGTCACTAATTAACATATTTAGCCTAGAATTGCTTGATGCACTTTCAGAAAACTTAATTTATTAAACGATAATTGATCTTTGGTAAATCATAAACATCCAGGTAACACTTTACAATAAAGTCTAGTTTGTTTACATTAGTTAATGCATAGTTAACATGAAGTAACAGCGAGCTATATATATATATATTTTTTTTTTTTTTACAGCAGCTTTTGTTAATGTTAATTAAAATATTCTTCATAGTTTGTTCTTGTTAGTTTACAGTGCATTAACTTATAGTAACTAATACAACTTTTGATTTTAATAATGTAATGTTATTAGTAAGTGTCGAAATTTACATTAAGTTTAAAAAATGTTGTAGAGGAATTGTTATATCCCTAATAATTGTTATCCATTCCTAGTACACTCAATTTACAACGCTGTGAAAAATGAACTCTTTTATTTCTTCACATTGACTTTCATTTGGACAGTGTGATAAAATAACGAGATATAATGATCATTTGACATGTTTTATTCAGCAAAAGCATTTAGGATTTGGGCTGTTATCGTTGCCAAAATATTGTGAATATTATCATATCATCTATAGAAAATTGTAATAATAATAATAATAATAATAATAGTGCTATCAGTCAAGTTCATCTTTAACTTTATTGTGTTTTTTCTCTCTATTCAAATCCATCAGTTACACCCCCCCCCCCCCCCCCAATATTTCAACATGAGAATCACAGTAGATCAAATGAAAAATATGTAGAATTCATTTATTTTGTAACAATAATTTTGTTTCTAATCTAATATGAGTTTGTCAAATTAGACAAAAAAATACTCCCCCCTCCACTGAACCGATTGGTAACGGCCAACCAATGCGCGCCGCACTTTCACCAAAACAACGCGAGTGGCGCTCTACTGTTTGAATGAGAGAGCACGTGTAACACCAAAAATGAAGAGAACCGCTGCCCAGCCGACTACATTAAACTGCTGGTCAAAGAGGGACGTTAAAAAGAATAAACCATACTGAGAAGGAGGTATGAGAATGTTGTGTAATACACTCCACATATATTTTAGCTAGCTAATCCATTGCAATTTAGCCATAGTCTGTTTTGTTAGTTCACTTTTCAATATTGTCTGTAATTATCAATGACAAAAGTATTCACATCAGTGTTTTTCTTCGACTTTTTCTTTGACTTCTGAACGAATTGGCTGAATGAACGATTTAAAGGAACACTCCACTTTTTTTGAAAATAGGCTCATTTTCTAACTCCCCTAGAGTTAAACAGTCGAGTTTTACCGTTTTCGAATCCATTCAGCCAATCTGCAGGTCTGGCGGTACCACTTTTAGCATAGCTTAGCATAGTTCATTGAATCTGATTAGACCGTTAGCATCTCGCTCAAAAATGACCAAAGAGTTTACATATTTTTCCTATTTAAAACTCGACTCTTCTGTAGTTGCATCGTGTACTAAGACCGACGAAAATGAAAAGTTGTGATTTTTCTAGGTTATGGCTAGGAACTATACTCTCATTTCAGCGTAATAATCAAGGAACTTTGCTGCTGTAGCATGAGTGCAGCAGGTGTAATGATATTACGCAGCACCTGTGACGCCGTTTGTACAGGGAGCGTGCCTTGCAACCATGGAGACATTTGTGAGAGATGCTGCATATCATTGCGCCTGCTGCACCCATGGTACGGCAATATATAAATTAAATTAAATAATCCAGAAAAAAGTACAAACATGGCAGAGATGCCAAATTCAGCGGCTGGAATTAGGTAAAGTGACGGCTCACAGACGGCAGCGATAAACCACCTGTCACTCAAGAGACCACTCCCTTAATTATGCAGGACTTTTAAAGGCTTAATATAATTTAAATGGATTTATAAAAAGTTATAAAAAAAAAATCACCCCCCTCAGAGTTACCATGAAGGGGAAAATTAGCAGTATAGACCAAAACCACAATTTGATCCAGGCTGTAAACATGTTTTTTTCTGCTGTAAAGTTGGCCATTTTAACATTGGACTCAATGAGATTCTGCTCTCTTTTGGAGCCTGTCCCTAGCGGCCAGTCGATGAATCGCAGTTTAAGTTTGGCTTCAAGAGAAACTGGGGGAGGTTGGCGCTTGGTGCTAACTAGTGGTCGACCAATATATCGGTCTATATTGGCATCATCCAATAGGTTTCTCTGTTTGGCTGACGTGTTGGAAGCGGGACTTTTATTTTGATGCTGTTGTGAAAGCCAGCACACGAGCACATTCCCCGTCGTCATTAGTTTACCGTCTCGGTCTGATATGTTTTTAGATGGAACTGATAAACAAAGTAGTAATCTGTACAATTTATTATTTTTTATATATAATATTAGTAACAGTAATGTATGATTTTCATGTACCGTAGCATTCAGCAGATACTTATTTATATAATTTAAATAAACAGAAAATGGAAGCAGGCTGATACAGATCACTGAAATAAATACTATTACCCGTGGGTCTATTTGAAGCCTTCGATGTATCATGTAATATTTATTTAGCTATTCTTAACAATGCATATTTAGTAGGACTGTAACTAACGATTATATTGATAACTGATCGGTTGGCTGATTATTTCTTTGATTAATCAGATAAAAACACACCCTATTCCACATCCTGCCCAATGCTGTCCTTCAAACAAACGTGCCAGCTGAATGCTATGAAAACATATTTAGTGCATATATGATATATGCAAAAGAGCTATAAAGCAAAAAGACAGTTTAAATCCCTACATTAAAAATTAAGATAATAATAAAGATATTAAAGAAAAATAAAAAACACTAACGCAGTGTTCTGCAGAAACACAAACATTCACTCTAATAACCTATAGTCATTTTATTATCCTACTGTGGATTTAGTCAACTAAAACTAAGACAATTTCTGATGACTAAAACTAAATCAAAATTTTCGAATTTACGTTATCGTCGTTAACATCGTCAACACCAACTATCGCAGCAAGCCTAATATTTTTGTATTTTTAATGGATTACAGACACTTCTTAATAGTTAATGATTGACTGTTGTCAGTCAGGGAAAAAAAATGAAATTAACATCCCTACAGAATATGGCATTGAACAATGAATTATTTCTAAGAGCCACTATGTCTGAGGTGGAAAGAAGTTGTGTATGCACAGGTGAGATTCGCCATCTGACACCACAGATCAGCAGATGTGCGCGATATGGTAGTCGTACACGTCCATGGCGTGACACTCCATCATACCGTTACAACCCTATTGGTGCTTCATCTCCTTTTAGACTGGAGGTGTTGGTGAATGTCATTACAGCTTCACCAGTGATGTTCAGACTTTCAGCAAACGGATGAATGTTTGAGGTCTGAAACTTTCAGTAGTGTTATTTTGGACCATGACCTCAGAAGATCAAAGAAAATGTCCTGACCGCTTTAGGTGTGATTAACGCCTAGCTCTTTCTCTCTGTCAGATGGCTGGTTTCTGTTTCTCATCAGTGCTGGATAGCGAATGTGTGAACTTCTGTACGTCAGTGAGCTGCTTTTGTCTGTGACGTGGAAGCTGTTTTCTCACTTCCTTAAAGTATTTTAGGGGCTGAAAAAGTCATCAGTGTTTCAGATCTATAATATGATCATGTGAAAATTCCAGTCACTGTGTGTGTGTGTGTGTGTGTGTGTGTGTGTGTGTGTGTGTGTGTGTGTGTGTGTGTGTGTGTGTGTGTGTGTGTGTGTGTGTGTGTGTGTGTGTGTGTGTGTGTGTGTGTGTGTGTGTGTGTGTGTGATGCCAGTTCATGCTTCTCTCTACCCCAGTGTGTGATCTAACAGACACCTGGCCATACAGAGATAAAAATGAATTATTGTTCTCATTAAAATCCCAGAAAAGAGAGAGATAGAGATTTGTCAATATCGCACACACCCCTAACAGCGCCTTGTGAAAGTGTTCGTACCCTTATATTTTCTCATGTTATGTTGCAGCCTTATGATAAACTGCTTTAAATGACCTTTTTTTCTCACATCAGTCTACACTCCACACCGGATAATGACAACGCAAAACTACAAAAAACACAGATTTGTGATAACTTTAGTGAAAATAGAAACTGAAAGTATTCATACCCTTTACTGGGACACTTGATATTTAGCTCGGGAGTTTCACTGGATCATCTTTGAGATGTTTCTACACTTTGTTTGGAGTTAACCTGAGGCAGGACAGAATTGAATGGACACACCTGTCAATAAAATGCATCAAATCCTAATCATTTGACTCAATTTGTTATGTGAGATGTGATGCAAAATTAATAAGCAGTATTTTGACTAAACTGCTTCTACTTCACCTGCACAAGATAAGAACAATTTTGATAATTTCTTGGGTCAAGAAAGAATTGGAATTTGCGATGCATTTTCGAAATGCACTCATTAGATAATCTGTAATCTCACAGAAGCTCCTGAAGTCTCTGACTGTGTGCTGTAGGAGTGAAGCAAGCACACGTGGACAGCCTGAAGCGTGTGTGTGTGTGTGTGTGTGTGTGTGTGTGTGTGTGTGTGTGTGTGTGTGTGTGTGTGTGTGTGTGTGTGTGTGTGTGTGTGTGTGAGAGCTGACAAACTATGAAAGCAGGAAGGGTCGAGGCAATGTGTGTATATATAATGTATGTGTGACTAAGAAAGTTTGATGTCTCCCTTTGAGTCATTTCACTGCTGGTTTTGCATTTGAGTGACTAAATTAACAGTCATTGGTGTTTAGTTATGTAGCCTAATCTTGGCTGAATAAAACATTATTAATATTTCTGATTAGAGGATCTGAGTATCACAAGGACTGTTTTTCTGATTGAAACAAGCATCACTGCACCGGTCTTCTATCTTCTCCTCACTGCTGTTTATAATGCCGAGGATGTCTAACCATTTATGATGCTTGATCTCCTCCACTGTGCTTTAAAATACAGCATCCAGTGTAGAATATCTTCTAAATGAGAATTTTGTCATTGTTTTGGAGCTCAGTAGCATATAGAAAACCTTAACGCTCAACTTGAAGAGTTTCTGCTGGTGTTCACTTCACATGAGAAACATTCTGCTAACAAATTGAAAATATGGCAAAAAATATTTGCAAATAAAATGGCGTTTCTATCCCATGTTTTCAAGAGAACAAAATCATAACTTCCTGGGAAACTGCTGCAAAATATCAGTATTAAAAATGGAAGTTGCTGCAATTGGGCTCTTTTTTTTTTCTTCTCTCCATCATAAATGAGTTTCGTCTCGGAGCGTCAGTAAACGCTGTCATGTTCTCTTGCCTTCAGATGCTGGTGTTTGTGAACACAATCGTGTGAGACGCTTCTGGAGGGAATTAAACCAAATCATTCTGATGAGTCTTTGACTTTCAGAACCACCAAGCTAACATTTGAGATGCTGTGATGTGATTGGTCCGCTGGTTATTCCAGTAATCCAATCACAGCCTCTGATGAGGCAAAGTATTACTGAAGGATTTATTCAGTAAATGCGTTTCTATCATAATTTATGTACATGTCTTATTAGATAAAGAAATTATCCATCTCAAATTAGTGCATACTTTTTTTTATGTGCCTTTTTAGAATTTCTGCCCATTCTGTACATTTATTTTTAATACAATATCTCAGAATTCCCATAAAAATAGGTCGTCACCTTTATTTATATAGCGCTTTTTACATTGTAAATTGTGTCAAAGCAGCTTTACATTGACGACTGGTATATAATTTTGGCTGCACAACAGCTCTTAAAGAATAGTGTCAATGCAGGCAGATCAAAGCACTGTTGAATATCAGATGTCAAGTTAAATGTCAAGTGTCCCCAACTAAGCAAACCAAAGGCAACAGGAGGGAAACATAGCTAAGTGTGTATTGAAGCGAAAGCCTCGTATCCGTTCAGTTCAGTACGAACATGTCCCGCTGCAGCCTTTGTTACTACATGCCGTGAACATGTTTGAAGTTCTTCGAGTGCGTTTTGTGGTGCATTAACATTTGAGCTGCTTTTCCTTTTAATGGTGGTTGGCAAACCCACCTGAAGGTTCACATTGCCACCTGCTGTGACACTGAAGACTGGAGTAATGATGCTGAAAATTCAGCTTTGATCACAGGAATAAATTACATTTTACTATATATTCACATAGAAAACAGCTGTTTTAAATTGTAATAATATTTCACAGTTTTTACTGTATTTTTGATCAAATATATGCAGCCTTGGTGAGCAGAAGAGTTCTTTCGGGCTCAGACCTGAAGCACTCACAGAAAGCCTATTGCACTTGAATGGTCAAAAATGTCAAAATGCACATCATGTCGAGTATTCACGTTAACACAATAGTCATGCAGTGAAAAACAATGCTGTCTTTACTGAACGTAAACAGTTGAGAAAGAAAGTGGATGTGTGTCATTATATTGGATCCATGCATTCAGTCTTAAAGTGACAGCAGCTTAATAAACCTGCTGCTGTCTGTGCCATTAATGTTAATCAAACACAAAAGAAAATGGTTTTTAGAATAACTTTGGGTACGTTCACCCAAAAATTTCATTAATTACTCACCCTCATGTTGTTCTACACCCACAAGGCCTTTGTTCATCACAAATTAAGATATTTTTGATGAAATCCAATGGCTCAGTGAGGCCTCTATTGAAAGCAAAGCCATTCAAACTCTCAAGATCCATTAATGTACTAAAACATATTTAAATCAGTTCATGTGAGTACAGTGGTTCAACCTTAATATTATAAAGCGTCAAGAATACTTTTTCAACAATATCTATATGGGCCGATTTCAAAACACTGCTTCGGATCTTTACAAATAGAATCAGTGAATTGGAGCAACAAAGTCACGTGATTTCAGCAGTTTAGCCGTTTGATAGGAGATTCAAATCACTGATTCGATTCATAAAGCTCTGAAGCAGTGTTTTGAAATCGGCCCATATAGATATTGTTGAATAAGGTCTTTAGTTTGTTTTTTTGCTGCACAAAACATACTCTTGTCGCTTTATAATATTAACATAGAACCACTGAACTTTTTAGTACCTTTTATGGACCTTGAGAGTTTGAATGGCATTGCTCTCAATAGAGGCCTCTCTGAGCCATCGGATTTCATCAACAATATCTTAATTTGTGTTCTGAAGATGAACGAAGGCCTTATGGGTGTAGAACAACATGAGGGTGAGTAATTAATGACATTATTATCATTTTTGGGTGAACTAACCCTTTAATATATTTATTAAGAATATTTATATAGAATCAGTGTTCATTTATAGTGAAGACTATATATTTTTTACATTTAATTTCTCACTTGAATGCTACTGTTAAATAGACCTAGTGTAGCCTACCTGAAAAATTAACAGCACTATTTATTTAATTTGAATTTTTCTTATATTATATTTGTCATATTGTCTGTAATTTAGGGATGCTCCGACATGAACATTTTGGCCGAAATGTTAACCGATAATTCTTTATATTTGAAAGCCGATAACCGATATGTTGGCTGAAAATTTTTCACTTAGATTTATATATAATTTTTGAGAGCCTGATTACATAAACAAGTTTAATCATTAAAAACCATGTCCCAATCACACAATTATAATGTTCTTATTATAATTTTATATAGCCTATTTGACAGACTTGCGCTGCACATGTTGAACTTAACTGTATTTTCCTTTTTTGAAGTGATTTCAATCATATTTCAAGCAATTCAAAACCATCATGGTGGACAGTGCGACAATCTGATGTTTCATCTGAAGGAAATAATCCATCATTTATCGGCTTTAATATATCGGCCAAATGTTCTTATCTGGCCAATAACATTCACATTAAAAATGATCATATATCAGCCAATACCGATATGGTGGCCGATATATTGTATCCCTACCAAAATTTGCATCTTTGCTTATTTCTAATTACATCAATTAAATAAAATTGATGTAACTTAGTTTTTAGTTTCTGACATAATATTCAATTTCTCGTGTTGATTGACCATGTCCTGGGCAAATGTGGCTCACCTGACCTTCTGAAATAAGTGTTGAACTGGCTAAACTGCAGTTGACTTTAACTCTTCTTGAGCTGATAAAATATTACTCGTACAAAAGCACAGGACATATGTGGGTTGTTCTTTCAGTTTCCTCTGAAATATTCATAGCTGCTTCCCTTTCCTAACCTCCCTGGGCTTAATAAATGACCATGGTGTCCTTTGACCTCTGTTGTTTCCGGCCTCATACGGATGTGTCTGATGAAATCATTATCAGATGGATGCAACATGAATATGAGCGAGTTTTCCCTCTTTAACTGCATGACTGTACAGGTTATCATCACTGTGGCTGAATTCACGACTGCACACTAACATAGTACTCATGCTATCACTGACACAACAGTAGAGAAAACAGTAGTATGATTCTGTGAATTCAGACGGTGTGTCTGGCTAGTCAGTAACTGATTCATGAACCATAACCATAACACACTTTAGTTTCCTTTCAATAAATCAACACTTAAAAGCTGCCTCAGAGACTTTTTGCCATGGATTTGTGCATATTTTTGTGGCGATGATCTAAACAAAGTAAAATAATGTTTATTTTCTGGAAATGATGTACATCGAGTCACACTTTATATCAGGTGGCCTAAACTACTATGGATTTACTGTGTAACTACATGTTATTCTGGAAAATTCCCATATTTACTGCTGATGAGTTTGAGGTTTGGTTAGGTGTAGGAGTAAAGATGGGGTTAGGGGTAAAGTTAACAGTGTAAATACAAACGTTTATTAACTGCAAATACTTTGAATGCAATTATGACGCACATTACTTTCATAGAGTATATTGTATGAAATGGTTAGTCTCGCGTAGCCAGACATTCAGAGTGACGGCAGAAGGTCTGGACTCTGTCGCAGCTTTCAAATCCAGTGTTTATTTGATTTGGTGCTGATTGTCACAGTTGTACATACAACAGTGTTCTTCTTCCACTAGGGGGTTTGGGTCACGGCATTTGTTTCCATGCGGACTGTTAAAGAACGTGACACACACATCTCCTGGACATCCTGTAAAATTCAACCAACCAGATGACGACTTCGAAAATCCTGAAGTTTCCAGTTAAACGGATAGTTCACCCAAAAATAAAAATCATCCCATGATTTACTCACCCTCAAGCCAACCTAAGTGTATATGACTATCTTCTTTCAGACAAACACAATTGGAGATGTATTTGGAAATATCCTGGCTTTTCCAAGCATTATAATGGTAGTGAACAAGGGGCGTGTTTCGAAGCCGCCCAATAAAATGCATCCATCAATCCATCATAAATATTGGCTCCAGGGGGTTAATAATGGCCTTCTAAAATGAAACGATGGGTTTTTGTAAGAAAAATATTAAAAATTTTATAAACTAAATAACTAGCTTCTGCCAGATGACCGTACACATACTGCACAAGTTAAGACTTGCGCCTCAAGAGTAACCCAATCACGCGATGTATGACTATCGTAAGTTTAGCCTCTCACGGTTCAAACTAATGGGGCTCTGCAACTAACTCAAGCTCAAGCTTCTCTTAGATCAAAATCTTCTGACATTTCTCTTTAAAAATGATTGTTTTAGAATTCTAATTCGTGAATGGTGTTTTGTTTATCTCTATAGACTATTTGCACGGTTACTTCCTGTTACTGTTAGCTGTTCATTCTGTAGTCCCAGTACATCGACACAAAACCATCAGTGATTTAACTTTTAAATGTTGTATTCATATTTTAATGCAGTTATCACATTTACTTAATTTGCCAATAAACCAGTTTTATTGATTGCAATAAAGACAAAGCTATTGGGACCGTTTAAAAACGCTGTGTCTGTAATTAGACACGCACACGCATTTTTCCCCCCAGCACTTCAAATGTTATTTTTAATGTGATGACCACAAACATTACTTGTTCATCCTTCTGAGATTGTCCCCCTTGTAAAACCGAACGTTTAAAAATGTTGGAGATTCAACATTTGATAGAAAACACTTATTTAAAAATAAAAAAGACAATAATTACCACTTTAACCAGCAGGTGGCAGCAAAATACCATGTATTTGCGCATATATCAGCCATTTCCTCTAATTGTTTAAAAATACATTCTGTCAATGTGAAGTATGAAATACTCTCAAAATCTCATGAAAAACAATAACTTTTCTTGTGAATGAATGACACAGAGAGCGAGCGCTCTCTCTCTTTATAATCACAGCAGCCGTCAGTCACTGCAGTGCAAGATCATGATTTCAGCACACTTGTGAAAACACACATTTTATTAATCTAACTAAAGTGCACAATAAATATTTAATTTTTGAAGCTTTTTTCACATAAAAGTGTGAAAACTGATGGTCGAATTGAATTTAGCAGAGGAGGAAAAATATGTATATTTTTCTTATAAAAACCCATCGCTTCATTTTCGAAGGCCTTTATTATCCCCCTGGAGTCGTATGGATTATATTTATGATAGATGGTTGCATTTTTGGGGGCGGGGCTTCAAAACACGCCCCTTGTTCACTACCATTATAAAGCCAGGATATTTATTAATATATCTTGGATTGTGTTCGTCTGAAAGAAGATGGTCATATACACCTAGGATGGCTTGAGGGAGAGTAAATCATGGGATAATTTTCATTTTTGGCTTAACTGTCCCTTTAAGTGTGCCATTATGCATTAGATGTTCAGCCAACGGTCCGTGGGCGTTGTTCCCATTCTTGTTTTTTATGGAATATAGCAGTGTTTGTGAATGATTTATCTGTGCTCATCTTTATTTGATTTTTTTTTTTAATCCATGTGCCCTTGTAATCTTTAAGCTTCACAACAGGGAACAACAGCCAACTTTAAGGACTCCTAATATAAAGTGTGAAGCATTATTTTGTTTTTTAAGGTAAACTACACGTTTCCCTCCTTCATGGTGTTATTTGCACCACAGCCAACACAATCTGCTCTAAATGAAGTTTTTTCATGAACAAGATGTTTGCCACTGAGCTCCTTTTATGGTTCACTGTTCATGACTGTTTTTTGAGATTCACCCAAATATCAACAGGATATTTTTGTGTGTCATTCCCACTGAAGCTGTAATGGTCTCAGATTCCACAGAAAGTGTGGAGATGATGATCTCAGGCAGACAAATGAGTGGGCTTATTTATTTCAGCCTTGTCTGAAGTGTCATTACCGGCACAGAAGGGATGGTGGTTGGAGATGTGCTGGAAATGACATTTGTTAATGTGATCTTGTGTTTATGAAGTGAAGGGTCTGACGCGCGTGTTGTGCTCTTGTGTCGGCAGTGAGAGTTTCGCGCGTGTGAGAGCAGTGGTAATGACTCGCGATGACTCCAGCGGCGGATGGCTTCCTCTGGGCGCCGGCGGCCTCAGCTGCGTCACCGTACACAAGATCAGCCGGACGGAGCCTGATGGCACCAGTGCGGCGGATTTCCTCATCCACGGAGAGCGGCTCAAAGACAAATCGGTAACGGTGACATCATCGTCTTCACAGCACGCACTCTCACAGGAAGTGTGGCTGCTTGTTTTCACTCCACCAAACTCCAGTAGCAAAAATTTGGTCCCAGTGTAACTATAAATGTAATTACATGCAGGTATTTTTTTAAAATGAAAGTACAACATAAAACATGTATGTACACAATAAGTGCATTGTATCAAATGATTACTTTAAATGTAAGTATATAGTAGTTTAGGCCACCTAATATAAAGTGGGACCAAAATTTTAAATGCAGTTATGTCAACCAGTCAGGTTGAGAAAAGCCCCTAAATGAAGATCATTTGAACAGACTGAGGCATATTGAAACTAAAAACTGGAAGTCAGTGCGTCATCGAGCATCAGAGAAGTTGATCTGCAGCAGCAGCAGCTCGAGGATTACAATATAAAGTCAGCCGACAGATACTTTTTCGATGTCACTCAGAAATGCCTCACAATTTCCTCGTCATGCTGACTGTTTTATTTTCTATATCATTTTTATTAATATTTTGAAGTAGTTTTATAATGTCTTTTTTTTCTGTTTTGACTAAAACTAAAAATGTATACTTTTAGTTGTGCATTTTCATTATTATTATTTTTATGTATTAATTTTTATGTCAGTTTAGTTTTGGTTTAGTACATCAAGTTAAACTAAATGAAAATAAAAATGTTCCCTTAGCAGCTAGATGAAATAAAGTCATTATTTTTTCTTCACTTTTATTTCCTTTGATTTGTTTATTTTATTTCAAATATTTTTTTTATGATTTTAGTTTAAATTTTTTTTTTTACTTTATTTTACTAATGTCACTTTTATAAATATTTTGGATTTTTTGTATATTTACTGTTTTCATTTTTAGTTGAAGTTCTTTTTTTTTTTTTTTTTAATACTTTTTTTACATACTTTTCATTAAGGTTTTTTTTTTTTTTTTTTTTTGTACATAGTTAAACTAAATGAAAATAAGAGATGTTGCCTTGGTCTTGATTTTAAAATTATTTTATTTTTATTATTTTATTTAAAGGCACAATATGTAAGATTTTGTAAGAATAAAATATCCAAAAACCACTAGAACAGTGTTACACCGTGTCCTAACCAGACGTGATGAAATAAGATTCCAGCGACTAACAATTTGACTGTCCACACTAGACGTGACGCGAAAATGAGAAGCGATAAAATCAGTCAAAAACAGCCAATCAGAAGAGAGTGTGGGCAGGCTCTCTCGGCAAGTACATAGTAAAATTCATAAATATTACATCATTTAAACATTATTTAAAGTACATACTGAGTGACTGAACCAATCTTTGTTATAGAATACACTTATATTATCATTGCCATACTTTATGTTGCTGTTCCAGCCGCGACGTCGCAAAGAAATAGAAACCGTTCGCGAATATTCGCGTGTCGCCATCGCGGCTGTTTAGGAAAAAAACTCCAGTTAACATGGAAAAGATATCTTTTATCGTGTGTCGCGTCTGGTTAGGAAGCGGTGTTATATATTTTGTTGACTTGTGTACTTAAATTATCCCAAATGATTCCAAGAATGTTTAAATCCAGAGAAATAAGCAGTTTTTACATTTTTACATCCAGCATTTAATCTGATATTGTAAAATCGATCTATCTTACTGCAGTGTGTAACAGTGTCTCACAGCAGCCGCCGAGCGAACGCACAGAGTAACGTTATAACATCATTTCAACACTCTCAAATGTATCTAATATGATAAACAGAGCTGCGTTACCTCATACTCATGACCGGAAAAGCGGAAGCGGCAACTGTGGCATAATAAAAATTCTGCTGCTCTCAAGGCATCTCGTTAGGGTTAGGGTTATTAACGTTAAGGTAACGTTAATAATAATCTCATCCATGAACATGATTTCTGCCCGAGTCCCATCCCGATTCTATTCCACCGGCTGTGAGGTGCAGACCACATCTCCCATGATTCTGCGCTCAATCTTGGCGTCATCAAGCTACGCCTTTGTTTTCAAAAGGTGACCTCTAGTGGCGAAAAACTACATATTGTGCCTTTAATATTTATTTCCAATAATGATTTTTTTAATGGTTTTAGTTTTTGTGTTTGAGGAAGGCATCACTCATGTTGAACCACAGCGAGCTGATGTTGATTTGATAAGATGGCTCAGACATGCGTGAGGTTGATTGTGTAACGGAGACCTTCATCTCGTCCTCAGGTGCTGCTGGACTGCTGCATCAGGAGGGATCTGGTGTATAATAAAGTCAATCCCATCTTCCACCACTGGAGGATCGGAAACATGAAGTTTGGACTGACCTTCCAAAGCCCAGCGGACGCCAGGGCCTTTGACCGAGGGATACGGCGGGCGATGGAGGACATTAAACAAGGTGAGCTCCAACTGTGAGCGTTTAGTGTCGTCACTGTGTGCAAAAACAAGAAGCTTCTGTCTGAATCTGAACCATCAGTGTGACGTCAGTCTGTGCTGTGTTCACTCTCATTGGTCACAGACACATTTATCATAGATCTCACTCAGAAGGTCTGAAAACATGAATGAAAATGCTTGAAAAAAAATGTGATACGATCTGGGAAAAAGTCGCAATGAAAGTGAAAAAATAGGTAGAATTAAAAAAAAAATTGGGTTTTCATTAAATTATCAATCTATAACATCATGTCTATCAAATTCGCCTGATAAGTGCAGAAAAATAGCGATTTATAGTGTCAAGGCTGTCTTTCTCTAACGTTACTGTTTAAGAACACATCCTCCCTTAACACTACAAAGACAGTTCACCTATCAAAATAAACCACATAACATGTAGAATGAAGGTGCATTAATGCTAATTTCCCGCCAATCCTGTATAAACTACGGCACGCAAAGATTTTTTCTAATACAACGTTATGGTGAGAAGGCGGAGCACAAGAGAACAACAGAGCTATAATGAACACACATGTTCAAATTATGTTTATTAGAGGTTAAATTCATATCAAATACTGCTAAACTGCCCATACTACTTATGAATAGGATGTCTGCTTCATAAAATGTTTGAAAATATGGAAATATATGGTTCACATCCCTCAAATAAACAGAGGCGCCCTTACATGTTCAGTAATGGAGCTTTGGTGTGATCTAGTGAAAAAGTTTGGTACTGCGCCCAAAGAAAATCTTACTGAAAGCTAATTTTTAAAATATCAACCTAAAATTTGGAATGTTGACATTTTTGGCTTTTATTTTCTTGCAGTTTAAGAGTAAAACATGCTTTGTATTATATAATTATTAAATATAAACAATTATATTTTTACATTTTCATAAACTTAAAAAATAACTTAAGTAATTTATTTCACTTCTACAATAATCTGACAAGTGTCTTACTTAAAACAAGACCAACACTTGGTCTATATTTCCAAGCATTCTTGAATTACAATTATTTATGTTTAGATTTTCATGTCTGTGAGGAAAAAAATAGGATGACAGTTCTTTAAACCTGCTATTCTCAGAATTCCGTTCCTGAAAATCCGAGCAATCAGTCGACGTCAGACTTTAGTTATGGACAAGCTATGAAAGAAGTACAAACAGATTTGGAAAGGGAAATCCTCGAATCCAGCTTTCATATGGTATTGGTATTGATGGGTTTTCACAGATCACATCACAAATGTAAAATGTGTGTGATATAATATCTCGTTTAATGTTACTCTCGATAAGTTTGGATTTCTAGAAAACACTGAGCATTTTCATTCATGACATTCACGCTTTAGTCAGAAACACGGTGACAGACATATTCATAAAAACACATCACTTTATCCTTGCGTTTGCTGGATAATCAGTCTAACAATATTTTTTTTGTTTTTCTCCTCAACATTTGTACTGATTTGATGACTCTGTTGTCTTCTGAAGAGCTGCTTATAGCTAAAATTCTTTATAATTGATGAATTTTGCAACATGATTTTCTTGTTTTTTTACTGTGAAGCTGCTCTGAAGCGATCTGTATTGTATAAAGCGCTGCTTTACAGTCCAGCTAAACTATTCTCTAGTACTTGTTATGTGTTGAAAGTATTGCGGTGTGTAAAGAAGTGCGGCTTTATTGGCTCGACGCGTCTGCTGAACCGCTGCAACGGTTAAGTTCGGATCCCGCAGAAGTCCAGGTTATTGTTCTGCCGCTCATTCGGGTCTACATGATGACATCACGGGTTATCATCGCGTCATGACATCACCGCTGTCCTCGCGCTCGTTCGTTTGTGTGGAATTTTCCAGTCTCTGTTGTGTAACGCAGCGCAGGTCTTCAGTATTCCTCCCGCATGACTCCAGACCGCAGCGTGTCGGCTCTGAAGAGCCTTGTTTCTGTGGCAACCGGGCACACAGCGCTGGCGGCCCCGAGCTGCTGGAGGCGTCACGGCGACTGATGCGGCCCTCACAGAGCAAACCTCTGACCACACACACGGGTTTGTGAGGACATTCCATAGCGTAATGGTTTTTATACTGTACAAACTGTACATTCTCTCCCCTACACTACCCCTGAACCTAAACCTACCCATCACAGGAAACCGTCTGCATTTTTACACTTTCAAAAAACACCATTCTTCAGGATTTATAAGCTTGTTTCCTCATGGGGACCTCAATTTAGGTCCCCACGGTGACCCCATGAGTCAGTGTGCATTCAGGTTTAAGAGCTCATGTGCATTTATTTTGACAGCACTGAGAACCCAGAGTAAAAGTCCCATTTATGACACTTGTCACAGGGTTCCCATGGATCCTTAAAGAGTCTTAAAAAGTCTTATTTTTGCTCATGAGAGGTTTTAAATTCTAGACAACTATTTGACTCAGACATCTAAATCATTTACCAAATTAAAACTATCTAATTAGCTTACATATTATTTAAATTTTATTTTTCTTTGTAGATTTGCTTGTTCACGTGACAATTCGTGGGCCTTGTGGCATTTACTACAGTGTATAACGGAGGCTACGGTCTCCTGCATGCAAAAGGAAGAGAGCAGAGGAAAATGTGTAAATGTCAGTTCAGTAACCGTTGTAAGTTCATTCTTTATTTGCTTAGGGGGTGTGTGATAAGTATTTTCTATGATGATGTAGTAATTATGTTTTAATGATGTGACATTGAGTTTGTCGCTCACGCTTTCATTGCATGATGTATGCAGTTATATGTCCAGTTATATGTATAAATTCAAGATGCATGGGCATTTTTTTCCCAGATAAGTTTTTATCTCATAATTATATCATATGAAATGTAGTTATACAAGAGTGCCATTTTCCCCAAATTAGGAATTAGATATATATTTTATACAACAGTTAAATGAACAATAAGTTAACATTGTGAGTTACATTTTAGACACAATATTGTCAATATTATTGTTGTTGTTGTTGTTGTTTTTCGCCAACGAAAATGAACAGTTTCCGTGCAACAGACATACTACTGACTGAATCCGTGTTTTGAACGAATCAGTTTTATTAACGATTCAGTGATTCACTTGCTTTGTCCCTGAATGAATCAGTTGTTTGAACAAATCGGTTGAATGAATGACTCGCTCATTAAGACAGTGACTTCCTGCCACCTACTGGTTTCAGTATTTAAAGTACATTTTAATTAAAAAGTTAGAAATAATTTCAAATTTAAATATTTAATTAAATTTATGTAGACAAATTGTAAATGCTGTGTAAATATATTAATGCCTCATTCTGTGTCACCTCTGCATTGCAAAGATGGATTTTGTTGATAATGATTTAATTTGATTGGTAATAACAGCCCTGTACTGTGCAATTATTCTAATAATAGAATTTAATTTGAATGTTAGATTTCGACCGAAAAGGTGATGCATACATCTAATAAGTTTAGAAAAATGCCATTATGTAGGTAAAAATGCCTTTGGAAATCAATTTAAGGTAGCAAATATTGCTTTTGAAATGACTTTAAAAATATCGAGATAACATTTTTTGTCAATATTGCACACCCCTAATGTATAGTATTCATTTTTATTTCTTCAGGTCTTAAAAAGCCTTAAATTTGACTTTAAAAAATGTGCAGCAACCCCATATCAGCCCAACAGAAAAAAAAAAAAAAACATTTAAAAATAATTTAAAATCTCAAATATTGGCTGATATCGTCCTGGTCGTGCTGAAGGGCCTCGTGGAGCCGCTGCCTGAGGTCACATCGCTGCTGCTGCTGTTTAATGTGTCTCAGTGATTATCAGTTTCTGTCAACAGTGCTAGAGATGCTTGTAGAACTGCAGTTGGTGGTGTTTGATCTGAATGTGCTGATGTTCCCCTGCAGGCGGCCCGCAGAACAGCGACACGGACACACCGGAGGACGCATCATCACAGGTGAGACGCACACACACACACACACACACACACACACACACACACACACACACACACACACACACACACACACACACACACACACACACACACACGTGATGAAAAACTTAATCTAGATGAAATGTGTAACTGTTGCCTTTAGCTATATATATATATATATATATATATATATATATATATATATATATATATATAATATATATGATTAAAAATTAATAAAATTATATTAAATATATATATATAAAATTAATAGTAGTATATCAATAACATTAATAAAATTAAATTAGTATATTAATGATGATATACTGTAGAAGTATATTAATAGTAACACTGTCAGTTTCCTGTGGTTCAGTGAGTCACAGGAAGTGTGGCGATTGCCTCTCATTTGATTCATTCATAGATTGAGAGCATTGAGTGCGTTGCCGTGTAAATCAGCCGTGTTCAGCGGCCGACCCAATCACACGGCTGTTGCTAGGCAGCAGGCGAGTGTGTCACCATGGTGACTCAGAGCCATAGTCAGTCGTCATAGTGCAGCAGGTGAGCGACTGCAGCGTGAGGACGTCCGTTTCATGTATGTTACAGTGAAGCTGATGCGATGCAGGGGATGCTGGGAGTGCTGCCATGTCTATGGCTGTACATCATGCTGTTTCAGTGTGAACGTCCTCTGAGCGCCTCACTGAGTGTGTGAGAGTGTGTGTGAAGTACTGACAGGAGACTGTAGTCACAGGAAGTGTTCATTACTGGAGCAAAGCAGATATAAACAGACCTGGACACAAGCTTCCACTCATGTGACTCTCTCACACAGCATTATTCAGTGTCGGTGTGAGATTTCCTCTTTCTGTTTCTTATGATGCGGCCGGCATCTGAGCTCGACAGACGTGTGTCACGTGATCTCAGGCCACAGTGTGCTGATGTGTGAGACACCAGCGAAGAGCGTGACGCACTGCAACTCCTCTAGACGCCGCATTAATGCTTCACAGGTGTGAATGGCAGCGATCAGCGTCATGCGTGTGATAAACTTTCACTGTAAAGACGTTTGACATTTATGAAACGAAAGGATGTTACAGAATTCACATGCTCGAAATGAATGAAATGCTCTCTGAGACAACTCGTGTCTGAGTCTGGGGCTGTTTCCTTGCGGTGATTTTGAGTGGCTCAATATCACCATATTAGTTTTATTATTTTGCTATATAAATAAGCTCATTAGGCTATTACCATATTTAAAACAGTTCTGATTCTTGAATCTGACTGGACAAGAGGCTTTCCAAAAGTGCCGATATTTCAGCAGTATCTCTGTGTGTGCTTGACAGGCTGTCAGTCAGTGTTACGCCAGTAGGTGGTGAGTGAGTCATCAATAAACCATATGCTTTAAAGCACTGATTCATTTATGAATTAAAAAAGGTGTTGAAATTAATTTAAAGGGAACCTATTATGCCCCTTTTCACAAGATGTAATATAAGTCTCTGGTGTCTCCAGAATGTGTCTGTGAAGTTTCAGCTCAAAATACCCCACAGATCATTTATTATAGCTTGTCAAATTTGCCCCTATTTGGGTGTGAGCAAAAACACACTGTTTTTGTGTGTGTCCCTTTAAATGCAAATGAGGTGCTGCTCCCGCCCCCTTTCCAGAAGAGGGCGGAGCTTTAACAGCTCAACAACAACAAAGCTGGAGAATCTCACGCAGCCAAAATGAGGATTGTCAGTAACGGTGTTCAGCCTTACATTGTTCAAACCGGAGTCGACACTGATGGAGAGACTCAGGAAGAAGTTACAACTTTTACCTGTCACCTGAGAAAACAAAATATCGGCGCTGTGGGTGGAAACGTGCAGATTAAGGGACAGTAATATTATAATAAGATCCCCTTTCTACATCACTAGGGGAGGAAAATCTGAGCAGTTTCATGATTCTTAGGTATTAATCATTATGAATTTGTGTTACATCTATGCATGGACAACCATGCAATATGCAGTGTGAAATATGCAGTATTCTTTCATGAGGACTTAAAATCCAACAAACTGTAGGAATGACCCAGATATTCCATGGATCTTTCAATTAATATGAGCCCATCAAAGCTGCAAAAACTTCTGTAATCTGTAATTGTGTTTGAGGTTCACGTCATAATACCAAATGTGTTAAAGTATGTCATGCTGATGGAGTTTGCTGTGATTGACAGGACAGCGTGTCCGTCGGCACGCCCGTGAGAGACGTCTTCTGTCCTCGTGCCGTTGTGTCCAGCGAACACTTCCGTGGCTCTTATGTGCGAGTGCAGCCCTTCGACGAGGCTCTCACTGCAAACCAGCGGTTCCTGCCTCCACAGGTACAACACACACACACACACACACACACACTTACACTTTCACTTCAGACCTGCATTATGTAATCAGCTTTTTTTTATTTTTCAGTTTAATTAATTTGCTAATACATAATACTTATACTAAATTAAAATATCTTCTCCATAACAACAGTCACTTAGACATGCGCACTCTTGTATGTGCAGGAACAGACAAAAAACGCGTTACTTAAGTTAAATTAAATCAATAGAAAAAATTATAAAGTATGTTATATAAACCCTAATGTTGATATTAATGTGTATTTTATATAGGCTGTGTTGTTGAAAGCATTATTGTTTTAAAATGCGTACAAAAAAACACCTTCGAGGCCTGAAAGAGAGAGCGCCTCAACCGTAACATTTAAAATGAAAGCCAGAGAAATTAATGCGAAAGTAATACAAGGCATTACTTTCTATAAAAAGTAACTAACATAATTAGTTACTTTTTAGGGAGTAACGCACTATTATAATGCATTACTTCTAAAAGTTTTGCCAAACATTGCAGACAACCTCTGTAGCCTCATTTAGACCCTTGTTCGCCTTTTTGAAGAAAGCAAAAGCTTTAAAACAATCACAAAGGGGCTTTACTCACGTATAGAATGTCATATAATAAGACATGCACAAATTAAAAAGCAGGTGTTTAACCAACTGTAGAGGAGGTTCAGCATTTAAAAATAAAACTTTCAACTCAAGAAAAAAGTGCAATACTCTTCGAACATAAATTTAACTTAAACAGTGATGTTTCAGCCAACAGGTCTGATGAATGATCAAATGTCATTGTTTTTAAAGAAACCCAGAGCAAACATATGAATTCGGTCTCCGGGTTTTAGGACTTATTCCTGCAGTTTCAGATGGTTGACAGCAGATAATTAAAATTTTTTGGCCTTGTTGATGTGGCATTAAAGGGTTAGTTCACCCAAAAATGAAAATTCTATGAATACTCACTCACCCTCATGTTGTCCTGTAAGACATTCGTTCATCTTCGAAACACAAATGAAGATCCTTTTGATGAAGTCTGAGAGCTTTGTGTCCCTCCATTAACAGCTACACAACTACCATTCTGACACTTCAAAAGGTTCATCAAGAGATCATAAAGATAATCCATATGAATTGAGTGGTTTAGTCCAAATTTTCTGAAGAGACACGATTGCTTTATATGATGAACAGATGGAATTTAGGCTATTATTCACATAAACATTGATCAACAAACATGAACAGAAGATCAACCATACCTGTGAGAAAGAACCTCATTGGTTCTTGCAGAAGCTAAATCGTGCTGCGTAACACGAGAATGAACCTCATTGCTTCTTGCTGGAGCTCAAACGTGATGCGTAACACGAGAATGAACCTCATTGGTTCTTGCAGAAGCTAAATCGTGCTGCGTAACACGAGAATGAACCTCATTGGTTCTTGCTGAAGCTCAAACGTGCTGCGTAACACGAGAATGAACCTCATTGCTTCTTGCTGGAGCTCAAACGTGATGCGTAACACGAGAATGAACCTCATTGGTTCTTGCTGAAGCTCAAACGTGATGCGTAACACGAGAATGAACCTCATTGGTTCTTGCTGAAGCTCAAACGTGATGCGTAACACGAGAATGAACCTCATTGGTTCTTGCTGAAGCTCAAACGTGATGCGTAACACGAGAATGAACCTCATTGGTTCTTGCAGAAGCTCAAACGTGCTGCGTAACACGAGAATGAACCTTATTGGTTCTTGCTGAAGCTCAAACGTGATGCGTAACACGAGAATGAACCTCATTGGTTCTTGCTGAAGCTCAAACGTGATGCGTAACACGAGAATGAACCTCATTGGTTCTTGCTGAAGCTCAAACGTGATGCGTAACACAAGAATGAACCTTATTGGTTCTTGCACTTCAAGCGAACGTGCTTGAGCTTCTGTTTATCATAACTGATGTGTGAGCTGATGATTGTTTATATGTGAAATAAATTCATCTGGTCATATAAGCGATCAAATCTCATCAGAAAATTTGGAGTACACTGCTCAATACATATGGATTAGTTTCATGATCTCTTTATGAACTTTTTGAAACGCCAAAGTGTCAGTTGTGTAGCTGTCAGTGGAGGGAAAGAAAGCTCTCACATTTCATGAAAAAGATCTTCATTTCTGTTCCAAAGATGAATGAAAGTCTTATGGCATTGGAACGACATGAGGGTGAGTGAGTAATGACAGAATTTACATTTTTGGGTGAACTGTACTTTTAAGACAGAGAGGAACTTCCTAGTAACTTGTTTTTGTGTGTCGACACCTTTGCAGGTTTCCTTCAATACCAGACGTCACGTAAGCTTTCACATGGATGAAGAGGAGATCGTCCGCATTAACCCGCGGAAGGACGTGCTTATCCGAGGCTATGAGGACTACCGGCACCCAGTGCTGTGGAAACGGGACACGGAGCGTGAGGAACCGGACTCCTCCACCACCTTCTCCAAGCCCGATGGCAAGAAGTGCGAGTATCTGTACGCAGATGCTCCAGAGCGGCACAAAGACTCTGTGAAGACCCAGCAGCCGTCGGCCAAAGCATCCCGCAGGCGTCGCGAGGACGGTGAGCGCTCGCGCTGCATCTACTGCCGCGAGATGTTCAACCACGAGGACAACCGGCGGGGTCAGTGCCAGGACGCACCTGACCCCATCAAGCAGTGCATCTACAAGGTGAGCTGCATGCTGTGTGCCGAGAGCATGCTGTACCACTGCATGTCCGACTCGGAGGGCGACTTCTCGGACCCGTGCTCCTGCGACGCCAGCGAGGAGCAGTTCTGCGTACGCTGGCTGGCTCTGCTGGGTCTGTCTGTGCTGGCGCCCTGCATGTGCTGCTACCCGCCGCTGCGCGCCTGCCACCGCTGCGGAGAGGCGTGTCGCTGCTGCGGCGGAAAGCACAAGGCCGCAGGCTGAGCCGGCCCTTGCCGGGGTCTGATTTTCACTGGCCCTAGATGGGCGGAGCGTCGCTCAACGCTTGTGGAGAGAGCGTCCAACCGCAGGCGTTGGCGGAGCGGCATCGACGTGAGGAGGAACGTCCTCGTCGCATGGACACGGAGAGAACGCACACGCCAACAACACATCGCGTGTAACTATGTGAAGAAATAATATTGTGTCTTGTACAGTGATTCTAACACGACAATTTTCGCTTTTGGCTTTTTCGTGAGTTATTAACCGTGGCCTTTTCTTTTTGACGCTATCATTACTAGACAGACAGATGCACTAAATATGTTGTTGAGCATTAATGACAGTGGTACGGTCACTAAGACTCTTTGTGCTCTTGTTTTGCCCCTGCATCACGCAGCTGTAAAATGTATTCCAGATGTTTTCTTTGATTCTGTCAATCATTAATCAAACAGGCACTTCAAAGGTCAAAGCACTTCACTTAGAGAAGCTCCTTTCTGACGCTTCTGTTTGAGACTTTAACCGCAGACGGTTTAAAACCCTGAAGAATGAGAAAATGGAGAAAATGTCGTCCAGCCTGACATTATTCTTACAGTGGAATATAAGTGTTTATTTTACATGCATGTTTAAAGCTGTTTTCTGTTTTAAATCGACCTTGTTTTGACTAATAACCAGATGTTTTTGAAGATTTCTGCCGTATTGTGCAAAGATGATCTGTTAGTTGACAAATGTATTTGAAAAGTGTTGTGGGAAAGTAAGTCGAAAATCCTGTCACAGTTTACTTTCTATGCAAGTATTTCCACGAGACTCTCTCTGACCTCTGCACACCAGTCCCCTTGCGTCACATTAGCCGGATTTCAGGGAAATTTCGCATGAAAAAAAAGTCTATTGTCAGTAGTGTAGCGATGTATGAAGCACCGCTTACAAGTCACTTTCAAACCAATCGACTTTCTGTTGGTCTGCGCGGCGACCTTTTTCCTCCCTCACGCATGGGTTCTAATTGGAATGAAAGTATTTCAGCCGCAGAATTTCACCGAGAAACAGTAAATGCACCTTTACAAGATGGCCACAACACTCGCTGTAAATACTGAACACTATTCCTGCATTCGTGATCGCTGCTGACGGTACGTATCGTGGTTTGATTTGACAGCATTATGTACATAGATCACCTGTTAATACTGTTTCACATTGAAAAGTAGTGAAGATGATGATAATAATAAATGACGTCCGAGGTTTTAATCGAGATTCTCTCTAGTTTTGTATCGCCGAAAGATGAAAGGTTTGTGAAGCTCGTTGTATGAAGCTGCTAGAAACAATCACTAACTGCATCGCAAGAGTTTCATTCCTCTATGGATGACTGTTAAACACGATCTAGTTATATAATTTAACCTTGACCACGCTTTCTCTGAGGCGTCTGTTTGTGTTGCTTTTTCTCCTGAATCACTCGATTTACGAGAGTCGATTTGTACGATCTTGCGGAATATGCAACGGCTTTTCTTGTGTGACGCATCCGTCGCGTTTATGTGACTACCAGTTTAATCACGTGCTGCTATTGTTTTTTTTTTTGTTTGTTTGTTTGTTTTTTTTTATTCGTGTTCTTCTCTTTTCATGGAAATATAACTCTGGAATGCATAACATTTAATGTACGCTCTTGACTTTTTCTAGGTGATGAAATGCCAGTGTAAAGCAGTTCAGTGGTGTGGGCTCATGTAGTTCGCTTGCAGTAGTGCAGACATTGTGTTCTTGATTCTTGCAGTGTATCAGTGGTTTATTCTGAGCCTGTGAACTCCTTTAGTTTTAGTGCCATTGGCTTCATTCTTGACCACCCTGAAAAAGTGCCTCACATCTGTCATAGAAACCGTAATGCTCACGCTCTGGTTCTATTAGTTTATATCTATGTATAGGTATTTCTATCATGGTTTGAAAATACTAAATATATGATGTAATATTTATAGTTCAGTAACTCATGTCATAGTTGTATTTTCTGTATACAGATGTAGCTTGTTACTTTCATAAATATACAATGTAAATATGCATACAAATGTTTGTAACTGTTTTTGTTACACCATACACTTATTACATCAGTTAACATTACCATAAAAAATAAAAGGAGAATATAAAATAGTGCTCTGTGTGTGAATGTGTCTGTGAGAGTTTGTGAGTTAGTGTGTGTGTGTGTGTGTGTGTGAGAGTGAGAGAGAGAGAGAGATAGAGTGTGTGAGAGTGTGAGAGAGAGTGTGTGTGTGTGTGTGTGTGTGTGTCTTCATTGGTGAAAATTATATTTAAGTAAAGGAATATTATGGTTACTCACATAACCTTCGTTCCCTGAGATAACCGGATTGAGCATTGCATTGGTTTTTCTGATGCTTATGGGGAAACTCCTGTTTTCTCAGTATCCTGAAGCCTGTTTCAAGTCTGTGCAAATGTCATTTCAGCCTGCCAAAAAGGGTGGGGTTGACTGCCTATATAAGTCACAAAGAAATGCCAAAACAGCGCGGCTAGCATGGCAAGCCTCGCAATGCTCGTTCCTGTTAACTCAGGGAACCAGGGTTACACGTGTAATCATAATGTTCCCTTTTGATATGGTTCACTCGCATTGCATCACTTTTGCTGATGCTTATGAGGAACTTAATCCAATAGCGCTGTGCTACAAGTGCAGAGCGGAAGACGTTAAGCTGACAACTTGGGGGCGATCGATTGAAGGCCCCAAGATGAGCTGCTTAAGGAGAGGCTCAGACAGTTTCAGACTGACAACACCGGTTCTAGAAGAGCAGGGATGTCAAGGTTGTAAAATCTAATGAAAGTGGATGGTGAGGACAAGCAGGCTGGCGCACAGATATCTGTGATAGAAACTCCGCTGGATTATGCTCAAGAGGAGGCCATACTGCTAGTGAAGTAGGCCATCACTCCTAATGGGCACTACAAGTCCACAGACTTGTAAGCCAGTGCTATTGCAACGACAATCCATCTGGAATGTCTTTGCTTTGAAACCTGCAGCCCTTTAGTATGGTCGAAATTGGCCAGAGCGCTCAGTATACACACTAAGAGCCCTTAGGGGACAGAATGGATGGGGTGCTTGCTTGTTGCACCAGAAGAAGAGCTAACTGCACTATCACCGGCATTCTAAACAGGACTCAAGTCAGGAAGGTTCCACAGATAGAGCCTGCAGATTGCATACTCCTTTGACTGATGCTAATTTGACATCTAATTTCCGAGCTAAGCACCAGCATAAGAAAATAAACCATTTCTAAGTGTAAAGGTGCCTTGTAGAAGGGGCCCTTGCCTCTGAGATCATTCTCATGACCCCCTGGGGGAAGCCTGATGGCTCCCGTTGAAGGGGCCAAACAAGCAGGTCCCACAACGCCGGTTGAGGGTGCCAAATTGTCCCCTGCTCCTGAGAGAGAAGGTCTCTTCAGCAGTATGGGCCATGGAGGTGCTGACAGCAGCTGGAATCAAATCTGAGGTGCTCCATATTGTGTTGACCGCCTGGGGGTGGAGTCTTCTTTCCCCCAGGGTAGTCTGTTGTGTGACAGCATGTCTACTCCTACATTCGAGGAGCTCGGCACGTCTTACTGAGCAAGGATGGAGCAACCTTCTAACCCCTCTGAGAAACTTAACGACCAGGTCATGTTTCCCATTTAGTTGGCCAGATATTTGGGCATGGTTCGCCACGATAGCTGCCACACACACTTTGAGTGTGGAGGCACGTGAACCGCCCTGACTGAACGGAGGTTCTTCTGTCCCCATAGGAGAAGACTGTTCACTAGTCTGTGCAGAGGGCTTGACCTGATACCTCCTTTGTGTTTTATAAAAGCAACCTCCGTCCAGTTGTCCAAGCGGAACAGGACCAATTCCGCCAGGAACTCCTTGAAGGCCAGAATTACCACCAACTTTTATAGACAGTTGATGTGTTGTTTCATTATAGGAGTCGCCCATGAGCCAAAGGCTATTCTGATGTCGCACAGGGCACCCCAGTCCATCTTGGGAGGCATCTTTCATGACCATGTTCCTCTTGGAACTGTGCCCAGTGTTATCCCGTTCTGATAAAAGCGGGATGATTTCCAAGGCCTTGATGCCACCTTGGGTCACCTTGAGCGTGTGTCAGCCTGTGCGCCACACATGAGGTAGGACATGGCCTTTCAACCAAAGCTGGAGTGGTCGCATATGGAGCATGTTGCTGCCATGAAGCCCAGCAGTTTTTGAAACCTCTTGAAGGGGGAGAAGAGATGAGGCCCCTATGCACCTGATTTTCAGCTGTACGCTCTTTTGTGAGCCAAGCCTGCATTTGAGCTGAGTCAAATACATCCCTCAGAAACAAAATTTGTTGGCTGGGGAGCACCAAGCTCTTGCCAAAGTTGACCCTGAATCCCAGGCTTTCCAGATCACTGAGGAGCAGGGGTCTTTGGGCGCATAGCTCCTGTTTCGACTGAACTATAAGGAGCCAATCGTCAAGCTGAATTCTGGTCTATCTCTGAGGGAAGAGAGATGCATCTACGCAAAATTACAAGGAGCTTGAGAGAGTCCGAATGGAAGGACTGTAAAATTGTATGCCATTTTGGAGCAAGTAGTATGGCAAATTGGAGCAAGTAGCCTCTTTCTATTATCCCCAAAATCCAGCTTGATACTCCGGGAATGGCCTCCCTTGCCCTGAGTGGCAAATAGTTAAAGTACTACAGGACGCGTCTTGTGCTGAAGCCGGAGAACAGCACCTGTTACTGCATTGAGAGGAGGAGAAATGCTCTTTTCATGAGAATGTAAAAATTTTGTTTAGTTCGCTATAACAGTGAGAATGGGTTTGGGTGCGCAGACTAATGGGGCAGGCCCAGAACCAGCACTAAACATATCATCTCCACTGCCCTAAGCTGAAGAGGGACTTGAAGACGGGCACGCTTTAAGGGTGGTCCAGCCTCGGTGGGACTTGAACCCTTTTTTTCCTACATCCTGAGCCATCAGGACTGCTTCTCCTTAATCTCAGTGAGATTGAGCTATAGTGATGCTTCAGCACTACTAAGTTGGCCATCTCATGACATCTCATCCCATTCTCCTCATGCAGAAGCTTGTCCTGATAAACTTGAAGCACCACCATTTTATGTAATGCAGAGGTGGCCTTGGAGAAAATATGAAATATGCTCTGAGTTTTGCTTGATAGTCACAGGGAGAACGTCATTATCAGCTGCAATGATGTCAGTGCAGTTGTTGCTCTTGCAATGCTAGCAGCTCTTGGGAATCCCCTGGCTGCAGGAAGAGTGAAATGCGCGGCATGTGGACCGGCGTGAGCTTACTTAGTCCCGTCTGCTCATCCCTGCGACTCCATTGTTTCTTCTTCATAAGTGCAGGGCTGTCAGCGTCGATCTCATTCTCGCAGTGTGAGCAGCTGGTCTCAGTTAGTGCAGCCACAGCGTAGGTGCATCCCAGGCAAGTGATGCAGTTGGGGTGCTCGTCCGAGCTACAGTCAGGACACAACATTTTGCATCAAAAGTCACTGCTCTTTTAGATGGAAATTGCTCTTTCTGTGCTTTTGCTGGAAAGCCACAGAGGAGAGTGCAGAGTCAGGTGCAAGCTGCGAGGCGCTGATGGTCCACTGCAGAGGCTTGCTTCAACAGAGAATAGAAAGGATTATATGTTGTATTCAGAGTCATTGAGGAGATGGACTCCGTGCTGAAGGAGAATGATTCTGATGTTGTGGAATTTCTGTATATAGCAGTCAACTCCACCATTTTTGACAGGCTGAAATGCCATTTCTCTGTGCAACTGCACCACATGAAGCAATCAGGCTTTATGATTCTGAAAAAAACAGGAGTTTCCCCATAAGCATCAGCAAAACTGTCTGAATGCGAGTGAACCGCATAGAAAGGGAACTATTTTTCTTAAAGGGATAGTTTACTTTAAAATGAAAATTACCCCATGATTTACTCACCTTCAAGCCATCCTAGGTGTTTATGACTATCTTCTTTCAGATGAACACAATCAGAGATATATTTAATAATAGATATATGCGTATGGTCGTCCACTGGAAGCTAGTTATTTGAATTTATAAAGTTTTAAATATGGATATTTTTCTTACAAAAATGCATCGCTTCACTTCAGAAGACCTTTATTAACCCCCTGGAGTCATATGGATTACTTTTTTTTATGAATGGATGCATTATTTTTGGCTTCAAAACACGGGCCCCCATTCACAACCATTATAAACCTTGGAGGATTAAGGCTATTTTTAAATATCTCCAATTGTGTTCGTCTGAAAGAAGATAGTCATAAACACCTAGGATGGCTTGAGGGTGAGTAAATCATGGGATCATTTTTATTTTTGGATGAACTAACCCTTTAAAATGTTCAAGTGTGCTATTTTTCTGTTCATGTGTGCTTATAGTATTCGTAAGCCCATTCCACACCTGAAAAGTTTCTCATTACTTATTAGAATCCACTCAACATTTAAACATTATAACATTTAAACACACTTTCACTTATGTTGTTATCATAGACAGTCTCTAGATAAGGTTCTCAAAAAAATGTTTACAGTATCAGTCAAATTGAAAAGTCTTTGATCTTCAAGCTTCAGAGAAACATTCCCCTTGAACTGACAGTTTTGCCATCCTTTACTCTCATGTCATTCCAAACCTGTATGCTGGTATATGAATCCATAAATCAAATGACTGAGTATTAATGCAGCTCACGTTTCCACCCACTTTATAAACTTTGCCCATCAGAGGCTGTAATTGGATCTCAAATGTTGGTTTGGTGGTTCTGAAATGCCTGAGTCAAAGTCTGTCATCAGAATGATTTGGTTTAATTTCTTTTAGAAGCATCTCACATGATTGTGTTCCCAAACAGCATCTGAACGCAAGAGAACATGACAGCGTATATTGTTTTGTCTGCCCTAAATACATTCATTAGTAATTTTTATACTTTTTCATAATATTTATTAAATAAAAAATAAACTCTTCACAGGTAGTATTCTCTGGATTCTAGAAAAACTATTTCCAAAATGTTGACAAGACTAAGTTTTATATAACATCTGTTTAACTTATAACATGAAAGTAAGGTTAATAATATAACTTAGAGAACAAAATTTTCAGTTTTACTCAAAATAGGGTGATGCAATAATGAGTACACCCCACTGAAAGACTCTGGAGCAAAGCTACATTTTAGACTACAAATGTCTAATTTAACAAGAATTCAAGCACATGTGAGTCTAATTATTCATTACACAGGTGTACAGCAGACAGATGACTCTAAAAGGGTGTTAAAACCGCTTCCCATTTCATGCTGTCAGCAATGGCACCACATGGAAGAGAAATGTCACCAGACCTGAGAAAGAAAATAATTTCTTTACACCAGAAAGGTGAAGGCTACAAGAAGATCAGCAAAGCTTTACTTATCAGTCAGAATACTGTAGCAAAAGTGGGACAAAAATGTAAAAAAGATGGAACTGCAACCATCTCAAAGAGACGTCCAGGTCGTCCACGGAAGTTAACACCTCGACAGGAGCGTCTTCTGATGAGAAGGGTTGAAGAAAATCAGCATGCAAGTTCACTGCAGTTATCTAAAGAAGTAGAAAGCCAAACTGGAGTGACTATTTCTCGTGACACAATACGGCGTACACTGCAGAGGAATGGCATCATGGGTGCCGTCCATGAAAGAAGCCTCTCCTAAAGCCCAGACACAAAAAAGCTCCCTAGAGTTTGCCAACAAAGATGAAGACTACTGGGACTCTATACTCTGGAGTGATGAGACCAAGATTAATGTTTTTGGAACGGATGGCATCACAAAGGTGAGGAATACAAAGAAAAAAGCATGGTGCCTACAGTGAAGCATGGTGGTGTCAGTGTCCTTATGTGGGGCTGCATGAGTGCTGCTGCTGTCGAGCTGCATTTCATTAATGGCATCATGAATTCACAGATGAACTGCTCTATACTGAAAGAGAAGATGCTACCATCACTCCGTGCCCTTGGTCGTCGTGCACTTTTCCAACATGACAATGATCCTAAACACACATCTAAAGCCACTGTTGGATTTCTGAAGAAGAACAGGGTGAAAGTGATTCAGTGGCTCCTGATCTGAACCCAATCGAACACCTGTGGGGAATTCTGAAGAGACGAGTTGAGCATCACTCTCCATCCAGCATCCAGTCTCTAAAAGAGCTCATTCTTGAAGAATGGACAAAGATAGATGTTGTAAAATGTCGCCAACTTGTTCATTCCATGCCTAGAAGATTTGGTGCTGTCATTAAAATCATGGAGGCCATACAAAGTACTAGATATAGTAGTTTTTGTTGTGAGGTGTACTCATTTTTACATCACCGTAATTTGAGTAAAACTGAAAAAATGTGTAATCTAAGTTATATTATTAACCTCACTTTCATGTTAGAAGTTAAACAGATGTTATAGTAAACTTAGTCTTGTCAACATTTTGGAAATTGTTTTTGTGTTAATTGAGATATTGTTTAAAATGTAACTTTTCAAAGGGGGAGTACTCATTTATGCTGAGCATTGTATATGTTGAGATTAACAATAGGATTAATAAATGCTGTAGTGTATTGTTCATTATTTCACGTTAACTAATGTATTGAACTAATGTTGACAAATGGAACCTCGTTGTAACGTTTGACTGAAAATGTAAGTGTAATTTCCCCAATAATTGAATGGTTTGTGTTTATGTGACAAATTTTGATTAAAAAAAAAATCAAATCTACAAGGCATTTGAACAGTAGCAAAAAGAAAAAAAAATGTTTTAAATCTGTGTTTGAAAAAAAAAAAAAAAAGGCCAAAAGTTGATAAATGTCTCGGTTGTGAGCATAATTAAGGTTCCAGAAATGAATGAAGAAGATGCTGTGCTTATCATACCTATATGATGTCTATGGTGCTTATCGCCACCTAGTGGACATTTCTGCCTCAAAGTTTGCGCATGCGCAGTTTCACGAGGACCTTCCTGATGACGAAAGTTACGTCACGCCGACAGCTGAAGACTGAAATAGTACTTTGGGCTAATACATTTTTTATACATAAGTGCAATCTGTCCATAAAGCCCTTGTTTATTATATTTTGTAAATATGTTAAGTATGACTTGGATACAATATCAATCTCCAGCAATGTTAAAGCCTTAAAATTGTGCATCTTATATTTATTTTTCCAATATACAGTTGACTGTATGCTCTGTGACCTCTGTGACCATTTTTATAGTAACTATTAAACATACTTTAGAGATCTCTAGCGACCGAAGTAAGACAAGAGGACACAAAGCCGTGTTGCCATAGGAACTCTAGTTTTGTTGTCGTTTCTTCACGGTCTCGTTTGAGTGACGCACTGCAGCAGACGCGCGTGCGGATGAATTCCTCTCAGAGATTTAAATGAAATGCTAATATTCATTATTTAGTCACATCTATATGTATTTAAGATGGAAAGCGATATACTCGACATCCTGGATCAGGTTGGGTAAGCAGCAGATCGATCGCATAAAATATGATTTTTAATGATGACGATGATCAGAAACAGTGATTGATAATGTTTAATTGTCGGCTGTATTTATTTGATGGACAGTTATGAACAGTTAAGGTACATTTAGAAAGGTTATTTTTTTCTCTGATATTGTCAGAAAGTGGTTATTCAAGTGTTGTGTTTATGGGGAAAAGGAAGTAACTTAGCAATTACATATTTGTGTTTTGACTGATTTTTACATATTTCTGTGACACGATAAATATAATGGCATCATCTCCTTCAAAAATGAATTCACAAAATATCCCAAGTAACGTTAAAAATGAATAAATAATTAAAGTCATTGATATTTGCCACAAGTTATTTATTCATGTGGAGTGATTTGCTTTTACGTTTTGCTAATGAGCAGGAAGAAGATAGAAATGCATAAATAACACAAAAAAGGCCCAAATACCATTTTTTAATTTTGTTATTCCATGGTGTAAAAAAAAAAAAAAAAAAAAAACAGAATTACCAAATGTAAACTTGAGATAAAAAGTGGCAATTGCCTTTTTAATTGGTTTATTAAGCTTCCATAGTTTTTGCCAACCCATTAGAAATGAACTAATGAAGACAAGAAAGATGAATATAAATCTTGAAAGAACAGCATTAGTGAAAAATAGCCATTTTTACACATGATTTGACAGTTTATTTTAATAAATATCAAAATTATAAAAGATGTTCATCATAGCTGACATGTAGATGAACACTTTACAGCTGGATTTATGACTAAATTATTCCTTTCAAATGTTATTGAGCTTTAAATTACGGCATATTAATAAATAAATAATAAGTAATAGCAACACACACATGATTTACACATGATTTGACAGTGTATTTTAATATCAAAAATATAAAATTCCGTATTAGGACTGGGTATTGACACAATTTTCACGATTCGATTTGATTACTATTCACATACTTTCGATTTGATTACGATTATTTTGGATGTTGTATTTCAGTTTCAGTACAGTACGAATCAGTTGGTACTACTATAATAATATTGAAGGTTAAATTAACTTACTTATATACAAACATTTAAATTACACTCAATTATGTTTTTATTATAAATACAGTTCAGAATTACATAATCATATTTCTACTCCAGTTCGTCTTTTTGAAATATACACATTTAAATCGCGGCTGTCATAACTGATTATTCAAACATGCATTAAATATTGAAGAACATTAAAAATGATAATGAATATGTAACGGTACATAGCTATATTTATCAGAAAGTTGCTTTCTAGAGTTCACTTTTCTAGCTGACTAATGAGTTTATGGTCAATGAATATGTTTTTCTGAGGTAAATGTGACGTCACGTGACATTGTTTACAAGCTGTTTTATTGACGTCTTTCCGAAGTTGAAACACTGATTGAGCGATTTCACGAGACATGATACGGATTTCAGTAAGTTGTACTGTATATTTTAACATACCTTCAGATGTTCATGTTTATTTCGCTGTAACTGGTATTAAAGCGGAGGAGAGGATGATCACATGCTTCTCTTTAACTGAGGCACTAAAGCAATCCGTCACGCCACATTATACAGAGCTAAAACGAAATTTAATTTTTGAATCTCATAATAAGATGGACGTCATTTGAAATCTGAGACTTTTCTTCATATCAAAAGTAACAAAGCACAAAGATTATTATTACGATTTATTGGATGGGAGGCGCTACATATTCTGCTCATTCATCAACTGAAAACAGACTAGACTAATCAGTTCTTGGGATTTAAGAATCGATATCGGTTCGTAAAAATGAGAATCGATTCAAATCGAGAAATCTATATTTTTTTACCCAGCCCTAGTGTGCATCATAGTTAACATGTAGATGAGCACTTTACAGTTGGTTTTATGATTGTCAATTATTTCCATCAAATGTTATTGAGCTTTAAATTATGGCATATTTATGTATGATCCAATATACAGTAGTGAAAAAGCCATTTTTACACACAATTTGACAGTTTATTTTAATAAATATCAAAAATATGAAAGCTGTGCATCATAGCTGACACCTGGATGAACACTTTACAGTTGTTTGCACTAAAAAAAATGTGGTTTATGTGGTTTACGGCACTACATTGGACATTCAGTAGACATTCTGCAAGTAAGTATGCAATTAAAACAATATATGGCCATTTGTATTGTAAACAATGTATTGAAGTGATACTGCTGATTGCCATGAATATATGGCATTAAATCATAAATAAATAAATATATGGCCATTTGCTCGATTGTGAAAAATGTACAAGGTTGAGAATAGTTGGTTGTCAATATCATGCCTCTGCTTTGAAATTGCAAACATTAACTTTAATGCACATATAATTAGAAAAATCTTAAACGCAGAAGTCTGAATGTGCGAATATAAAACCGAAGTCTGACCCGTCACATCACCTACAACATGCGCCTTCCCTTCTGCAAATCTACGAAAATGTGCATAAACATGCAAATGTGGTGTGTGATGATGGGCAGGTATGAGGGGCCGCTGTCAGAGGAGGCGTGTCTGCTGGCGGCGTGTGGGCGGGGCTTCAGCTCATCTGAATATGTCAGTCTGATGATGTGGCTCTCCTCCAGACTCTCACGCATCACTGATTCGCACACACAGGAGGCGCTCATCACAGGTGACACACACACACGGCATGTGAGGAAAACAATATGCATTCGTTCAGCTTTCCAGTAACAGGAGCTGCACAGTAAACAGCAGCTGATGTGGTTGATGTTTGTGTGTGTAGAAGATCCTGACAGATGCATTCTGGACATCGGCAGGCTGCTGAAGGACTCGTGTTGTCCATATGAAGGACTGGCGTCACGATTAGTAAACGGGGATGTCAAAGACACGAAGGACCATCTGAAGATCATCTGTGAGTGGTTTGCACATTCATGTTTGTGGTGATCGTGTTCTTCTCCATGTTGACCGAGTGTTTCGTCGCTCAGTGTTCTTGGCGTCGGAGCTTCAAGCGGCCGAGATCGAGGCCAGTAAACCCAGGTGTGAGGCGGAGGAGCTGGACGCGCCTCTCCAGGATCTCAGGATCATATGTGAAACTCTGAAGCTGCCAGATCCGGCCGGACGAGACGCCAGAGACACCTTCAGTGCCGTCCAGCAGCAGGTGCGGCATTCACTTCATGTGTTTTGCTCTAATCGTACAACAGCCAGATTAAATTAATATTTCTTAACTTTGTGAATAATTCATATACACTACCATTCAAAAGTTTGGAAACATTACTATTTTTAATGTTTTTGAAAGAGGTCTCTTATGCTCATCAAGCCTGCATTTATTTGATCAAAAATAAAGAAAAAAACTGTAAAATATAATTAATAAAATATTATTACAATTTAAAATAATGGATTCTATTTTAATATACTTTAAAATATAATTATTTTTCTGTGATTAAAGCTGAATTTTCAGCATCATTACTCCAGTCTTCAGTGTCACATGATCCTTCAGAAATCATTCTAATATGCTGATTTGATACTCAGTTATTATCAAAGTTGGAAACAGTTGTGTTGCTTAATATTTTTTGGATTTTTCAGGATTCATTGATGAATAAAAAAAAGAACAGCATTTGTTCAAAATAGAAATATTTTCTAACAATATGAATCTTTACTATCAGTTTTTATCCATTTAACATATCCCTGCTGAAAAAAAATATTAATTTCTTATAAAAAAAGAAAGAAAAAAAAAATACTGAGCCCAAACTTTTGAACGGTAGTGTATATTGTTACAAAAGATTTAATTTAAATAAATGCTGCTTTTTTTTTTTTTACTTTTTATTCATCAAAAAAATCCTGAAAAAAAGTATCACATTATAAAAAAAGTATTAAGCAGCACAACATTTGTAACAAATCATCATATTAGAATGATTTCTGAAGGATCATGTGACACTGAAGACTGGAGTAATTCAGCTTTGATCACAGACCATTATAATAGAAAACCATTATTTTAAATTGTAATAACATTTTACAATATTACTGTTTTTTTTTTCCTGTTTATTTGATCAAATAAATGCAGGCTAGATGAGTAGAAGAGACTTCTTTGAAAAACATTAAAAATAGTAATGTTTCCAAACTTTTGAATGGTAGTGTAATTACTGTTAGTACTGAATATGAAACAGTTTCTTTACATTTTCTTTATACAAAGCACAAATTCAGTGCTTTTTCCTGCCCTCTTTTGATTGAGAGGATATATCGGCCCTGACTATCGACTGTTTTTAGACTATCGGCTGATAGCCCATAGTGTGAAAATTAGCTTTTATCGGCCAGTACCGATTATTGGCTGATATATCGGTGCATCTCTAATTGATATTAAACAAAGTCTCAGCTTTCATATTCAAAGCAAAAAGTTTACTGGATGGCAGGATCTACAAATAATGTTTAGTGATATTTTGTTTGCACATCAGCTGAAAACGGCACTGATTAAAATATCTATTCTTGAGATTTAAGAATCAATGTCGGTTCATCAAAGTGAGAATCAATTAAAAACGAGAAAATCGACCAGGATATGTGGAGTGGAAACAATAAACTCTCTTTATGGACTGGAAAGGAAGTTTGCAGTATATATATATATATATTTTAGCACAATGATTCCTCATGACATCGACTATTTTAGCTCTCTTTTCATATGGTTTCAACTTATATATTTCTCTGTTTTTGTGGTGCAGGTGAATGTTTTGCTGAAGCAGCTTCCAGAGACGCACATCGGAGATCCTGCATTCAAGAGCTCCCTCCATCCTGACAAATGGGTGAGAGTCATTCTTATCTCTGGAGATGAGTTTCACTAGATGTTTCATTACAGATGAGCTGTATAAAGTGTTAAAAATGTCTATGTCATTACTGAATGAAGTGTGATGTGTGTTTATTCAGAGCGAGTTGGAGAAGATCAACGGCGTTCTGTCAGCGGAGTACGAGTGTCGGCGGCGAATGCTGATCAAACGGCTGGATGTGACGGTGCAGTCCTTCAGCTGGTCTGACAGAGCCAAGGCACGTGGGAAACACTTCATTCACTGCTTTATGTTTTGACATTTTTAAAAACCATTTTACATCTTATTTTTAAACAAATTAATACATTTTATTGAAATAACATAAATTATTAACAACTGACAGAACATACAGGACACTGTGTTCACTTAAAAAGTCACAGCTTTCTGGAAGCATATTTCCACTTTGGAATATATATATATTTTTTAATTCTGAATTGCAAAGAGTTATTCGATGTAAATTCGTAATTAAGAAGAAAAAAGTCAGAATTGCGAGGAATTGCAAAGAAAAAAATCTGAATTATGAGATATAAATTCTCAATTAAGAAGAATTTATATCTCATAATTCAGAGAAGAAAAAAAATTACAAGACAAAGTTGGAATTGCAAAGAAAAAATTCAGAATTGTGAGAAATTCAGAATTGCAAACAAAAAAGTCAGAATTATGAGATGTAAATTTGGAATTAAGAAGAAAAAAGTCAGAACTGTGAAACAAATTCATAATTGCAAAGAAAATTTTTTAGAATTATGAGATATAAATTTGGAATTGCAAAGAAAAAAATCTGAATTTTGAGAGATAAATTCTCAATTAAGAGGAAAAAGTCAGAATTACCAGATATAAATTCCGAATTGAGAAGAAAAAGTGTCAATTGCGAGAACTTGGAATCACAAAGAAAAAAAGTCAGAATTGTGAGATATAAATTTGGTATTACGAAGAAAAAAGTAGTGACCAGGTCCCATTGGTCCGTGTTGATGATGTAATAGGTAGGTGTGGCTCTGAGGCTCCACCTTCTCTGAGGTGTAAATCTCCTCTGGTTCATTTGTTCTGTTTAGTCGGTCGAGGTCACATGCAATTAAAACATGAACACATTGGAGAGACACTTTATAGTAGAAACTGAAGCTGTAATTCTGATTGAAATTGACACTGACACTGTTTTTCATCCTACGGCGAGCAGCTTGCATTAATTACATCTTTTCCCTTATATAAATGGCAGACATATGCACGTGTTGTTGAGTGTTAGGAAAGCAAAGCTATGAGTTTATTTGTTTATTTACTCTTCAGGTGAAGATTGACAGAATGGCCAGGGCGTATCAGCCCAAGAGATACTCTCTGTCACTGAAGTCGTCGGTGAGCGTGGCTCATCTGCTCGCCGCACGAGAGGACATCTGCAACATGGTGAAAACAAGCAGCGGCTCGTGCCGGGAGAAAACCGCATGCGCCGTAAACAGAGTACGTACAGCTTAGGGTTATTTGGTTTGTCGGATTCTGGCTGACGTTTGATCGTTGCTGATGATTTGTGTGTCATGGCATCATCAGATCCTGATGGGAAGAGTTCCTGATCGCGGCGGACGGCCGTCTGAGATCGAAGCGCCTCTGCCCGAGATGCCCGCCTGGCAGAAGAGATCTGATGGCGGAGGCCGAGGAGGAGGATACGGCGGGAACTGGGGAGGAGGCGGATCTAGAGGTGGTTGGCGCTCCGGAGGAGATGGATGGAGAGGAGGCAGATGGAGTAAAGGAGGTCGAGGGGGGCAGTACTATCACTGACCGTGTTATGATGGACATATGAGTGACAGTGAAGCGCATTAACGTGCGCCCTGTGAGGAGATTTCATTTCCTCTCTTTTAAACTAGTGTTTCCTTGAGCTGCATGATCAGCCTGTGCAAATACCTGTGAGATTACTGAGACATCATGGTAAAGAATAAAGCCGTGAAAAACCCTTATGAAATGTACATGACATTCCGTTGTTGTTTTGTGTCTTTGATTTGATACTTTTTTCTTGTTTTGTATAAATGGACTCAAGTCAGTGTTGTTGGCCATGTGCTTTGCATTCTGGTCCCGTTGGATCTCAAACTGAAGGATCACCTTCATTCAGCTACTTTCATGTTGTTCTCGATGTTAAAGGGATAGTTCACCCAAAAATGAAAATTATCCCATGATTTACTCTCCCTCAAGCCATCCTAGGTGTATATGACTATCTTCTTTCAGACAAACACAATCAGAGATATTTAATATCCTGGCTCCTCCAAGCTTTATAATGGTAGTGAACGGGACCTGATTTTGAAGCCAAAAAAAGTGCATCCATCACAAATATAATCCATACGGACGGGTTAATAAAGGCCTTCTGAAGTGAAGCGATGCATTTTTGTAAGAAAAATATCCATATCCATGGATTGATTTTACAACAGATGGATGCGCTTTAAAATCGGGCCCCCCTTTCACTACCATTATAAAGCTTGGAGGAGACAGGATATTTTTAAATATATCTCCGATTGTGTTCGTCTGAAAGAAGTTAGTCATATACACCAAGGATGGCTTGAGAGTGAGTAAATCATGGGATAATTTTCATTTTTGGGTGAACTATCCCTTTAAGCAGCTTTTCCATTTCATCACACAGATTTTAGTAGGTAACCAGGTAAGATTAACTATAAAATAAATGGGTATAAATGATGACCAAGTACTGCCTATGAATGAGGATTTATGAACACATTGAAAGCTTCATCATCATGTAACAGCTGTATCAGAGATGAGTGTCCTAACAAGAAATGAATTTTCAGTTTCACTTTAATGATGCATTAAGGATTTCTCTTCTTTTTTTTCTGAAATAATGAAATAATGTCATTAATTACTCTCCCTCATGTCGTTCCACACCCGTAAAACCTTCGTTCATCTTCAGAACACAAATTAAGATATTTTTGTTGAAATCCGATGGCTCAGTGAGGCCTGCATAGCCAGCAATGACATTTCCTCTCTCAAAATCCATTAAAGGTGCCCTAGAACTTTAAAAAAAGATGTAATACAAGTCTAAGGTGTCCCCTGAATGTGTCTGTGAAGTTTCAGCTCAAAATACCCCTTAAGAGTTTTTTTTAATTCATTTTTTTAACTGCCTATTTTGGGGCATCATTAGAAATGAGCCAATTCAGGGTGTGTGGCCCTTTAAATCTGGTGCTCTCCACCCCAAGAGCTCGCGCTTGCCTTAAACAACATTAAAAAAGTTCACACAGCTAATATAACCCTCAAAATGGATCTTTACAAAGTGTTCGTCATGCAGCATGTCTAATCACGTAAGTACATGTTTATTTTGATGTTTACATTTGATTCTGAATGAGTTTGAGGTTGTGCTCCGTGGCTAACGGCTAATGCTACACTGTCGGAGAGATTTATAAAGAATGAAGTTGTGTTTATGCATTATACAGACTGCAAGTGTTTAAAAATGAAAACAGCGACGGCTCTTGTCTCCGTGAATACAGTAAGAAACGATGGTAACTTTAACCACATTTAACAGTACATTAGCAACATGCTAACGAAACATTTAGAAAGACAATTTACAAATATCACTTAAAATATCATGATATCATGAATCATGTCAGTTATTATCACTCCATCTGCCATTTTTCACTGTTCTTATTGCTTGCTTACCTTGTCTGTGCACAGATCCAGATGTTCTGCCCTTGTGTAATGGTGTTTGAGACTGTATGTCATTGTCATTTCTACTCTTGTTATTTAACTATGCCGAGGTAAAGTCAATTTTTGAATCTAGGGCACCTTTAATATACTAAAAACATATTTAAATCAGTTCATGTGAGTACAGTGGTTCAATATTAATATTATAAAGCCACGAGAATATTTTTGGTGCGGTAAAAAAAACAACATAACGACTTATTTAGTGATGGCCGATTTCAAAACACTGCTTCAGGAAGCTTCGGAGCGTTTTGCATCTTTTGTGCTTGAATGGTCAAATAGTTTTTCCAAAATATCGCTTGGACTGAAACGCTTCTTTTTTTAGCTTGCCAGGCTCAACTTCAGGATACGAGACTTCAAATAGTGTTTGTGCTCATCTGTGCAGCAACGACAGAACAGTTAACATGCTTTGCTCCAACTTTTGTCTTGGCGTTATAACTGGTACACCGTTGTCACTTGTGAAAACAAAATGGCGGCGCCATGGGTGGAAATGTGCAGATCAGATCTTCTTCCTATGTCACACAAGGAGGGAAATCTGAGCAGCTCTTTTTTTTTTCACATGCTTGCAGAGAAAGGCTTACCAAAACAAAGTTACTGGGTTGTGCTTTTTCACGTTTTCTGGGTTGGTAGATGCACCAGGGACCCGATTATATCACTTAAACATGGAAAATAATGCACAGCATGTCATCATATTCCACGTGTTCAAATTCAACATCTAATAATAGCATTTATATTTATAGTATTATATAAGCTGTTTCGTGACATTGCTGACACATTGATGCATCAGCTATTATTATTGTTATTAGCATTATATATTTTGATTTTATGCTCAGCATGTTTGCTCTCTTCATCAGTCTTCTCAAGCTGCTTCTTGCTGTGGAAACGTTTAATTCTTCATATTGTTCATGATCTTTTCATCCAAGTCAAGATGTTTCACACGGCTGTTTTCTTGCTGCAATTGATTCCATGGATGTTCTACGTGTAACCATCAATGCCAATAAAGAAGCTTTAAAGAGTTTAAGAAATAGCACTTACTAAACCAAAATGAAACAACTTGAAACAAGAAACCTAAGAAAATGTTGTTTATTGATGTCTAGTGTGATGAGAAGTCACATGTTTGAAATCATTTGAGTTTTAAAGAGTTATGAGAGGATACAATGAGAGAGTCTATATGACTTTTGGGTTTGTATAAAATTCTACAACAATTGTAAAAAGTGTAAACCATGAGCTACAACAGGAAATATAATCCTAAGAGTCATGACACGAATAATAAATATATCTACAGCTGGTAACACTCAGAGAGTCCAGTGAGAAGCGTCTGAAGCGCAGCGTCCATTAGCGGACCGCAGCAGATTACTAGACCATCTATAAAAAGAACAAAAGTCATGTATGTTTCAGAAGGATTAAATCAAAGGTTTAAAACCATCCATATGTTCAGAAGAGTAATGCACAATGCAGAATCAAACAACATGGATTGTTTGTCTTCTGTTGAATAAAAATAAACATAAAAATAAACTATGCTTTTTATCATACCTAATATGCAACACAGCACAGTTTGAAATAGTAAACATGAAAAATTGCATTACATTATAAAAAAACATTTATCATTTTAGTAAAGATAGATATAGTAATGTTATGTTATTAAGGTTTTATCTTCAACATGTGGTTATAAAATATCAAAATCTCGCAAAGGTTCATGTGATCACCAGCAGAGGACTGCAGCTTAAGTCCATGGAGTGTGAGGAAACTTGTTTTCTGACTGAATTATGACATTGTCTTTGTGTTACAGAGTCTCTAGTTTTGTGATGAGCTGCTGCTGTACATTTACACAGAGCATCTCCACATCAACACACACTGACATAGCCAATAATTCAAAAATATGTCATGCATTAAATTGAGTAATGTTTGCTCATTCTTGGAAACGTAGGATAGCTGTAGTACAGATGGTCCCCGGCTCGTTCTCAGAACATTCTGGCAAGGTTCTCTCAAAGTTATGAACAAAATGTTCTTAAGGTAACATTAATAGAATGTTAGTTTAAAGTTATCTGGTATTCAATTGCACTCTCAAAATATTAGCATTTTCCCCTCCAACTTAAAAATCATCCAACATCGTTGTTTTATCTTCTTTTGTAAAGGCCATTTGTCTTTGCATGTTCGCTTTGTAGACATTGGATCAGTACTTCCACCTACGTCACACGTGACCTTTCCAACATGATTACGTAATTCGGGGTGCATCGCAGAACAGTGCAAGAAGATTTGTGGTAAAAAAAAAAAAAATATATATATATATATATATATATATATATATATATTTTTTTTTATTTATTTATTTTTTTTTTTTGTAGAAAATGGCCAATGGTTTCTCTAGATCAGACTCTTATTCCTCATCTGGGATCATGTAGAGCTCTTTGAAGCTGCTCTGAAACTGACATTTGGACCTTCAACCCGTTGAACCCCAGTGAAGTCCACTATATGGAGAAAAATCCTGAATGTTTTCATCAAAAACCTACGGAAGAGGATTAGGGCCAAGCAATAATAAAAAAAATAAAACCATCTCGAGATTAAAGTTGTTAAATTTCGAAAAAAAAAGTCGAAATAAAATGTTGAGAATAAACTCATTAAATTACGGATTTGTTCTCATAATTTAACGACTTTTTTCTCATAGTTTAATGAGTTTATTATCAACATTTTATTTCGACCTTTTTCTCGAAATTTAACGAGTTTGTTCTCGTAATTTAATGACTTTTTTCTCGGAATTTAATGACTTTATTCTCAGCATTTTATCTCGACTTTTTTCTCTAAATTTAACAACATTTTTCTCATTATTCAACGAGTTTATTCTCATAATTTAACAATTTTTTTTCTCGTAATTTAATGACTTTATTCTCAACATTTTATCTCGACTTTTTTCTCGAAATTTAACGACTTTGATATTGAGATGGTTTTATTTTTTTATTAGTGCTAGGCCCTAATCCTCTTCCGTATATTCTCAACATTTTATCTTGACTTTTTTCTCGAAATTTAACGAGTTTATTCTCGTAATTTAATGAGATTATTCTCAACATTATATTTCGACTTTTTTTCTCGAAATTTAATAGTTTTTTCTCGAAATTTAACGACTTTTTTCTCGTAATTTAATGACTTTATTCTCAACATTTTATCTCAACTTTTTCAGTTTCAGTTCAGTTCAGTTCAGTTTTTTCTCTAAATTTAACAACTTTGATATTGAGATGGTTTTATTTTTTTATTATTGCTAGGCCCTAATCCTCTTCCGTATATTCTCAACATTATATTTCGACTTTTTTTCTCGAAATTTAATAGTTTTTTCTCGAAATTTAACAACTTTAATCTCGAGATGGTTTTATTTTTTTATTATTGCTTGGCCCTGATCCTCTTCTGTAAAAACCTTCATTTCTTTTTGTTTGAAGAAAGAAAGACATAAATGACATGTTTTCATAACTTAATGGAAATGTTCTTAGAACATATTTTTGTTAGCTGGGTAGTGATATTTGTGGCTTTCTAAAGGCCCCAATATACTTCAAGTGAAACTGAAGAATGAACTGTTGTGACGTCATTTCAAACAAAATCAGGCCAAAATGAATTTTGTTTGTAGTTTGAAACAGTTTGTCAAAGTGAATCTGGAAAAGTCTGCTCTAGCTGGTAAACACTTCTGAACTCCCATTGGTCCAGATGGTGATGATGTAATAGGTGGGTGTGGCTCTGAGGCTCCGCCTTCTCTGAGGTGTAAATCTTCTCTGGTTCATTTCTTCTGTTCAGTCCGTCGAGGTCAGACGTGAGTAAAACATGAACACACTGGAGAGCCGCTTTATAGTAGAAACTGATTGAAAGACACACTGACACTGTTTTTCATGTTTAATACTATAAAGCTGCTGCTTTAAATCAATCTATTGTATAAAGTGCTGTATTAATAAACATGACGTGACTGAAGCTGAAGCAAACATATCCACATCACTATGATCAGATGCTTTCTGAACTGCTGTTTTCTCACCGCTGTGGTTTTGTTGTGTTTATTTTGTTATTGAGAGGAAAGTGTGCAGCACATATTTACACATTCATCTAATCACACAGAGTATATCAGGGCCTTTAAAGGGCAGCTTTTCCCAGATCAGTTCTCTGATTGCGAGACATTTCCTTCTTTTTTTATTTGTGAAGAATAACAGATTATTTAAACAAATATATCCTCAAAAAGTTACTGTCGTAAAATAACAAAAACATACAACACACAAAAAAAGCAAAGAGTTCAAAATACTGGATCAAGAAGGCAGAGAGACACAGTCACAGTCGTTCTCGGAGCCGCTTGATTGGACTGATCCAGTTAGGAGTAGATGGACCAGTAGATGATGTTAAAGAGGGTGTACGCACCGGGAAAGATCACTCGTGAGTATTTGTCTATGGCATGAGTGTCTATCCAGATGTTGACGTATCCCCGTGAGGTTTTGACCCGACTTTGACTCTGTCCGTCGGCGAGGGTCAGCTGGGCCAGGATCCTCTCCTGCCTCCCGCCGTTCTCAGGCATCCCGTAAGTCCCCGTTGTGTTGGGATCCACGTCGCTGTAGCATGTGGTCATCATCATGTCCTCATCTGGGTTTGCTATTCCACATGTGCAAGGCAACTGCAACATTAAGAGAGACAGACATGTTAGGGGAACGCAAGAGACTCAGGTCAGTGAAATGAAGAAAAAACCCTGCAAGGTCTAGAGATGTGCAGTGGTGTAATGTAACAAAGTAATAATACTTCGTTATAATACTTAAGTATTTTTTGGGAGAATCTGTACTTTACTTGAGTTTTTATATTTCGGTCAACTTTTACTTTTACTCCACTACATTTCTTAAATAAATTGTATACTTTTACTCCGATACATTTTCCCAAAGCATTTTCGTTACTTACTACAAAATAAAGTCGGAAGAACACAGACTGCAAGCAAGCATGTGCAAACAAGTGCTCGCACAACCGCGGTTAATTTCATTTTCCGGGTTGCGTCCGTTGCTGGAGCGGCTGAAAAGAGTGCGCTGTCATTACGAGACATTACGAGAGCGACCTCTAGAGGCGAAATAAAAACTATCACTGATGCCTCGTATGGTTTCTTTTGACACGTGATGTGAGGCTTCGCGCTGCACAGAGCGGGTCACTTCAAAACGATTTAAAACGGACAACAAAACGGTATGTTATACAATGTACACTACAGTACATGTTTTCATATCACTATAAAGTAATTAGTTTGTTGACTAGATGCTGCATTAGTGGAGAACAGTATGTTTGTCGTCGAGGCTGACATTAGTAGTAACCTCAAGCGGTTAAAACAACGTGACAAAAAAACAACAACAACAACTGTATGCCACGATTGTTACCATTCATTTGCATTAGTTTATAACTATTTGTTCGCTGTTTTGCATTCATTATCCGGCGATGTTGCATATTTAAACTGTATTCTCATCATACAGTGACAGAAGTATGAAAAATCAGAAATGTTGCCTATTCAATTTCAGTTTTTATCGGCACTGTAACACATACTTTGATTAGATAATCATAAATGTTTCTAAAATAGAGCCAAATAATGTGTGAGAGTACACATATAATAGACCCATGCTATGCCTTTGTGTGTAAAGATGGTAATTTTTAAGAATGACTGTTTGGATTTATATGAAATAGTAACATTTTACAATAAAAGTACATTTGTAAAATTAAATAAGGTTAATAAAATTATTGTTCATTTTTAATTTCAACATTTACATTTTAACATTTTAAAGTTGTCTCTTACATTATAATGCACTATGAATTAACATGAACGATCAATGTATAATTAATATATTAGTATTTTTATGTATAAAAATTACAACAAACATTTAGCCATTTTTTTAATTTAAAGAAACAAAATGTAAGAGCGTTAAACCTGAACACAATCTTGCTGCTCAAACTGTGTATAGAACAATTTTTAATAATATTTTTTTTCTCCATTTGTATTTTACATTTACTTGTACTTTTACTTTCAATACTTAAGTACATTTAATTTAAAAAAAATACTTTTCGTACTTAAGCACAAAAAATATCACATACTTTAAAACTTTTACTCAAGTAACATTCTAAACAGCAACTTTAACTTCTACCAAAGTCATTTTATGGTAAGATATTTATACTTTTACTGAAGTATAGTTTTCGAGTACTTTATACACCACTGGAGATGTGTGAACTTCTTTTAACTTGAGTGTCCATTTTTAGAAATGCGTGTCATACGTGTCAAAAGACGCGGGTGCAATGGTTAAAGTCTATTGGTTTACATAGAAAAACAATGGAAAAGTTGTGCAGTGGGATGGAAAAACATGTTATGTGTGAATGACAAAGTACACAAATCAAGTACTTGAGGAAAAGTACAGATACCCTAATAAAATATTACTCTAGTAAAAGTATTAAAGCACTCATTTTCAGTATTACTTGAGTAAAAGTATAAAAGTAATTGATTTTTAATATACTTAAGCATTAAAAGTATATGAACCATGTTTATTAGCCTATTTATTATAGTCAGTACCAGTCAGTTTATTTTTTTATATGTATTATACATTATACTTATTATTATACACTTTTACAGCAGATTTAACTGAAAGTCATGATCTAAATAAGATTTATTAATACTAAAATTTGGTATTAGCAACTTGCTTTTCGTGCCATTGAAGGTCCGACAATATTCCAGTTCAATTTGTCTGGATCACTGAATCAGTGAGTCGACTCAAGAGCAGCTGCAATCAGATCAGTCTGATCCATGAATGAATCCTTCACTCCGATTTGTGAACAAATTCCACGTGTTAGTTGGAAAGAATCGGCTCGTACACGAATCGGACATCGCTATCACGTCTCTGCTTGGGCAGTTAGAAATAATGAGGAACGATATGTTTTTAGTGAAATGAAATAGAGTAAAAAGAGTGATACTATGCTTTGGAATGTAGTGACATAAACATTTCCCAACAGACAAATACTCTGATAAAGCACAGATACTACTTAATTACAGTAACTGAGTAAAACTAATTTGTTTCTGTCCACCACTGGTGTCCTAGACAGCAATATAGTGTGGCCCAGGTCCGGCCCACACCTGGTACATGTGGATTACATCTGGACTATGTTGCTGTCACGGGTTCGACCCCTTACTCTGGCTCTAAATGGGGATTTTTTTTTCTTTTCTCTGTATCACTGTCTTCTTCTCGTCATGTTTGTCTACCAGCATCAGGCAAAGCAGAGAGTGGCGTCTTACTTGATTCCTGAGTTTCCTCTCTCTGCGCTCCTGTACGGTGGTCAGGTAATTGACGGCTGCGTACTCGATAACAGAGAGGAAGACGAAGACGAAGCTGACCCACAGGTAAATGTCCACAGCTTTGATGTAGGAGACTCTGGGCATGGAGGCGTTGACTCCGGTGATGATGGTGGACATCGTAAGAACCGTCGTGATGCCTGTGTGAAAGCAGCATTCATATGATTTTCACTGCAAAAAAACGATTTTCTTCCTCAGTATTTAGTCTTGTTAGTAGGTAGCAAGTAGTCTTGTTTTCCAGCACAAATATCTAATATCTAAACATGTACCTCCATTGACAGTCTTTTCTGTGTCTATTTGCGTGACGTAGGTAGTACAGTGAAGAAAAACTCCATCTCAATCTGTTTTACCTTTATTTGTAAAAGGTGTTTGACTTAGTCTTTGCATATTCGCTTTGTAAACACTGGATCGGTACTTCCGCCTACGTCACGCATGACCTTTCCAATGTGATTACGTAATGCGTGGCGCATCACAGAGCAGTGCAAGATGTGGTTAAAAAGTTAAAAAGTATATACATTTTTATTTTATTTCTTTTAGAAAATGACAGATCGTTTCTTAAGACTCTTATTCCTCGTCTGGGATCATGTAGAGCTCCTTGAAGCTGCACTGAAACTGACATTTGGACCTTCAACCCGTTGAACCCCAGTGAAGTCCACTATATGGAGAAAAATCCTGGAATGTTTTCCTCAAAAACCTTTTTTTTTTTCTTCTTCGATTGAAGAAAGAAAGACATAAACATCTGGGATGACATGGAGGTGAGTAAATTATCAGGAAATATTAATTCTGAAGTGAACTAATCCTTTAAGTCTTGTTTACTGAAAAATTTATCAACATTTTGTGAGTTTAGTGTGAAACAAGAAAAACATTTTTTATAAAAAAGATTATTTTTCTGACCCACTGGCAGATATTTGTTCTTGTTTTAAGCATAAACTCCATTTTAATATTTTTCAGAAAGCATAACTTAATATCAGGTCATTTTGCTTAATTTAATAATCTTTAGATATTTGTACTGGAAAATAAGACAAAAGTATAAAGTAAGCAATTCATTTTTGCAGTGTTGAGGACCCAACCTGATTTTTAAGATGATCTCCATACAACTGAATAATCTCTTGCCCTCCAATAATTACTGAATGCTTAAGGAATGTCTAATCATATTTTATCATCACAGTTTGATGAGTTTCATTGTACCAAGAGGAACTCTCGCAGGCACAGCTCTGCGGTCGATCCAGAACGACACCCAGGACAGCATGACCATCAGCGTTGCCGGGAAGTACGTTTGCAGCAGGAAGAAGAAGATGTGTCGACGAAGAGTGAAGTGAATGTAGAGGCGATTATACCAGCCTGGAAAAGACAAATCTGGATTAAAGTGCTGCGATGATACGGCAGTGCTCGCAGGTGAGTTATGTTGTTATTGCATTTTTACAATATCATTAATGTACTGTTACTGAAAGAAACAGCCAGATCATTTCAAACATCTCTACAAGACTTGCAATTGCTGTAGAAGTCGTTATGCCAGACATTTAAGTATATAACAACATAACATGGGAAACGTTAAAGCATATGGAAAGAGGGCTTTGATGTAAAGTGTAGCTGGTATTGGATCCACATACAATTGTTTTGTAGACTTCTTTTCATTTGCTAGTGTCTGTTTATGGCTCAAAAACACATTAGAACTACAGCTTGGACAGTTTCTGAGATGTTGCTGGATATATTTCAATAAACTTCAGGTTAAAGAGCCCCTATTATGCTATTTTAAAGGTTCCTAGTTTTGTTTTGGAGACTCCTACAACAGGTTAACATGCGTCCAAGGTAAAAAAAAAAAAAAAACACTTTAATCTTCTCATAATATCCATTGCAGCATCAGCTTTTTTCTAACAGTGTGAAAAGGATTCGGTCTCTCTAAACCCAGCTTTTCCAAAAACCTGCTCTGATTGGTCAGATGGCCCAGTCTGTCATGATTGGAGTAACTTACATTTTAGACACAATATTATTGGTTTGTGTTTGCAACGCCAATTAAAATAGTTCCAAATGAATGATTCAGTGAGTCACTGTTAAATCCTCAGCACTAATGCACAGGCTGACCATCTGTCCAGCTGCAGGGCCAGCAATCTCAGACCAGAAGTTAGGATAGGGCTGATGAACGCTGAACCTCCACTCTGAAACTGCCGGAGTGATAATAACCCAGTGCTATTGAACCGTTACTGTACGCTGCTCGAGGACCGGAACTAACTGTAGTGTAACAGCAAACGCAATGTCAAAGAGCACTAAATACAATTGAGAAAAGCACAGTGATAAGTTTGCCAACAAAAGCACTAGTTCTGAAAACATGCGTATTTTACAATATACGGTTTAATATGCCAAAAATATGTTCTAAAAAGATTTTATTAACGTTTCCATTATGTTATGAAAACTTTAAAAAACACATTTTTTTTATTTGAATGATGTTTTCTTAAAGTTCAGGAGGAGCAGGTTCAGATAATCAAACTAATTAACACGAGTGTTATGTAACGTGTAACATAGTCATGATGAGGAATAATTCTTTAATCATCAAACACTCAGGAACCAGGAAAAACACAGAAGAAAACCACATTACAATCAACGAGAACCGACAGAGACTGAGGGAGAACACGGTATATATACATGAGACAAACAAAGGACCTTAACGAGATAATTAACAAGACACAGGTGAGGAAAATGATTACTAATTACACATACTGGGGAAAACTAGGTCACAGGGAAACTAACCAAACACTCAATGAAACATGAGGAAAATAACACAAAAAAAACTCAAACCGTGATATTACTCCCCCCTCCCTGAAAGGCATGTCTGGAGGCTGACTAGGAGAATCTTTGGCAGGACAGGAAGACTTCAGGGCAGTACCGGTGGTACAGGGATCTATCTCTCTTTATGTAATTATATGTAAGTGTTAACTCGTGAAATGATTTAAAACATATTTTCTTGGTTATGCAAATGTTTTATCGTTTTGCAAGTATTATGAGAACAATGGGTCTCATTCAATAAGCTTGCCTACGCACAAATTTGTGCATGAAATGTGCGCAACAGAGGGGCTGCTTTAGAGAAGAGGAAGAGTTGTTGTAGTAGAGTGTTGTTGCCGTCATTTTACACCGGACTGCTTCACAAACGAGAGTCAATTGAACACAAAAGATGAACATGACGGCACATGCTAGTGGATGAGTTGAATCAACTCCACAGCAACTACATCAATTTATCCACTAACCATTCAGAAACGTCTAAAAGTTGTAACTTCTTCCTGAGTCTCTCCATCAGTGTCGACTCCGGTTTGAACAATGTAAGGCTGAACACCGTTACTGACAATCCTCATTTTGGCTGCGTGAGATTCTCCAGCTTTGTTGTTGTTGAGCTGTTAAAGCTCCGCCCTCTTCTGGAGCAGCTCATTTGCATTTAAAGGGACACACACAAAAACGGTGTGTTTTTGCTCATACCCAAATAGGGGCAAATTTGACAAGCTATAATAAATGATCTGTGGGTATTTTGAGCTGAAACTTCACAGACACATTCTGGGGACACCAGAGATTTACATTACATCTTGTGAAAGGGGCATTATAGGTCCCCTTTAAAACATTTCAGACATCGTGAAAGCTGTCACCTGTGCTGCTGTAGAAAGCAAGCTTAGTTGTGGTGTGGAACTTCTGGATGAGAAACTGAGACAGAGAAATCCTGTCATCGGTGTTCAGGGACTCGTTGCCCTTCTTCCAGTAAAGCATGAGATCATCGTCAGTGTATGCATCTGAGAAAACAACACATGCAATCCACATCATCACATAAACAGGGTTTTGTCTCGGCACATTTTCAATGACATGCATCTTAATTCTTCAGTTCAACAAATCCACATTCACATGGACGTAAGTGAAGATGACATGTGTGATGTGTTTGTGTACTTACAGCTCTCGATCTCTAGTGAGCATGTCTGTGTGTCCAGTGGAAATCGACTCAGGTCCATGTTACACATGGCAGTGACGGTCACTCTACAACAACACATAAGACATCAAACGTTAGTTCAGACAGGTTAGTTCAGGATGATCCATGACTTGAGCTGACATGCATCAGAAGTGGATTGCAGAGCAGACTGGAATGGACTAGTTTATCTTCTGTTATTTGCATGTTGTTTAATGTTGAAGTATCATGTTATGGAAGAGTTTTGCTGCTGTTATTCATTCAGCCTGATCTATTGTGTTTTTAGTCTGGTCTCGATGGATAGGGGTTTGCCCACAACAAAACCAGATCACTAACAATAATGTGTTAACAATTTATTTTGTTATTAAGAGGAAAGCGTGCAGCACATATTTACATATTCATCTAAACGGGTATGTCACTGCAAAGGTATTTAAAACTTTTTTTACCCTTTAGCAAAGAATGAAAAGAAAGAAAAAAACTTCAATGAGCATACTGGGCCTTAATTATTGCTTTTTAAGAGTTTTGAGCTACTTAAAATGGGAACGCAAAAGTTTTGCGAGGGAATGCAAAAGATTTGGAAAAAAAAAAAAAAGATTCCTCCCTTCCCAATTTTTTTTTTCCACCACCACGTCCATTTAGTTGCTCCGTACTATAGAAATCTATTTTGTGTTTTTTATGGTCTTTGCAGATTGAATAGTTGGAGCTGATTTGCCAGTTGTCATAGGATTGTCATGTTTCCAACCACCTATTTTGAATTTTGGGATATAAAAATGCTGGATGGAAACTTCAGGATGTTCAAAATTTCTAAAAATATGCATAAAAAAAATGCACTTAACTGACGCAGATCATTGTTTTATCTGATAAGAAGACATGCACATAAACTTCAATGGAAACACATTTTCCGAAGAAACCCCTTAAAACCTCACGTGACTTTGCCTCAGCACAGGCTGTGATTGGATAGCTGGACTAACCAGCGGACCAATTGCATTGCAGCATCTCAAATGTTCTGAAATGCCTAATTTGGTTTAATTTCCTCCAGAAGTATCTCACATGATTATATTCCCAAACACCAGCATCTGAATGCAAGAGAACATGACAGCGTTTATTGTGTTTCGTCTGACGCTCTGAGACGCAACTTACTTATGATGGGGAAAGAAAGAGCCAGATTGTAGCAACTTCCATTTTTAATACTGATATTTTGCACTAATTTCCCAGAAAGTGACAATTTTGTTCTTTTGAACACATGGGATGGAAACGCTGATTTATTTGCAAATGTTTTATGCCATATTCCAATTTGAAGTTAAATTTAGGAATGAGATGATTAGAGGGTTTCTAACAGGTTCACCTCAGACTGTAGAGGACGTTGCCATCTGGATACACTCGTAACATCACATTGTCTGTCGTTGTGTCATGGATGAAAGATCTTTTGGAATGAACAAAGAACATGTCGGGTACCCAAATCTTCTTCACCAGCCGGCTGTCGAATGTCATGCTTTGATTGTTGGTGCTTGGAAAAGATAAGCGCTCATCTTTCCAGTAATGCCTCAAATACAGTGTCATCGTAAAATCCTGATGGGAAACATCAGATGTACTGAGCTATTTGCAAAGAATTGAAAACATTAAAACCAACAGTTCAAGGTTGTGCTTTACAGTGATTTGCCACAGGCGAAAGTGCGATCTTATGTACGACACATTATCGGTGTTACATTTAATGATTAATAACCAAAAAGCAACACAGTACTGTAGGAAACATTCATCAGCATTTTCAACATGATTGCTCATCACTCAAACACTCACCATATCAACCTCAGAGATAGTGTCGAGACTTTCAACCTGAACATCCACACCTACTGGAATTGGGGGTCCTGTTGAAGAGAAAACTGTTTTCACTTCTCACTTGTGCTAGTATCATTTTTTTATAGATTAAAATGAAAGCATTATCATAAAATATTTCATTCTAGAAAATATATCCATTGTGCCTACAGTAATGCAGTTTCTGTGAGCAGACAGGATTTAACACCGCAGTGTTTGTGGCCTATTTTAGCTCAGTGACACAAGCACTCAAATGCAAGTGGGTCACGAGCGATCACGGTGCTGCTGACTGACTGTCTCACATCTGGACACTTTCCACGTCTGTTTTCCTTTTCCCTAGTGCCAGAATATTCTACACATGGCAAAGCCAAAAAGTTAATGAAAGTGGTGTAATGGTATCAACCATTATAACTGAGTCGAGTTATGAAACAGATGCTCTTCTCTGCAGTAGAAAGTGGTATTTTAACATGTTCCTCAAACAGCACCAGTGCTGTGGGTTTGATTCCCAGGGGATGAAAAATGGATAAAAATTAACTGAAGGTTCTGCCAATTGCATACATGTGTGTCCAGTGTTTTGCACTAAAAAAAATATTCTCTTTATTTGTATTTTTGTCTTGTTTTCCAGTACAAATATCTAAACATTATATCTACACTGGGAAATATATCCTTTACTGGGAAAACAAGACAAAAATACTGAGTAAGAATAATTTTTTGCAACATAGATAGGATTGGACTGTATAACATGGACTAAATAATTAAAACCATCCATAAATATAAAACATATTAAGTGTTAACCACAAATCCATGTGCAACACAAATTCAAGCATGACCAATACAGCGTGCAGCGTTCCAGCATCCAGTGTTTGTGTGCAGATATCTCATTTCAGTCTGGATATTATAAGCAGCTCATGCTCACCTCCAAACGCTGGTCTCATTGTAAAATCATGGTCATCTATCCTCAACAGCTGCTCTGATTTGGTCATAGGAGACTTTGTCATGTCTGGACTTCTTCTGAAGATCGGGCTAAAATGATAAGAGTAAAACTATTAGACAAAGCTGTGAGCTGAAGCTCTGTGCGGACGAGGGACTAAATGAAATGCTTCAAAAGCAACATCCCAGCTGACAGGAAACGTACTCAGAACTTTGGCAAGGTTCAAGTTATGAACAAACATTCTTCTGTAACATTAATAGAATGTTTGTTCAAAGTTAACTGGTCTTTAATAATGTTCTTAAAACGTTAGCACAAAAATGATACATTATAGTTGTTGATTCCTAAAGATCACTATAAAAAATCGATATTGAATGATATTGCACCTGCCAGACTTGTGGCTTCCTCCATCCACTCGTGTTGTTTCTCTCCGTAATCTGTGAGGGAAGAGAATTAAATGAAATTCTGCTATATCAACAGAATCTGCTCATCTGCAGTGATTCAGCAGCATGGATGTAAACAACATGACCAAATGTGTTAAATGGAGTTGAGAGCACTGCACTCATATTGGTCTCATTTGACAAAATACTTGGATGTAAAAATACTGCCTTACTGTACTTAAGTATCTACATTTTCAAGTGTCTGTTAGAGTATTTTTATTTTGGGAAACTTTTAACTTTCCTTCACTACATTCCAAAGCACAACATCATACTTTTTATTTCACTATATTTCATAAAAACACATCATATGTCATTATAAATGTGTGCAGGGAAGACCAGCCCACAGCATCATCACAGACTTTTTGAAGGGAGACCCCCGACAATAAAGCTTTCGAAGTGGTCATACTCCTGGGAGAATGGGCTCTTACCCACAGATGCTAGGGCATGTCGCACGCCTCATAGGCAACAGAAACTGCTTCCACAATTCATTTACTAATGGCCTGCTTAGAAGCTGAGGACCCTTTCTTGGGGAACCTGAAGCATACCAATAACTGGTCAGACTTCCACCATCGGGAGGTTCTTTGAACATAAATCTCAGGAGCCCTCAGAGGGCAAAGTGAGTGTAGCCTCTCTTGGTCCATCAACACAAAAGAAGGAGGACGGAAGGCCTGCAGAACTGTACAGTGTATCGTATTCAATAGTACCTTAGGCACCTAGTCTGGTCTAGGGTGAAGAATATCCTTCACCCTACCCGGAGCAAACTCTAAGCAGGACGAGGCAACTGATTGGGCCTGCAAACCTCCTACCCTCTTAAAGTCCCCCTGTTATCAATAATTTTATCCTTTAAAACTCATCTTTGTTCACCTAAATTACATATTTAATTATTTTTCATGTAAAAAAAAATACTTCATGCCTTAAAATAGCCTGAATGTAACTACACGCTTGTACACACTTGCCCTTATCAAACAGCTAATAATGTGTTGGTAATGTTACACAAACCGTGTTCCCATTTGCCATCTCAGTCTGACTTCTAAAAATCAGTATCCTTAGAAACGCTTTGAACAACTTGGAATGTCAGTGGAGAAAAGCATATAGTTCTTTATAACATTGTAATATAGATCATATACATAATTCACCCAATATAATGCTAAATGTGCACAAATTTTCATATCAACAGAAAAATATACTGTGATTACATGACTTCTCTGACTCCTGTGCTTCAGAGCATAGTTAATGATATGCTAAAGTCCGCCCACAAGACGATGTGATTGCACTTGCAATTTCAAATTGTGTTTTTGAGAATGTTCACTGCCGTTTTAAGGAGAAAATACACAGCAATGGTGTTGACTTATGAATTTACACATGATTTTTCTAAATACATATTAAAAACACACATAGACATATAAACAACATTAAAAACTTTTCACCACTGAGTCTTTAAGAGAAGTGATAGCCAACAAAAATGTCATCTTCAAAGAGAGAGATTTCTCAGAGACAGAGTCTATATGTTCGAAGTGTGCCAGGGACAGCCCCTGTAAAACCACAGCCAAATCCCAGGCTGGAACTCTCTCATGAGGCAGGCCTCATCCTCAGAATGCCATGAAGGAAACGAGTTACCAACTGGTGTCTTCCCAAAGACCCATCGCTTAATGGTGCTTGGAAGGCAGCTATTACTGCCACATGGACCTTAAGCGTGGAGGGGGATAGACCAGCAGAGAAACGATCCTGAAGGAACTCCAGCACTGGCCAGACCCACAGTTTCCACATCTGTGGCTGGGGGTGTTATATTGTGCCCTCGGCTTGTGACAGAAGGTCCCTCCTGATGGGAATCTCCCAAGAAGAACCACACTCGAGCTGGCCAGAAAGGGACTACTAGGAGTAGGCTGATGCAGTTCTGGTGAATTCTGTTTAAAAAAAAAGTGTACAGATGTTGCCTTGGACTGGGTGGCATAGTTCAGACGTTGCCGAGAGAACCTGGATGTGTGAGGGAAAACCAGAGCAGACAGTGGGTCGACTCTTGTGATGCAGATCCACTTGGCCTGGCCGAACTTTCTCCATATAAACTTCACCATTTCAGGTGAAGTCTCCACTCCCCGAGCCTCAGCCCCTGCCTCAACAGAATATCTGTTCCCACATTGAGGTGCCCAGGGATGTAAACTGCTCTGAAGGAAAGCAGGACCACAGGAGAGGGTGCAACCACATACCCCCCTGATGATTTTCAATATGAAACTACTGAAGTATTGGCTGTTTGAACAGGAACATGGAAGCCCCTGAGGTCTGGGAGGAAGTATTTCAGAGCTAGAAAAACAGCCATCATCTCCAGGCTATTTGTGTGCCACAAGAGATGATGCCCTCTCCACAGACCCTATACAGGTCCCTGGGACAGAAACCAAGGTTTCTTCCACATCACCAAAGTACAAAGGAATCTGCACATAACCTTGGTCATGTGGAAAGCATTACCTTTCGGAAAAAAACCCTTTGTTCTGAGCCACCACTATAATAGTCACATGTACAGCAGGCAAAAACTTATCATGTTAGACGCAACTGCCATGAGCCCCAGCAGTCTCTGAAACTGCTTTACTCTGATGGCCTGGCCTAGCTTGATTCTGGACACTGCCACTAGAATCGACTCGATACGAGCAGGAGACTGTCGTGTATGCATCTTAACCGAGACCCAAATTACTCCCATAAAAGTTGTCCACTGAACTGGGGATTGCATACTTTTCTTGGAGTTTAGTCCCTACCTCAACTGCCTTATATGGGCAATGACAACATCTTGAGGCCAAAAAACGGCATCTCCTGAGATTGCACTAGATTCAGCCATTCATCAATATAATTGAGTACATGGATACCCTGGGGTCACAGAGCAGCCTGTGCTGCATCCATGTAATTCGTAAATGTTCGAGGGGATAATGCTGGGCAAAATTGAAGAACACAATACTAATACGCTTGGTTTAACTAACGCAGATCTATAATGGGACGCAACCGCTATGAACTATGAAATACCAGCTGTAAAATCTGTACTCTCTCTCGGAAGTAAGAATATTTTTTATGGCCTCCTTCGCCAAGAGAGATTGCACTTCCATTACCTGAGCCTGCTAAGGGCCCATCATATTAGTCAACTCTCCGTTGAACCTTGTTGGGTGAGAACCAAACTACATTCTATACCCTTTTCCCACTGTATGACGGTCCCACTATAACGCATTTGCCTGATGCTTCCAGACTGACAGATAATCTACTAGGGGAACTAGGTAAAGGTAAAGGCCTCAAGTAAAGCCTTTCCAGAGAGAATGATGCTCCTCAGATCAGTCTTCTCTTAGGAAGGCTTCAGCCAAGAGTGGGCCCAACATCTGCGCAGGGTGGGGGTGGTTTAGAGAGGCAAAACTCTCCTTTTGCTGTTGACAATGTGAGGAGCCTGATATTGATGGCTGCCAGCCATCAATATCAGGCTCCTCACAGAACAGCAGGGAATAAAGTCTGCCAAATGTCTCTTTGTCTGCTGAAGCCTCTCGACAACTGAGCTTACAGCCTCACCAAAGTGGCAAGGAGGAGACAGCAGAGCATCAAGGAGGAATGTTTTGTCCCTCCCCTTGATGCCAGATAGACTGCATGGGCTGTCTCCTTAATGGCATGAAGACACAGGTCCGTGGCCTGATATAGCTTTTTAATAGAGTTGGGCCCGACCCCTTCACCTTCGTCCAGTTCCCTAAGCAGGTCGGCTTGGTGGGCTTGCAAGATTGCCATCGTATTCAAGCAAGCACCCGCTTGACCTGCCGTCATACAATCCTTGCCTACCAGGGACGATGTAATCCTGCACAGTTTGGTGGGCAAGGTTGGGGACTTTAGGGATGATGTAGCATCACTGTGGGAGATAGTATCCTAGTGTCTCTTCAACCCAAGGTATCGTCCCATAGCCATTTTCTCTCACCCCCACAATCAATGTGTAATATGAAATAGTGGGGCTGAAACTCGAGAGGAGAATGGCTTGTTCCAGGATCTTGACAACTCTATTGCAGGCCCAAAGTGGAGGCTGTGATTTGCTCTGCAGGAAGCACTAGTCTAGCTTGCTCCTTCGATGCACTTCCTGCTTCTCGGTCGTCCATTCGATATTCAACTTGGCCACAGCATGATTCACAACCTCTTAGAGATCCTCATAACATGGGGACAGGAGTGGCAAATCTTCCAAATCCCCTGCCTCGATGCTGATCACATCTACCTCCTCAGAGCTAGACAGTGCCAACATTCGAACTCTTGCCTGGGGCAGGAGAAGTTGCAAGAGCAGGCTTCCGGATCCAGAGCAAAGGCACTGAAGTAAGCAAGTGAGAGCTGAGAAAGGGATCAATCTCAAAGTCCTCCACAGCTCCATTTGAGACCCCCATGATCAGAAACGCCATGTTGTCTCCGTATATGCGGGACCAGAAGTGTGAGTGTGGCCATTTTCATAAAAAATGGCTAGACGGGAGCGGAGCATCCTTAGCAGAAGCTGTTTACAGTGTGCACAGCCAGCCCCCTTGAGAGCTGACCATGCATGCTCCGCTCCCAAGCAGCTCACACAGAGATCATGTGTGTCCCCGCCTATGATGTTACGAAGGCAAGGAGGCACACGCAAACTAAACTGCTTATCACTTGCCGTTTTCTTATTTTAAAGGGGAGAAACAACACCAAATAAGACCAACAGTTTACACAGAGTACTTGCTAAAGCACAGAAGCTGATCCTACTTTGTTCCAGGTAACCTTTATAGCTTCTGCGAGATGCTGTCATGTGACGCAGCACCAATCAAGATTGGAGTTGTTGCACACATGCTTCAGATGCAGTCACTCAGAGGTGTTCCCCATAGCATCTTTGGATGCAGCACAAGTTCCTTCGAAAGGGAACGTCACCCACTCAGAGATGCAACAGCAATGTATGATTCATGAACAAGCTAATTCTTTTTAATGAATCTGCTAAATCGGTTTGCAAATCGGACTGAACGATTCATTCATAATTGGACTGATCCGACTGCATCTGTTCTCGAGTCAACAAATCACTGATTCAAAATAACTATTCTGAGTGAATCTTCAGTTAACGATTCATTGAATTCACAAGTCTGACTCAAAATGAGCCGAGAACAGGAGATTCTCGGAGCTTGAGTGCGTGTGCGATTACTGGTGTAAAAAGTAAGTTACTAATGGAGAATTTTAAGATTTTTTTATTGTAAATGGAAGTGTGGGTCATGACTATTAGTTGTGGGTGAACTGTTTAAGCCCATTGTATGAAATATTCTAATGTGGATGTCCATGTTTGTGTATTTCCATCTGAATGGGGAAGGTTTTAGGTAAAAACTAAACATATTGTTAAAAAATACAGCAAATTAATGCACATGAATCTTTTCTGCAACTGTAGCCGTTTCAAATGATGTGAAACTAGTATGTTTGCATAGCGTTTTTCTATATGTGTGTTTATATTTGTCAACACACATTTACACATTATGTTTTTCCTCATTTCTATATAATATATGGTATATTTTGTTACTTTCAGTTGTATGCACACTTGAATTAGCAGTAGTAGTTATCAGTGTATGACAAGTTTTGGAAAAAAAATAAAAGGTTCTTACAATACATATTAATTGTCTTTATCGTAAGTTTATGATAGCAGTCATTTGTGCTTTTTCAATCAATTCCAGCTTGTGTTGTACAGGCATAATTTCCTTCTATGCATCATATGCATCTGAACTATTTTTGAAGCATCTTTGTTTTTCAGCTTAAATCAAGCGCATCATCCTCATTGTCATGTGCAAATGACAGCTGAAGAATAGAGCAGCAGAAACAGGCCGTGATGTTTGACGTGATGTTACTGTTTGAGAGCGAGCGGCTGCGGTCCCTCACCAGCAGCTGGTTAATAATCCGCTCAGTAGAAATCCTCTCTGTTCCACAGAACAAACCAGCAGCATCTCCTCCACTGCCACGACACAACACTGATCTGCCATCATCTGTTCCTGCTTGAAATGGTGCAGGGAGATCACACACTTCATAAAAATAAGGGTTTTATGCTTAAAACAAGAACACATATCTTTCAAATAATCTTGTTTTTCCTTTGAATTATGTTGATTTTTCAGACCTCATTGGCAGATGTTTGTTTGTTGAACTTTTTAGAATCTATAAAACCTTTTCCCATCATGTAAACATTGGATTTAGTTTTAATTAATTAATTTTTTTATTTTAATTAAATTTTATGACTTAAACAGCTCGTAAACATACTTTATCATTAGAAAAAAAAAAATTAAATTACCTGTTAAACATGGAAGTATTATGAATCAATTTAGACATTTCTCTTTATATAAAAACTTTTTGACATGAAGGGATTTTTAAAATTTAGTCAAGAAACCTAGAGTTCTATATAGAACCCCACTGACCCTGTTCCATTGCACAAAAGGTTCTATAGAATATCAAAATGTTCTTCACATTAAGAAAAAAAACTATTCTTTAAGAACAGGTCACTGAAAGGCTCTTCGTGTAGCCAAAATGCTTCTGTCACATTGCTGTGAAAACCCTCTTTTGGAACCTGTGTGTGTAAAACGAGACATGTTTAACTGAGATGAGGATGATTGAAAGTAAGATGCTCAAAGCTTCAGTGGTGATGAAAGCTGCTTTCCCATCAAGCCAAATTAAAAGGTTTACAGCCACTGAGCTTGATGATGATCGCTGATAAGAAACTCACAGGAAATCTCCATATGCTGTCTGATTACATCTTAAGGGATGATGCCTTTCTAGTGCCTTCTGTCCACACAAGGGTGAAACTCAAGCTTCAGGCACTGATATGAAATCCTGCATTGCACTGGCAGAATATTTCACACACACAACGATAAAAGTACAGGGGGGGGAACAACATCAGCACTTCCTGAGAAAGTTCTGCATTTAAAACAACAATAGAACATCATTTTCTATGTTACACCTTATGATGGGTGAAAGTACAAAGCAATCCATCAGAGTTCATTTCCTTCCTTTGCACGATTGACAACAGGATTATTACCTGCTTTGCTTGTAGGTCTCCAGTTTGTGACCTCTTTTGTGGGCCGATCTCCCGGCGGCGCCCAGCTGACAGACGCAGATGAACACGAGCACAGTATCCAGCTGCATGCTGCACATACTCAACGCTCACATTCCCAGCGCTCTGCAAGCCCGGCCAGCCTCAGCGCTTCGCCTGCGGACATCGGTTCTTCAGTGCTGCAGCCTGAGCCAACATGGAGGTCTGTGCTGTCAACATCACACACGGCTTAATCTCCACACTGGGAAAAGCAATTTCGACTAAACCTATAAATCCTTGAGCGTCAGATGGCACAGATTTGATCCCTGCAGTGGCGGACGCGCTCTGCTTGCCATGCGCCGCCCCAAACCAATTCTCCTAATGATACTGTGCTCTGCATTTCTCTGGCGGGGTCAGTCGTGAGGAGGCTGCGCAGACAGACAGACAGATACAGAGAGAGACAGTTGAGCCTCATCCAGTCTGTGTACATCTGCATCTGAACAACACGCACAGCTAACAATGCCTGGATCCCTAAACATTCCCAGAACAGACATCCTAAAAAAGTTTTGTTATACAACTGTAAAGGGTTCCATCAGGCGCTTCATATTTAGAACCTATTTTTTTTTAAATTATTTTATTTAACAGGAACAATGGACAGTCAATGACAGCCCCAGAATTAGCTACAGAGCAAAATTTCATCTGCAGCCCCCAGGTAGGAGAAACTAAAACTAAGAAAGTCATCAACAAGAGCATATACAATAAAATTCCTAATTTAACAATTGTAAAAGAGATCCAAATAATATAGCACAAAAAATATATATAACAGCTCTTACAGAAAAGGCTGAACAACCAAAATCAGTAACTCTAAAATGCACTTCACAATCTTGAAGAAGCTATTGTTATTGTCTTGGGTTTTCAGCACACAAAAAGACAAATTCTTTAGGGGTGGTGGTGCAAGATTATTAATCTTGTACATTAAACAACAAATGTATATAACAAAATTGTCAAAAGTTTTTAATTATATGACAATGATGATATCTATTTGGCAAAAACACTCTCACGGCTTCTGTTGGAAGATGACTCTGTATAAATTTGAAATGTCTAAGATGGCTAATGTCTAAGGCTGCGTCCGAAATCGCATACTACATGAGTAGGTACTACATTTGAATTTGAACGTACTTCCCGACCGTTAAAACAGTACGTTCTATATAGTATGAATATGGGTAGTATGAATGGAATTCGGACGTACTACATCCGCCATGTTAATGTTGTCACTTGTCATGCGTCGTCACAACAGCGCGCAAATTTAAATATGTCAAAGTATAATCACCTATTTAGCTAGGAAATTTTTACCTCAGAATAAAAATACATCTGTGAATATCACGACAGAGGCTGATTTGAAGCAACGAAATTAAGCAATTTATTGTTAAAATGAATGCATATAAAAATACACGAGAAACAAAAGACATGAATCAATAAACAAACTTGAATACATTATATATAAATAGTGTGTAGATAGACAGAGAGGGCGAGAGAAATGCACAACATGGCCTAAATATTATATACAATATATACAAATAAATACAATGATAATAAAAACTACAAACTGTGAGCCCTATAAACTACTGCTGCCTGAATGTTGCTGTCCGTTAAGTTTTCTAATCTCATTAAACTGCTTAACAACGAACGTCTCCGTTAAATAAAACAGTGTTAACAAGCGGATGTAACGTTATCTCGACCTGTTGGTTAGCTTGATGTGCTGTCAGTAATAATGATTAAACATCTTTTTACAACCGACTCTTAATCTTCTCATTACATTGTTTAAACTTTCAATAAGTCAGCCGTTTACTTACATTATGTTAAACAAGTGCAATTTAACCACAATAAACAGTTTTTCCCTGAGGTACTGAAGGACTTGAATGAGCTGCATATCGCCGCTTTCCGCCATTTTTGAATTATGAAGAATCCTCTCTCCTGTGGCATCACGGGATAGCGCAGCGTCCATCGAATGCCTACTACAGAATTCGGGCGGAAGCAGTAGGTCATCTGGGTACTTCTCGCCTACTGTTTTTCGAATACTATGAATTCGGACATACTACTCGCCTCGCATACTGTTTTTCGCATTCTATATAATAGGGAAGTATGCGATTTCGGACGCAGCATAAGTGTCACTGCACAATTTATTTTTAACATGCTTTTTTCCATCATTAACTAGGATATCTGGTTGGACCTCTTCCTTCTTTTTAATTTAAATACATGCATGCAGTTTTCTGAATGTTTAATGTTAAGTAGCACTGAGTAAGCCAACCAGAAATTTCAGACATTGCAAATGATTATTTATATGCAACCTGTTCTTTCGTTTTGTCATGTACATAAATCGTGTACATGACATAAATACATAAATCATAAATACTGTCATCTGCGTACATTTAAATGTGGTCATTCAAGTACAAACTAAAAAGTAGAGGCCAGAATGTAGACCCCTGAGGAACCTCTGTGGAATAATCTCTTGGGGAAGATATATGTGTTTCAATCCGAGCGCACTGTTTACTAGATGTAAGATTCAATCCATTTCACTGTATTGGCTGAAAATTGAAATAAGATAATTTAGATAAAACTATGTAATGATTTACTGTATCAAATGCCTTCTGTAGATCAAGGAACACAACACCTACAACCTTGTCTAGTTTTGACCTTACTGGCTCAATAAAATAACATACAGCAGTTTCCATTGAATGTTTTTCAGAACCCATATCGCTTGAACCCATATCATCTGTTCCTGCTTGAAATGGTGCAGGGAGATCACACACTTCATAAAAATAAGGGTTTTATGCTTAAAACAAGAACACATATCTTTCAAATAATCTTGTTTTTCCTTTGAATTATGTTGATTTTTCAGACCTCATTGGCAGATGTTTGTTTGTTGTTTCTTTTTAGAATCTATATAACCTCATCATGTAAACATTGGATTTAGTTTTAATTAATTAATTTTTTTTATTTTGATTAAATTTTATGACTTAAACAGCTCGTAAACATACTTTATCACTAGAAAAAAAAAATTACCTGTTAAACATGAAAATATTATGAATCAATTTAGACATTTCTCTTTATATGAAACCTTTTTGGCATAAAGGGATCTAAAATTTAGTCAAGAACCCTAGAGTTCTATATAGAACCCCACTGACCCTGTTCCATTGCACAAAAGGTTCTTTAGAATATCAAAATGTTCTTCACACTAAGAAAAAAAACTATTCTTTAAGAACAGGTCAATGAAAGGCTCTTTGTGGGGCCAAAATGCTTCTGTCACATTGCTGTGAAAAACCCCTTTTGAAATGCTACTTTTTTAGCAATCAAGCTGGCTAGTGTCAACTTCAGGCTATCCAAGCTAACGAGACTCTAAATAGTGTTCAGTGCATGTCTGTGCAGCAACGACAGAACAGATAGCATGCTTTGTTTCAGCTTTTGCCATGGCGTTAGAACTGGTACACCGTTCTCGCCTGTGTTTACCTCCCCAAGTGGAAGTATTACCATACCCCGTCCTTTCTCCATGACCCCTGCACCCCTGATGAAAGTCCTGACATCAGTTTTGGCTACTCACTCAACATCACAGTCCCCAGAGAAAAGAGAATCAGAGAATGGGTTTTTACATTACATCAAAGTTGTCTATAAAGCCTGCCAGACAACAAGGCGAAGGAGCTGAAATGGCAGATAATTTAGTTGGCTCACACTGTCCATGAGGAGTAGTATGTATATCTGTAATTTAAAATTAATAGTAATTTAAATTATTTTATTGTGTATTTTATATTTTGCATTTGCCAGGGTGGCTGATCTGACAATTAAAAACAAAACAAAATTTATTTTAATTTAGCATTTAATTTATTATCATCTTTTTGTATCCTGCATCTTAAAGGATTAGTTCACTTTCAAATAAAATGTTCCTGATAATTTACTCACCCCCATGTCATCCAAGATGTTCATATCTTTTTTTCTTCAGTGGAAAAGAAATGAAGGTTTTTGATGAAAACATTCCAGGATTTTTCTCCATATAGTGGACTTCACTAGACGTTTGAAGGTCAAAATTACAGTTTCAGTGCAGCTTCAAAGGGCTTTAAGCGATACCAGATGAGGAATAAGAGTCTTATCTAGAGAAACCATCGCTCATTTTAGAAAAAAAATTAAAAATTTTAGTATAATTTAGTATATGCTCTGTATAAACAAATGATCTGCCAAAACTGCGCTTTTGTATTCTTTAAAACTCTTACGCTGTACTTCCTACACCTTCGGAAGTACGGCATGAGCGCCAGTTCCATTTTTTCCGTAAGTGTAGGGAAGGCGTATGACAGCATAAGCTTTTTGACGAATACGGAAAGCGGAAGGACCTGCAAGGCGATCATTTGTTTAAAAACATATACAAAAATGTCCAAAAATGAGCGATGGTTTCTCTAGATAAGACTCTTATTTCTCGTTTGGTATCGTTTAAAGCCCTTTGAAGCTGCACTGAAACTGTAATTCTGACCTTCATCCGTTTGGAGGCCACTGAAGTCCACTATAAGGAGAATTATCCTGGAATGTTTTCATCAAAAACCTTCATTTCTTTTCGTCTGAAGATTCTTTCAGCATGTCTTTCTTAGACATGAACATCTTGGATGACATGGGAGTGAATACATTTTATTTGAAAGTGAACTAATCCTTTAAACAGATTGGTAGAGGGTATGGCAGTGTGAAGGATGAATAAGAAGTCAAGATATTACTTTCTTTTGCCAGCTTACTGCTCCATTTGTGTTGAAGTAGCTGCAGTACTCCTCTCTCACTTGTTTTGCCTGCAAAGATGAATTTCTGTCTGAGGAATTCTGGTTCTTCCCACCAAGCTCCATGAATTAGTCGACCAGTGTCTGTGTCGTCCTGATCCACCAGACTTGGAGACATGTAGGTGTAACAGAGGGATTCAGTTCTCAGGTATTGTGAAGGACACAAGCTGCCTTTGTCCTTGTCAAAAAACTATTTGCCAAGACTCCAAAAACATTGTCAACACAACGACGTACGCGAGAGAGACTGTAGTTAAAGATTCGCTTGTGTCCTTGGGTATGGTGTCAACATCCATGGCTTCAAACCATTTTTCTGTGGGGCGACAAACTCAGAACACATATATAATATTGCTTTACACAGAGTGTAAATTAAAAGGTTACCTGATTATTTTGAGAACGTTATGGCACAGTGATATACATGTGACATTTCTATAACAACATCATTTAATTTAGCTTCATTTGATAAAAACTCTTAAGTCATAAGTTATATGCTATATATAGGCTACTAGCGTTTTGAAAGCTGACACATTAAAAAAATATTTGAAATGTATGCAATATGAATTAATGTATGTAATAATTATGGCAAATTACATTTTAAACAGAGTATCTATTCAGTTTTGTGCTATATGTGATACTTAATTAAAAGAAAGACTAAAAGCATTGTTAAAGCAAGGACAACAGTGACAGCTGTAAAAGTTTAAGCATCCATCTTTGCGGTGTCCGTTTCACTAGCAATAGATTTGCTCCTCTCTGATAGAAATTTCATTTTGGGGTGAACTAACTCTTTAACTGATCTCTAACTTCTTTAATTTAAGCAAATGCTGTTAATACACTTATCACTAACAAAATGAAACCATACACATTTTAATGGTAGTGAATAAAAGGAAACGATCAACCTGCACGCCTCTGCTCAGCCATGGTGCGTCTCAAGATGATGATGTAATTTCGAGGGAGGCGTGGCCAGGTCTGCTGTTCACGCCCCAGTCCCTTGACTCCACCCCCATGTCAAAACAATGCCAAAAGTGAAACGCACAGAAAAGTAAAGCACAAAGTGAAAACGGTATCGCGAGCTCACACTTGACTGAAACGCAGAAAAAAGGAGTCTTGCAAATGTACTAGCATGTCACCATGGAAAATGTGTTGCATAATAATACATTTGTTGCAGATAAAATAGGATCAAAGATGCATTTACAGCATTCATTGATTTTTGCAATTAATTATATCTTCATTTTTGCTCTATTTTATTATTAATTTTGCAATTCTTTATTTTTGTCTGAAAAAAACCTACTTGTTTTGCTCGATACTTTATTTTTCTTTTGCAAAACGTTATTGTTTTGCAGGTATGTGGCATGGAATTGACTCCATACCAGATATTATCTTTGTGCGCATGCGCATCAAACAGGGCTTGGGGAGAGTCGATCACGTCTTCAGCGCTGGAAAATCCGAATCATTTTAGCCAATCGGTTCGCTCGGACGGTTCGTTTCAATGAACCGGTTTACAACCGAGTCATCACTCTAAACAGTTCACAGAAGTTTCCGCGTCCAATTTTACTTTCGTGTTGATGTAAATTTGTTGTTTAACACTACGTGTTCATTCTTGTGTTATAATGAAGCGCCCACTGTTGTGTTATCCAACAACATTATTATTAAAAACAACATTATGAACATCAATAATAATTCATAACCAATTAAACATATGTTAATTATTAACAGTATTTTTTCCAAATGTAACAATAATATTTTAATCTCAGTTTTACTTTAACCTACACAAATTGATATCTACAAACGATTCTCGAATCGGTTCGCTCGAATCATTCAAAGGAAACGGTTCTAAACGAGTCGTTCAAGAATCGGCCATCACAATCAGTGCCGTATAACGGGATCTGTGATCTGACAGGGCGATGGCTCGGACAGCAAACCGAAAAAGAATGAAGCTGAACATGGAAAACGATTGTACTGCATCGTGTTGTGTTTAAATGCCTGAAGGACAGAGACTGACGCCCCGGACAGCGGTATAGTGACGTCAGAGGAGCGTCTGTAGCCTCATTGTCTGTAATGCTGCTCAATGCCGGTATTTAACGCATCCACGAGACTTGTGTTCTCCGTATTACAATTAATTCTTGAATTTCTTGTGAAATGCTGTTTATTTCTCTTCTAACACGATGTTTTCTGTACAAGATCAGTCTGTGATCAGCAAATAGTCAGTATAATGGGATTTCAGAACTGATTAACAGCAAAAGGTTTCGCATTTGTAGGTTAATCGAACTAGTATGCTGGTTGATATATGTTGACAGAGTTTTGGCTGGGGGTCAGTGTTTGTTCGGACACCCCAGCCATCCCGGTGAGGTGAGGAGGTTCTCAGAACGTTCTCTAAAGGTTCTCTCACGTTCTTCCAGTAACGTTAATAGAACGTTCAGAGTAATAACGTTCTGAAAACATTAGCACAAAAGTGTTATTTATATCATTCATGCAACCTTTTTTCTAAAATGTTTTTAAATGCTACTACTTGTTTCAGAACATTCACAGAACATTCAAAAGCAACATTGTTTGCATTATAGAAAGTAATGTTTGTAAAACATTCAGAGAACATTCAGATACAATGTTTTCATTATATAATGTAATGCGAATGTTAGCAAAACGTTCTTAGAATCTATTTTGTTAGCCTGGTCGGGCCTCCAACCGTTTCTAAACTGTACTTTTAAGAAGGTGAGGGTTACGACCGTGTGCCATTGCCTGTCCATGCCGGTGTCCTGCTGCGGGGCGCTCCATCACGGCTCCTCTCCGAGGAGAATCGTCCACAGCCAGGCAGGAATCAGGACTTGTTTGAGCCAACCGCGTGCTTCTGTTGGACTGAAGATGCTGCGGACTGCTTTCAGTTTGGAGGGAGTCGAGGAGCGGGACGAGGAACAAGAGGATGATGGAGAAGATCAGAGGGATGGTGGGATCCCGTTCATCATTAATAGGGGTGGTCTGCCCGTGAATGAGGAGACCTGGGAGAAGATGTGGCAGCACGTGGCCCGCATCCACCCGGATGGAGAAGCGCTGGGCAGGAGGATACGGGGAACCAGCGACCTGCCCAAGGTAGAGCTTTCACAGCCACCAAAACAATGTCAAAACATCCTGTCAATTTGCTTCTGAATCAGCAAAACACACGTCTAGGGTTAAGGCCACAGAATAAAAAAAAAAGTGAATTATCTCACAATTCAGAATTATGAGAATAAAAGTAAGAATTGTGAGATATAAACTTGAAAAAAAGTAACATTAGTGCTGCCCACTTGGTTCCAGAAGTATTTTCTTCCACTCATTTCTCCCATAGGAATTTTAAAAAGTCTTTGTTAAAGAGTTATAATCCATGAACCAAACCAAGCAGCTATGAGGAGAATCAACAATACAAACTTAGATTTGAAGCCAAAAAATATTTGAAAATCAGACAAAAATACAAGACTGTGAACTTGACAGCTTTAGTGAAGGAAAGAACTACAATCCCATGAAGCATTGCAAACAGCATAATCAAATTAAAAATACAACTACTCATGTAAAAATGTTGATTATATATAAAACAATATGTTTTAAGTTTAATGCAAAATGCATATGCAAACATAAGTATTTTGAGAGTGTAGGGAGACTGACTTGACTACATCATTACATCTCTTTTGGCGTGTTTTTCTTGTTCCAACTCTCTGATTTGTGTAACTTTCTGTACAGCATCATTATTAACACAATTAACACAATTATTTTAAAAATAAGCTGAAATAATGTGGGCTGACAGTTTCAACAGAAGCAAATACTATTGAATAAAATACTAAAAATATTGAATTAAATTAAATACAATTAAATACTAAAAATACAATTTACAACCTTGTGTAGGGCTCTTCTTAAAGGTGCCATCGAATGTTTTTTTACAAGATGTAATATAAGTCTAAGGTGTCCCCTGAATGTGTCTGTGAAGTTTCAGCTCAAAATACCCCATAGATTTTTTTTTATTAATTTTTTTAACTGCCTATTTTGGGGCATAATTAGAAATGCACCGATTCAGGTTGCGGCCCCTTTAAATCTCGTGCTCTCCGCCCCCGGAGCTCGCGCTTGCCTTAAACAGTGCATAAACAAAGTTTACACAGCTTAAATGCATACCTTCATTCACTACCCTCCTCCTCATTCGTTTTTTAAAGTTAGACATCAACCTTCTTGGTATTCCTCAATCAATTCATTATAAAGAATATAACAAGAAAAATATCATAAAATTATAAAAGAATGCCTATTTTTGTATTCATTCCTTTGTAAAAATTGTATAGGGTCGCAAACGACCCGAGATGTGTATGAGTGTATGTATATTTTTTCTGCACAACAATAATTGAATCTTAGATGACGGAAAAAGTGCAACTCACCTTTATTCCACAAGGTGGCAATGTCTGATATACAATGATGAAGTGACGATTCATTCAGACAAAAAACGAAATAATAAGAAAAACATGAAATGGTTCAGCGATTTACTGAAGAGCAAGTACTGGACGCAATCAAATATGACTGTAACTGTTACTGGATGGATCTGGTGAAGCTGTTAGCGATTGAAATATTGATTTTGAAGATGTTGAAAATTATATAGTTTTGAGAATACGTTTGAGATCGCGAATGGGCTCATATTCGTGACCTCAAACATTAAACTAGCCTATTATTTGCTGAATTTACTGGGAAATGAGGAAAGTGATGATGGCATAAAACGTCTGCTCAAACGGAGCCCTTTCCAGCTCCAAAAGGTAACAAAATATGCTTTATTTATTCTTCTGCAATTGTTACTGTAATATCAGAGGAGTTTTATATTATTGCGACAGGTAGAGATCCTTCCATGGTAGATATAGATCCGGGTCGATAAAGACCCGAATATGTAAGAATGATTGGCGAAACAGTCATGCATTTAAGGAATAACCCTCAAAATGGATCTTTACAAAGTGTTCGTCATGCATACTGCATGCATGCGTCGGATTATGTGAGTATTGTATACTGTTATATTGTTTACATTTGATTCTGAATGAATTTGAGGTTGTGCTCCGTGGCTAACGGCTAATGCTACACTGTTGGAGAGATTTATAAAGAATGAAGTTGTGTTTATGAATTATACAGACTGCAAGTGTTTAATAATGAAAATAGCGACGGCTCTTGTCTCCGTGAATACAGTAAGAAACGATGGTAACATTAACCACATTTAACAGTACATTAGCAACATGCTAACGAAACATTTAGAAAGACAATTTACAAATATCACTAAACATATCATGTAATCATGGATCATGTCAGTTATTATTGCTCCATCTGCCATTTTTGGCTGTTTTCCTTGCTTGCTTACCTAGTCTGATGATTCAGCTGTGCACATCTAGACGTTCTGCCCTTGTCTAATGCCTCGGTCATGGGCTGGCATATGCAAATATTGGGGTCGTACATATTAATGATCCCGACTGTTACGCAACAGTCGGTGTTATGTTGAGATTCGCCTGTTCTTCGGAGGTCTTTTAAACAAATTAGATTTATATAAGAAGGAGGAAACAATGGAGTTTGAGACTCACTGTATGTCATTTCCATGTACTGAACTCTTGTTATTCAACTATGCCAAGATAAATTCAATTTTTAATTCTAGGTAGGGTTGGGTATCGGTTGGGTTTTATCCGATACCAGTACCTACTCGGTATTTTTTAAACGGTTCCGGTGCTTAAACGGTTCTTGAACCGGTACTTAAGAAAACAAAACCACACACACTTTGTCAAAAAATAATACCCTTTTATTTACAGGGCCAAACTGGACACAATATTAACTTAAATCTTTAAACAAATAACATGGTAATAATAAATAAACCAATATAAAATTAAAATTCACATTTACATAATATCACATAAAACAATATTGTATCAAACAAAATAATAATACTGGAGATTTAATAGAGATTACAACCAGGGTAATCTAATCTCCATTTTCTCTTCCTAATGACCTGAACTGAACAGTGCAACAACTTAAATATTAGAATATAAACAAATAAAACACAAATATAGAACAAGATATAAGTATTGTTTTCATGGCATATTTATTTGTGAATGTCCACTGAATGTCCAATGTAGTGTGATTAACAAGGCTATTGAATACGGATGTCCGAATGTGCGAATATAAAACCAACTTTACCCAAGTTGGCAGGGCTGGGACTCTCTTCAATGAGTCCGGCGGCGAGGCCAACACTAGCTGCTGATGTTGTTGACATGCTTGGCTCTGCGTCTAGTAGGTTGTCAAACACGGTGCATTGTTCGGCTTTTAAGTACACTCCATGTGTCGCCATATGTTTAATTAAATTTGAAGTGTTACCTCCCTTGCATGATATTGCTTTATGGCATTTGTTGCATGTCGCAGAGTCTGCATTATTACACGTAAAATGCAGCCAAACCTTGGAGCGTTTTGCCTTCGGCATCTTCATTAATCCTCTCGCTATCAGTTCAACAAGTGTGCCGAGTAGCGGCACTGACGTCACGCAAGTTGACGCCGGAACACCAGGGGGCGGTAAAAAAAAAAAAAAATCAGCACCGAAATCAGGCACCGAAATTTTCTTTCTTATTCGGTCTCGTTACTACCGTTTACGTCGGAACCGGTTCCCTATTGGCACCGCGTTTCGGTACCCAACCCTAATTCTAGGGCACCTTTAAAGGCTTACAAGTTATCATTAAAAATCTATTTCCCTATGGAGAAAATGAATGTTTTTTGAGTTTTTCTTCTGGAACCGACTGCTGCACTCTATTACTTTTTTTTTTTTCATGGCGTGAAAAAAACACAATTATGAAATATAAACTTCTGATAAAAAAGTCAAAATTGCATGATAAACTCACCATCATTAAGCTTTCAGTCTTCAGTCTTCGGTCTTACTCTTTCAGTCTTTATTTAAAAACAATTTCCCTGAAACTTTGAGTAAAAATAGTTTGGCTAGAGCTTGATTATTAACTGTTAAAGCGACTAATGAGTAGATGAGTTTCGGTTGACGTTTAATGTCCTTCACAACCTCTAGTCCCATTTAGACTTTTTCAAGACAAGTAAAAGCTTTAAAACAATCACAAGGGGGTATCAGTTATGTATTTTTTGTCATAGAGTAAAACGTGAGAAAACGTTTTCACCACAGACCTTATTTCAGGGGTTTAACCAAAATTGAAATTTGCAACTTGTTCATGTGTTTTGGCCGGCAGAAACACACCATTCCTGCAGCACTGTATGGTGGTATCAGTAACATATCAGCAGTTTGTAGACTGGTTTCCATTTGTCTTTGTGACTTTATTCCTTTAATTCATCCCTTGTGGATTGATCGAATCCTACGCATCTAATCAGTATCCAGTGAGTGGAGCTGCACAGTCACACTGTTACTGATTCAGTGCCGGATATAAACAGCACAACAGTAAATACTGAAAACGCTAAATGTTTATTATCTATTGACATTGACTGATCAGCCTGGCCTGCGGTCTCTTATTAGTCACAGTGATGTGATATCGTTCTCCAGATGATTGCTTTTACTCTTCCGTGACTCTGTAGATTCCAGTACCAAGTGTGCCTACATTCCCGGCCAGCAGCAGCATTCCTCATCGCCTGGAAGCCATTCAGAGATACATCAGGGACTTGCAGTATCCTTTCACACTTACTGCCATACACTGCTGGAAATCATGCTCTAACTCTGTATTTTTGCCAAATTTAAGTGAGTTTGTACTTAAAACAAGAACAAATATTTGTCAATGGGTCAGAAAAATAAACTTTATTCAAAGGGTTTATTTTTGGAGATTATTTTTCAGACCCCATTGGCAGATATTTGTTCTCGTTTTAAGCACAAACTGACATGTAAGTGAAGAGTTCCCTGATACCTGACCAACATGCATGATATAGTCTGGATCAGAAGTTGTAGCTAGATTCATTTAAAGGAATAGGGTTTATGCTTGCAAACTCCAAAAGGGACAAAAATCATAGAGCAAATAAGTATTAAAGTATAACTTTCCTTCATAGTCCAAGTGTTTTGTGTGAGAAACAGACTGAAATGTAATCATAGTTGTCCTTGATTAATGTGTTCAGTTCAAACTCTTGTCAGACCAGATATGATGCCTATAGCAAAATGTTTCCATCCACATATTTGCATGTGAATGTAGGGATAATGCATAAAAATACTGAATGGAAATGCTAAGATGCACTTCTATAAAATGCACATAAAAATATGATTCATTTACTGAATAAATCCCTCAATGATCAACAATAAACCCATGTGACTTTGCCTCAACAGAGGCTGTTATTGAATAACTGGACTTATCCAGCGGACCAATCGCATCACAGCATCTCAAATGTTGGTTTGGTGGTTCTGAAACATCAATTGACTGAAACAATCAAAGTCTGTCATCAGAATGGAGGGAAAAAGATCCCAATTGCAGAAACTTCCATTTTTATTACTGATATTTTACACCAATTTCCCAGGAAGTGATGATTTTGTTCTCTTGAACACATGGGATGAAATGCTGCTTTACACACAAGTTAAATTTGGATGCAGCTAAAGATGCCTAAACACTATTGGTTCTCTTTTATCATGTGCTTCAATATACAAATTCCCCATTGCTCCATGTTTTCAGTTCTGCTCCTGATGTTCCATGTTTCTCTGATATTTTAAGTTAGTTTGTGTTTTTGTAAATAAATAACACGCTGTATTTGGATCCAGCTCTCCCTCATTTCTGACTCTGCTCAGCGTTACAGGCAGTCTGTGATTGAATGTGATTTTGACCCAATGTATGTCACATCTATTTGTCATATGATTATTAATATGTTATTTTGTCAAAAGATCATGTTTAGTTAAGCAATAGATACACTTTTATGATACATTGTTTTTGTCTATTAATATAGGCTATTCCCTGTAAACTGGTGATACAGCAGATTGTGTTCTGTGCTTAACATTGTCTGTCAGATACAATCACACTGGAACACAGTTCTTTGAGATCAAGAAGAGCAGGCCGCTCACAGCGTAAGTCCAGTTCACACATCTGCTTCCTCCTTTGATAATTTCATCCTTGAAATAAAAGCCGTGAGAGTCATGCCGCTGGCTTGCAGCATTGTGCGCCATTCAGAATTTAACTGAGAGAGACGGTTACATTTCAATTCAATTGAATTTGAATTTCGGTAGCCAAAAGGATGCATCATTGGAATTTAAATTTAAGAAAATAGAAATAAAGTGGAATGATATTCCAAAAATATATGTAATTTTCCATATAATTTACCCATAAACATACACAAAACTTATATTGCCAGAAACACAGTATTAATAATCAATATTTGAAATGCCACACATAGACATTTGTGTTTAATTCTATTAAGTACATTTGACAATTTAACTTTTGTTAATAAACCTAGAAGAGCATGTCAATTTCTAGAATACTCTAACTGACAAAATAAATTATATAACCAGTAGATGTGGTGGAAAAATTAAAATCAGTTTCAGTGACTGTTGATTGTTGATTGTATTGACAGTGTTGAACGTAGTCTAGAGGAATACGTTAAAACAAATGCATTATACATATCAGGGCATAATTAGTCAAAAATAATAAAGTAATTATGATTTGATGAGAAACTCATAGCTCTGAGCAGCAGGATGCACCAGAAGATATGGCTTTAATAATGATATCAGATGAAGAAAATCTTATTTCACTATGAAAGTGATAGGAACGTGACAGCTAATTGTAAATAAGCCTGTTAGACTATATTTCTGTACCTGCACAATATTCATTATGATTTTGAATGTTTGTAAACTAAAAATGCCATCATCAGATGCTTTAAAAATAGTTATTTACTTGCATTCAGACTCTTATTACATTATTACCTTCAATTTGTTCCTCAGATTAATGGACATTGCCAAGGAAATGACAAGAGAATCTCTACCAATCAAATGTTTGGAAGCCGTTATCCTCGGAATGTATCCTTCACTTTGGAATTCACTGAAACATGGATTGAATATATTAAGCATATACAATGAAAACAACAGAGGACCTAATACAGAGCCTTGTGGCACTCCATAATCCATACATCATTTGTGATTTGACTTCCACTTTAACACAAACAAAGTGGTAGCAGCCAGACAGATCCAAACCATCTTAATGCTTATCCACAAATCTAATCTGTCCAAGGGAATGCCATGATCTTTGGTGTCAAAGGAGGCACTACAATCTAATAGTACTAGAAAAAAGCAACTTGTAACTCTGACAAGCGCAGTCTTTGTGCCATGGCCTAAATACTGATTTAAACTATACATTTCTGGCATAAATTAAGGATTTGAGAAGGGTCTATAATTATTTTATCCTGCTGAATGCTCAAAATAAATTCAGAATCCAGTTTAGTCTTCCAGTAATGTTCAAAGTAATGTTTAAACAATTTAGTGACAGAAAGGAATGTAGGCAACAAGAGGATGGAGTAATGGATGTAGGATACATTAATGATGCACAAAATTCAGATTTGATCATATTTTTGAAGTTACATTTTACTATTTATTCATATAGAAAACAGCTGTTTTAAATTATCATTAACATAAAAAGTAATTATTGTAGTATAGTAGTATATGCACGGACAAATCATGCATTTAGAACAAAAATGAATTTTCATTTCATTAATGTACGAAGCTGTCTGTTGAATATAACACTTAACGCAGCTGACCTGTCAGTTACCTCACCAACAGCATGCCGAGCATCGAGCGGTTTCCTCTCAGCTTTAAAACACAGTTCTCAGGGAGTCATTTCCGTCACATTGTGCTGGGCGTACACAGCGGGGGCCGCTTCGGTGCTCTGGGCATCAGCCGCCGTGAGGACCTGATGTACAAACCGCTGGAGTACAAAACCCTCAGCGACCTCCTGCAAGAGTTTCAGGCGGCCTATCAGGGCTACTGGCACACGCTGTGCAAGGTCAAGATTGGTCATTATGTGTCACATGATCCCCACAGTGTGGAGCAGATAGAGTGGAAGCATTCGATACTGGATGTGGACAAGCTGTCCAAAGAAGAGCTGAGGAAAGAGCTGGAGAGACACACCCGGGATATGAGGCTGAAGGTATGATACGCTTACAGTTAAAGCATATTACTAATACACTGTTTTGCAAAATTTAAAAGTTAAAGTCTGTGTAAATCAATATTAAAATGTGTTCTGAGTTTGTCACACCACAAAAAAAAAAAGTGTTATTAACCACCCAGCCAAATTTGAATGATTAAAAAAATGGCAAGTAAATGAAATAAGTTATCAAAATCTTGAAAAAATAAGCAGTATTCTCTGCTCTCAAACGCTGGGGGCGTGTCCGCTGTCTGCTCTGAAACCACGCCCACTCGAGACAAAGATGCCGTCTCTCTCAACTCACTTGTCTAATGAGTCAAACATACTGATGCATATAAACAAAAGAATCACGTTAGAGGAAAATTTAATTTTTGCAAAATTTAGTAGAGTTTAGGCCTTTGCACACTGAGTCCGAAATTTTCGCGTGCGTTTTTTCATATTCGAAAACCTAAAAAATTCACGCACAGAGACCTTGCACACTGAGTCCGATTCGTAAAAATTAATGCGTTGCGAAAAAAATCGCAAAACAATACAAAATGAAGTCTTCAAGCAGTGACCACGATTTAGTTGTCTCCTCTTCTTAAAAAGAGAAAAAGAAAGAGGAAATATTGGGTCCATTCAATCCCGAGATTGCATAGAGAGAAAGTAGAGTTCACGTCATCAAGGAGCTGCGGGATTATCCCGAGCGTTTCAAAGTTTACTTGAGGATGTCAGTGCCCCAGTTTGATGCTTTGACGAAAGTTTCGGATGCAGTGTGAAAACGCGATTGACATAACGTGAGGTCGAATTAATTTTTTAACGTGCGAAAGTTTCGCATGCGAATTTCGAACTCAGTGTGCAAAGGCCTTTACTGTGGACTTCCTACTTATTATAACAAGATGGTGGGAGGAAGAAGGAGAAGGAGAAGAAGGAGAAGCCCGGAGCAGGGGAAGCCAGGTGGAATGCGAGGCTGGGGGTAGGGCGGAGATAGACAGAGCCGTAGCGGTGGAGAGATGGAACTCATTAGATGTCTCGTAGGTCTGTGGCATAGTCACAGAGAGGCTGACCAAGGTGAAGCCGGCAGGCCGAGGGAGCCCAGTGGAGCCTTAACCCTAATGGTCCCTGTTGAAGACAAGGAAGCGAGGAAGACAAGACAAGACAAGGAGGAAGAAGCGAAGTTGGAGGAGTTAGGGCAATGGGCAGAGGTGGAGTGATGGGATCAGTGGCTGGGAGCAGAGCCAGGGGATCCACATGCCCAGTGCTAGCTGGCTCATGGAAGACCAGAGGAGGCTGAGGCACTGTGAGGAGGCTGGGGAACAGAGGGGCTGAGTGGAGACAGGGTAGAAGAACAGGCTGAGGTCTGGAGAGGGGGCGGGAGAGGGTTTGTTTGGGGCAAAATCGAAATAACAGTCGAGTCCAACAACAACTCACTCACAGTGGGGGGTGTATGGGCGGGGCTCAACTCTATTCCCTCGATCAATACTAAAACTCCCACAACAATGCACGATATGGCTGGCTCACACACCTGGTCAAACGTGTACTCAGTCGCTCCTTCTGGCACTGGCTTTCTGTCTGCGGTGGGCTCAGGCGTCATTTCCATCTCACGCGGTGGTGTATAGCTGAACTCTGGGATAGGAGTGGGGCTGGTGTCCTCCTCGGGGCCAATGATGAAATCCAGTACATTATGCACAAGCACCCACTCCACATAGGCAGCGAAGTCCTCACGGGGACCAATCGCTTAGGCCGGTGTGGTAGAAGACACTGAGTGAGTGATCATCATAGTGTGTAAGGCACGCCAGATCTAAAAAGTCCTGGGTACATTCCCCCAGGACTCCATCTGCTACTGGCCCAGGAGTTGTATGGAGGCCAGGTACATAGTGAGAGGAACAATAAAACAAGAAATAACAAATAAAAATTCTGCAAAAAATTAATTTAATCTTTTCAGTCCGGTGTTCAGTAATGCTTAGTCGAAGGGAAAAAGAAGGTAGATGAGGTAATTCCAAAATAAAAGTTCTTTGTTAATCCACGAGGCAAAACCTAAACAAACAAACAAACAAACAAACAAAAAAAACATACAAACAGTACCAACGTGACTGAAGACAAACAACTAAGAGTTCATGAAAATTAAACTAACTGAACATAAATGTGACAGTGATTTAGGGTAAAACAAAAACATAGTTTGGAACAGGGGCGCAGGAGACATTTTCAAAGTGAGGGGGACCAAATTGCTTTCCGGGGGGTGGGGGGGTGTTGTTATGACAACGGGCGCTCTAAATTGTAATGGACTGGAGCTCACGTTCACATCGGGAACACGGGAGCACCGCGATGCGACCGCAAAAGGCACTTTCACGATCAAAGTGCACGCCACTGATAAGCAAGTATTACAGTATACGCATACTAGTTAAACGCACAGATCTCATCTCGTGCGTCCTCCACTGGATGAGGCAATATCACTTCGTTTCTATTTCAGATATCTCTTTTATAGATGCCATCAATGCTTTTGCCTTTCAAGATGTAATTACCGAAATCAAAACAATCCATAAACTATAAATCCTCACGAAAACTTCAGTCAAGCCAGCTCGCGCGTCAACCTGAGAGATCAGCCTCCTTACCTTAAAGTGTCAAATTTCTCTGTTTCTGAATGGACGGTTTGGTTTGATTGACATACGCTAACGTTCGGGCATGATTTATATACCATCGACCTGTCCTAAAACGTCAGCATGCTTTGATCGATGGTTTGGAGATCTTGTGTTTCTCCGTTCGAGAGCGCATTTCCTGTTCACATCCGCGACAAAACAGCTGATTATTTACGATCGGATCGCTTACAGAAACGTGAAAATGGTCTCATTTGAAAGAAAATATCCTAAGCTAAAAGATGATATAGTGTGACTAATTGAAGCAGCCCTTATCAAAAGTGCTGGGGTCGACTTCTATCTTTTCAAAACTGCGGGGGTCCTGACCCCCCTGTCCCCCGTGCCAACGGTGCCCCTGGTTTGGAAGATGGTTTTATGATGTACTTGCTCAATATTTATATTTTGTTATTTTCAAATAATAAAAAAGTCACAGAGTAGCATTAAATCTGAAGCTTGTAATTGTAATTCCTGCACCCAATGGAATTTTTTGGAAAAGTTTTGTTTCCCAAACAATTCTATCACTCTGCCTTATGAAAGCTTGTTTCCCCCAGGGGATAAAACATGAAAAAGATAATTGCGACTTCTTCTCACAATTGCAAATCTCATAGTTCTGCCTGGTGGAAACAAGGTGTCTTGACTAGACTTATCTGTTGAGAAGCAAATGTTTGATGCCTGTGAAAAACTGTAACAAACGCACCAATTAATTTTTTTTTAATCACAATAATATGCTGTTTTACAAACCGTGGTAATAATGTGTGCTCTTTGTGAACTTCAAAAGGTTGGCAATAGGTTTCTGGGCAAGTAAAAGTCTTTTAGTATAATTGTACAAACGTCCACCTTCAGCTTGAGCTTCACGTGTCTTTTTGCTGTGAAATCTTTACTCATTTTTATCAAGTAAACATAAGAATAACTTTGGTGTTGTTAGTAATAAGATGAACACTTACTGGACTAAAGCAGCTTCAGTTTACTTGATTATCCAGACATCATTTTATAGAAAAATCATGAGAATCAAATATGATCATCAGGCTTTTGAGGAAGGTTTATTTGTTTATCTCTCAATCATCATTGTATTGCATTGCATTATACACCGATCAGGCATAACATTATGAGCACCTTCCTAATATTGTGTTGGTCCCCCTTTTGCTGCCAAAACAGCCCTGACCCATCGAGGCATGGACTCCTCTAGACCCCTGAAGGTGTGCTGTGGTATCTGCACCAAGATGTTAGCAGCAGATCTTTTAAGTCCTGTAAGTTGTGAGGTGGATCCTCCATGGATTGGACTTGGTTGTTCAGCACATCCCACAGACACTCAATTGGATTAAGATCTGGGGAATTTGGAGGCCAAGTCAACACCTCAAACTCGTTATTGTGCTCCTCAAACCATTCCTGAACCATTTTTGCTTTGTGGCAGGAGCATTATCCTGCTGAAAGAGACCACAGCCACCAGGGAATACCGTTTCCATGAAAGGGAGTACATGGTCTGCAACAATGTTTAGGTAGGTGGTACATGTCAAAGTAACATCCACATGGATGGCAGGACCCAAGGTTTCCCAGCAGAACATTGCCCAAAGCATCACAATGCCTCCGCCGGCTCACCTTCTTCCCATATTGCATCCTGGTGCCATGTGTTCCCCAGTAAGTGACGCACATGGACCCGGCCATCCACGTGATGTAAAAGAAAACGCGATTCATCAGACCAGGCCACCTTCTTCCATTGCTCCGTGGTCCAGTTCTGGTGCTCACGTGCCCACTGTTGGCACTTTTGGCGGTGGACAGGGGTCAGCATGGGCACCCTGACTGGTCTGCAGCTATGCAGCCCTTCTTGAGCGACAACTTCTTGAGCAATCTGAGCTACAGTAGCTCATCTGTTGGATCGGACCACACGGGCCAGCCATCAATGAGCCTCGGCCGCCCATGACCCTGTCGCCAGTTCACCTCTGTTCCTTCCCTGGAACACTTTTGATAGATACTGAACACTGCAGACCGGGAACACCCCACAAGAGCTGCAGTTTTGGAGATGATCTGATCCAGTCGTCTAGCATCACAATCTGGTCCTTGTCAAACTCGCTCAAATCCTTATGCTTGCCCATTTTTCCTGCTTCTAACATCAACTTTGAGGACAAAATGTTCACTTGCTGCCTAATATATCCACCCACTAACAGGTGCCGTGATGAAGAGATGATCAGTGTTATTCACTTCACCTGTCAGTGATCATAATGTCATGCCTGATCAGTGTATGTTTTAAAACTACAGAGCTTAGATCAAACTGTTATAAAGATCTCATTGATTTGCATTACAAAGAATTCCATCTTACTTTTTGTCCATATAAATATCAGCTTCTGCACCAAATTTCATATTCTTGCTCAGTTTGAGATTCAAATTGAGCTATTTTTCCTTCATATTCTCACAATATCAGACTGTATGAGCTAGAAAGGCTGGATGTATCAAATATTATACTTAATAAAATAATTTTTAGTGTCAATAGACTGTTCGATTTCTGAGACTGTTCTATTTCTGCCTGTGATGTGAGATGTAACTGTTGTGTTTCAGATCGGTAAAGCTGCTCCTCCGTCGCCCTCTAGAGACCGGAGGAAGGATATGGGATCTCCTCTGAGGAACCCGGGCAGCCCGATGCGCAAGAACAGCCACAGCGACAGACGGTACCTACAGATCTCTCACTACACACCATCAGAAACTCTAGCTTTTCTAACACTAGGTGGCGCTGTTTCCACAGGCTGTCAGTGGAGAAGAGAGCGGGGCCGGCAGCGGATCTGAACGGATACCAGATCAGGGTGTGAGAGATTCAACATGAAGAGGATCCTCTGCTCACTAACACCTCAAACCATTAGAAACATGCATCATATTTATATTCATTTCACATTTATTCTGTAAATACAGTGCAGTTAGCCTTTAACTCTACTAGTAGACTAATGTACAGGCTCGTCTGTAGTGCCTTTGATCAGAAAAATGATTCTCCTCGTTTTCCAGCACAAATACCTAAACATTCCTAAATTAAGATACATTTACTGAAGCAAAATTACTTCAAATATTAAGTCTTGTTTGTATCAAAATGAAGTGAGTTTGTTTGTAAAAAAAAAAAAAGAAAGAATAAGAATTATCTGCCAGTAAGGTCAGAAAAATAAACTTGTTCTTCTCCAGTAAATGTATCTTAATTTAGATATTTGTGCTGAAATCAAGACACACATTCAGAGGAAGAAGATGATTTTTTGCAGTGTGCTTATACAGTCTATGATAATATGAGCATGTAAATCAGCAGACAGGGTTCAGTGGTTCTTCAGTGAATGCAGCACTCGCCCCTTTGGGTTTTTAGGTTTTATATATTTTTAACTCTTGAAAGACAGTTACACATTACAAGCAACATTTGAAGTCAACATGAAATGATAACTGACTAAATTCACATTGCTGCTCTTATTAAGAACGTTTCATCAGTGCACAATATGCTACAGAAATTAATGTTTGTTCATCAAAATATAACTTGCTCCACTTCTGAAACGTCTTTCTCTTTTAGCTGATGTCATCAGATCACCTGTCAATCACCTGTTTTCTCTGTTAAACGAGGCATTTGACTGGAGACATAATGAGTTGTGGATGTGAAGATCATTTCATGTTGACTTTAAGAGGATTGTGATGCAGTTTGAGCGACAGTCTGTTTCATCAGATGAGATTCTCCGACAGAACATGAACATGAACACACACCTTTACACACTGAAGCCAAACTGAAGCGCACTGATATCTGAAGGAGACACTGATGATGATGGTGCTGTTAAATCATCTTCTCGTCATCTGTCTCATGTTCCCATGATGCATTAAAAACACTCGATTCCTGCCACATGATTAATTACCTGCGTGTGATTAACAGATGTTTCCTCACCACTGGAATGTCATTCATACACTTTTGTGACACTTGAAATTGAAATGTACAATAAATTCTTTTGTCAAATTAAATGTTTCCATCACATGTGACATGATGATACGCTGATGATTTACAGTGTCAGATGAGAACTCAATCAATAATAAGAACTAGTATATGTATACACATGTATAAGCTGCTCATAATTATATATAGTTAAAGTTATTAAAAGCGAGAGAAGTAGTGAGGTCAGAGGTCGTGACTCGTGTGTCTGATCTGACAGATTGTGTGACGCTTCATCCTGAAACCATCAAGAACTCTAGACCGGTTTACTACAGAAAACACTGAACATGGTTTACTTCACTTTTACACTGAGTGACATTCACTTGATTCTCAGTTGCATTTTTTAACTTTTATGACATTTTTTTCTAACTGTATTAAATGTAAATCAGAAGCACAAAGAGTTTAATGTTCTTCATCAGATCTGAGCGTATATAGAGAACATTAGAGCGGTTCAGAAACCTTCTTCTCTAGTGCCAGAAATCTCACTTATTTTCTCACAGAACTGTGACATCGGGTGAACTCAGGAACGGAAATTAAGCCCAAAGTATACTTCACATTTTACGTGTACTCGAGGGTCAGCATACAGTGCACACGACACACATTTCATCATCAGAATAGTGTGCTTGTACTGTACGCGCAACACTGGATTTTTGTAACCACAAGTACTTTTCGATTCACAACGTAGTTGCATAAAAGACAAGAGATTGTGTGAAGAGTTTAGAAAGTACCCTCATGTGTAAAACTCTAGCATGAAAGAACATAGAGACATGTACATGGGTTGTAACTTGAACACCTGTGTACTGTATGTATACAAGTCAAATTAAGCATGGCTGTGCGTTCGACTGTGTTCACGTACACTCACATTTACCACTGATTCACTCTAGCCTTCCCCAAGCCTCATTTCACTGGTGAAAGTGTCATATGTTCACTGCTATTAATATGTTGTGCTGTTTTTCATTGGAATGACCACAATGTTTAGAGCTCATGTGATGGATGGAAAATATGAGGTCTTTATAGGCCTCTGAAGTGTAATGATGTGACATTTCTCCAAAACGCTGCAGTAAAATTATTTCACATGAGGTGAGCATATAGCATGGGACGTCCCCTATAAGAACTGGCCATTGATTTTTTTTCTTCTACTTATTAGTAATAATTTTTTTCATAGGTGAATGAAGTGGAACAATTTCATAAATCTCAAAAAAGCTGAAGTAAAATTAATTAATGTGGGTCGTTTTACTGCAAATAATTCTAACATTTACTTGGTAAGAAATAGCTTGAATTGTAATGTGGGTTCATGTTCAATTCAAGCTATTTCTAAGCATGTAAATGCAAACACAGCTTACACAAAGACAGATTTTATTGCACTAAAGAACCAGGGAGAAGTTTAACTCTGAGACAGTATAACTTCAGCTTTATATCCAAAGATAAGTATTCATTCTTTTGAACAAACTTGTGTATTGTTACAGAAAGAGACTGAAGGAGAAACAGATTGAGATCTGAACAGATCAGAATATTTATGACTCTCATTCACTGCATTAACTGGTTCAAAGACTAATTATTCAAAATAAACAATAATGAAATTCAGGTTCTGTGAAATGGTAATAAATAAATAAATAAAAATAAGTTTAATCAGAAAACTTAATCGCATGAGCACTATTAGTTAAATAGAGTTTATTTCTCAAATGAAATGCTGAAATGTTTTTAATGCAGGAATTTTCAACTAGGCGTTGAGACACTTAGACATAAACCACACAAGCCACACCAGTCCAGAAAAGTGAAGCCAAAGCGTCTTGATCGCCCCCAGGTGGTTAGTCCCAGTATAGGTCATAAACCCTGCTCTCTATATGTCATTAAATGGGATGTGGGACAAACTAAACAATTAAATTAAACTTAAAAAAAATTCCCAAGATGGTTTCTGTCATTTCATGTATATCACACTGAAATTCAAGTGTCTATTTTTTTTTTTCTTTTTTTTTTGAAAGTTATTTGATGCTATAAAACAGGGATGTGACGTCATGATTGACAGCTTCTCTGAGTGAAGTACTCACTGAGGCACCAGCTGACTTTTTTCAGAATGAGACTGGAGCTTTAACTTTTCCATACTTTCCATAACTGTTAATTTTACACCGACATAACGAGTTGTTCTGCAGTAAAATATACAAAATGATTCTGTGGGAGTGTGATCGGGGCCTTTATAGCGCACGACTCCACTTCATGCTCACTACTGCACAGAATCAGCACAAGATGTCATCGTCATATTGGGACATTGGCAGCTTCTCTTTTCTACAATGGAAGAGAGTGAGGAGCATCTTCCATGTTTTTTACAGTCTGAAATAAACACTCAACATACAAACATCAACAACGCTGACAATCAACAGAATATTCAGATAAACAGATCAACTCTGAACATCACAGAACAAGCTACGACAGTCAACAAAACAACAGCAAAAAATAAAAGAGGAAAGAGGAAGAATAAAAGAAAATAGTGGGACATTCCAGCTGCATAATTAGTTAACACCACAATGCATGCTGGGAGTAATGGGTGAGTTTTGCTCTAGCTCGTACCCAGCATGCACTGCAGTATGAAGTGTTGTGTTGATCAACATTGTTCATATTCATATGCTGATTCTTGATGTCTGTGTGTAACTCAAAAATGTTAAAACTTTTTAAAATATGGATTATCAAACTCAGTCTTTGTCAGAGATTTCAGTGAATCCCAGAAACATTGACTTTTAGTTAAGGATCAGATCCGTAAACAGCAAGATCAAGAGTTTGTAAGTGTTCATCATTTACATCCATGAAATTAAATGAACAAACAATCATTTAAACTGGAATAAACATTTATTCATTTACAAATTCACTGAAACTGTGTAGAATTAAGTTCAGTTTAAAACAAAATATATTATGTAATTATGTGAATATTAGCAAAGTGACAAACTTCACTGAAATAATAATCAGGTAAATGTTTATTATCCTAAAATGGTCTAATAATTGTTCTAATTGTGTAAAGTGTTTTTTAAACTTCTTCTAAACTCTAATGAAATAAACTTGTTGTTTATTGATCTGTTGATATGAAATATGAGAGTGTGAGTGTTGCTGTAGTGCTGATATCAGTCATGTGATCATCACGGCCCAATCACAGCCACCGTACTGATATTCAGATCAACAGCACTCTTACTCATGTGATCTGGATTAAATATTGGAAACATGATGAAAGCAGGAAGATCCAGACCTACAGGAGTAACGATTCCTGACTATTGACCGGTAAGATCCTCAGAGAGTCAGAACACCAGAAGAATGGAAAGAGTGTGTGAGTGAAGGTGTGTGTGAATGTGTGTAGATGTGTGTTAGTTACAGGATCAGAGAATGACACCGTTCCTCTGTCATAGTCCAGATTCACTCTCACACGATCAAGATCCTGTTTGACACGAAAACTAGAACCTGCAGTAAATCCGTACCACACACTCCAGACATCAGTGCTGAAGAAACTATATCCCTTCCTCTGGTTTGATGCTGTAGTTACTCCAAGAATCCAGGAATAACTCTCTTTAACCTCCACATCCCAGCAGTGTGTATCTGAGTTAAAACCCTCTGATCCCAGAACACAGAGACACCGGTCAAATCTCTCTGGATTATCAGGAAGAGGTTGATCGATCCCGCTGTTTCTCACACTGGTCAGATCATCAGACAGGACGAGACGTGGATTCGCAGTGTTTGGATCCAGAATCACAGGAGCTGATGAGACACAATCAACAGATGCTTTTATTGTTCATATAATGATCAAGAGTGAACCAACACAGATTATTATGAATTATGACACTGTTGATCACATGTTCCTCCTCCTAGTTTCACTCACTGTTGGTCTGAAAGCTGAAGCACACGATCACTATTCTGTGGATTATTATCTGTATATTATTTATATATTATATCATTATTTTTATATAAGGGATTTTGTATTGAACATAACTCTGGATCACAATGTCACAGAGATATGGGGAGGGGCTTATTTTACTCAAGCAACCAATCAGTGTCTCAGGATCATTGTGAAGCTATCAAGCCATGCCCTAGCAACCATTTACAACACCCTAGCAACAAGGTCCATAAACTTCCACTCAAAAAGATCAAAGGGAATATTTTTAGATAGAAGTGTCATAGAAACATGAGGTCTTGTTTGACTCGGGGCAGAAAACAGCCAAAGAGAGATATCTTCAAATCTGAAAGTCAGAAGTTTTATGTTATTCATACTGACAAGCAGACTTTGAATTATCATGATTGGCAGCTGCCAAGCCACTCCCTGGCAACCAAACAGAGTACCCTAGCAACCGTTTTGCAAGACCTATATCTCTGTATCAGAACATCGTATAGAGATGAGGTTTGGCTCTTTTGACTCATGCTAGCAAACAGCACTTCCAACATGCTACACATGCTAGCAGTGAATAGCTACATGCTAATAGCGATTAGTTAAGTGTTAAATCATGCCAAGATCATGCTAAGAACTCTATAAAAACTCCATAGTAACCATCTGTGACAACTACCAACCACCTAGCAACACCATAGCAACCACCCAGAACACCCTAGCAACCACCCACGATGTCCTAGAAACTGCCAAATAACACCATAGCAACCACTCAGGACAAAAATTCAAATCTAAACAGTCAGAAGCAATCATCAGTCAGACTCAATTAAACTGACATTATCTCTAGTATCTATCTATCTATCTATCTATCTATCTATCTATCTATCTATCTATCTATCTATCTATCTATCTATCTATCTATCTATCTATCTATCTATCTATCTATCTATCTATCAGTTTGTGTCATGAAGCACGTTTATCTCTCCACTCATCCATGATTTCCAGTGTGTGTGTGAGAGCTCAGATCTTCAGCAGTCAGACTCACTGTTTTGGACGATGTCCTGCATCTTCTTCCAGACTCTGAACGGCAGGTTGCCCAAGTAACGCGGCACATGAATCAAAGCTCCAGAATCCATCTGTGGATCCGGCTGTGAGCTCTGGACTCTGGAAGAACATTCAGGAGTCAGAACTGCGGTGGCTTTGGATCAGAACCAGAGAGACCAGAGACAGGAGCAGATCACTCACCTTTCCTTTGAGACTGGAAACTCCTGCAGAACAAACACACCATTTATCATCAAGAACTCAATCAATGAACCAATGATCAAACAATGATCTGAAATCAGACCTTCAGAAAGCAGACGTCACTGGCTTTCATCATCTCCTCAATGTCTTTGATTGTGTGTGAAAGAGCTGAGATGTGTCTGTTCATCTCCTCCAGCTTCTCCTTCATCATCTGCTTCTTCTGCTCCTCTTCCTCCCTCAGTGCAGTGATTGTAGCTTCTTCTTCATCTCTGAGAAACTGATGAAGCTTCTCAAACTGCTGTTTAATCTGACGCTCTGTGTGCTCAGCTTGAGACTGAAATCAAATCACATTCACTTCAATCATCTCATTCATATCTGAGATAAACTCGATACCGACATATAACGGATCCAGAAGCAGATCGCTGCTCGTCATTTACAGAAATAATAAACTGGAATCCATTATATTAAATATATCAGATCATAACTGTATATGATCCTACAGCTGTAATGAAAATGACTCTGATTCTGTTTCCTTACCTTGATGTGTTGAACTGTTTTCTCAAACTCTCCTTTCATTTCTTCATTGTGTTGAAGTTTCTTCTGTAAGGACTTCAGTGCTGTATTGAGCTCCTCCTAGAATTGAACAGAAACACATAAAACACCAGATTACAGTGAAGAGAAGAAGACAATACAGTGATATCATATAATGCTGTGAATGCCCTCATCCTGATTTCTTCTGTTTTTGTGAACATCTCATACTAAATTAATTCAGAAATTAAAACAAAGGCAGCCTGAGAAAACAAAAAGTACAGTTTGTAAAAGACAATGTCATTTATTTAATCAAAAAAGATATCCAATATTATCTGCACCAGCGTGAAAATGTGTTTTCCCCCATAATTACTAACTGGTTAAAATTACCACAGCGATACAACATCAGTATAAGTTTTTGACGATTGCTTCTCAAATCTCAGTGAGGTCTAAATGGGATTTACAAAACACCATTAAAGATGGGACAGTACCCAATTTATTTGGACCAACTTGCTCCTCAGAATCAGGTATGATGAATTATAGATGTATATATTTTTTACTGGGTGTTCAAAATACATAGTTTTGTGATTTATATGGTGTACGTCTCTCTAACTCACGTTATTACTGTCTTAATGAAATACTTCTGCTAATCATCTGTGTCGCACTATTATCTAAAACTGTCCATTAATGCAGGTTGTCTGTTCTTACTACTCTGAGTAATGATGAAGGATGGAGCAAGATTTACAAACTTTAATGTTACATCAGTCGTTATTGATACAGTTATTGATACAGTATCACTGAGAAACGTCCTGCTCAAGTCGTCCTTACGATGGAGGTTCAGGCTGAATAACTAGTTCTTGTAATGTTTCATCATTGGACTCGCACTCGGATTGATATGGTAAAATCAATGCCATCATTACTATCTTTACAGTGTGTACAATCACTGAGCTTTAGGCAGCCTCTGGAGCTGAATCAGTTATGGTGATGGGCGTTTAGTTTCTGACATGCGCTGTAAGCGGTCGACCAATCATAACAGACTAGGCCATCTGGCCAATCAGAGCAGAGTAGCCCAGAGATCTCTAAAATTGGGTGTAAACTCCAAAAGGGGGCAGGGTCTCCAAGTACAAAGACTTTTGCTATTGGCTCTGGCTTCATCTAATTGTCATTGACTTACATTTCAAAATAAATGCTGTTATATTAAACATTGTTTGTAGTTTTTGGTAGTAGAAAAAAAATTATAAAATATACTATATAAATAAATATGCTCCATGAGAGAGGAGCCCAGAGTGACCAGTGACATTCAGAGTTTTAACCTCTGCTCAATGATGGGATGGCCCAGTTCAGCGAAGATTATATCTTATTAACTGCTTTTCTCCTGAGCTGCCATTTTCATTATCACGCTATTCAGTCAATTTCACTGAAATTCACTATAGAGTTTAATTCACTGATTAAGGGTAAATGTTATATGAAGTTGAGTAAAATATTGAGTGCATGAATGTGATATCTGTTTTTATGATAATTACTGTTCTTTACAAGTCAAAATAAAGGGAAGTCATGGCCTAATGTTTAGAGAGTCAGATTGGTAACCCAAAGGTTGTGGGTTCGATTCTCAATACAGGCAGGAAATGACTGAGGTGCCCTTGAGCAAGATACTGAACCCCTAATCACTCCCTGTGTGCCACAGTGAATCTCTAACTTGCACTAACTTGAACAGGTGAAATGCAGAGGACAAATTCTTCACTTACATGTGAAACAAGAGTCATTTGTCTTACCTTATATGATGAAACCACTTCACTGATGGGTCTGAATGTGTGACTGACGTGTTTCTGTGAATTAATACACATTAAACACACAGGCTGTTTGTCCTCCAGACAGAAGAGTTTGAGTTTCTCACTGTGTAAACTGCAGATCTCCTCAGACCTTCTCTCCGTCAGGACCAACTCACACAAGTTTTTTAACACAAGATTAATTGGAGGATGATCTTTTGAGGATCTTCTCCTGCAGACAGGACACTCCTGAGTTTTCTTGGTTCTCCAGAACTGTTGAAGACACTCTTTACAGACACTGTGACTGCATGATAAAAGAACAGGAGTCTTGAAGATTTCACAGCACACGGGACAAGAAAGCTCTTCAGCAGAAACATTTAGTGAAGCCATTTTCACTGTTTGAGCTCCAGCAATAGAAACTTTACTTTCACTTTCTGAACAATGGTTTTAAAAATGAATCATCTTGAGAATCACAACGATCTGCTGTCTGTTCAGAAACAAATGTCTCAAAAATCCTTCTTGAAAGTGTTTCTCTTCATTCTCCACTGATCGCTGATTCTTTATTGCTTTTGTCAAGAGAGAAGAGAGTCAGTATGACAGAAAAGAGAAATAATAAGTCAGTCTCTTCCTGGTAAGTGTTGGAAGAGGGTGGAGTTTATGATCACGTGTGGTTCAAAGAACAAGATCAGGATTTCCTCAGGGTAAAGTTTGAAGTAAAAAACATGCATTGAAATTTTCTTAAATATAATATAAATCATTGAATCAAACACTAATGAACAATGAAAAAAAATGCAAATATTGACAATAAAAATACTTTATTTGCACATAATTTATTTGTTCAAATATCCAGTGAAAACGCTAATCTGAGTTTTGCTTGTTTAATAAATCCTTTTGTTATTTAAAATGTTTTGAAACTCTTCATCCTCATCATTGGACTAAAGTGTTACATGTAAATTCAGTTGCTCTTGTTTTGCAGTTTTTACAGTACGGGGACAGTAAGGGTCGAACAGTTAGTCTGCCGGGTGGGTGTGATCCTTCATAATTCAGGACGCTCTGCTTCTGCTCCTGCTGGTGTAAATGTCCTCAATGGAGGGGAGGCTGCTGGGAATCATTTTTTTCAGTAGCCCCTCACTGCAGAACACTCGAGATCCAGGGGGTGGAGTCGGGTAGGTTAAGGTATACATAAAGTGGGAGGAGTTGGATCTAGATACAACCCCACCCCCTGGATCTTGTGTTCTGCAGTGAGGACAATCTCCATATTTTGGGCAGATTTGACCACCCTCTGCAGCTCCTTCTTGTCAGCAGCAGAACAGTTCCTGTACCAGACAGTGATGGAAAAGGAGAGTGTCTCTCCAACACACACTGGTAAAATGTTAACAGAGTGCTGAGACCAGCCCACTTCAACCTCCTGAGAAAAAACAGGTGTTGGTGGGCCTTTTTTATAATGCTGGATGTGTTAATGACCCACGTGAAGTCATTGGAAATGTGTACCTCGAGATACTTGAAACTGGAGATCTTTTCCACAGCTTCTCCTTTGATGAAGAGGGGGTGTAACCTCTTCTCCTAAAGTCCACAACCATCTCCTCCATCTTACACACATTAATGCTGAGGTTGTTTATTCTACACCCGTCCACAAGTTCTGCCATATCCTGTCTGTAGAAGGACTCATTGTTGTGGGATATCAATCCCTCCACAGCCGTGTCATCAGAAAACTACACAATATGATTCACTGGATATTTAGCCGAGCAGTCGTGTGTTAATTGCGTGTACAGCAGGGGATCCGGACACATCCCTGGGGGAAGCCGCACATCCTGATATTGCTGAGTTAGATGCGTTCCTGGGTCAACATATTTTGTTGATCCTGGAACAACATTCTAGTCTGAAAATTTAACCTTCACCCTATTTCTACCCCTAAACCTAACCCTACCCAAAAGTTATCCCAAAAATCTGAGGGAAATGATAGATGAAAACACTGGTGTAGAAGCACCAATTCATGATTTTAAGCCTAAACTTGACATAATCTGTAAACTTGTCCCTGAAATCTGATTGGTTGATTTGAATGTTGTTCCAGGATCAACAAAAATGTTGACCCAGGAACATGTTGAACTCAGCAATATCAGGTTATGTGGGGAAGCGGGTGTTGAGGATGATAGACGAAGATGAAATGCCATGGACTTTAACAGTCTGTGGCCTGTTCATTAACAGTCCAGGATCCAGTTACAAAGTGAGGGTTTCAATCTAGCAGCAGCAGTTTATTGACTAGAGTCTGCGGGACAATCGTATTAAAGGCAGAGCTGAAGTCCAGGAAGATCATCCTGACATAAGAGTCCCTGTTCTCCAGATGAGTGAGAGCAGAGAGGATGACCGATGAAACTGCATCCGATGCAGACCGGTTCTCCCTGTAAGGATACTGATGGGGTCCACATTAATGTCAACGGTCTCCTTCATGTGGGCCATAACCAGCCCTTCAAAGCATTTCATGATTATCGGAGTGAGAGACACTGGATGGTAATCATTCCTGCACGTCACGGCCGAGCTTTTGGGAATGAGGATGACAGTAGATGTCTTGAGACACACTGACACCACAGCCTGGGAGAGTGAGGTGTTAAAGATGTCAGTCAGCACCCCAGCAAGTTCATACGCACAGTCTCTCAGGACTCTTCCCGGGATATTATCTGGGTCTGCAGCTTTACGTGTGTTAATCCTCATCACTGTCCTTCTCACATCCTCAGAGGACACACTGAAAGGCAGCTCACCTGGATGGAGTGTGAGTCCGGAGCAGGGAGAGGAAATGTATTCAGGGAATCAGGAAGAGTTGGATCCTGAGGGCATACAACATCTTTCCTGCTGTAGTCGATGATGCTCCTGATGCCTTCAGAGGACACCGCACCTCTCCATTCAGCAGGGTTTCTGATACGGCCCTCTTCCCCCTCTTCTGTCTGCATGCGCATCACTTCCTGTGCTCAGAAGCCTTATCCTGCCCAACGCTGCTTTAAGCTCCAGTTTAATCACTGTGTAGAGATGATTGAGTTTAAGAAGTCCAGATAAACTGTACTTTAACACACAGTTTCTCATGTTGTTGTTAATAACAGGGATTTGTAGCACACGAGCCGGTAACTGAGAAGCCGCTGCACTGCTGCACACCGCCATCACCTGCTGTTTCTGTACATCTGAACACTTACTGGACTGAAGCAGCTCAGCTTTACTTGATTATCTAGACATCATTTTATAGGAAAATCATGAGAATCAAATATGATCATCAGGCTTTTGAGGAAGGTTTATTTGTTCATTTTCAATCATCATTGTATTGTATTGCATTATATATTTGAAAACTGCAGAGCTTTGATCATAAAACTGTAGCAATATTAACTCAAAGGGGAAATATTAATAATTATTCATAACTCACTATGATTGTTAATTATGATTAATTATGAATATCTGAATCAGTTAATTAGATGAACTTGAAGTAGATACATTAAAATTACAATCAATAACTCAGTTCATCCTGTGAACACTCTGTATTGATTATTAATTAATTAAGAGAATGGTATTTTTCATGGCCACAGAAAAATGATTCTTTCTTAGGTGTTACAGTGCTTTGTAATAAGCATTTTCAGAGCTGGTAATCAGATCTGATCATTTAAGAGGCAATCTACTGCAGACAGAGAGTCAGAACCAAATATGTATTGTGCACAAGTTTTATTAACTAAATCACGAACACATAGCTAACTAACAAACACAAACATACATACATACACACATAGATGGGTAAAATGATAAATGATAGAGTGAAACTGGAAGTGGGAAACAGCAGGAGCTATGAAGAAACCAAAAACCAGGGAAAGAATCATCAGTATTCATCATAAAAACTCCCTTGTAACAAAGGAGGTTCACAACTTTAACTAACTAGCAGCAATTTAATATATCGTATGATACTTGCATTAAGCCTCTTTTTGAAGAGCGTCTGGATATATTGGCGCCATAGGAAGTCCTGAGAATTCAGTCTGATGGTACTGAAGTTGCAATCAATGTCTTCTGCGTTGAATGAAGAAGCGATAACAAACTTGCATGGTTAGTTTGAATCTTAGTGGGGAAAGAGTTCTTTCACTCTCTCATAGATGAGCACATGGCTGGGTCAAAGGCCTTGGTCTGAAGAGGTCTGCAGCAGAGGGGATCTCTCCAGTCATCCAAAGAAGAGGCGAAGAGAGCGAGGCGGAGTTGTGCATCTCCTCTTAAGGTCTGGGAGGAGCCACACCTCTTCAGGTGGACCTGACCAATGAGCAAAGTGGAATGTCTGTAGCGGGAACTTCCTTTTTTGGGGAGTTTATGGCTCTTGACTGTGAGCGTGATTAAACTGACTGAGCTGTTTTGAAGAAACTATTAAAGATTCTTGTAATACTGATATGTGGCACAGGAATCATATACACAATCATTTAAATCTTCAAAACACAAACTCGTCGACACCAAACTTGGTATAAGTTGGTTTACGTTAACCATTGGTTCTTATCATAAAATATGCATAAAACAGATATCATGCACACAACAGTTTGCAGGACAGTTATAATAATTTCATAGGATGCATGTTCATTTATAGATCGGTTCATCTTTAAATTAATGCAGGAAAGTCTGTTTTGAGGACTATGTGTCTCTTTGTCTCTGTTCTTCCACGTGTCAAACTACATACTTCAGTGTAATAAAACTTGTAACTGAGGCTCCCTGTACAGACTGGTCTCTCTGAGGATGGGGGACAGACCCCAAAGTGAGTTTTAAACAATTAGTTGTTAAATATACAAATAATTGTGTCTGATTTGTGTCAGTCGTAACAAAACTAAGGATTTAAATATCATCTTACTAAGACATATTATTGACCGATATTGATATTTATATGCATTTTATGTCAGTATCTGCTATACTGTTATAAATCTCATTCATTTACATAACAAGCATCAGAATTTCATCTTTTTTGTATATAGAAATATCAGAATACAATTTAGCTGTTTTTCCTTCATATTCTCATTATATTAGACAATATGAGCCATAAATGCATGATCAAATATTATTCTTAACAAAAGAATTGTTAATTTCAATAAACTGTTTGATTTTTCTGTGTTATGGGAGTTCTTACTGTTGTGTTTCAGATCGGTAAAGCTGCTCCTCCGTCGCCCTCTAGAGACCGGAGGAAGGATATGGGATCTCTACAGATACTTACAGATCACTCAGTACACACCATCAGAAACTCTAGCTGTTCTAACACTAGGTGGCGCTGTTTCCACAGGCTGTCAGTGGAGAAGAGAGCGGGGCCGGCAGCGGATCTGAACGGATACCAGATCAGGGTGTGAGAGATTCGACATGAAGAGGATCCTCTGCTCACTAACACCTCAAACCATTAGAAACATGCATCATATTTATATTCATTTCACATTTAATCTGTAAATACAGTGCAGTTAGCCTTTAACTCTACTAGTAGACTAATGTACAGGCTCGTCTGTAGTGCCTTTGATCAGAAAAATTATTCTCCTCCTTGTTTTCCAGCACAAATATCTAAACATTCTTAAATCAAGATTTACTGAAGCAAATAAATTACTTCAAATATTAAGTCTTATTTTCTGACAAAGTGTATCGAAATGAAGTGAGTTTATGCCAATGAGCACATATTTGTTCTTCTTTTAAGCAAAAACCCTTTCTTTCTTTCAGTTTAACAGAAACAAAAATAATATCTTCAGTCATTTTTCTTCTCCAGTAAATATATCTTGATTTAAGTTTAGATATTTGTGCTGAAATCAAGACACATATTCTGAGGAAGAAGATGATTTTTTGCAGTGTGCTTATACAGTCTATGATAATATGAGCATGTAAATCAGCAGACAGGGTTCAGTGGTTCTTCAGTGAATGCAGCACTCGCCCCTTTGGGTTTTTAGGTTTTATATATTTTTAACTCTTGACAGACTTGCTCAGTTACTCATTACAAGCAACATTTGAAGTCAACATGAAATGATAACTGACTAAATTCACGTTAAGCCGTCAAGCCAAACTGAAGCGCACTGATATCTGAAGGAGACACTGATGATGATGATGATGATGGTGCTGTTAAATCTTCTTCTCGTCGTCTGTCTCACATTCCCATGATGCATTAGAAACACTTGATTCCTGCCACATGATTAATTACCTGCGTGTGATTAACAGATGTTTCCTCACCACTGGAATGTCATTCATACACTTTTGTGACACTTGAAATTGAAATGTACAATAAATTCTTTTGTCAAATGAAACCTGTTTCCGTCACATGTGACATGATAGACGAGAACTCACACAATAATAAGAGCATCATAAAATAGTGAACTGCTCACAATTATATATAGTTAAAGTTATTAAAAGTGAGAGAAGTGTTGAGGTCAGAGGTCGTGACTCGTGTGTCTGATCTGACAGATTGTGTAACGCTTCATCCTGAAACCATCAAGAACTCTAGACCGGTTTACTACAGAAAACACTGAACATGGTTTACTTCACTTTTACACTGAGTGACATTCACTTGATTCTCAGTTGCATTTTTTAACTTTTGAGGCATTTTTTTTTTTCTAACTGTATTAAATGTAAATCAGAAGCACAAAGAGTTTAATGTTCTTCATCAGATCTGAGCGTATATAGAGAACATTAGAGCGGTTCAGAAACCTTCTTCTCTAGTGCCAGAAATCTCACTTATTTTCTCACAGAACTGTGACGTCGGTTGAACTCAGGAATGGAAATTAAGCCCAAAGTATACTTCACATTTTACGTGTACTCGAGGGTCAGCATACAGTGCACATGACACACATTTCGTCATCAGAAGAGTATATGCTCATACTGTACATGCATCGCTGGATTTTTGTAACCACGAGTACTTTGTACACACAGGTCTCACGTGTATTTATTTTTTTGTGTTGTTGTTGCAGTAACTCGTTTATCCACAAGGTGGCAACCGTGCCCTGGGGCCATCGATTCACGATTCACAACAGACCAGAACACATGCAAGCTACAGCGACAATAGAGGCCTACAAAGATGAGAGATTGTGTGAAGAGGTTAGAAAGTACCCTCATTTGTACAACTCTAGCATGAAAGAATATAAAGACATTTAACTGTAACTTGAACGCCTGTGTATCAGTAGTAATACTACAGTACTAAACAGGACTACAGTAGTAATTTCTCACTAGAAATTACATCAAAAGTGAAATATGTTGGTCAAAATGTAAATTTACTCACAAACTGGCCAGCAAACGCAACTTTCGGACGCCATCTTTAAAGCTCAACTGTCACATAATGGAAAGCACAGGATTGTGGGATATCAAAGACAGTGAAAGATACATCTATGCTGCCTTGAAAAATCAGTATGAGGAAGGAATCTCAAGAGACAGGAAGTGAAGTTAACATTGGATTCGGACATGCCTTGATGCCTTCCTACCTTGAAATGTGTCCTCCGAAGGCAGCATTTTCCAGTATTCAGATGCAACCTGTGAGTAAATGTACATTTTTGACCAACATGTTCCACTTTTGATGTCATTTCTAGCGAGAAATTATTACTATCATTAAACTGTTACGCTGCCTCAGAAGTCTTTCCGAAATCCGTTTCGTGAGGTGCCTTCATGCACAAACCTTCCCTACAAGTCATTGCTTTATAAGGCAGCGAGGCAGCAAGTCAGTAACTAGGTTTTTGGATGCAGCCTTAGACATAAACCAAAGCCACTGGAAGGCAAGCCTGCAACATTTAGCCAAAAAAGTGTAATGGCTAATGCTAACGCTCCGCCCCCCGGGCGGGGTACGAAGGGAAGGAGACCAGAGGCTGTTTTTTGAATGGATGTCAATGGATGAGAGGCTTCACTGTGCTGATTAAACAGCTTTTGTGCGGAAATAGCTAATCATTTAATTGATTGACAGCTTGTTTGCTAATCTTCAGCATGTTTTACACTAAACAATACTTTCAATGGAAACTATATGTAGATTTTAACTTGATAAAAATGTATTTCTTTAAGAGAAGGCAGACTAGGGGATGTTGCGACTGATGTCACTGCCATTACACGATAGGCTGACAGGAGCCACACGTGATTAAGTTAGCCGTTACGCTTTCTCCAATGGTAAGAGATACAGACCCTCTTATCTCCCCATTATATACAATCTCTGAAATAAGCCACACAAGTGTGCCACACCAGTCCTGAAAAGTGAAGCCAAAGCATCTTGATCACCCCCAGGTGGTTGGTCTCAGTATAGGTCATAAACCCCGCCCTCTCCATGTCATTAAATGGGACATGGGACAAACTAAACAATTAAATGATTCTGTGGGAGTGTGATCGGGGCCTTAATAGCGCATGACTCCACGTCTCACTACTGCACAGAATCAGCACAAGATGTCATCACCATATTGGCAGCTTCACTTTTCTACAATGGAAGAGAGTGAGGAGCGTCTTTTACAGTCTATGAAACAAACACTCAACAAACGAACCTCAACAACGCTGACAATCAACAGAATATTCAGATAAACAGATCAACTCTGAACATCACAGAACAAGCTACGACAGTCAACAAAACAACAGCAAAAAATAAAAGAGTAAGAATAAAAGAAAATAGTGAAAATAGAAAATATTTCACACAGCTAATATAACCCTCAAAATGGATCTTTACAAAGTGTTCGTCATGTATGCGTCAGATTATGTGAGTATTGTATACTGTTATATTGTTTACATTTGATTCTGAATGAATTTGAGGCTGTGCTCCGTGGCTAACGGCTAATGCTACACTGTTGGAGAGATTTATAAAGAATGAAGTTGTGTTTATGAATTATACAGACTGCAAGTGTTTAATAATGAAAATAGCGACGGCTCTTGTCTCCGTGAATACAGTAATAAATGATGGTAACTTTAACCACATTTAACAGTACATTAGCAACATGCTAACAAAACATTTAGAAAGACAGTTTACAAATATCACTAAAAATATCATGTTATCATGGATCATGTCAGTTATTATCGCTCCATCTGCCATTTTTCACTATTGTCCTTGCTTGCTTACCTAGTCTGATGATTCACCTGTGCAGATCCAGACGTTAATACTGGCTGCCCTTGTCTAATGCCTCGGTCATGGGCTGGCATATGCAGATATTGGGGACGTACATATTAATGATCCTGACTGTTACGTAACAGTCGGTGTTATGTTGAGATTCGCCTGTTCTTCTGAGGTCTTTTAAACAAATTTATATAAGAAGGAGGAAACAATGGAGTTTGAGACTCACTGTATGTCATTTCCATGTACTGAACTCTTGTTATTCATCTATGCCAAGATAAATTAAATTTTTCATTCGAGGGCACCTTTAAAGTAGTTTTCCTTCATCTGCCGTCAGTCCCGCAGCTCACCATCAGTGTCGCCAAGCTGCTCCGTCTCCAAAATGTTTGTACGCATGGGTCAGAGTTTGCGTGGAGGTGTGCAAATTTTCCCGTCAAGTTTGTTTTATAAATCTCAACCAAAGACTATTCTCAGCTTAAGCTGACGTACGCACTTTCAGGGCCTGTTTTGTGCGTACGCAAAGTTTTATAAATGAGGCCCCTGATCCGTAAACAGCACTAATCAAGAGTTTGTTTATCATTTACATCCATGAAATTAAATGAACAAACAATCATTTAAACTGAAATAAACATTTATTCATTTACAAATTCATTGAAACTGTGTAGAATTAAGTTCAGTTTAAAAAATATATATATTATGTAATTATGTGAAAATTAGCAAAGTGACAAACTTCACTGAAATAATATTCAGGTAAATGGTTATTATCTTAAAATGGTCTAATATCGATCTTATTGTATAAAATACTTTTTAAACTTCTTCTAAACTCTAATTAAATAAACTTGTTGTTTATTGATCTGTTGATATGAAATATGAGAGTGTGAGTGTTGCTGTAGTGCTGATATCAGTCATGTGATCATCACGGCCCAATCACAGCCACCGTACTGATATTCAGATCAACAGCTCTTACTCATGTGATCTGGATTAAATATTAGAAACATGATGAAAGCAGGAAAATCCAGACCTACAGGAGTAACGATTACTGACTATTGACCGGTAAGATCCTCAGAGAGTCAGAACACCAGAAGAATGGAAAGAGTGTGTGAGTGAAGGTGTGTGTGAATGTGTGTAGATGTGTGTTAGTTACAGGATCAGAGAATGACACCGTTCCTCTGTCATAGTCCAGATTCACTCTCACACGATCAAGCTTCTGTTTGACAGGAAAACCTGAAATGAAATACAGTCCATACGGATCATATGTCACACTCCAGACATCAGTGTTGAAGAAATCATATCCCTTCCTCTGGTTTGATGCTGTAGTTACTCCAAGAGTCCAAATTCGACACTCTTTAACCTCCACATCCCAGCAGTGTGTTCCTGAGTTAAAACCCTCTGAACCCAGAACACAGAGAGAACAGTCAAATCTCTCTGGATTATCAGGAAGAGATTGATTGTTCCCACTGCATCTCACACTGGTCAGATCATCAGACAGGACGAGATGTGGATCTGCAGTGTTTGGATCCAGAATCACAGGAGCTGATGAGACACAATCAACAGATGCTTTTATTGTTCATATAATGATCAAGAGTGACCCAACACAGATTATTATGAATTATGACACTGTTGATCACATGTTCCTCCTCCTAGTTTCACTCACTGTTGGTCTGAAAGCTGAAGCACACGATCACTATTCTGTGGATTATTATCTGTATATTATTTATATATTATATCATTATTTTTATATAAGGGATTTTGTATTGAACATAACTCTGGATCACAATGTCACAGAGATATGGGGAGGGGCTTATTTTACTCAGGCAACCAATCAGTGTCTCAGGATCATCATGAAGCTATCAAGCCACTCCCTAGCAACCATTTACAGCACCCTAGCAACAAGTCCCATAGACTTCCACTCAAAGAGATCAAAGGGAATATTTTTGGATAGAAGAGTCATAGAAACATGAGGTCTTGTTTGACTCGGGGCAGAAAACAGCCAATCACAAATCACCTTCAACACTTTCTTGCCACGCCCTAGCAACCATTGTACAACACCCTAGCAACCGAAACCCAAAGAGGGATATCTTCAAATCTGAAAGTCAGAAGCATATGGTTTATATCATTATAGCAACCGTTAAGCAAGACCTATATCTCTGCACCAGAACATCGCAGAGACATGAGGTTTGGCTCTTTTGATGCATGCTAGCAAACTGAACTTCCAACATGCTAAACATGCTAGAAGTGAATAGCTACATGCTAATAGTGATTAGCTAAGTGTTAAATCAGGCTAAAAACATGCTAACAACTCTATAAAAACTCCATAGTAACCATCTGTGACTGTGACAACTACCAACCACCTAGCAACACCATAGCAACCACCCACGATGTCCTAGAAACTGCCTAATAACACCATAGCAACCATTCAGGACAAAAATTCAAATCTAAACAGTCAGAAGCAATCAGCAGTCAGACTCAATTAAACTGACATTATCTATCTATCTATCTATCTATCTATCTATCTATCTATCTATCTATCTATCTATCTATCTATCTATCTATCTATCTATCTATCTATCTATCAGTTTGTGTCATGAAGCACCTTTATCTCTCCACCCATCCATCATTTCCAGTGTGTGTGTGAGAGCTCAGATCTTCAGCAGTCAGACTCACTGTTTTGGACGATGTCCTGCATCTTCTTCCAGACTCTGAACGGCAGGTTGCCCAAGTAACGCGGCACATGAATCAAAGCTCCAGAAGCCATCTGTGGATCCGGCTGTGAGCTCTGGACTCTGGAAGAACATTCAGGAGTCAGAACTGCGGTGGCTTTGGATCAGAACCAGAGAGACCAGAGACAGGAGCAGATCACTCACCTTTCCTTTGAGACTGGAAACTCCTGCAGAACAAACACACCATTTATCATCAAGAACTCAATAAATGAACCAATGATCAACCAATGATCTGAAATCAGACCTTCAGAAAGCAGACGTCACTGGCTTTCATCATCTCCTCCATGTCTTTGATTGTGTGTGAAAGAGCTGAGATGTGTCTGTTCATCTCCTCCAGCTTCTCCTTCATCATCTGCTTCTTCTGCTCCTCTTCCTCCCTCAGTGCAGTGATTGTAGCTTCTTCTTCATCTCTGAGAAACTGATGAAGCTTCTCAAACTGCAGTTTAATCTGACGCTCAGTGTGCTCAGCTTGAGACTGAAATCAAATCACATTCACTTCAATCATCTCAATCGACACACATCAACACTTCACATCATTCATATCAGAGATAAACTCAAACACCGACATATAACGGATCCAGAAGCAGATCACTGCTCGTCATTTACAGAAATAATGAACTGGAATCCATTATATTAAATATATCAGATCATAACTGTATATAGTGATCCTACAGCTGTAATGAAAATGACTCTTGATTCTGTTTTCCCACCTTGATGTGTTGAACTGTTTTCTCAAACTCTCCTTTCATTTTTTCATTGTGTTGAAGTTTCTTCTGTAAGGACTTCAGAGCTGTATTGAGCTCCACCTAAAATTGAACAAAAACACATAAAACACCAGATTACAGTGAAGAGAAGAAGACAATACAGTGATATGATCATATAATGCTGTGAAAAAGTGTTTGCCCTCATCATGATTTCTTCTGTTTTTGTGAACATCTCATACTAAATTGATTCAGAAATCAATCAATCAAATCACACTTCAATAGGACTTTTTTAACAGCATGAAGTTTGTTAAAAGGTCTTAAAGTGCCCCAATTATGCTTTTTCAAATATTAACTTTCATGCAGTGTGTAATATAGCTGTCTGTGAATGTAAATGGTATGCAACGCTGTAAAGTCGAAAGCGCATGATAATTAAAGTTATTGTCTCCCAAAAGAACGTCCTGACTTGAATCCAGTAAAATTATGTAGCAGAACATTAAACAGGCTGTTCATGCTTGAAAATCCTCCAATGTTGCTGAATTAAATCAGTTCTGGAAAGAAACGTGTGTCAAAATCCCCCACAGCACTGTGAAAGACTGATCTCCAGTTATCACAAGCATTCTGCTGCACTTATTAGTTTTTCACATGGGTGATAGGTGTTAAAAACTGTATTCTTTGTTTTCTCTGGTTTCAAAATTTAAATTTAAAATGATTTGAATTAGTATGAGACACAAAAACAGAAGACATTAGGATGGGGCAAATACAGGTACTGGTCATATAATTAGAATATCGTGAAAAAGTTCGTTTTTTTTATTGTAAATTATTTTAAAAAATGAAACTTTCATATATTCTAGATTCCCTACATGTAAAGTAAAACATTTCAAAAGTTTTTTTTTTTTTTTTTTTAATTTGTTTATTAGAGCGTACAGCTAATGAAAGTCCAAAATCCAGTATCTCAAAATATTAGAATATTTACATTTGAGTTTCATTAAATGACCATCCCTACAGTATAAATTCCGGGTATCTCTTGTTCTTTGAAACCACACTAATGAGGAAGACTGCTGACTTGGCAATGGTCCAGGAGACAATCATTGACACCCTCCACAAAGAGAGTAAGTCACAGAAGGTCATTACTGAATGGGGTGGCTGTTTACAGAGTGATGTATCAAAGCATATTAAATGCAAAGTTGACTGGAAGGAAGAAATTGGGTAGGCAAAGGTGCACAAGCAACAGGGATGACCACAAGCGTGAGAATACTGTCAAGTAAAGCCGATTCAGACACTTGGGAGAGCTTCACAATGAGTCAAATGAAGCCGGAGTCAGCGCATCAAGAGCCACCACACTCAGACATCTTCAGGAAAAGGACTACCAAGCCACTTCTGAAACAGAAAAAATGTCAGAAGCATCTTACCTGGGCTAAGGAGAAAAAGAACTGGACAGTGAACAATGGTCGAAAGTCCTCTTTTCAGATAAAATAAATTTTGCATTTCATGTTGAAATCATAGTCCCAGAGTCTGAAGGAAGACTGGAGAGGCACAGAATCCAAGCTGCTTGAAGTCTAGTGTGAAGTTTCTGAAGTCAGTAATGATTTGGGGGGCCGTGACGTCTGCTGGTGTTGATCCATTGTGTTTTATCAAGTGCAAAGTCAATGCAGCCATCAGGAGATTTTGGAGCACTTTATGCTTCCATCTGCTGACAAGCTTTATGGAGATGCTGATTTCCTTTTCCAGCAAGACTTTAGCACCTGCCCACAGTGCATAAACCACTTCCAAGTGGTTTGCTGACCATGATATTACTGTGTTTTATTGGCCAGCCAACATGCCTGACCCCTGAATCTATGGGATATTTTCAAGAAAAAGAAGAGAAACAGTCGATCCAACAATATACAGATGATCTGAAGGCTCAATAGTGCCTCAGCAGTGCCACAGGCTGATCACTTCCATGCCACACTTCACTGATGCTGTAATTTGTGCTAGGAGCAAGTCATTTGCTGTAATATGTGCTGCCGACCAAGTATTGAGTGCACAAATGAAGATACTTTAAAGAACTTGAACTTTTCTGTTTTGAAAATCCATTTTTTGATTGATCTTAGGAAATATTCTAATATTTTGAGATACTGGATTTTGGACTTTCATGAGCTGTACGCTCTAATCATCAAAATTAAAAAAAAAAAAAAAAAAAAAAACTTTTGAAATGTTTTACTTTACATGTAGGGAATCTAGAATATATGAACATTTCATTTTTAAAAATAATTTACGATAAAAAAAATGAACTTTTTGATGATATTCTAATTATATGACCAGCACCTGTACTTTTTAACAACACAGTAAATGTCATATGAAGTTGATTAAAATGGCAGAGAGAAATATTGAGTGCATGAATGTGATATCTGTGTTTATGAATAATTACTGTTCTTTGCAAGTCAGAGTAAAGTAAAGTTGTGGGGAAATTGTAGCCTAATGTTCAGAGAGTCAGACTAGTGACCTGCAGGAAACAACTAACTCCCATTTGCTCCCCGGGCACCACAGCACAAATGGCTGCCCACTGCTTCATGTGTGTGTGTGTTCACTACTTACTATACACCTAATGTGTGCACTAACTGGATAGGTGAAATGAAGAGGACAATTTTCGAGTATTGGGTTACCATTCTTGGCTTTCGCATGTCACATTGACTTTCACTCACATGTGAAACAAGAGTCATTTGTCTTACCTTATATGATGAAACCACTTCACTGATGGGTCTGAATGTGTGACTGACGTGTTTCTGTGAATTAATACACACTACACACACAGGCTGTTTGTCCTCCAGACAGAAGAGTTTGAGTTTCTCACTGTGTAAACTGCAGATCTCCTCAGATCCTGATGAACGCATCTCATTTCTCTCCATCAGGAATGACTCACACAAGTTTTTTAACACAAGATTAAGAGGAGGATTAGATTTTGAGGATCTTCTCCTGCAGACAGGACACTCCTGAGTTTTCTTGGTTCTCCAGAACTGTTGAAGACACTCTTTACAGACACTGTGACTACATGATAAAATAACAGGAGTCTTGAAGATTTCACAGCACACAGGACAAGAAAGCTCTTCATTTAGTGAAGCCATTTTCACTGTTTGAGCTCCAGCAATATAAACTTTACTTTCACTTTCTGAACGACGGTTTTAAAAATGAATCACCTTGAGAATCACAACGATCTGCTGTCTGTTCAGAAACAAATGTCTCAAAAATCCTTCTTGAAAGTGTTTCTCTTCATTCTCCACTGATCGCTGATTCTTTATTGCTTTTGTCAAGAGAGAAGAGAGTCAGTATGACAGAAAAGAGAAATAATAAGTCAGTCTCTTAAGTGCTGTGAGAGGGTGGAGTTTATGATCACATGTGGTTCAAAAAACAACATCAGGATTTCCTCAGGGTAAAGTTTAACAAAACTTGCATTAGAACTGATGGATATATCATCATTACAAGTACAATTGGATAACATTTATCAAGAAAAAGCAGAGGGTGCTTTTATCAGATCAAGGCATAAATGGTTGGAACAGGGGGAAAAAAGACTAAGTATTTCTTTAATTTGGAGAAAATAAATGGCGAATTGACTTCTATAAGTAAATTGTTAATTAATAATACAGTCATAGAGGATGGGAAAAAAATATCAAAATTTTGTTACTCAGTTTTATAAAGACCTGTATACTTCCAATTTTGTATCTCCTGATCTGAATGACTTTCTGGATAGTGTTGTAGACAATGCCAAAGTTATTGATGATGATCTTAAGTTGTTTTGTGATTGTGATTTAAAATTGGAGGAAGTTAAAGAGTGTATTGGCAACCTTAAAGATAATCGTTCTCCAGGTAATGATGGACTTTTTTAGTGAGTTCTATAAAATGTTTTGAGATAAGTTAGCTCCCTTTTTGTTAGCTGTCTTCATAAAATCTGTTGAAAAGGGGGAAATGCCTACTTCTTTAAGACAAAGACAAAGCCAAGCAAAAATACTCTGCATTTAGAAAATTAGAGACCCATTAGTTTATTAAATAATGATGGCAAACTATTCACTTTAATTTTTGCCAAAAGCCAAAAAAAAAAAAAAAAAAAAAAGACGAGGAACAGACTAGGGTTGTAATGGTATGAGATTTCCATGATAACCGTCTCAGCAAATATCACGGTTTCACGGTATCATGGTATACGGTATTAAAAAATCAATTATTATTTTTATCATCAGTTAAAATGACCAATAAATTAATGAAAGTGTTTGTTTTGTCTATTCAGATTTCCATAATCAAAAACAATCAAGTAAATTTAATAAATGATTATGGATTAGATTAACAACTTTTATTTAATAATTTATTAAAATTCTGAAATTCTAGTTTGACTTAGTTCTTCTGGCTTTTATTATTTAATACAAATATATTATCAAAAATTATGTTAATGAAATTAACTTTATATGACAGACGACTATGAATATGTCTTAGATGATAGTTTTATCTTTTTTATTGATTTTCACAAGGCATTTGATACCATAGAACACAACTGTTTACAATTGATTTTTTTGGTTTTGGCAGATATTTTCAAAAAGCTATCAAAACCCTATACACAGGATGTACCAGTTCTGTAAAATTAGCAAGGGGGATGTCTGGAAGATTTGAAATAAGTAGAGGGATTAGACAGAGGTGTCTGATCTTGCCCTTTGTTTTTGTTAGCAAACACAAATACTGGCCCTTCACATCAAAAAAGGACATTTTCAAGGAACTACAGCATTAGGAAAAACATTTAAGTTGTGTCAATTTGCAGATGACACTGCCTTATTTGTGAAAGATAGGAATGAAATCATTAAAGCAGTGAAATGCATAAAGGATTTTTCAGATGTATTTGGGCTAAGAATGAATGTGAATAAGTGTTTCCTCTTAAAGATTGTCATTTAACTAATCTCTGTAACTGTAATGTATGGGAGCGGGATGACAGAGTTGGAGATCCAAATGCAGTCTTTGATAAAACAGGAAGAGTGTAGTTGTACAGGGAGAGGGTCAAATACCAGCAAACAGATACAAGAGGGCAAACAAGAAGGCAAAAGATTAATCCAAAACACAGGCAGAGGTCAAGACAGGCAGCAAATGATCATCATCCAAGGAATCAGTCCAGTGTCAAAAACACAGGCTAGGCTAGGCTAGGCTAGGCTAGGCAGTACAAGGAACAGACAGAAATACACAGAAACAAGGCATAAACAATACTCAGCCCTGTGTGTGTGTGTGTGAGTGAGTGAGTGCAGCTTATAAAGGGTCACTGACGGGAAACAGGTGTGAGTGCATGATTGGTTCCTAGGTGGGGAATTGTGGGAAATGGAGTCTATATGAAGTAAATAGAACACGGACCCAGGGCACATGTAACAGTAACAGTTGTGTCAGGACAAACAGACAGTTCTGGTACAACCTCTGCGGTCATGTCGAGGCAGGCAGGAAACTCAGAGATGACCATGAGGCTGGATTCTAGGACTGGGACAGACACTGGACTGGACTCAAGGACAGAGGTGGACTCAGGAATGGACTCATAGATTGAAGCAAGCTCAGGAGCAGATTCATGGACTGGTGCGGGCTCTGGAACTGGAGCTGATGTGTGCGCAGCCCACACGCACCAAATGGCTGTGGCCATAATGGCCAACGCTGCAATCTCCGAGGGCTCAGGCATGGCAGCTATCTCGGCTGAGGGCTCTGGAAGATCTGCTGAGACGAGACGAGGTTCTGGAATGGCTGCAAATACAACGTACTCCGTACTCCGATGCAGCCATCACGTGAACAGGCTCTGGTGAGGGAATTACTGGGTTTGGAAGTGAAGAGACTATTGGGGTCACAATAATCATGGTGGAAGGCAAAGAACCTTGTAACGGTACAAGCTCCGCTGAAGTTGGCCCTCCCCCCAAAAAATTCTTTGGGTTCTTAAAGTTCTCCGTTTTCCCCACAGTGAAAGATGAACCACACAAAATTAAGGCATAGTCCATAAAGTCTCTTAGACGACAATTAAACTTCCCTTCAGGAAACCAGCTCCAAACCTTTATGAATCGAAGCAGTGATTTGGAGCATGCGTCAAACTGCCAAAGCATGAGGATTCACTATGTCATCACTGTTTCGAAACATTTCATAAAGTTGTAACCCAGTTCAGGTTATTAAGCACATTAACTCTTTTTCTTATGTAATGTGGTACTTATAAGGTTTTATGATCCAGATAGTATCATAACAGTTTCTGTGTGCTCAGTTGATACATTTATGAACTGCCCCTTTAAATGTTACGGTGAACTATAAAGTTTGTTTGTGAGGCAATTGCTGAAAACGTGTTTTTGCCCAGCATGTTTGTTCCTCCTTTGGTGATTTGTTAATTTTTGACTTATTCCCGCCCTGATAAATATAGAAAAGTCTGATTGGACAGGGGGGGGCAGAGCAAAAATGGCAGATGAGAGTAAGAGTGTTTGATGGGTCTTGTGAGTTATTAAGCCTAAATATAGAGAATTAACTGCTGAATAAGTGTGTTAACGACATATTTTAGATTAAGCAAGTTTTGGGGAAACCTGTCTTTATTTTTATTGTGCTTTTACACTCAGTAGAAGAGTTAATCGTGAATCTATTTTTTCGGATTTTTTTTCTAAGAGCACCATAACATTTCATTCCTCACTGTGTGTGAAGGCGAGCGAGAAATCAGACAGCTGACTGGTTATTGACTGCAAGAGACATTAAAGTCTAGTTTATTTGTGGAGGAGACTGATTTCGGAGAACTGAAACTTCTGAGCGAGGCCGCACACTATATCCTCGCTGTTTACGTGAGAGACTTGCGGCGCCCTTCTGCCGACTGCCGGGGGGAGTTGAATCTCTGGGCGAGGCCGCACGCGATATCCCTTCCTCGTTGTTCATCCGGGAGAGATTCACGCCGCCCTTCTGACGACTGCCGGGGACACGACTGGATGATTGGCCGCTTCCAAGGAGGAAATTGCGGAGTTCAGCTGCCTAAAAAAAAAAAGGCGTTCAGGTGATCTGTTGTTTGTTTGGCTCATTGAGTGAAGAGGCCATTTGTTGTTTTCTAGGCCCCGACGCTCCCCAGCAACGTTACAGGCCTGCAACGTGTGTGTGTGTGTGTGTGTGTGTGTGTGTGGGCCCACATAACTGTTAAACTAATCTTTTACGTTCTACTTTGGTATTTCACACTGTTGGTTGGGGTTATTGTTACTAAGTAAGTGTATTATGAGGTTTTGATTTTCCCTCATCTAATTCTTACAGTGTCCTGTGTTGTTAATATTTGTAATTGAGTACCATCTTTATGAAATTCATTAATTTGGATTATACAGGATTTTCTTATGTTGAGAATTGCTGTACCGGTATTTTAAAAGGTATGTAGCAAAAGTACTATACACAACAGTCCTTTATTAATTTTTTTTGAATCTTTATTGACACATAATATCCACTCATTTCTATATTTCCCTATTGTTATAAATAAATTTTAGTGTTAATATTTTCATACTTACCCTTTGTGTTGATTGAAGTTATTCTTGTTGTCGGAGGGTTCTTGCTGTATATAAATATTATTAAATGAGTATAAGCCTAAATACTTTGAGTTACAATAGTCATATAGGGTAATAGGGGGAATATTAATTCATAGTCGGGAGACATCTGTCAGAACCCGGTGCTCCGCCCTATTAAAGGTTAAGGGTAGGGGGCGCTACACAATTTGGGGGCTCGTCCGGGATCCTACTTCCTGTTACCCTGATGAAGACACAATATACAGTGAAAACCAGAGCTGTGTTATATATTAATCTTCAATAGGTCAATTAATTATTATCTGCCTGAAGTTTCAGCATGGCCGTTGGAAGTAGCCCTCTTCTGCACGCTGAACTCTCCAAGTGGTGTAAGGAGGCAGAGATTGAGGAGACTCATGCCATACTGTTGATTGGCGTACCTGCAACTACTGAAGTGGCAATTATTGAAGATACTGTTCAGACTGTAAAAGTCTTGGGAAGAGTGCGGGTTAGAGATTCGAAATTGGGGCCAAGTCCTGGTACCCTCTTGGTGCTATGTGAGTGTCGTGAGGTCATCGACCCTGCCCGTATCCCAGCTGAACTGCAGCGGCCAGATGGAGAAGAGTCATGGAAAGTTGTCGTGGTACCTGTTGATGTTTCAGCCTCTGAGTTTTCCAAGAAATTGTCCAAGTTCTTAACGGATGAAGGAAAGTCTATGACTGACGTACAGGCCTTATTTTCTCCACACAGTTCCAGTTCCCCTGAGTCCATTATACGTGCGGTGGGCGAACTTCTGGAGAAGACAACAAAATCATCAGGTGAAACTAATGCTTATCGACGACTACGTATCTTTTCTGGCACCATTCCAATGCCATCTGGAGAGGAAAGTCTAGAAAACTGGATAGAACAGGCCCGATTAATGACTGAGGAATGTGAGTGCTCTGAAAAGGAAAAACGACGAAGAATAATGGAGAGTGTGAAAGGGCCTGCTCTTGACATTATCAAAGCTGTTCGACTTTCAAGTCCAGAGGCAAGTGCTTCTCAATACCTAGAAGCTTTAGAAAACACATTCGGAACCTCTGAGTCAGGGGAGGATCTATACTTTGCCTTTCGTCTTTTACGTCAATTCCCTGGGGAAGCTTTGTCAGACTTTCTGCGTAGGATGGAGAAATCCTTGACTAAAGTGGTACAAAGAGGAGGATTAAGTCTCCAGATGATGGACAGAACAAGGGTTGAACAGCTGATTAGAGGTGCGGTTGAGTCAGATCTGATGCTTCTGCAGTTAAGACTGAGGGAGAGAAGAGAACAGCCACCCACTTTCTTAGAACTGCTAAATGAAATCAAAGAAGCGGAAGAGAACGAAGCTGCTCGCCATAAAATCAATACATCTGTGAAGCCCATACAGCTGAAGCAGGATGATGATGTAATCCGACAACTCCAAGCAGAAATTCAGGGGCTAAAATCCAGATTTGGGGAAGATCCAAACCCCGTTTCTGTTTCCTCCATGAGGGTTGATCAGAAAGACAAGCCGGAGAAGAAAAGAGTCGACACACATGGAGAGTCTGAAGTACAAGTATTAAAGAGGCAAGTTCAACAACTGCAACAACAGCTAGCAGTCATGAGTATTAGTTCCACTGCTCAGTCACATCCCAGGCCTGTTCCAGTTTCAAGTAGAGAAAGGCCAGTAAAGCACAACAATGATTTCTTCTGTTATCGGTGTGGAGAGGATGGACACATCGCTACCAAGTGTCAGTCGCCTGAAAATAACTCACAAGTAATACAGAAGTTGTTACGTGCTCTCCGAAAAGCTAAGACTGAAAGGAACCAAATGACTGGAAACAGTGCCACTTCTAGCAGTCTAGACTGCTTTTCTAAAAAGAGTCAAACTGAGGTCTGTGGGGTGAGTCAACTTCCCAGAGGATTAGTGGGCCCTGCCTCAACCATTTCCGTGGAGCTGAATGGATGTCCCTGTCAAGCTTTACTGGACAGTGGGTCCCAGGTCACCATTGTATTCGACCAGTGGTATTCCAAATACTTATCGCAGATACCCATCCATCCACTCACTGGATTGTCCATTTGGGGACTGAGCTCTTCTAGTTATCCATACAAGGGATATATCATAGTGGATGTTTTGCTTCCTGTTTCCCTCACAGGGGTGAAAGAGTCAGTCTCCATTCTTGCTTTGGTCTGCCCAGAACCTCAAGGTCCCCAGCAAGTTCCCGTAATAATCGGCACCAACGCAAGCTTCTTTCAACGTCTGACCATGCTCAGTCAGGACTCTGGTGTATCAAACCAAGCACACTCACTGAGGATTCAGTCGTCACTCCTCAAACCCTGTTTACACCAGGTTCAGGGAAAAGTGGAAGTCACCGAGCCAGTGGAGGGACAGGTCAAGTGGAAAGGACCAGGAGCCCTAACTATCCCTTCAAGGAGTGAAGTGTATGCTATGTGTAAAGTGGAGTGTGAGAAGCCATTGAGAAAAGACATATTTCTCGTGGAAACGCCAATGGATAGTCAGCTTCCAGCTGGACTGTTTATCCCTCCAACTGTTCTGCCTTATTCCGCCATTGATGAGAACAAATTCAGAGTGCTGGTTTGCAATGAGACCTTCAAAGACATCAGCATCCCCACTGACACAGTCATTGCTAAAGTTTTTCCCACGGACACAGTCACAGTTACCTCAAATGTTCCAACTGATCTGAAGAGGATAGATCCCAAAGTGTTCAAGTTTGGTGACTCTCCTATTCCTGCTGATTGGGAGAAAAGGCTTAGAGAGAAGTTAGCTGAGCACAGAAATGTGTTTTCCCTTGAGGAGTGGGATGTGGGACGAGCCAAAGGTGTGAAACATAACATCAGACTGAGTGACAGCAGACCATTTAGGGAACGATCCAGACGTGTTGCACCTGCAGACATTGATGACGTGAGGCGACACATAAAAGATCTGTTGGCTGCAGGTATCATAACAGAATCCAGGAGCCCTTATGCCTCGCCAATAGTTATTGCTCGAAAGAAAAATGGAACAATCCGCATGTGCATAGACTACCGGACTTTGAATTCCAGAACAATTCCTGACCAATACACCACTCCCAGGATAGATGATGCTTTGGACTGTCTGTCCGGAAGTAAATGGTTCTCTGTTTTAGACTTGCGTAGTGGCTATTACCAGATTGAGATGGCTGACGAGGACAAAGAGAAAACAGCGTTCATCTGTCCTCTGGGTTTCTACCAGTTTGAACGCATGCCACAGGGGATTACGGGGGCTCCAGCCACATTTCAGCGGCTGATGGAGAGAGCTGTTGGCGATATGCATCTTCTCCAGGTCATCGTATATCTGGATGACCTCATTGTCTTTGGGCGTACCCTGGAAGAGCATGAGGAACGGCTGTTGAAAGTGTTGGGTCGCCTGGAAGAATATGGGCTCAAAGTGTCTATAGATAAGTGCCAGTTTTGTCAGCCACAAGTCAAATATGTCGGACATATTGTATCGGCTGCCGGCATAGCTCCTGATCCTGAGAAGGTGAAAGTTGTGTCTCACTGGAAGATGCCACATGATCTGAAATCCCTGAGGTCCTTTCTTGGCTTTTGTGGGTTCTACCGTCGCTTTATCAAAAACTACTCTGCCATCGTGAGACCCCTGACTGACTTGACCAAAGGTTATCCTCCTGTCAAAAGTCACAATAAAGTTGTCCAGAAAGGGAAGTATTACAGTGAGTCAGAGCCGTTTGGTGAGCGTTGGGACCAAAAGTGCACAGAGGCCTTTCATAACATCATTCATTGCCTTACGCATGCTCCAGTACTGGCATATGCAGATCCAGCTAAGCCCTATGTCCTACATGTTGATGCAAGCCTGAGTGGTTTAGGTGCCGTGTTGAATCAGGAACATCTAGACGGACTGAGACCTGTCGCCTATGCAAGCCGTAAACTGAGTGCTGCTGAGCGCCACTATCCCATTCATCAGTTGGAATTCCTGGCACTCAAGTGGGCTGTTGTGGATAAATTCCACGATTACCTGTACGGAGCAAAGTTCACAGTTAGAACGGATAACAATCCCCTCACCTACGTTCTGACAAGTGCAAAGCTTAGTGCTACTGGGCATCGATGGCTGGCTGCCTTAGCCACTTATGACTTTAGCCTTCAGTACAAACCAGGTCGTCATAACATTGATGCGGATGTATTGTCGCGCTATCCCCCTCCCACTGACCTGCCGCAAGAATGGGTGGACCTACCAAGCTCTGGAGTAAGGGCCATCTGTCAGCTTGCCGATACTCACCACTCCGATGAATCCTGCAGTAGACTGGTGGATCAGTTGGGTGCTACTTCAGAAGTCATTCCTTCTGCATATGTATGTCCAGTACAATTGGAAATGGGACACAAGGAGCAGTTGTCAAACTCTGACTTGAGACTAGCACAAGAGCAAGACCCCATCATTGGACAGGTGAAGCAGGAAGTGGAGAAAGGGCATATACTTACCACTACGAAGAGTTCTAACCCCATTGAGACTCTCTTACGGCAACAGGGTACAAAGTTAAGCAGTCGCCAACACCTCTTGTACCGAATTACAAAAAGCACCTGCGGGAGAGAGAGACAACAACTAGTTTTACCAGAAAAGTACCGAACCCAGGTGCTACATTCACTACATGATGAATCTGGTCACCTGGGAATCGAGAGAACCACAGAACTTTGCAAGGATCGTTTCTACTGGCCACGCATGAACAAAGACGTGGAGCAGTATGTGAAGGAATGTGGACGATGTATCGCTAGGAAGACTCTACCTCAAAGATCTGCTTACTTGAATCACATCACGAGCAGTGGCCCACTCGATCTGGTCTGCATCGATTTTCTGTCCATCGAACCTGACTCAAAGGGAATTTCCAACGTTCTGGTTGTCACAGATCATTTCACCCGCTATGCGCAGGCATATCCCGCCAAAGACCAGAAAGCGTTAACTGTGGCCAGGATCCTTGTTGAGAAGTTCTTCATACACTATGGTTTGCCAGCGCGCATTCACTCTGACCAGGGGCGTGACTTTGAAAGTAGGCTCATCAAAGAACTCCTTGGAATCCTGGGAATTCGCAAATCACGGACTTCTCCTTACCACCCTCAAGGAGACCCGCAGCCAGAGCGTTTTAATCGGACTCTTCTTTCCATGCTGGGAACCCTGGATCCTGCCAGGAAGAACAGGTGGAGCCAAAGCATCAGTCAGTTGGTGCATGCGTACAACTGTACCAAAAACGAAGCAACTGGTTACTCACCTTATTATCTGTTGTTTGGGAGAGAGGCGCGTCTTCCAGTAGACGTATGCTTCGGGACTTCAGTGGCTGGGGAGAGTGGGATGAAACACCAGCAGTACGTCGAAAGAATGAAAAAAAGAACTGCAACATGCATATCAGTTAGCCTCTGAGAGTTCCCTGAAGACACAGCAAAGGAACAAGAGACTGTATGACTGTAAAGTGAAACATCAGACTTTGGAGAAAGGAGACCGGGTGCTTATAAAGAACCTAGCCATCACAGGAAAGCACAAGTTACAGGATCGCTGGAACTCCTTACCCTACCTCGTCATGGAGAAGCTGCCTAACTTACCTGTGTATAGGGTAAAACCAGAGGCTGGCACAGGGAGTGTCAGGACATTGCACCGAGACCATTTGTTACCTATTGGGGATAGAGTGAGGATGTACTTACCTGATGAGAGGATTGATGTCCAGCGTCCAGTGGTAACCAGGGCAAGACCTGTGGAGAGAACACAAAGAGAGCAATCAGCACAAGATCATTGTGGTTCAATAGATCACTCTGATAGTGATGACAGTAGTGTGAGTGGGTACTTCCCAGTTCCACAAGGGAGACCAGTCAGGCAGATGCACACCCCCACCTTAAACACTGAGAACGTACAGATCCATAAAAGCCATGAAAGAGTTCCTTATCAACTGGAAGCAATAGGAGATCTATCTGAGGGTGAGGCAGAAAGCATATCTCTGCCAACCACTGATCAACGGGAGGATCTAGTAACAGAAGATGGAGATGGGCAATTCCTGAATGCCCCAAAAGAGACTGAAGAGACAGAAACTGAAAGAGTTGATCTTCGTCCAAAGAGAGAAGTAAAACCAGTGAAAAAACTGAGCTATGATGAACTGGGGCAACCTACGGACAGACCCTTAACCCTTGTATATAGGGGTATGGTGGTGCAAGTTGAAGATTTCCCAAGAAAAAATGCTTGCAAAACATTGTGGTGCCACCCTATTGCCCAGTGTCCCCAGTGTTCTAGTTTGAGGGCAAAGGAAACATCTAGAGCCATAATACTGATGTAGTGGGCTAGTCTCATGGGGACATGAGTCATTAAGAAGGGGGAGAGTGTAACCCAGTTCAGGTTATTAAGCACATTAACTCTTTTTCTTATGTAATGTGGTACTTATAAGGTTTTATGATCCAGATAGTATCATAACAGTTTCTGTGTGCTCAGTTGATACATTTATGAACTGCCCCTTTAAATGTTACGGTGAACTATAAAGTTTGTTTGTGATGCACTTGCTGAAAACGTGTTTTTGCCCAGCATGTTTGTTCCTCCTTTGGTGATTTGTTAATTTTTGACTTATTCCCGCCCTGATAAATATAGAAAAGTCTGATTGGACAGGGGGGGGCAGAGCAAAAATGGCAGATGAGAGTAAGAGTGTTTGTGTTACGGGTGGCTGGTAGAGAGATGAGGCAGATACGGATTTCCACGATAGAGACTTTACTTCAAACAATGGCAATGAACAACAGACAGACACCTTAACAAAACAGAGAACGGACCAGGAGTGAAGGGAGTGAGTGCAATATATGGGGAGTGCTGACAATAGAGTCCAGGTGCAGGTGATGAGTGACGATGAGAAGCAGACGAGGGAAGTGAGTGCAGGTGTGGAGAACAGGAGGATTCTGGGAAATGGAGTCCAGGGAAACAAGGGATCTGTAACAGTACCTCCCCCTCCCGGTAGGCGCGTCCTCGCGCCGTAGATGTAACAACCGGGAGGGGGGCGGGCGCCCTGGAGACCTCAAACCGGAGCAGGGGAAGGAGTAAACTGGAGTGGAGGTCTCCAGGGCAGGTCCAAAAACCATGGCGGGTCAGGAGCCGTGGGCAGCCATGGGGGGTCAGGAGCCGTGGGCAGCCATGGCGGGTCAGGTGCAGCGGGCAGCCATGGCGGGTCAGGTGCAGCGGGCAGACATGCAGCGGGCATACATGGCGGGTCAGGTGCAGCGGGCAGCCATGGCGGGTCAGGTGCAGCGGGCAGCCATGGCGGGTCAGGAGCCGAAGCCTTCGAGGCGTTGAGCCCAGGCGTCGCTGAAGGACTGGCGGGTGATGGCGGAACCGAAGGCTCTGCCGACCGAAGCGCAGCCGGGGCTCCAGAAGGCCGCAGTGAAAGCAGAAGGACAGCCAACAAAACGAACACCGGGGGGAGTGAGGAGGCCAACTGAATCCGAGGGACGGAGTGACGGAGCGGAGACGGAGGAGTGAAGTCCAGAGGGGAGGGCAGGCTGATGAATGACCAAGGTGTGAGTGGAGGCAGGATGGAGACTGGTGAAGCTGGAGGACTGATGGGCAACGGTGGAGCAGAGGGAGGTTGGAGCCGGGGTGAAGGTAATCGCCCAGAGGTCCGAGGTGGAGATCTGGGTGAGGGGGCTTGAGGTGGAGGTGCAGTATAGACATGACTTGGAGGAGGGGGGAGAGGGAGGCAGGGAGGGAAAACAGTCTTTGGGCTGGAGAGTTCAATCACAGAGACCATACTAGGAGCGGCTGGCTCGGCGGCGGTGGCTGGAGCGGCAGGCTCGGCGGCGGCGGCTGGAGCGGCAGGCTCGGCGGCGGCGGCTGGAGCGGCAGGCTCGGCGGCGGCGGCTGGAGCGGCAGGCTCGGCGGCGGCGGCTGGAGCGGCTGGCTCGGCGGCGGCGGCTGGAGCGGCAGGCTCGGCGGCGGCGGCTGGAGCGGCAGGCTCGGCGGCGGCGGCTGGAGCGGCAGGCTCGGCGGCGGCGGCTGGAGCTGAGGGCTCGTAGGCGGCGGAGACTGGAGAACTTTGCTCGGCGGCGGAGACTGGAGAACTTTGCTCGGCGGCGGAGACTGGAGAACTTTGCTCGGCGGCGGAGACTGGAGAACTTGGCTCGGAGGCGGAGACTGGAGAACTTGGCTCGGAGGAGACTGGAGAACTTGGCTCGGAGGAGACTGGAGAACTTTGCTCGGCGGCGGAGACTGGAGAACTTTGCTCGGCGGCGGAGACTGGAGAACTTTGCTCGGCGGCGGAGACTGGAGAACTTTGCTCGGCGGCGGAGACTGGAGAACTTTGCTCGGCGGCGGAGACTGGAGAACTTTGCTCGGCGGCGGAGACTGGAGAACTTTGCTCGGCGGCGGAGACTGGAGAACTTTGCTCGGCGGCGGAGACTGGAGAACTTGGCTCGGAGGCGGAGATTGGAGAACTTTGCTCGGCGGCGGAGACTGGAGAACTTGGCTCGGAGGAGACTGGAGAACTTGGCTCGGAGGAGACTGGAGAACTTGGCTCGGCGGAGACTGGGGTTGAGGGCCATTTCATCCCCTCAAATACAATTAAAATCCCCACAGGCACTGGAGCTGGCTCTGTGGGGACTGGAGCTGGCTCTGGAGATACTGGAGCGGGCTCTGGAGATACTGGAGCGGGCTCTGGAGATACTGGAGCGGGCTCTGGAGATACTGGAGCGGGCTCTGGAGATACTGGAGCGGGCTCTGGAGATACTGGAGCGGGCTCTGGAGATACTGGAGCGGGCTCTGGAGATACTGGAGCGGGCTCTGGAGATACTGGAGCGGGCTCTGGAGATACTGGAGCGGGCTCTGGAGATACTGGAGCTGGCTCTGGAGATACTGGAGCTGGCTCTGGAGATACTGGAGCTGGCTCTGGAGATACTGGAGCGGGCTCTGGAGATACTGGAGCGGGCTCTGGAGATACTGGAGCGGGCTCTGGAGACATTGGAGCGGGCTCTGGAGATACTGGAGCGGGCTCTGGAGATACTGGAGCGGGCTCTGGAGATACTGGAGCGGGCTCTGGAGATACTGGGGCCGCTTTCTTCCTCCTCCTCCGCTTACTGGGCCCAGTAGCGGAATATGCGTCCAGCCTGGGGCAGGCAGGGGGTTCGCTGGAGCGGTATGCGGAGGAAGCCGGAGGTTGACTGACTGGCCCGGCCAACCGTGTTTCTGGATGGACCGGACGACAACACTGATCCTGAACCTCTTCTACTAAGAAATTGGAGCCATTCAACCACAAAATTAAATTGATAGTTTCGCTTAAGGAGAAACAAAAAACAGGTTCATCAAAACGGATAGTGTCGTCATCCAATCCATCCAAAAACAGGGAGATCAACTGAGCGTCGGGCCAGTTAGACAAGTAAGCAAGCTCCACGAACTCCTCCACATACCTCTCCAGCGAACGTCCTACCTGCAGGAGCCCGATAATGCGTTCGCTGGCTGTTAGGGTGAGAGGCGATGGAGGAGCTGGATCCAGGGAGCTGGGGAAAGTCTCCATTTTTTTTTTCATGGAAAATCCGGTCGGTTTGGGTCCGTTCTTCTGTTACGGGTGGCTGGTAGAGAGATGAGGCAGATACGGATTTCCACGATAATAGAGACTTTACTTCAAACAATGGCAATGAACAACAGACAGACACCTTAACAAAACAGAGAACGGACCAGGAGTGAAGGGAGTGAGTGCAATATATGGGGAGTGCTGACAATAGAGTCCAGGTGCAGGTGATGAGTGACGATGAGAAGCAGACGAGGGAAGTGAGTGCAGGTGTGGAGAACAGGAGGATTCTGGGAAATGGAGTCCAGGGAAACAAGGGATCTGTAACAGTTTGATGGGTCTTGTGAGTTATTAAGCCTAAATATAGAGAATTAACTGCTGAATAAGTGTGTTAACGACATATTTTAGATTAAGTAAGTTTTGGGGAAACCTGTCTTTATTTTTATTGTGCTTTTACACTCAGTAGAAGAGTTAATCGTGAATTTATTTTTTCGGATTTTTTTTCTAAGAGCACCATAACATTTCATTCCTCACTGTGTGTGAAGGCGAGCGAGAAATCAGACAGCTGACTGGTTATTGACTGCAAGAGACATTAAAGTCTAGTTTATTTGTGGAGGAGACTGATTTCGGAGAACTGAAACTTCTGAGCGAGGCCGCACACTATATCCTCGCTGTTTACGTGAGAGACTTGCGGCGCCCTTCTGCCGACTGCCGGGGGGAGTTGAATCTCTGGGCGAGGCCGCACGCGATATCCCTTCCTCGTTGTTCATCCGGGAGAGATTCACGCCGCCCTTCTGACGACTGCCGGGGACACGACTGGATGATTGGCCGCTTCCAAGGAGGAAATTGCGGAGTTCAGCTGCCTAAAAAAAAAAAAAAGGCGTTCAGGTGATCTGTTGTTTGTTTGGCTCATTGAGTGAAGAGGCCATTTGTTGTTTTCTAGGCCCCGACGCTCCCCAGCAACGTTACAGGCCTGCAACGTGTGTGTGTGTGTGTGTGTGTGTGTGGGCGCCCACATAACTGTTAAACTAATCTTTTACGTTCTACTTTGGTATTTCACACTGTTGGTTGGGGTTATTGTTACTAAGTAAGTGTATTATGAGGTTTTGATTTTCCCTCATCTAATTCTTACAGTGTCCTGTGTTGTTAATATTTGTAATTGAGTACCATCTTTATGAAATTCATTAATTTGGATTATACAGGATTTTCTTATGTTGAGAATTGCTGTACCGGTATTTTAAAAGGTATGTAGCAAAAGTACTATACACAACAGTCCTTTATTAATTTTTTTTGAATCTTTATTGACACATAATATCCACTCATTTCTATATTTCCCTATTGTTATAAATAAATTTTAGTGTTAATATTTTCATACTTACCCTTTGTGTTGATTGAAGTTATTCTTGTTGTCGGAGGGTTCTTGCTGTATATAAATATTATTAAATGAGTATAAGCCTAAATACTTTGAGTTACAATAGTCATATAGGGTAATAGGGGGAATATTAATTCATAGTCGGGAGACATCTGTCAGAACCCGGTGCTCCGCCCTATTAAAGGTTAAGGGTAGGGGGCGCTACAAAGTGAACCCATGAATCATGCAGATTCACTGAGAACAATTGAACAAGTGGGCTTTACTCTATGGTTTTACCTGATCTCTGATCAGTTTTATATATTTGTAGATGTTTTAATCAAAAATTAGAAAAATTTAAATGAATAATGGTAGTTATTAATCTCTTTTTGGCCTGTTTAGCTTGTGCCATGGAACAAACAAAACAAGCCTTGAAAACAGATACTTATATCTTATTAGATGATTAGTTAATACATTTTACTTTCAATAAAACATTTGCAATAGATTTGTAAAAGGTGTTTTTGTGTATGTTTGGCCTGAGTTTTGTTGCATTTACATTTTTCTGACCACTAGGGCTCACCGTAGAGACAGGTGTCAGATTGGTTCGAAGCCTCGTCACATTAAGGCAGTAACACACTAAAGCCGAGTTCAGACTGCACGATTTTAGCCCCGATTTTGGCTCGCCGACAGGTTTTGAGAAATCGCCGACAAATGCCCGAAATCACAGGCAAATCGGTGCTCGTTCACGCGAGTGACAATCACGCAGTGTGAATGAGCAAAGACGCGATATGAGAGAATCGCCGACGAGTCGCCGACACCCGTGAGATATTTGGCATGCTAAATATCTGGACCTGTCGGCGATTCAAAATCCTGCTGTGTGAAAAGTGTTCTGACTGAAAACTACATCGGCGATGACCGACAGCCAACGAGAGAGCAAGATACAGAGCAGCGGGGAGTTCGGGGAGGAGTTATAGACCACAATATCAGCAAGCATGGCTTCATTTCAGATAAACATTACAATTATATAAAACAGAAACAAAGCACAAACATTTGCTTGACCATCCGCAACAGCAGCACATTGAAAAGTTATTCATTTAGTTCCAACTGTCTTTGCAGAACACACAATCCACCGTCTCCCCAACCATTTCCTTCTCCATATTCTTCTTTTATTTATGTTGTTTTCGCTGCAAATCAGCGCACAGGCAATTCATATTTCAAGCTTCTTGCGGACTACTATTTTTAATAATAATCCCACCGTGTGTCTCAATCAGCTCCCTAGTTCAGTAGTCAGGGCACTGATGAGGGTATCAGCCACATTCACTTTCATTATATACTGATTCACGACCTAGGGAGCTAGGGAGCTGATTGAAACGCAGGGCCAGTCTCACATGAGAACTCCGGTCTTGAACGCGTGATATCGCGTTGTTTCGTTGTCAGGTCTCGCGTGTGTTTGGTTGTGAAACGTAGTTTGCGTGCCAGACAGAGTTGTCGGCGATTCTTCCTATTGTAAAATCACGCAGTGTGAAACCTTCTGTCGCCGATCCATCGTGCAGTTTGAACACAGCAGCGACTGAATGCTGGCCAAGATAGTCATGCAGTGTGAAAAGAACAGTGACTCGACTACTTTGAAAATCGTGCAGTCTGAACTCGGCTTAAGCCGACGGTCGGCCGACTAAGTTTTCTCAGTGTGTTCCACACCGTCGGCTGAAGTTGGTCCTCGTCAGCTTTTTTCTGGCTGATTCGACATGTTGAATCGGCGTAGGAGCTCGTCGGGCCATCTGATCATTCTGATTGGCTGTTCAGCTACTGCTGCCCGCTGTTCGGAAAGGAATTTCATCTCACGCAGACGCAGAACTGACGTGCTACTTGGCCGTCGGCTGTTTAGCGTCGATTTGGTGTGTCAGGGCAACTTTGGACACAGACGCTGCCGACGTGAGCCAACCCCACAGTCTGCTTTCGCCACTAGTTCGTCGGCGTCGGCTTGGTGTGTTCCTGCCTTTACGGCACATTTGCTTCAACTGCTTAAGGGTTTTGCGAAGCCTCCTTGGTCTGACTCCAAGACATTTTTTTATTTATTTGCTTAAAAATGATTTCAAGCTTTATTATTCTGTTTTGTGTAATTGTAAAAGTAAAAAGGCAATTCAAGCTTATTACATCGTAAGCAGATATGATGTATAAAGTAGCACCATTTTCCTTTTGTTTGTTATAATTTTGTTCTTGTCCTCTGGCATTGTTGTTATTTCATTTTATTTTAGTTGCTGTGTATTTTTACTTTGAAAGAATATATCTGTATTGTTGGTTTATGGCATTAATAAAAAAATAAATAAAAAAAGAGAAATAATAAGTCAATCTCTTCCAATCTCTTCAAGTGTTGGAAGAGGCTAAAGTTTATGATCACGTGTGGTTCAAAGAACATTTCTTCAGGGGAAAGTTTTATGTAACAAAACTTGCATTAAAACTTCCCCTTAGACATAATGTTATAAAACCTCGAATCAAACACTAAAGAACAATGAAGATTATTATTATTATTGTTATTATTCACAATAATAATACTATTCTATATATTTATTGCTCTTTATTTGTACAAAGTTTATTTGTTCAAGTATTCAGTGAAAACACTAATCTGAGTTTTGTTTGTTTAATAAATCCTTTTGTCATTGAAACGCTTCATCATTTTCATCATCACTGGACTAAAACTTTACATGTAAATTCACAGCAGCTCTTCATTTGCAGTTTTTCAAGTTGAGCTGTGTTTACAGTACTCTTGTTAATTTACAGGCTTGCTGGAGACCAAAATTGCCAATAAGTTACTGTAAATTTTACAGCATTTTTTTTTTTTTTTAATGTATCAGATTTGTAGGTGGAGTGTTTGAGTACTTAAAGCTGGTGCGGTGACTGACAGCAAGCATTAGATTCATCCGCGCTGACGAGCTGTACCGAGGCACAACGCACGTACAGATAACTGTTCCGCATATGACTGCAATCGCAGGTTTCAAACAAGAGATGGCGAGAAAGAGGAAAAATCGCAGACTGCAGCGTTAAATAGTTAGTGGTGGTCAACAATCAACCGTCATGCCCAGAGTGAGACAAGGCAAAAAGACAAAACAAACTCCAGTTTTTGTGTCCTGGACAGACAGTGTCAGCAAACAACAGGAGGTTTTTCACAAGACAACGTTTGAACAGAAATGAAACCAATATACAGCACTCGCCGAAATAACCTTTGTGGGACAGTTTTTTCTCTCTAAAATCCACAATCAAAATAACATAGAGCAATCCTGTTCTGATATAAAGTTTTGTGTGAAGAGAAGACCATGCATTATATCGAATTATTGCAAGAGTTATTGCAAACATGAAAAGTTTTTTTTTACCTCAGTTGTGAGGCTTTCTGAAAAATGATAGCCAGGAAACGATTCATTAAAACCAACACTATAAACATTTGGTTTGGGAAACTCTGTTTTTATAGTATATAAACTATTTAAGATTTTAAAAAGTTTGCAATAACTCAAACAAGAGGATAAAGTGAAATTTTAGATCGATTAGTATAACCAACTTAATATTTAAAGCTGAGAGAACTAACAACTTTTTTTGTTAATGAGTCAATTCACACAGGATGAAGACCATGTGCAGTTTGATCTTTTTTTTTTTTTTTTTTTTTTTTTTTTTTGTATGGCTCCATTATTTCATCAGCATGTGAACTGATCTCTTCCTATCAGTTCCTTTTTACCAGTTACAGCACTAACTAAACATGAATGGACATGAGAAGATAAAGAACAACTTACTGAAATGGATGTGCATATAATCGATCAATCACTGCTTCAGTCGCGGAAAGAGGACAATAAAACAGATTGAGAGCAATTTCACATAATGTCACATTTACCTCAGAAAAGTATGTAGTTTTAAAATTTATAATGCAATGCAATACAATGATATATATATATATATATATATATATATATATATATATATATATATATATATATATATATATATATATATATATATATTCGTTTTAAAGGTAAACAGGTAAATCTTACAAGTATACATGTAATTAATTATATATAAAATGTATTTTTTTCACTTTGTTGAGGTTCTTCCTACACGCGCTGACGAGAGTCTCGCTGATTGGCGGTTTCGTGCTGACGTCATCTCCATCATGGCGGCGCCCTCGTGCTGTGCATGTGTGTGAGCAGTGGATGCGTAACAAAACACAGACAAATACACGTAAGATTTACCTGTTTACCTTTACAACGAATGCTGTAAAACACTCAAATCGCATTTTATCAGAGAATGTGTGTTTAATGTAATAGTTTGTGTCGAAGTGAACGCTAATGTGAGTGTTGAAGTTTGCTGAAGTCGAAGATTGTCAGAAAACATTCAGTGACACTTAATGCGCTACAAGAACAAATACAATCATATTACATTGTTTTCTGCATAGTTTTATAACGCTTTTTTTACAGTGTCCTTGTTACATATTTTACGTGAACGTACTATAGTAATAACAGTAAATTATGCATAATTATTAGCAACTATTGCAATAACCCTAACTCTGTAAGTATATGTTGTTTATTAACATTACTCAGCGCTTAAATTAATAATACTATATGTCTCCTTGTTACACGTTACATGTGGTTTCTATAGTAATTGGCATGTTATACATTAATTGCATGTAACTAACCCTAATCTTAATCCTAACCCTATAGTAAGTAGCCTACATGTCATTAATTATTACTCAGTACACTGTAACAAGAACACCTTAAAATAAAGTGTAATCCTTAAATGTTTAGTTAAACTGTAAACAAGGACACCTTAAAATGATGTGGAACATTTTATGATAGTGCCATGTTGTTTTTGTGTAACTCTTTTTATTACCATGTAAATATAAAGATACTAAAACAAAATCTACGGATGCACACATATGGCGGTACTGTGGTATTACCGTGACTGTACCGTGTTACATCCCTGTCCTTCCTGTCTCCATCTCTCTCTCTCTCTCCAGCTGAAGATGAAGGTGAAGAAGTCCCGTGGGCGCCTGATCTCCTCCAAGAGAGGGATCGTGGTGAGAGGAGAGTGGAAGGCGGTGAATATGGATCCCGGTCTGTTCTCGGAAGAGGGTCTCGACGGCCTGGTGTGTTTCGAGGAACTGACCGATTATTCCCTGGTGGAGCCCGAAAGGGCCGTCGCTGTGGGAGAAACATCACGAAAAGACAAGAAGAAGAAGAAGAGAAAAGCCAGCGAGATAGAAGCTGAAGAGGAGCTGCAGTCGGACGCTGAAGAAATACCTGATCAAAAGAAGAACAAGAGGCAGAAGAAGAACAAACAAGGTGAGGAATCCCAGGATGAGACTGTGGAAGACAGTGGTTTGGAGGATCAGATCTCACAGGACGAGTCTTCTGATGTGACTCCAGAAACACAACAAAAAACATCCAAGAAGAAGAAGAATAATAAGAAGAAGAATAAAAAGCAGCAGCAGCAGAAGAAGAAGAAGACACTTGCAGGCAAGGCAGACGCTCCGGCTGAGTCTAAGAAGAAGAGCCGGAACTGGAGCAGTGCGGCTGTCGTGGATCCAGAGGGTTCGGGAACAGACGTGTCGGCGTGGAAGGACCTGTTTGTACCTGCGCCGGTTTTAAAAGCTCTCAGTGTACTTGGGTTCTCAGCGCCGACTCCGATCCAGGCACTGGCGCTCCCGCCGGCCATCAGAGACCGACTGGATGTGCTGGGAGCGGCCGAGACCGGTGAGTCCACATCCTGATCCTGATCCTGCTACACCAGGAAAAAAATATGCCTTGGCAAAGCTTAATTATGACCTAAAAAGTCAAAATTGACACAGAATGTCACCATAATTTTGACATTTTATTGCATAATTAGGAAAGAAGTCAAACATTTCATAATTGGGTCAGTGACATGACGTGCATATTTTTCTGTCCAAGTGCATTAATTCCTGTTAAAATAATCTGATAAATTCATGACATATATCACTTCATACTATAAAACCTATTTAGTTTGAATTAGTTTTTAATGCACTTAAATAATACATATTATTTTGTTTTGTTATCTTAAATCCCCAAAATGTCAGGTGGTGCAACTGTCCGAGCACATGAACAGATGAGAACTCTTTAAAGGGTTTGTTAATCCAAAAATGAAAATGATGTCATTAATTACTCACCCTCATGTCGTTCCACACCCGTAAGACCTTCATTCATCTTCAGAACACAAATTAAGATATTGTTGATGAAATCTGATTGCTCCGTGAGGCCTCCATAGCCAGCATTTGACATTTCCTCTATCAAGATCCATAAAGGTACTAAAAACATATTTAAATCAGTTCATGTGAGTACAGTGGTTCAATATTAATATGATAAAGCAACGAGAATATTTTTGGAGCGCCAAAAAAACAAAATAACTTTTCAACGATATAGTGATGGGTGCCGATTTCAAAACACTGCTTCACTAAGCTTCTGAGTATTATGAATCTTTTGTTTCGAATCAGCGACTCGGATCTCCTATCAAACGGCTAAACTGCTGAAATCACATGACTTTGGTGCTCTGATTCACTGATTAGAGTGTTTTAAAATCACCAATCACTATATTGCTGAAAAGTCTTTATTTTGTCGCAAAAAAAAGTATTCTCGTTTCGGATTTAATCAAAATATCTTAATTTGTGTTCTGAAGATGAATGAAGGTCTTACGAGTGTGAAACGACATGAGGGTGAGTAATAAATGACAGAAATTTCATTTTTGGGTGAACTAACCCTTTAAAATTTAAAACTAAATATGATGGTGTTATTTTAGGTTTGAAACCTTTCATATAAACACTTTTTATAAATATCAGTTGTTTTAAAGCTGTTGAGATAATTAAACAAAAAACATTTGTCCAGCAATTTGTATATTCTTAAATGTCAGAGTGTCACATCTGCAAAAATGACTCTTTTATTATGAGCTGACAATGATGCTTGTGGCAGAGTGAAAAGGTTTGTAGATCTCTCTCAAATACTGGTTAAAAACTGCTAATCAAGTATGGGTAGGCTGGTACACTTTCCATGTCAGGTGTTACAACAACTATTTGTTTGTGCTGCAGCTACCGCCAGACACTTTGAAATGTTATTTAACAACTGAAACAAGTTTAAACACACTGTTCATGACTCAAAAAATGCATTACATTACTTCTGAAAAGATTTTTAACACTTTTTGAAGCTTTGTCAATGACCCATTTATGATTTGGTATGGCACGATTTTTACTTTTATGTCAAAATGAGCATTTACAAAAGCATGATTTTAATGTGTTCATGTGTGTATTAGGACATTGTGCTGCTGAGTGTCACTTTTATTTTGACAGAGCTGAGCACAACATGAGCTCTTATTCTTCATTAGTTTACTGACTTAACAAAAATACCTTAATAAGACTACAGAATCAAGAGTTTATGTAAAGTATAAATTGGTTTTTTGTTTCACATATGACCAAAACCTTTTATGTTTATATTTCACAGTATCGATATTATATATCAAGTATATTTTGCTGGAAATAAGGTTGCTGCGATTATAAAAATTGTAGATGGCAGTGAAATTTCACAATTTTTGATACCAGTGTTGATAGCAGGACACTGGGCTAATTTATGTAAATTAAAAAAAAACCTTCTAACATTTACTGTAGACAAGTAAAGTCATTCAATAAAAAACATGCAAATTATAAACAATAAGGCAAATACAGCAGAAAACAGACATGAGATAAACAGTGCTTTATGTTTGTCATGTAGGTCTATGTCTAATTCAGCTAATCATAAAGCAAAATTTAATCTCGATTCTCATGTTTTCATATTTGTTGGAAGTCAAACATGGCAGCACAAGGCAACCACACACCCGTGTCACAGTCCGTAGCAGTTCATCATGTCGTTCACAGTCACTGATTCTCAGTTCATGTCCTTACTGACTGCAGGCAGCGGGAAGACCTTGTGTTTCGGTATTCCGATGATCCACATGATTCTGGAATGGAGGGAAGCGTCGAGTCACAAGCAGACGGATGAACTCAGGAGTCCTGATGATGCGGAGCCGCATGTGGAGAGTCTGTACCTGCCAAAGGACACGAGTCCTGAGCAAGAGACCAGCGATGAGCCGCGGGACGATGAAGGTGAGGATGATGAGCTGCGGGACGATGACGGTGAGGATGATGAGCCGCGGGATGATGACGGAGAGGACTGCGACGCTCCTGATGAAGCTGGACCGGATGCCTGTGCAGAAAATGAACCGCAGAAGCAGCCGCTGCTCGGCCTGATCCTGACCCCTACCAGAGAGCTGGCCGTTCAGGTCAAACACCACATCGATGCCGTGGCTCGCTTCACAGGTCAGTGTGACTTCATTTATATATATTTATATGCTAGAAAACTCATTCAGTCAAAGATGTGCATTAAAGGAGCATGAACATAATGAAAGTGTCCAAAATGCATCTGTACGGTTCAGTTGAATGATGAAGGTAATCCTCTTTGATCTAATTCTGTTAAACTGAACGTACGACGCAAACTGCTGAAATATCCACAGCATTTGCAATAAAAGCAGCTATAATGTCAGAATTACCTTGCAGGCTTTGGGTGAAAGTGTCTGGGATGGGATGGGCTGCGATGTGATGATGGATGGGATGTGATGATGTAGGGGTGGGAGGTGATGTTATGGATTGGATTGGATTGGATTGGATTGGATGTGATGTGATGTAATGGGATATGGTGATGATGTGGAGATGGGATGTGGTGTGGTGGTGATGGGATGGGATGGGATGATGTGGGCATGGGATGTCAGTGCTTCCCACAGGTTTGAAATATACTTGCCGTGGTAGCCCGGTGGAAAATGCTCCCCCTGTCCACGGCACAAAAATGTTCTACTACATGTGACAAACAACTTATGTGATTTTTTATTTATTTATTTATTTTTTAAATTGAAATTAACTTTAATTACATATGTTACCATTACATATTTTAGTTCACCCAAAATTAATTACTCTCGTTTCATACCCGTAAGACCTTTGTTCATCTTCAGAACACAAATTAAGATATTTTTGATGAAATCCGATGTAAGGTCTGCATTGACAGCATGATAATTAACACTTTCAGATGGCCATAAAGGTAGAAAAGACATTTAAAAGAAGTTCAATAATCAGTGGGCTGTATCGCAATTTATGTTTATCCATCTTCAAAATATAAGAAGTCTTCATTTTAAAAGACGTTTGTTGTACCATTTAATGGGCCCTATAATACACCCGACGCAAGGCGCAGCGCAAGTGTGTTTGCCAGTTTGCGTCCGGCGCCGTTCGCGTTTTCCCGTTCAGCGCCACGTCCTTAAATTAGTACATGCATTTGCGCCAGTTATGGCGCTCATGTCTAAAAAAGAGGTGTGTTCAGGCGCATTGCCGGCGCATTGATATTTTAAGGAGCTGAAAATAAACTGCGCCATAGACCAACTCAAACCTGGTCTAAAGTCTAAAGTCAATGGCGCAATATTTTTTGGTTAGAGCGCGTTGGTAGAAACTGCGCCTCTGGGCGTGTCCACAGTGCGCGTTGACTTTGCTTATTACACACAGGGATGCGCATCACACAAACATGCCAAATATTAATAACAAAAGGATTACAGTGTAAAAGAATATTATTGTGTAGGCTACATAAATATAAAAATGTAATGATGAATAGTTATTGCGTGTATTAGAATTAGGCTACCTATTTTCAATTCAGCCTATTACTACTTATAATGATGAACGAAACTGGCTAATTAATTGAATAATCGTGCCAATACACACACATATGTATTAACTGACTCATCGCGCGGAGCTATTTGAAAGCCTGCATTTGCAAGCCCGCTTTAACTTTGCGCACGAGCAGATCGGTTTATTTGCTTGAAAAGCGTTCAGCTTTTCCGCCAACAAATTCCGCCATGTACATGGCAATCCACCATGGCACGAGTGCATCTCGCTCTTAAAGGGAATGGGAGATGACACTCTGATTGGTTTATTGAACGTTATGCTCATTACTCATTTAGAGAATAGGGACAACCCATTTCAAAAATGCGCCCAGGCGCACGGACCGGGTTTCCGTTGTTAAAATAGCAAAAGTGGATTTGTAAACGCCCTGAGTGCGCTTTACACTAAATAGACAGTTCTCACGTGAACAAAACAGGTCTGAAATGCATAGGGCGAGGGGAGATTTTCCACTAGTTATGTGATCGTTTCATTATCTCGGACGGATACAAAAGTATAAGATAATAAAAATGGTAAAAGCAAAAATGTGTCTTCAAATATACTTGGGCGGCCGTTAATATACCTGGGTGGCCCGTCCAAGTAAAGTCTATGTGTGCGAACCACTGGATGTGGTGTGATGAGGTGATGTGATGATGGAATGTTGTGATGTGATGATTGGATGTGATGTGATAATGTGTTATGATGTGGAGCAGGTATTAAGACGGCGATCGTGGTTGGTGGGATGGCGGCGCAGAAGCAGCAGCGGATGTTGATGCGGCGGCCCGAGATCGTCATCGCCACACCGGGACGCCTGTGGGAGATGATTAGAGAGAAACAAGCACACCTGCAGAACCTGCGACAGCTGCGGTACTAACAGACAAATATCACTATATGACTACACATTTGGACAAGATTCAATGTATATATCACTATTATTGCTCTAGATATCAATCATAACATTTACAGATTTAATCCTGCAGTTAAATAAGATTGTCAATCCAGAGACATAGCAGTGTGTATCGAGCAGCATGAGAAATAAAACCATTCTAAACAAAGCAAGCAGTAAGCTGTCAATCACTTCAGCATGAGTTCACACTGACAAAACACTGCCTATCATCAGTGAAGTTGTCTATACTGCTCAATGAATCTCCTATTCACATTGTTTACACATTGTTATTGTTATAATTGTTATTAGAAATGATTTTAAGCATGTAGAACAGAATCAGTGAGTGTGTTTTGACTAATCTGAAATTCAGTTCTCAACAGACATGTCTGTGATTGGTTACAATCCTTCTAAAGTCATTGTAAATAGAAACCTTTGACGCTCCTCTACTCGTGAGATTGGCTTACTGTCTTCATAAGTGAAACTTTTATCATTAATGTGACATACACAGTATTTTATATGGTCAGCAAAGATAATATGGCTTATATTCGATGTATTGCTGAGCTGTTGTTGCTTTCATCCTCATCATCAGGTGTCTGGTGATCGACGAGGCCGACCGCATGGTGGAGAAGGGCCACTTTGCAGAGCTGGAGAATCTGCTGGAGATGCTCAACACATCCCAGTTCAACCCCAAGCGGCAGACGTTCGTGTTCTCGGCCACGCTGACCATGGTGCACAGCCTGCCGCTGCGCATACAGCAGAAGAAGCGCACGAAGATAGAGCAGCGCAGCAAACTGCAGCTCCTGATGGAGAAGGTGGGCATTAAAGACAAACCCAAAGTCATCGACCTGACACGCAAGGAAGCCACGGTGGAGACGCTGACGGAGACCCGGATCAACTGCACCAAGGAGGACAAGGACCTGTTCCTGTACTACTTCCTGCTGCAGTACCCGGGCCGCAGCATGGTGTTCGCCAACAGCATCGACTGCATCAAGAGGCTGAACGCGCTGCTGCAGATCCTGGACTGCAGTCCTTTGCCTCTGCATGCTAACATGCACCAGAAACAGCGGCTGAAGAACCTGGAGCGCTTCGCCGAGAAGGACAGGTGAGAGAAATTACCCAGCGTCCCACTTCACCTGTTTGTGCACCGTTTACTGCCATTCTGGAGTGTTAACAGTGTTCATGCCATCAAGAAATACTGCACTTTAAATACACAGATGATGCACTGATGTTTTAGAGTTAAACAGTTGAGTTTTACCGTTTTTAAATCCATTCAGCCAATCTCCGGGTCTGGCAGTACCTCTTTTAGCATAGTTTAGCATACTTCATTGAATCTGATTAGACCGTTAGCATCTTGCTCAAAAATGACCAAAGAGTTCCAATGATATCCATTCCAATGGATTCCAATAAGTTCCAATGAGTTCCATTTTTTGCTCAAAAATGACCAAAGAGTTCCATGTGCAATGATATTACGCAGCACCTGTGACCCCCTGCTTGCACAGGGAGCGTGCCTTGCAACCATAGAGACATTTGTGAGAGGCGCTACGTAATATCATTGCGCCTGCTGCACCCATGGTATGGCAGCAAAGATCCTTGATTATTACACAGGAATGAGAGTATAGCTCCTAGCCATATCAGCCTAGAAAATCCCAACTTTTCATTTTCCGTCAGCCTTAGTACACGATGTAACTACAGAAGAGTCGAGTTTTAAATAGGAGAAATATTAAAACTCTTTGGTCAAAAAGAGATGCTAACGGTCTAATCAGATTCAATGAACTATGCTAAGCTATGCTAAAAGTGGTACCGCGAGACATGGAGATCGGCTGAATGGTTATGAAAACGGTGTAAATGATGACAACATTTTCATTTTTGGCTGAACTATCCCTTTAATAAACTGGTAAACCAGCGTTTTGGACACAGCTTTAGTCAGACAAAATAACCTCTACACCTCATACACTAGATGGTTGAGTGCACAGTGTACAGTGTGTGGTTTGGGACTCAGCTCTTGTGTTTGGGTGTGTGACTAACTCTTTCTCCTCTCTCAGTTGTGTCCTGCTCACCACTGACGTCGCCGCTCGAGGGCTGGACATTCCCAACGTTCAGCATGTGATTCACTATCAGGTACGGCGCAGTCAGCGTCTGTGGAGCTCTGATATCACAGAGCGTCTCGTAATCTTTCTGTCACCCCTTTAGGTTCCTCGCACGTCTGAGACGTACGTCCACCGCAGCGGCCGGACGGCCCGAGCCACTAAAGAGGGTCTCAGTCTGCTCTTGATTGGCCCGGATGACCTGATGAACTACAAGAAGATCTGCAGAACCCTGGACAAGAGTGAAGATCTGCCCGTGTTTCCAGTGCAGGAGAAGTGCATGGCAGCCATTAAAGTACGCTGGGCTGCAGTTATCTCACACACACACTCATGCACAAAAGCAACACGTGTGAGGTCATCATGGGAGCAAATAGAGTCTCAATTAAAACATCTCATTGTACACTTGCTTTGACACGTGTCAGTCTTCAGGGTGTTTCTGCAGTGAAGTAAACTAGAGCAGGCCAAATGTCTGCAGAATGAGATTATACCAAATCAGGGGCGGATCTAAGGATGGGCCCGGGCCACACCTAGGGGTGGTTTCCTGTACAATGATGTAACTCGCTGCTACACTACCATAATATGATGCATCGTTGTACAAATCAGCTAGCTCGTCACGACTGTTTCCCGAAACCGTATTGTTGCAAACTTGTCATTCAGCCATGTTGGTGAATGATGTCACGCAGGTGTTGGACTAACAACATCTTTAAATGAATCTGTTTGTATATCAAATTAATGCTAATAAATTTTGCTATAAATTACTGACCTGGCATCTGAGGACTTATTTTCATTTTCCTCAGTTATTTTGCTTTATTTCCAGATTAAATCAAATGCTTGTACTGACGTTCTAGAGCACGTACGCACATGCGCAATCTTCAAAAACTATGCTTAAAATATCTTGACAAACTAAAATATATAAATATTTGTATATATTCTAAACAAAACATTGTACTTAGTCATTTTGCTTATTTTGCTGAAGATAATGATTTATTAAGTCCACATCATAAAAACAGGACACTATGCTTCTAACCACAGCTCGAGCTGTCGCTCCAACCACACAAGTTTACGGTGCAATGTTCATTTGAACTATGGTTTCGAGAAACACCAAATCGTTGAACTGTGTAAGTAACGACGGAACTTGCGGTGTTAGTTGGGTAACGATGCTTTTGAGAAACACACCCCAGATTGACAGCTTGGCCACCCTGTCAGATCCAGGGACATACATAGGGCTGCCCCCGACTAAAGATTTTCCTAGTCGACTGTTAGTTATTCATTTAAGCCATTAGTCAATTAATCGCACGTTTACATTTATGTAATTACTTAATTATATACTGAGGAGAATATTAAACCATAACGAGCATTTAATATATATATATATATATATGTAGGCGTAATATAGCCTTTTCCACGCTCAAGCACACGCATTATGTAATGATAATGATATGAAAAATTAGCAAGGAGACATTTTAATTGTTTATTAATAAACTAGTGTTTTCTGAGACAGTGTTTGCTGCAAAGATGGTGATGATGCGGACTCCACGGTATAGTGGACGTGCCTATTCAGAGAAATGCACCTTTCACACAGATTACACAAGCAGAGAGTATTTTTCAATTTTAATTTTTTTTTTAAAAGTAGATATTTCCAGCTTTCTATAGATATATTTCTCATGTGTGGCAAGTGTACATTGAGTTTCGGTTCATTTTTTTATGACTCATTCAAGTGCACAGAGACTGCAGAAAGCGCATCATGTTTGTTTTCATTATTTTACAAAAGCACAACATTTTGTTGTTATTGTGAGTTTACACATATAAAAGTAGAGATTTCAAATGATGCATTACTCTTATCTCTATGACCAAAAATGACACTTGTTTCTGCTTTTGTCTTGTAAAATTGCAAGTAATCGCGCCTGCGCCTCCCTTTCCCTCTCCTGTTTTGTTGGTGGCTGCTCACATTTGAATGCATTGTGCAATTAGAGCCGGTGCTTTAGTGCTTAAAGTTGAAGTATGTTGTTTCTGTGACACTAGTGGCACCTAGCAGAATTTCAGAAATAAAGCAACCTTCCAAACGGCCCTTTCGCACGTCACGCCTGAGCCTCTCCCAACTCAACATCACAAACACAGCTTGTGCGGGGGCTTGAGAAGAGACCCCCTATTCTTTTCTTCTTCTAAATTAAGCCGGTTGGAAAACATGGAGTGATGTGAATTATTCCAGCCTACCCACACTTTTAGAGGCCCACCCATCTTCCACTTTCTGCATCCGCCATTGTACCAAATATCATCTTTGTTCCCATTTGCCTGCTTCTGGAACAAGAACAAATGTGGGGCGGGGCTTGATTTTGTCTGTGGGGAATTGATTGGATGGTTGTGGTTTGCTATTGGTGGATCTTATGTGAGTGACAGGTTGCCCCGCCCTCATCATTAGAGAAGAGAAGAGATGCTGCAAAAGGGAGAGGAAGATATTCTGATTCAAGATTACCCAGGAACATGAATTTTAAACAACAATGTTGTGCACCGATAAATCGTGTAGAAACAAACGCAATATTCCATAATATGAATTATTCATTTTCATTTCATGGTGACTAAGTTGCATATCTGAAGTCCAATAGCACCGTTTCACAATAATTAACAAAGACAATCTAGTATTTTGCATTTTAATTCTTAAAGTCACCATGAGATCAAAAGTGACTTTTTTTTAATTTATTTTTTTTATGGAGTATTGCTTAATCTTGTAATCTTGAATCAGAATAACCTTCTCTTCTCTTCTCTTCTCTTCTCTTCTCTTCTCTTCTCTTCTCTTCTCTTCTCTTCTCTTCTCTTCTCTTCTCTTCTCTTCTCTTCTCTTCTCTTCTCTTCTCTTATTCCATCACCATCCATTCAATTCCCCACAGACAAAATCAAGCTCCACCCTACATTTGTTCTTGTTCCAAAAGCTGTTACACAATATGGAAGAAAAAGATTAAAATTTCTGTTTCATGTTGACTTTAATTCCCATGTGACCTCTAGCATTCTTAGAGCACTTGTGCTGTTGTAGTGCAAGGCTTCACAAGCTGATTTATCTCCGTCAGGAGCGAGTGAATCTGGCCAGGAAGATCGAGAAGATGGAGTTCTTCCACAGCCGAGAGCAGCAGCACAACTCCTGGGTCAGACAAGCGTCCGAGGCCATGGAGATCGACGTGGACGATGACCTGCTGATGGGTACGAGCTTTATGGCTTTTGAAGTGTCATGAGCAGTTTTTACAGTTTGACCTTTCACCCTGTGACCTTTGGTCTGTTCATTACAGGAGGCGGTAAAGGTGAGGATGAGGACCGAGAGCAGCAGAGGCTGATGAAAGGCCTGAAGAAGCAGCTGAAGCACCTGATCTCTCAGCCGGTCTTCAGAAACCAGATGAAGACCAAGTACCCGACACAGATGGGTAAACTACACCTGCCTCAGCTGCCCATCTCCACAGCGGACACGGCGCTGGCCAGCGTGAGCCGCGGCAGACAGACTGGCACGCAACAGCGGTGACACCAGATTCCTGCTGGTCCGTTTGTAAAGAAAGAGGAAATGGACTGTTATCAAAGGATGGGACATTTAAAACATCTTAACACTTTCAGAAAGCAGGCAGTGAACAACACAGCGCTCCAGTGACGGTCTGAGACGACACCATGTCTAAACACTGTTTATGGCACACATTTAATGGATGTAACGTCAGTGTTTTATGTCTAGTGGTTTCTAACCTCAGTGGACTGATCCTGATCCGTTCATCTGTAAATGACTGCCGTTAAAAATATATTGTGAACAGAACTAATTGTGTTTATAAATGATGATGAACTAGAGATCTTTCCTGACCTGTAAGACCAGTTTAAAAGGGAAGCAAAGTTTAAATCATTGGATGGATGGAGTTTATTGATCCTTTGAGGGAAATTGTTCATTTATTTCCCTTAATATTTCTCTGTTTTAACTATTTTGTTTTGTTAAATCTAACAGATTTTCTCATTTTGGGCATTTCACCTATCCAGACTTCAATACTAATAGATGAAGTGTTTCACTCAAAACATTTTTGTCTTTTACTCTCATGTCATTTCCAACCCATTTGATTGACTTTGTTCTGTGATGGTTAAAGGCTGAAGAGGCTCATAAACTTGTGCTTCAGTATTTAGTCAAACTAAACCTTGATAATGACGCAGTGTTTCAGCTGAACCGTCACACTGTCCTTTCACAATAACTACTGAAATGATTACAATGAATTACTGATAAAGCAGTTTATGTTGCATAATAAAAACGTGAACGGGATCATTTGATAATCTCTTTAATGCACATTTTGAGTTTAATGCACAGCGTCTCTAACAGTCTCTTATTTATTCAGCAAAAGTTTAGTTTCAAAGTTCACAAACAGCAGGACCAATCAGAAACATTTAACTGTTTCACGTTGACTCTGTTAACTCTTTCCCTGCTTACATTTTTAAAAATTTGACAACATTTTTGCTCATTTTCACAGAAGTTTCATGACCCCCAGAATATTTTGATGTATGAATATCTGAACGTGCAATAAAAAAAACAGACCCTCTGCTTTTAAACAAAACCACGTTTTATTCTAACTTCATGCCTTTTTTATCAACACTTGAATGTGAGTAAGCTTCATAAAAAGCAACATTTTGAACAAAAAGCTGAGAAAATCAAGTTTTAAGCTGCGTTCACGTCACCTCGTATTTACCGGAATCTTGAAATTACAACACATGACGTTATATTCGGAGCTGTTCACGTCCTTTTGGTCCTTGAACTGGGAATTATGCGTTTCCATGGCAGCACTGTCAACGCCTAAATGAATCTACAGCTGTCAGGTGGTACAGCTGCCACGTGGTATATCTGGGAGCTTTCAGAAAACTCCCAGCTTACAAACTGTAATTACGAGCTCTACGAGGACGTGAACGCTTTTTACAAGCTAGAATCTCGTAACCACAGGAATTACGAGGCCACGTGAACGCACCTTTAGTCTTCACCGGATGGTATTCAGAGCGATGATCGAACAAATCGAGGCGTCCATCAACACCTCAAAGCTTCACAGTCGTTTCCTCTTCATGTGTCAACATTTCATTCAGTAACATCAGGCAGTTTTGATTTATATGCTGCTTAATGTTTGATGATTGTGTTATTTTACATGTGTGTCAGCAATGCATCTATCGTTTGTTTCTGCTTCTTCACCTGTGTTTTGATCTAGAAAGTTTGTACTAGAAGATGCATAATGGCGTCCCCCTACTGTATAATTTAATTGCTGGAAAAATTCAATGACGGGAAAAGAGTTAAGCAATGTCAATCATATATAAACCCAAATATTGGTACTGAACTCAGACACACATTCTCGTTGCGACAGCATGGATCTACTGCGGCGTCTTCCTGGCAGTGGATCTGCTGCTGCGGCTCTTTGGCTGGATTCTTCCGGAAAGGTTTTTCTTGGCTGTGGCAGCGCTGTTGTCTGTGAGTCTCGTGGCTCTTCTCTCCAGATCTGCTTTCTCCACGATAAACTCCTTTGAAAGCATGTGAAGAAAGAAACGCATGTTTGTGAGTTTCTGATTATGTGCCGTGGGTTAAATGTCACTGAAGCACCGGCACCTTTATCATGTCCATCATGGTGACCGTGTCCATGCTGTCCAGAGGGCCGTAGTGGCTCAGGTAACACTGCTCTCCAAGGTTTCTCACAGCTATCAGGATGTTCCCTGCTTCCTCCACCTACAAAACAATCACTGACATGAACGATGCAAACAGACAAAACCAGCCCTGCTTAAGATGGCTAGAAGCATGTAAACAACTCATTTAATTCAGTTTACTGTATTTCTATATTCACTTTCACCTGCTTGCATTTATATGTGACTGTAGTTAAACTGAAGTGGGAGCGAGACCGATGGGATGCAGACTCGAGCTGAAACTTGAAACATGTTAAAACTGTTCAGAATCCGTAACTCAGGACCAAACTTCACTGTGACTGGTCACATTTACTGTTGCTCAGTAAAATTTTGTGGGTGAAATCCAGTCATTCCAGTCAGAATCCACACGATCATCATGAGTTTCACATGAGGGTGGAAATGTTCACCATGCAGATTTCTCTTGTGTTCATGTCAATGTGAATTTGCTGTGCTGAACAACAGAAGCTGATGGGTGTGAAAGTGACGTCTGTGTGAGCGGTTCTTCATTCATCACTGCACTACTGACAATGAACTGAATTCATTCTTGCTTTCACAAGAGAACACTAGTGTTAACACAGGTCAGTAAACTGTCCTGTCATTGGTTACAAGCGTGTTTAGCAGGAAAGCATGGGATCTTTCATGAGTCAGGACAGCTACACGAGTTTCGCAGAACAACCTGCTTCATGAAGTGATGTGATGATTGACAGATTTAACTGCTGCAGGTTTTCATTCTGCAGGATATACAGTCATTGATTACATTTACATGCATGTTCTTAACCCCATTATGATTAAAAAACCAACAATGCATGTGATCATGTAAACGCGTTAACCCTTTTTTCTTTATAAAGGGCTTCCGCATAAACCGATGGACTAGGCTGGATTTTTCGTTCATGTAAACACATTAAAGGATTAGTTCACTTCAGAATTAAAATTTCCTGATAATTTCCTCACCTCCATCATGTCATCCAAGTTGTTCATGTCTTTCTTTCTTCAGTGGAAAAGAAATTAAGGTTTTTGAGGAAAACATTCCAGGATTTTTCTCCATATAGTGGACTTCACTGGGGTTCAACGGGTCCAAATGTCAGTTTCAGTGCAGCTTCAAAGAGCTCTACATGATCCCAGACGAGGAATAAGAGTCTCATATAGAGAAAGTATCGGACATTTTCTAAATAAAAAGAAAAATTATATACTTTTGAAGCACAAATGCTCCACGCATTATGTAATCATGTTGGAAAGGTCACGCGTGATGTAGGTGGAAGTACCGATCCAGTGTTTACAAAGCAAACGTGCAAAGACTAAATCAAATGGCCTTTACAAAAAAAATAAACGATGTCGGACGATTTTGAAGTTGGAGGAGAAAATACAGCAGACTAGGCGTGACCTTTCCAACATGATTACGTCATGCGTGGAGCATCACAGAGCAGTGCAAGACGAGCATTTGTGGTTAAAAAGTAAATAATTTTTATTTTCTTTAGAAAACGACTGATGGTTTCTCTAGATCAGACTCTTATTCCTCGTCTGGGATTATGTAGAGCTCTTTGAAGCTGCACTGAAACTGACATTTGGACCCGTTGAACCCCAGTGAAGTCCACTATATGGAGAAAAATCCTGGAATGTTTTCCTCAAACACCTTCATTTCTTTTCGACTGAAGAAAGAAAGACAAACATCTTAGATGACATGGGAGTGAGTAAATTATCAGGAAATGTTAATTCTGAAGTGAACTAAACCTTTAACCAGCATTCTGTGGCTTTACTGTTGATTGAAGCTAGTAGTAGGAAATGTACTCTTTCTGGACCCAAAAATTATAAAAATGTGCTCACTTCAGACAAAATACTGCTTATTTAATATCACATCTCACATAACAAATGGAGTCAGATACACAAATGATTAGGTTCTGACGTCATTACCAGGAAATAACCTGATTATTAGTAAATTCTAGGATTGTGTGTAAATCTGGACGATGGGTTAATCCAGTAAGCGGATGTTTGTGAGTTATCAGTGTGTTGGTGTGCATGTAAACGTCATGCAAACGGATCTTCACACGCTTCTAGAGCAGCGGCTCTAATCCTGGTCCTGGAGCTCCAGCACGTTTCCCTAATCAAACTCATCAGCTCGTTAGTGAAGACTCCAGAGAGACGGCATTGGGCTCCAGGACCAGCGTTGGGAGCCGCTGCTCTAGTGTTCAAACAGACGTTTTGCTGTGAGGGTTCAGACCTGGTCTCTGGACTGGGCCATGTGCATCTGAAGCGTCATTTCCAGCTGCTTGTTCTTCTCATTCATCTGATCCAGCTGCGTCTGTCGTTCGGATAGCTCCTGGTTGGTCGTCTTCCTCAAAGACAAAAACACATCAATACGTCACGCGTGTGTAAGGCTCCAGTGAGCCGCTGTAGCGAGCCCGTGATGTTCTGACTGTACCAGTTTATACGTGTTGTGCTGGTGTTTGAGGGCTTCCAGCTGGTTCTGGCTCGTCTTCAGCTCGTCCGTCAGGCTGTTTAACTGCTGCAGGAGATCCTGTCGGCTGATGCTCAGCGTCTCGTAGCGTCTGATGATCGGCATCACCAGGTCCGTCCTGTACCCTAGATAGTCTGCACAGGGAAGATGAGACTAAAGACCCGTTCACACCAAGAACGACAGCTATATTAGCATCCTCACCAGCGCACAATATCATTCTGTTTATTATAAGTGTTGCAGTTTGTAGCTTTAAATGCTTGAGCTCTTTTTATCGTGGAATAACATCACTCTGAAAGTGATTCTGATAATATCATTTCTCTGTTTCGTTATCGTTATAGTTGTGGTGTGGCTATTGTATTTAGAACGATTTTTAAAACTCTATCTTTATTGTTATAGTTATTGTTCTTGGTGTAAAGGGGGCTATAAACTAAATAAAAGCCTCATTGTTTTCTGTCCAAATGTTCTTACTGTCTGGAAGTAAATCAAGAGTCTTCATCAGAAACTCCTCGAATATCTTGTACTTGTTCACTCGCTCTTTTAAATACAGTCGCCTGTTGAATAGAGAAAACAGATGATCAGATCAGAACAGTCTCTTTGTTCTGGTTTTCAGTACATGAGGGTTTTGTGTTTGTGCTGGTTCTGGTACAGCTGTAAAGTCTTTATATGTTACCTTGCCTGTAAGTCCTGGAGTTGTGTGGACAGTTCAGTTTTCTCCTTTTCCTTCAGTTCATTCTGCTGTTTCTCCATCTGGAATTTCTTCAGCGCACGGCGACGTTTCACCTCGTTCTCCTCCACAAATTTGTCAAATTTTGCTGCCCTTTGTTTTGTCTGTGTGAGGAAACATACTCTCAAACAAACATGATCGAACAGCAGTTTCATCCACTAATGTGCCATATATGTTATTGTTTACACGGTCGTAAAGGTACACACAGAGGAAATGTGGGCAGCCATCCCATCATGGTCTCTGTTTTGGTCCGTTTACACTGAAACGCAACTCCGCCGTTTTCAAACTAAATGGGGTCTGCAGCGTTTTCAAAAGTAATTTTCGAGGGTCGAAAATGCCAGAGTAGTGTAAATGACAGGTGTAACTGTATTTATGCATTTTAAAACAAAAATGTACTAGTGTAAATGGGGCCTCAAAGTACTAAAAATGTGTGTGTGTGTGTGTGTGTGTGTGTGTGTGTGTGTGTGTGTGTGTGTGTGTGTGTGTATACTGTATATATAATATATTGCAATAAACTTAAAATATATAGTTTTTATATATTCAACATTTTTAAATGGTCAGTTTTATATTTCTCCATTGTAACAGACCTACTATTTTGCTTCAAATCAAAGTTTGTATTGTTGATTCTCCTTGTAGCTGCTTGGTTTGGTTCATGGCTTATAACGCGTTAACAAAGACTATTTTAAAATCTCCAAGGGAGAAATTAAAGGTGCAGTATGTAATATTTTTTGTCCGCTAGAGGTCTATTCAAAACAAAGGCGTAGTTTGATGACGCCACGTTTGAGCGCAGAACCTTATGAACGTGGTCTCCACCTCACATCCGGTGGAAAATAATTGGGATAGGACTCGGGAAGAAATCATGTTCATGGATGCGATTATTAACTGTTTAACTAACTATAACTATTACTGTAGTATGAAGCAGAGCAGGAGCGAGTGTTGTGGAGCTGAACGAGGAGCTGGAGCGATTGATCAACACACGCCTCACGAGCAGCGGGACTTTTATTATGACACAGTCGCCGGCACCGCTTCCGCTTTTCCGGTCATGAGTATGAGGAAACGCAGCTCTGTTTATCATATTAGATACATTTGAGAGTGTTGAAAATGATGTTATAACGTTACTCTGTGCGTTCGCTCGGCGGCTGCTTTGAGACACTGTTGCACACTGCAGTAAGATAGATCCATTTTACAATATCAGATTAAATGCTGGATGATTGTGTTGATAAATGACATGCAATTCGTTTTAAAACATATTGTATGATGGAGAAAATGCTGTATTACTGTTACTAAAAATAAAGCTGCATCTGATTATGCTATGTAAGCTACTTCACAAAACTGTTTTTTCTCTGAGGCATGGTAAAGCATGAGACGTGTTGAGCTTTATAACAATAATTAGTTTTCTGTCTATAAATATATCAAAACAGATGTTCCCTGGTCTATTAAAGCATGTAAATATTAAAGCGTCTTTGGTGTTTCCATGGTTTCTATAAAATCAAACCGGAAACCAAGGGTAACATATGACGCAATTGACAGGCGACTCCTCACACGTCCCGGAGCCTTGGGTAAAATTGCAATTTTCTCACGGTTTACAAATAGTTGCAAACATTTGGGATATTGTAAGTACTCAAGTGAACAAAATATATAACACTGACCTAGTGGTTTTTGGATATTTTACTGCAAAATTTCTTGTACCTTTAATGGAAAAAAATACTTCCAGAACCAAGTGGGCAGCACCAGTGCACTCTATACTGCAAACGTCTGCTGAACCCTACTGTACTAAACATGTATGTGAAGAAGTTTGGGGAACCCTGAGCTGTCAGAGGTGGATCTCCGCTCACCTCCATCTGTCTCTGCTGTAGCTGAGCTCGTCTCTCCCGCAGGATCTTCATACAGTCGTGAACCTGCTGCCGTTTTTCCATCAGCTGTGCGTTCAGCTCGTCCACCTCCACGCGCTTCTTCAGGACCAGTGTGGACTGCAGTGTGTTCACACCCGTCTCGAGGAGCCCGCTGGAGCCCTGCATCACATCACATCAATCACACACACCGTCTCGAGGAGTCTGTCCTGCAGAGTTCAGCTCCATTTAAACACACCTGATCCAGCTGAACAAGCTCTTACTCCGCAGACTAGAAACTTCCAGGCAGATGTGATGAGGCTATGAGCTGAACTCTGTTGGACACCCCTGGACTAGCACATTCATTTCACACACTACACTGTAAATAGAGTATGATTTACAAGAAAACACTATTTTAGTCTTTCTACTTAAAAATGTAATGTTTACACTATTGTACAGTGTTGTTGTCACATTTTACATTACCGTAGTAATTTCAGTAAAGTATGCATAATTACAAGAAACTAACCCTAACCATATAGTAAGTGCATGTAGTTAATTAATATTACTCACTGCTTACATGTATAATTACACTGTAACACACCTTAAAATGCAGTGTAAGCCAATGTGTTACTTAAAGGATTAGTCCACTTTCAAATTAAAATTTCCTGATAATTTACTCACCCCCATGTCATCCAAGATGTTCATGTCCTTCTTTCTTCAGTGGAAAAAAAATGAAGGTTTTTGATGAAAACATTTCAGGATTTTTCTCCATATAGTGGACTTCACTGGAGCCCAAACGGTTGAAGGTCAAAATTACAGTTTCAGTGCAGCTTCAAAGAGCTTTAAACGATCCCAGATGAGGAATAAGAGTCTTATCTAGAGAAACCATCGCTCATTTTCTAAAAAAATTAATGAAAATGTATACGGTTTCACCATAAATGCTCATCTTGAACTAGCTTTGAACTAGTTTGAACTAAAGTTTGAACTAAATTGTCATATACATGCCAGTGCAAGTATATAACAATTCGTTCAAACTTTGACCTGAGGAGGGCAGTAATACACTTAGCAGCATCCACACTGCTGGAATTCTAATAGAGAAGAAGAAGAGAGCTAGTTCAAGATGAGCATTTATGGTTAAAACGTATACAAATTTAAAAAAATTTTTTAGAAAATGACAGATGGTTTCTCTAGATCAGACTCTTATTCCTCGTCTGGGATCATGTAGAGCTCTTTGAAGCTGCACTGAAACTGACATTTGGACCTTCAACCGTTTGGCTCCAGTGAAGTCCACTATAAGGAGAAAAATCCTGGAACGTTTTCATCAAAAACCTTAATTTCTTTTCCACTGAAGAAAGAAGGACATGAACATCTTGGTTAACATGGGGGTGAGTAAATTATCAGGAAAATTTTATTTGAAAGTGAACTAATCCTTTAACGTTTGTTTGTAATTATGTGTGAGCTATTTCTGAGTGAAAGTGATTTCAGAGTAAAGTTATTCCCCGTGTGAATATAGTATGCTGTATCTGTATCTGTGGCTCTGATACACACCTGAGTTATTACAGGGATGTGTTTTATATGCTCATCCTTCTGCTCTCTGTCAAAAACAACATTAACAGACAAAGCGCTGCAGTGAATTAGCTTTATAACTTGGTTACAGTAGCAAAAACACAATGAAGTATACAAGCATCTGTACCTGTGCTCCTCTAACTGCGTAACAAACACGTTCTTCTTTCTGTTTTCTACTTTCAGCTTTAGATCTGCGTCTGTTTTCAGAGCAGGTAGAGACGCGGAATCCATGAGTGCTTTATAGAGAAATGCAGACAAAAAGAGAGACGGGAATAAGCCGTGTTAGAGCCGTATTGATAGCGAGTGTTTGTTCCGATGAAATCGCTTCTCCTGTTGCTCAAAAACACAACAAGACGCTCCGCTGGTGTCATGGTAACTGAGCGGAAGTGTTTGTTCTCACTCGGTGTAGTTACAGATCCTGCCGCGTCCACAGCGAGGCGCTGCTGAGACACTCGTGTCAGTGATTAAAATCAAGTGAACTACATATCAACACAGACCAAACAATTGGAAATAAACATGTATCTTTTTCAAAGTATTTATTTGCTTCACAGAAAATAAAATGCAACTCGCTTGAATTCAAATCAAAGTTGTGGCTTTTAGTTCGTGAGTGACTAAACTTTCAGATCATCAGTATTTAGCAAAAGTGAAAAGGACTCATGATTCACAAACCTTACTTCAATGCTGAACAGTAGAACATCTGCTTATGTAAAGAAAAACATGAAGAGTTTAGATTTACTATGTTAAACATACAGGAACTGAGATTACTCAGATCTGTTGTTCCTCCAGCTGTATCTCAGTTCTCTGCTGCTGCTTTCAGCTGCTCCACATCTCGCTTTAAAAGAGGTCAAAGGTCGGATAGTCTCAGCCTCAGACCTCACGCCCACAGACCGCTGGCTGAATGTCTGATGCATATGGCACACTTGAACAGGTTTGCCGGGTGTTCACAACAAAACCTGCCCAATTGCTAGTCAAAACTAACCCAAAACTATCCCATGTGGGGGTCCAGGTGATAAAATCTGTGTATTTGGTGGGGTTCCTCTGGTAAAATTTGCCTTCCAGAGGTTAAATATCATGTTATTTGGGGTTGCTTCAACCAGCAGACATGAAAAACAACCTGCGGCAACAGTGGAAAAGTAGCCCAATTCCGCGGGAAAACCACAACAACACACTTAACTGGAAACACTTCAGGAGTTTCAAAGTCGTTATCTGGTTGGTTGAATTCTACAGAATGTGTTGTGTTCTTTAACGGTCCGCATGGAAACAAATGCCATGATGCCAAACCCCCTCATGGAAAAAGAACGCCGTTGTTTACAACTGTGACAATGAGCGGTCACCATACCAAAAGTATGTGAAGTTTGAGGCTCCATTGTTGCAGTAAACTTGCACAATGTTCTTGAATGAATAATTAACTAGATGCACACCCGTCTGTTATTGTAGGGACATCGACTTTACATAAACATGACACGAGACAAAATGAACTGTGATTGGCTGTGTTACATGTCAGTCAAACGTCCTCTTGGGCGGTCCTTGGCCAATGAAAGCTGTGATAGAGTCCAGTGCCTGGTTGCATAAAGCACCTTAAGGCTGTGTGTCCACCTAAGAGTTTTTAGCCAGCTGAAAACGCCAAGTGCTCTGCTTAAAACGCCCGTCTGTGAGCGCTTGAGAGCGCTTCAGCTGCGCACATGGCCGTATCTACCATTGAGGACACCGAGGTCATGTCCTCGGTATTTTTTCCCTAAATTTCAAATTAGTCAATGCTGAAATCCAACAGTGATGATCAATGCCAAACACAGAACCCGGTCCGTGTCCGAATCCATATGTCGTCTATTTTCCATGGGCGTCGGAACCATTGTATGTGGGTGGGACAAGACCCACCAACTTTTTAAGACCAATGATATTGGACCCACTCACTTTTACCATCTCTAATCCCCCCCCAGGTGTTGCTACTCCACAAACCACCAACAGAGCATAAAAAATACCAAAAATAAAAATCTTTTTTAAAACATCGCCAAGTAAAACGCTGCGTTTATAAAGAAATGTCTCACGACCACAACAAACGGGACAATTTCAGACGCGCATTCCACCTTCGGCTCAGCGCCAGGCGCAAGTCAAACGAGCGCGGAAAATGTAGCTTCATTTGAACAACAGTGAACTGTGGTCAGATGAGATGTTGTCAGGCTATGTCAGTAAAACTCCAATCAGCTATTATAGCCTACTCAAGAATTGCTCGCGCAAATGCGCGGCGCGTGCTGCATATTACTGCATTATAGTTTAACTAAAGCGCTAAAGAAGCTACGGGCATGCACCATCATTATTCTGAGGTAAATTCAGTCATGGAATTACCAAACATGCGATTAAGCTGCCTCAAAACTGTGCATGCATGTATGTATTTGTTGACATAGTTTTAAAGCTATTGTTATCCACTTTGTTGGCCTTAAAACGTCTTAAAATGCATATATGTACAGCAAGGAAATCTACATTTTCTCGGGGGAGCATGCCCCAGAACCCCCCTAGCAAATTTTGTGACCTCGGTAAACCCTCCGTACGGCCCTGGCTGCGCAGCGTTTTTTTACGTTGAGACGCTTTGTTGCTATGATACGGAATATCCGTGTCACTGTTACTTGATTTTGCAGGTAATTTGTTTCAGGCTAAAAATGTTCACACAATTTGGAATTACTTGCTATTCTATGTATGAGAGCAGCAATATTAATTTCTCATCCATTTTGTTTCGTTCTCTGCTTGTTGATGTCATTGTACAGCAAGAATGTTGTGACAGTTGGCCGGTGTTGCATTTGTCCCGCCCCTCATCCACTCTGATTGGACGGCTGGCTAAAAAGTGACAGTGATGAGCGCAGCGTTTTACTCAAAGTTGAACATTTTCAATTCGAGGCGACCGGTAAAAAACGCAGAGCTCTCAGCGCTTGAGCGTGAAAAAGACGCTCAGCACCTCGTTACGCTCCTGGCGTTTAAAAAACACAGCGTTCCCATTGAAAACAATTGAAAACGTATGCTAGCAGCTGGAAAAAATGCTTTGGTGGACACAAGGCCTTAGGCCTTACGCGGATTGACAACAGACCCGGAAGAGAAGACAATGCTGAACAAAGTCGTAGTTTTTGTTATTTTTGGACCAAAATGTATTTTAGATGCTTCAAAAACTTCTAACTAACCCACTGATGTCACATGGACTACTTTGTTGATGTTTTTATTACCTTTCAGCACATGGACAGTATACCGTACATACATTTTCAATGGAGGGACAGAAAGCTCTCGGACTAAATGTAAAATATCTTAAACTGTGTTCCGAAGATGAACGGATGGGTTTGGAACAACATGAGGGAGTGAGTGACGGCAGAAATCTCAATTTTGAGTAAACTATCAATTTGAGTTTCTCGTCTGGTCGTTCTCTTTCATATGTGTTTTTTTTTGTTGTTTTCCTTATCCATCTTATGTTGGTTTCTGTGAAAACTTACCACGATATGTATTAACAAATAATGTGTCCATGGCAACAGAAGAATTTTATAACGGCAAAACCTGGGATGCTGTCCTTAAACACTTAACGGTTTCCCTAAACCTAAGAGAACAGTTGAAGAGATTATATGCAACACCCTTAAATCATTCCCTTAGTTAAGGGAAAATCACGCCTTAAAGCTGCTGTCTGCGATTTTTGGCCCTCTAGCGGTTAATAAACAGAACTGCATGCATCTTGCGGAGGAACATTGTAGCCGGAGCTACTTTTCTCCATGTATGTCTATGGCGAGTCACGCAGTTACTGTGATACTGTGTGGCGGGTCCTACCAGTCCAGTCTGAAATAGTCCGAATATAAACACTTATTATAAGTGTACCATAATGATTCAGGATAAGACAAAAACACGGTTTGGAAAATGGATTCATGTTGTATATTCTCATTATATAATTTTTTTACACAAAAAAAGTTGCGGACTGCAGTTTTAAGTGTCATACTTAAGGGAAAAACTTAAGGTGCTTTATGCAACCGGGCACAGACCTTCTGCCGTCACTCTGAATGTCTGGCTATGTGAGACTAAAAGTCAGATTGAAGTCGGGAGACATACTTTCTTCTTCTTCAGAAACTTGTGTGATTTGGATCATTGCTGGAATATTCTTCTTGTGTCAAGCTTCTGATTGAAAGTTATCTTGTCAGCCATTTTATGTAAAAAGGCAAAAAACAAACAAAAAAATACATCACAATATAAGATTTGGTAATAAACAGAATTTCATTAAGTTTAGTGACAAAATGTTACAATGTTTTTAACTGTTATAATTTACAACTTTTGGTTTGCCTGTATGGTTCCGTATGGGGGTTCAGCTTTACAATAAAGATTAGATTAGCGTAAAGATATGCGTGGAGGCGGTGAAAGAGATGATATTCGTGGACTGCTTGGAAGTCTTATCTTGATGCAGTGATCTGAAACAGACTGAGAAGAAAAACAACAAACAGCAAAGGTGCAGAACATGCAGCTATATGGAATATGTAGGAGGGTGGCTAAGCTTACAGTGAAAAATAGTGGCTTGTATATACACGCACCTTGATAGGAGAATCACTGTGATTGGAGAGATTGAACAGCTGAGCTATGCCTACGTGACCAGCCTGAACTAACACTTGCTCTAGATTGGAAAAATAGCATTAGAAACTAATGCTATAAACATACAGGGAGCCCTGTCAGTTGGTATTATTATGAAAGGTTAAAATTAACAGCTCAAATTAATGATAGTTATATTGTAAATGTAAATCTGCTTTGTGTGCACAAATACTACCTTTCACAATGCCGTCTAAACATTTTGGATGATCAACCCTGTTCATAGATGTCATCTCTGCTTATCATTCTTGGATCACTCTTGGAATGTGATCCCAATATTACATGCTCTTCTTTTCATGCTCTTTAGCAAAGTTTAAATCTGCAGTTTTGTGCCAAAGGCTGATGTTATGCATTGATCTGACACTCCGAACTGTCTGTTTTCAAGCTTCACTCTCACTGATCTTCTGATCTTCACAGCTCCTGATATTATTTTCTGTTGGAATTCACAGATGCCCCCAGTTCAGTTTCAGTGATTGCATTGAGCTTGGGTCCAAAGCATCATGTTAAAGTGGTGCTTGATTATGATTTCACTTTTTTTAACTTTAGTTAGTGTGTAATGTTGCTGTTTGAGCATAACAGCATCTACAAAGTTACGACGCTCAAAGTTCAATGCAAAGGGAGATATTTTCTTTTACAGAATTCACTGTTTAGGGACTACAACAAACGGCTGGTAGGGACTACAACGAGCTTCTTCTTACACTCTTAGAAGAAAAGGTTCTATATAGAACCTTAAAAGGTTCTATCAGGCGCTACGTATTTGGTACCCCTAAAAGGTTCTATACAGAACCCTTTTTAAGGGTTCAATCAAAAGAACCCTTTAGGGTTCTTTATTGCCAGGAAAAAAGGTTCTATATAGAACCTTTTATGGGTTCATTTTCTTGATTTAGCTTTTAATTTAATAAAATTTTATGAATTATATAATTTATTATATATTACTTTATCGCTAGAAAAACTTAAATACCTATAGGCATAACACAACAAAATAATATGTAATAATTTAAGACATTTTTATTAGCATTTACAATGACACAAGCAATATAAAACACTGCAATTCATAGAGCAATAGTTAGAAGAGTTAACATAAATAAATGTTTCTAAAAACATTAACTAAAAGACTAGCTAGTAGAATTTTTTTTTTTTAATTCATGAGCGTTAAACGATAATTTAACATTCAGATAAGCATTTAAACAATAAAAACAAATGACCCATTGCAGCAAATTCAGTACTGAGAAGGGCTAAATAGTGCTGAATGAAAGAAACTGGCATTTGGATGCTCCATATTGAACAAAAAGTAGACAGCCAACAGATACTTTTGACATCTCTGTGTTTTCAATTAGGGGCACGTCCATTTTGATGCAGACTCTCTTTGCGTTCAGGGGGCTTGACATCCTAAGATGGAGATGCAGGTCAGAAAAACATTTATTAGACTTATGGAGAGTACAGTACAACAGAAAACAGAAAGGAATCTCTCACAATTACATCTTAAAACTTACTTGAATCATACAGGTGTGTTATTTTCATCTTATTGAAGTAACGCTGCACTCCAGAGTCCATTTCTGCAGTGAGAGTGCAAACAGAAATATTTATTATATATATTTATTATTATTAATTATTGCATTAAACATGGAAAATAGAAAACAAATATAAGCCACTTCAGTTTAGCAGATTTACAGGTTTCCCAAAGTTGGTACTGTGAGTAAAAATAATGTACATTTTTGTGTCATTGGTTTGCAGTTGAAGGTCTTTTCTTCATTTTTCTAATGCATCTTCAAGAACCAAATACAGTGTTTAGCATAAATTAGGCCTTCAATTAATTCAGAAAAAAGTGTGCTATAACTGCAAATAACTTACTCACAGCTATATCCACAGAAGAAACATCTTCATCAGCTCCTCTCTTTGTTCTTCGGGGTTTCTCTTGAATTCATGTTTATAACAGTCTGGGTGTACAGTGATTTGACTGCTCCTGAAACATCGTTTTCTTATGTGTTTTCTAATACAATCTACAGTACAAAGAAAAGTGTATTAGGATATAACATGAACTCTCGCCACCTTTATTGAACAGTCCACAACCGTTTTTAACAGAGATTTTAGGAATTCATGTAAGAAATGACAAACCTCCTGGCGGAGAATAGCGCAGGCCCGGACAGCACCGTATAACGTTACCACATTTCTTCTTTTTGATTCTTGAAAAAAACAAAACATGTAAGGTGTGTAAAAATATCAGGGATTTAGGCAAATGTCATTAAAATAACGTAAGAGATATTATTTTCTCACTTACCAATTTAATCGTCGTCCTCTCGAGCGCTGAGCTCAAACGGACGTCCGTAACGGTTGAAGTTTAAAATGCTGCGTTCACGCGTATTCTAATTACTCGCGCACGACTCGCGCGGCTGAAATCCGACACTGCGCGTGCAGACAGTTCAGAACTGATCAGCGCATACACATGCAAGTTATTTGCTGTTTATGTCGAAGATCATTTAATGCATCTGTTTGGAGGGTTGAGTTGTAAGAATTGACTTTCAGAATCTAAGTCATTCCTACAGGATTTTCTTTAACCAGCAGATGGCAGAATTATACCCCTAGCGCCTAGATCCAGAAACAATTAGATTTTTTTTCTTTACAGGATAATGCGGCAATTATTATTTTCTAATAAACCTATTAAACTTGAAAATGTATATAATTTGTTTTCTTCAGAATGAAAGGTGTGCCTAAGTAAAATTGAAGTAAAAACACAAATATAATGTTCAATAGTGTAATAATTTAAATAAAGCACTAATAATGTATATAAAGCACATTTAGCCCAAAGAACCCTTTGGTTCTTTCTCCTTATATAGAACCTTTTTGGCAGAAAGGATTCTATAAAGTTGGTTAAAGAACCCTAGGGTTCTATATAGAACCCCAAAGAACCTTTTTTTCTAAGAGTGTAGGTTGGTGACATCACAAACCCCAATATTTACATAAACCCCGCCCCCGAGAACACACAACAAAGGGGGTGAGGCCATGTTATTGCAATACAGTATGTAACACAAATGCAATAGCATGTCATAAAAGCAAGATGACAACATGACAAATTATAACCGAAATTGAACTAAACTATACCTGTTCTGTCTTCATGCGGCATCTATTCTCTATTCAGTGTCGACTCCGGTTTGAACATAAAAGGCTGAACAGTTTCTGACATTTCTGCGTGAGGTAATCGGCACTGCTAACACTTGGTTTGCCAGGTTTCACAACAAAACCCACCCAATTGTTACTCAAAACTAGCCCCACTGCGTTTCAGGGGGGCTCTCCCGATAAAAAATCACGTTCCGGGATGTAAAATCTACATTTTTGGTGGGGTTTTCCTAGTAAAATTCGCATTCCAGAGGCTAAATATCATGTTATGTGGGGTCGATTCAAACCGCAGACATGAAAAACAACTCACGGCAACAGTGAAAGTAGCCCAATTCTGCGGGAAAACCATGGACTTGTCTAACGTGAGCTCTTGAAAAAGTGCCTCTTTAATATGAAAGAATTTTCGTATTGATTTTTCTGTTGTATTTTGAATTATGCATTGTGCAACTTTTACTCTTTACTTGACTACATATTTGAACAAGTAAATTTACTTTTTACTCCACTACATTTGTGATGAGTAATGCAATCACATACATTTCACATGACACCTAACTTATTCTGCAGCAGTTTGTTTCTGGTATAAAGAAGTGATATATCACCATCTAAGGGCATCTACTCACCCAAACTTGTCAACAAGGATACTTTATGTGAATACAAGTCCAATTGCAGGAGTTTGATTTTTGAGATGAGGAAATGACTGCAGCCGGTGATGAGGCTCAAACCAGCACATGCAGTAGACTTTGACTATTGAATTTTACTTACATTATTTTATTGATCCGCTATATTAACAAGAGCTTTCTGAAGGATATTAGTGTATTTATGACCTTTTTGAGCACTTAATGAGCACAAATGAGCTGTTTCTTATTTTCACTGGCACATCTCTCAGGTGTCGAGGACTATTGCATCTCTGAGCCTACATTCAGCATGAGTAAAATACTGAAGTACTGTTAAAATCAGATACTTTAAGACTTTAAGTCGTATTGGAATTGGTTACTTGTAACTTGTTACATTTTTGCTGTAAGGAATCTGTACTTTTACTCAAGTATGGTTTTCTCTTTACACCTCTGTCATAAACATATAAATAGTGAGAGTTTTGAATCATTTGACACTGTAGTGATATTGTGAACTCACTTCTGCTGAATACTGAGCATGCTTGACATATATTTCTTTAAAGAATTGTCCTGTAAGATTCGTGCTGCTTACATATAACAAAATGTCTGATATTCATCAGCCAAACAATAAAAAAAAGTTAAAAGTTCTTTAATACGTAACTCTGAAGTACTCAGAAAGCGTTTGACAAACTGATATAGACTGAAGTCAGATAAAGAGCTGTATCATATTCAGTATTAGATTAACAAATACCCGTGTGTCTGTAGTGGGAATGTGATCAGTGACAGCGATGAATAATGTCCTGGCACTTTATAAACACTGCTGTAATGAGTGTGAGTGGAAGTGAAGCTAAACAGAGTCCATCGTGTCCATAAAAGGCATCAGTGCTTGAGCTGCAGATATGAACATCAGACACACACATGAGATGTTGAGAAGTGTGCAAACCTATGCATGATATAAACCCACAGTTTCTGGATAATTTTCTCATTATTATGACATTATGATTTTCTGAAACATGCATAGGCCTATCCATCCTAATAATAGATATGTTACGTATGCATAATATGCAGAAAACCTGTTTGCCTAAATATGTAACAAACAAACAGGTTCACGTGCAATAGTGCCATCATCTGATGCATGACAGCGACAGATAGTGAGACATCAAACAGGTATAGTCTTATCATAACCGTGAGAGTCATTAATGTGGAACCCTGAATCTGACCGTCTGCTGAACTGGAAGTGTCAGTTCTCATGTAGCATTTCCTTCTCCTTTTCTTTCAGAGGAATCTAAACAAAAGACCGCGAGCATTTCACTCCAGAGCAGCTCGACATCTGATCAACCAATTTTCCCTCATTTCTCAGTAATTCCACTGTAAGCCAGCTCTGCTATTATCTGTCATTATCTGAGCTGGTTGAGTGAGTAGTCAAATAAGGTAAACTCTAGTCATCACGTGTCAAGACGAACCTAAAATTAAACCAGCGAATGAACAGCTGAGCGCGCGCACACACACACAGCTGAGCGCTCGAATGTGTGTTCACTCGCGTCCACTCACGCACACACGCGCGCGCCTTTGTCTGTCCACGCGCGCTGTGTGACAATAACACGACAGCACAATGACACGATTCACTTATGCTGAATATATCTCCTTATTTCGAACAAACGGCACCAAACGAAACTCATCGCCGCAGAAAAGCTCATCATGTGGACGCGCAGCTGACCGAGACATCGAGCCGTCAGAGTGAGTCCTTCAGTCCGTGTGTGTGTGTGTGTTTGTTTACCATGGCAGTTTGTGCATGAACAGAAAAGGCTCAAATGGTTCAGTTCATGTGTCACATCACAATATGACAGACATGTGTGACAGGTTTGTATCTGCATGATCTTCAGCTGTCAATTTTAAATCGGGGGTTTTGTTACTTCTGCTTTTAAATCTCACTGTATTGACCTTTTGGAGAGACCGGGGCTAGTTGTCACACTCATTCCCGTCAGTATTTCTCAAAAGGTGTTGATTTTTGATATTTTTCTTCAGACACGTTCACATAGAGATTGCTTTAGCGAGTCATTTTTCCCCATGGGGTAAGTTGTCACAATGGAATCTGCTATTAAAATCCATATCCAGGGTTTTCTGGCCAAATGTGAACAGTAAAACGACTAGGAAATACAAGAAATGAAACATGCAAAATGGAAAAAGATACAAAAACTTGTTTTGGCCAAAACCAACACAGATAAAGCATTCAAATCTGCCTTCATTATACGGAGGCTTAATGGATGTCATTGAGTGTTAATTTTGTTTACTTGATGCTTACCAGATATTATAAAACTATGATTATACTGTAAATTTAGTTTGGAGGACAGAATGAACATATACACATATTGGAGGATAGAATTCAATATTTAAATGTAAGACATTTCTAAAAAGCACTGCTGGAGAAAACAAACATTTATGTGTGACAACTAGCCCCGGTCTGCCCCATCACATGGCTGATTGTTGATGCACATCTGTCTCTTCCTGGTGCTGCTCCTCAGAGTGATCTCTGCGGTGAGGAGAGGAGATGTGCAGCGTGTGAGTGAACTGGCATCGGCGAGTGACGCAGACGACTGGACAGCTCTGCATGAAGCCGCTCTCTGCGGACAGACGCTCTGTGTTCAGGCGCTGCTGAAAGGTCAGAGTGAAGTCAAACTCAATCAGTGTCGCACAGACGGGCTTGAAGGGCTTGTTTTGTCACAAATCTTTCTGAGGAATCTTTCACAAAACAAACCCATGCACTTGTTGAACAGGTTGAGTCACTGTAGTGTTTTGGCTCGGCTCTTAAGTGTTTTATTGTGCTAGTCATTATTGGTCAGTAATCTTGGGAGTTTTGTGTTGGTCTTTCATGCTCTGGTTAATGAAGTGTGTGTGTGTGCAGCTCGTGGTGTGTGTGTGGACAAACGCACGCTTCAGGAACAGACGGCTCTGATGCTCGCAGTTCAAGGACGACACCTGGACTGTGTGAGGATTCTTCTGGAAGCAGGTGCCGACCCGGATATCTGCAACAAAAACAAAGAGACGCCTCTTTATAAAGGTGCGTTCATTCACATAATTTTATCTGTGTGTCGCTGTTCCTTAGGGATAATCCAGTGTAAATCTTGTTTCTTATTTGTCCATCCTTGCTTCCTTTCCTCTATTCCTTTCCAAGTTTCCTTTCTTTGCTTCCTTTCCTCTCTTCCTTTACTCACTTCCTTCCCTCTTTTTTTGCTTGCTTCATTTTGTTTCCTTTTGTTTTGTTTCCTTGCTTCCTTTCATTTCCTTTCCTCTCTTCCTTTTCTCGCTTTTTTCTTTTCTTTTCCTTTCCTCTCTTTCTTTTCTATCTTCCTTTCCTCACTTCCTTTCATTTTATTTCCTTTTGTTTTCTTTCCTTGTTTCCTTTCCTCACTTCCTTTCATTTCCTTTTCTCTCTTAATTTCCTCTTTCTTTTTCCACTTCCTTTCATTTCCTTTCCTCACTTTCTTTCTCTCTTCCTTTCCTTTCCTTTCCTTGCTTCCTTCCTTCCTTTCCTCTCTTCATTTTCTTACTTCCTTTCCTCTCTTCTTTTCATTGCTTTTTATCCTCTTTTTTCCCTCGCTTCCTTTTTTCTTTCTTTCCCCTTTTTCTTTCCTCTCTTCCTTTCCACACTTCTTTTCTTCTCTTGTTTTTATCACTTTTTTATCTTCTCTTCCTTTCCTTGTTTCCTTACCTGTCTTCCTTTGCACTTTCTTTCTTTGCTTCCTTTCCTCTCTTCCTTTACTCACTTCCTTTCATTTCCTTTTCCTATTGTTTCCTTTCCTCACTTTCTTTCCTGTCTTCCTTTACTCACTTCCTTTCCTTTCCTTTTCCTATTGTTTCCTTTCCTCACTTTCTTTCCTCTCTTCCTTTTCTCACTTCCTTTCATCTCTTCTTTTCATCACTTTATATCCTTTCTTTCCTCGCTTCCTTTCCTTGCTTCCTTTCCTTTCTTTCCTCGCTTCCTTTCCTTGCTTCCTTTCCTTTCTTTCCTCGCTTGCTTTTGTTTTGCTGAATTTTGTTTTCTTGCTTCCTTTCATTTCTCTTCCTCTCTTCCTTTACTCTTTTTTCCTCACTTCCTTACCTCACTTCCTTTCCTTTCTTTCTTTTATTGCTTTCTTTCCTCTCTTCCTTTTGTTTCCTTTCCTTGCTTCATTTCTTCTCTTTCTTTCCTCACTTCTTTTCTTCTCTTCTTTTCATCACTTTCTTTCTTCTCTTCCTTTCCTCGTTTCCTTTCCAGTCTTCCTTTGCTTCCTCTCCTCTTTTCCTTTCCATGCTTCTTTTCCTTGCTTCCTTTCCTTTCTTCCTTTCTTGTCTTCCTTTGCATGCTTTCTTTTCTTCCTTCCTTTCCTCCTTTTCTTTCCTCATTCTTCCTTCCTCTCTTCCTTTCTTTGTTCACTTTCCTCATTTCCTCATTATTTAACCTGAAAAATGTCAACATTAAGTGTAACTGGAACATGTTTTTGAACTTCACATTAAAAACAATAGAAACAAATGTGGGATTTTCCTCCTGTCAGACCAGCACTGGTGTAAATGTGTCTGAATGTTTGTCCGTCATGTGTGGTCATGTTCAGCGTGTGAGCAGGAGAGCATCGGCGCGGTGAAGCTGCTGCTGGCGTCTGGAGCGGCAGTGAATCAGCGCTGTCACCGCGGCTGGACCGCACTGCATGAAGCCGCGAGACGGGACAACGTCCAGCTCTGCCAGATGCTCCTGAAGGCCAGAGCCGCCATAGACGCCCGTAACACTGACGACGTCACACCCACAATAGAAGCCGCACGACACGGAAGGACAGAAGCGCTTGCTTTCCTGATCCAGAACGGTACTGAACGTTATGTGTTTGGATTCTCTCTAAAATCCAGTGACTTAAAGGGTTAGTTCACCCAAAAATGCCGTTCCACACCCGTAAGACCTTCGTTCATCTTTAGAACACAAATTAAGATATTTTTGATGAAATCCAATGGCTCAGTGAGGCCTGCATAGCCTGCACTGACATTTCCTCTCTCAAGATCCATTAATGTACTAAAAACATATTTAAATCAATGAGAATACTTTTGTATTTTCAACAATATAGTGATGGCCGATTTCAAAACACTGCTTCGGAGCTTTATGAATTTTTTGTTTTTTTGGCGAACAAAAAATATTCTCGTCACTTTATAATATTAATATTGAACCAATGTACTCACATGAACTGATTTAAATATTTTTTAGTACCTTTATGGATCTTGAGAGAGGAAATGTCACTGCTGTCAATGGAGGCCTCACTGAGCCATTGGATTTAATTAAAATATCTTAATTTGATGAACGAAGGTCTTAAGGGTGTAGAATGACATGAGGGTGAGTAATTAATGACAGGATTTTATTTTTTGGGTGAACTAACCCTATAAAAATCATCTGTTAAAGAGAATAGTAGTAGACAGTTAGTTAATATCCAACTAATATTTTTCTTTAATTTAAGGTAATTGTAAATTTATCAATAACATCACAGTTCACACTTACTTAATTACAGCTTAATATAGGCTAAATATTCACCATACTTTTTGGCGTATCCCAAAAATGGCAAACACGATAAAATTATATATTTATAACAGCTTATATAATAATTATTTTGACCTCATGAAGTTTAAGATTATTTTGGCTGTTTTATAATCTCTTCATAAAAAGTGAAATTTTATAAGCAGAGAGCAAACATTTAATAAATCTCAAAATACTCCATCAAATATGCCAGATAGAGTCGTGAGTGTGATTTCTTCAGATGTGAGGATTGCTGTGGTTCTGATCCATCTGATCTGTGAATATGCCTGAAGATTTTAAAATTAATATTCTACCATGACATGAATTAACGAATGAATATGATAGCTAACTAAAACAAAAACTCAGAATAATCACAAAATAATAACAGGACAGGATAGTACTTTAATTATCGCCAGGGTAAACTGATTCACAGAAAATCATTCATGTTCATAAGACATTTATTTCAAGATATTAAAGCATGGCTTCTGGGTTGTGTCCCGTCAGGTGCTGGTGTGAACCTCCAGACGTGTGATGGAAACACGGCTCTAACCGAAGCCAGCAGACACGGTCACGGAGAAACCGTGAAGCTTCTGCTCCAACATCACGCCGATGCCAACAAAGCCTCTAACGCCGGCCTTCTGCCACTGCACATCGCCAGCCAGCATGGACACGAGGAGTGAGAATTCAGTCTAATCAACAGATACAGGCCTAGAAAACTACACAAATGATCAGTGTCCTGCAGCAAACGCCTCAACAGCTGCCTCATGTGCTGCTCAACAGCTGCGGCTGACAACAGCTGAGACAAACACAGCGAACCACCCGCTTACTGTCATTCATCACAGCTTTGCACTCAAAATCCTTCACCTAATTTGGTGTTCCTGGATCAAAAATGACCAGCTTTTTTTTTTTCAGAGTTATAGTCAGTTTTTTTGTAGGCTGGTCATTTTTGACTGAGAAACACCACAAGTGTAACAAGGTGGGGAAAATTTGGGAAGTAATTACCCAGTGTGAGCAAAGTCTGTGAGTTTTAACCTTAAAAGGGATAGTTCACCCAAAAATTATCCCATGATTTACTCACCCTCAAGCCATCCTAGGTGTATATGACTTTCTTCTTTCAGCCAAACACAATCAGAGTTATGTTAAAAATATCCTGGCTCTTCCAAGCTTTATAATGGGAGTGAATGGAGGATGCGGTTTTGAAATCCAAAAAAGTGCATCCATCGATCATAAACATACTCTACACAGCTCCGGGGGGTTAATAAAGGCCTTCTGAAGCAAATCAATGCTTTTGTTTAAGACAAATATCCTTATTTTAAGTAAAATAAGGAGCTTCCGGTGTGATAGCCATACACATTTGACGTACGTCCAAAAAGCGTTAACTTCCGTGACCTAGTGCACAATGACATTATAAAGTTTTAAAAATGGATATTTGTCTTACACAAATGCATCGATTCGCTTCAGAAGGCCTTTATTAATCCCCCGGAGACATGGATTATTTTTATGATGGATGATGCACTTTTTTTGGGCTTCAAATCTTAAACGAGCCAGGATATATTTAATATAACTCTGATTGTGTTTGGCTAAAAAAAGAAAGTCATAGGGTGGCTTGAGGGTGAGTAAATCTTGGGATAATTTTCATTTTTGGGTGAAGTATCCTAACTTCAACTAGCATTTTCAGTAAAAAGAAAATCAAAATGACCAGAACACAAAATTAAGAAGCTTAATAGTGTCTTAGGCATGTGACAATATAAAGTTTTCATGTTGCGATAATTGCTTAAGCTTTTATCACGGTATACGGTATTATCACGATATTGAAAAAGTTTTGTTGTAGGTTTAAGAATTATTTTTCTTATAACAAAAATAACTCTGAACATTTAAATACAATAACGCAGTACACAAATTATAAAGTAAAATGTTTCAAACAGATTAATGTGTAAAAGAATTATAAAGAACAACAGGTTACACTATATATGGTCTTATTATTTGCATTAACTAAGATTAAGAATTTGTTACATTTGTTACAGAAGGTATTTTTTGTTGTTGTTAATATTAGTTAAAAATACAACTGACCATTGTTAGTTTTTGGTCCATTAAATAATAATTACACCTTTTGATTTTAGTAATGTTAATACACATTAACTAGAAATTAACATTAACTAAGATTAATAAATGCTGTTTTAAATGCTAATAAATGCTATAATAAAAGTATTTTTTTCATTGTCAGTTTGGTAATAATGAATTAACATGTTAAGTAATGAAGTTAATGAAGGTCATCAAGTATGACTGAACAATAATTAGAACATTTCTAATCATTAGGGCATGTTGTAGTCCAGATTAAAATATAAAAATGTTTAAGTTTGAAAATAAATAGCCTATTAAGTCTTTAAGTATTAAGTATTTGGTGCTGTGATGAACAACATTGCAAATACAAAAAAAAAAAACCTGAATAGCTGTTTGAGGCATTTTAAATACTGCAGTACTGCAGCTGTTTACGGGTTTCCGGGGTAACCGCTGCATTTCTGCAGTTCCATCAGCGCCCTCTGCTGTCAGAGAGTGAACGCACACTTTCATTCAGCGCGTCTGCTTAACTCGTTCCACCATATGCTTCTAGTGCACGTTGGGTTTGTGCACATTGGGCACGGTGTTGTGGATTTTATACGGTTGGTATTCTTAAAATGTAATATAAAAATTTTAAAATAATAAATGAATTAGTAATATATTAAATCCTTAATAAATAATTATTCACGGTATTTTGAGGTGCCCATGGTTACAATATTGTGCATATTTATTATCGTGATATATCGTATTACTGAATATCGGCACATGTCTAGTCTTGATGATTTAAAGAATGACTGTTTGTTGGATTAAGCTTTAAAATCAGTGTGTTCCATGTCTTTTCTATAGGATTGTTTCCCTATTGCTGCCGATCAGCAGCCGGATGCGGTTACGGCAGAGCGGCATCTCACCGCTCCATCTGGCCGCGGAGCACAACCATCAGAACATCATGCGTCTGCTGATCGAGGCCGGGTGTGACGTCAACAGCAGACTCTCGCAGCAGCGCTCGTCCGCGTTCCAGGACCGCCGCGTCACGGCTCTGTACTGCGCCGTCGCTGCCAGGAACGCACAGGCTGTTGAGGTCCTGCTGAACGCCGGAGCCGATCCCAACATAGACCCGTTCGCCCCGCTGCTGTTGGCGGCGCATCAGGGCTGTGTGAAGAGCGTGGTGCTGCTGCTGGAGCACGGAGCCCGTGTGGACGCTCGCCCACCGGGCCTCACCGTCGGCTTCCCCGCAGTGCTGATGTACACACATCACTTGGACATCCTGCGGTGTCTGCTGGACCACGGCTGTGACGCTCAGGCCTGCTTCACATGCCACAGACATCAGTGTGAAGAGGACACACACTTCAACACGAGCCTCGCCAAACCAGATTTACAGGTACTGCTCCAGTCTCAGGTATATGGACGCTTGTTTCCGCCACTGAATAAAAATAAAAAAACTTTTTTGAGATATAAACTCACAATTCTGCGGAAAAAAAAAGTCAGTTTATATCTCGCATTTCTGACTTTTTATCTTGCAATTCTCGTAAGTCAGAATTTTGTGATTAAAAACTCAGAATTACACACACACACATATATACATACACCAATCAGGCATGACATTATGAGCACTGACAGGTGAAGTGAATAACGCTGATCATCTCTTCATCACGGCACCTGTTAGTGGGTGGATATATTAGGCAGCAAGTGAACATTTTGTCCTCAAAGTTGATTTAGAAGCAGGAAAAATGGGCAAGCATAAGGATTTGAGTGAGTTTGACAAGGACCAGATTGTGATGGCTAGACGACTGGGTCAGAGCATCTCCAAAACTGCAGCTCTTGTGGGGTGTTCCTGGTCTGCAGTGGTCAGTATCTATTAAAAGTGCTCCAGGGAAGGAACAGTGGAGAACCGGTGACAGGGTCATGGGCGGTCAAGACTCATTGATGCACATGGGGAGTGAAGGCTGGTCCATGTGGTCCGATCCAACAGACGAGCTCCTGTAGCTCAGATTGCTCAAGAAGTTAATGCTGGTTCTGATAGAAAGGTGTCAGAATACACAGAGCATCACAGTTTGTTGTGTATGGAGCTTCAGATCAGTCAGGGTGCCCATGCAGACCCCTGTCCACCGAAAGAGCCAACAGTGACACGTGAGCATCAGAACTGGACCACGGAGCAATGGAAGAAGGTGGCCTGGTCTGATGAATCACGTTTTCTTTTACATCACGTGGATGGCCGGGTGCGTGTGCGTCTCTTACCTGGGGAACACATGGCACCAGGATGCACTATGGGTCCTGCCATCCATGTGCATGTTACCCTGGTGGCTGTGGGCTCTTTCAGCAGGATAATGCTCCTGACACAAAGCACAAATGGTTCAGAAATGGTTTGAGGAGAACAACAACGAGTTTGAGGTGTTGACTTGGCTTCCAAATTCCCCAGATCTCAATCCAATCGAGTATCTGTGGGATGTGCTGAACAAACAAGTCCAATCCATGGAGGATCCACCTCACAACTTACAGCACTTAAAGGATCTGCTGCTAACATCTTGGTGCAGATCCCACAGCACACCTTCAGGGGTCTAGAGGAGTCCATGCCTCGACGGGTCAGGGCTGTTTTGGCAGCAAAAGCGGACCAATATTAAGAAGGTGCTCATAATGTACTGCCTGATCGGTGTTATATTATATAACACAATTCTGACTGTATGTCTCGCAATTGCGAGTTTAAATCTCACACTTATGACTTTTTTTCTCAGAGTAACGTTAAATTCGCAATTATGAGTTATAAAGTCAGATAAAAAGTCGCAATTAACTTTTTTATTTTGTGGCGGAAACAAACTTCCATAGATATTGTAGACCAATTATTGGCAATAATCATTATCTTTACACCTGATTATAGTTTGTCATCAGATGAGAACAAAACTTCTTAGGCCTGCCATCATGAATTTTATGCTGACTATTAATTGTCATACAAATAATTTGGAATCGTATATACTAATAAAAAAAGAGTAAAATAATTATAGAAATTTACAAGATTTACGTTATTGCTGTGAAAATTTATATTTTTATAATAATTTTTGTAATATTCTTTACTCCACGTCAGATTATGACTCCTGCTTCTCCCACACTGGAAATGGAGACACGAAATATTGCGTGTTTGATGGCATTTCTTTAAGCACTTAAATTTCCCTGATTTGGATGGCAAAATGTGACTGAAAGGCACAATAAATGCAGTTATCTAAAATCTAAAAGTGTTTTGAACGAATAACCACACAAAAGACGATTAATCAGTCATGACAGTCCTATTGATTCGGTTATTTTCCTGTTTATTCCTGTCAGTCTTCTATGAAATATTGTGTTTAAGCTTCTAACTTCTGTTCATTGTCAGTTCTGCGACTGGATCTCGTCCTCCTGCTGGAGACATTCAGCCGCTCGTGTCATTGATTTGCTGCTGGACCGTGTGGGAAACGTTCAGCTGTGCAGCAGAATCACGGAGCTCCTCCGGGACACACCGGAGTGGCCGAGCATCAAGGAGAAAACATGTGAGTGCAGCGCGACTTCAGATTGATTTGCATTTTGAACCTCAACACATTTGCCAGTAAAACTACAAGCAGTAGAATGACACACATGCACACATATTTCTTTCTCTCACCTGTAACTATTTGCCTGAGGGAGCAGTTCAACCACAAATATTTAAAGAGACAGTGACACTTTTATAATATCGGTAACACTTTACAATAAGGTTCATTAGTTAACATGAACTAATAATGAACTGCACTTACGCAGCATTTATTATTCTTTGTTAATGTTAATTTCAACATTTACTAATACATTATTAAAATCTTGTTAACATTAGTTAATGCACTGTGAACTAACATGAACAAACAATGAACAACTGTATTTTCCTTTAATGTTAACAAAGATTAATTAATACAGTAACACATGTATTGCTCATGGTTAGTTCATGCTAGTTAATACATTACAATAAGGTCTCATTTGTTAAACATTAAAGTGTTATCTATAGGATAAATTATGTTTGTCTTTCATGCTTTCCTTACATAGAAGACAATTTCAGTTAGGAATCATGAGTTCAAGTTTTCATCTGATCTATTTGGCTTTTGGTGATCTGACACGGTCAGTTATAGTGTGAACGATGTTGAGTTGCACAAGGCTGTTTCTGAACTAATCACTTTCTTTCCAGCGTCTCCTCGGTCCCTGATGCACCTGTGCCGGCTGAAGGTGCGAGAGCAGCTTCGGACGCGGAGACCGCGGTCTGTGGACTCCCTGCCGCTGCCAGCGCCGATGCTGCGATACCTGAGCTCCAGAACCGGCTCCGACCACAACACAACACCTCACCTGTGCTCTCACGCACACACACTGCTTTCTGCCAATCATTAATGATGAAATAAGATTTCTGCTGGGTATTTAAAGGGTTAGTTCATCCCAAAATTAAATTTCAGTCAATAATTACTCACCCTCATGTCGTTCCACACCCGTAAGACCTTCATTAATCTTCAGAACACAAATTAAGATATTTTTGATGAAATGCGAGAGGTATATGACTCGTCCATACACAGCAATATAATCAACACTTTCAAGGTCCAGAAAGGTACTAAAGACATCATTAAAACAGTCATGTGACTGCAGTGGATCAACCTTAATGTTATGAAGAGATGAGAATGCTCAAAAATAACTTTATTCATCAATATCTTCTCTTCCCTGTCCTTATCCTTACACAGTAAGCATAGTGAAGGCTTCCATGTTTACATCCGAATGCCGGCTCAGTACTGGCCAAAACTGATCATGTGATCAGCACGATGCTTGCATGTGATAGTGACGCAGGAGCCAGCCAACAATGAGTCTGACACAGAACTTGGAAGGGCTGAACGTAAACAATGTATGAGAATGACACAGAAGAGATTGTTGAATAAAGACGTTATTTTTGTTTTTGCACACAGAAAGTGTTCTCGTCTCTTCATAACATTAAGGTTGAACCGCTGCAGTCACATGACTGTTTTAATTATGTATTTAGTACCTTTCTGGACCTTGAAAGTTGATTATAAACATTTGGATGTTGAAAAGACGAACCTCTGACATGTCCCGTCATGGTTGAAAAATACTTCCAAAATTAAATTTGAAAGGACGTGTTTGACGTTATCTTATTAATTAATAAATTATATATTGAACTAGATGTAGCTAAAAGTCAAAGTAACAATTATAAATGCTAACCTGCTATATCTGAATGCATTTTTAGGAAATGTTACATATTTTTTACCAATTTATGTTGTCCTACCGTGACTATTTTTGGCCAGACTATTGTCGTCGCACCAATGTTTGCTGGGATAGCTACCTCTCGGATTTCATCAAAAATATCTTTGTGTTCTGAAGATGAACGAAGGTCTTACGGGTGTGGAATGACATGAGGGTGAGTAATAAATGACAGAAATTTCATTTTTAGGTGAACTAACCCTTTAATGACAAGTGATGTGAGATTAATTGTTCTATTGTGGATTGAGTGTTTTGTCTTCAGGTTGATTATTTATAACTTTTAATTTATGATCTTGAAGTGTGTGTTTGATACACAATTTTATGTTTTATTTTATAAGTGTGTGTGTTTGATACACATTTTTATGCAGTTTTACTATCTAAAAACAGAGTATGAGCACAGAATAAAGTGCTCTCCGTACTTCATGTGAGTCAGTGTCTTTAATGAGCAGAGAGTAAAGCAGTCGAGAGCTTTAATGAGCTAATTTAGCACAAGACCTGGATTATGACCAGGCTTAATTAATTAGTGTGACAGAACAACATCTCAACTAAAAGATAATAATAAATACTGATCTCTACATCACAGTGAAATCATGCTGTGGAACAGAGAAATGGCGTGATTTAGACTGTTAAATGAAAACACAAAATAAAGTCACCTGCTGTCAAGAGAACAGAATGATTTGTTGAAATGCTGAGATCATACAGAAACTGTCCATCTCGATGTCCTTCACAAAAGCCAATAAAAGATGCATGTGTGTGTTATTCTTGCTACATCTGTACTTTTAAGTGCTTAAAACTGCTCGTTCATGTGCATAACGTGTCATTAATCGGTTAAAACATGAACCTGAAGTGAAGTAGTCCTGAAGGTTAGTAGTCCTCTACACTAAATAAAGCCGAACACGCTGAAAATGGAGGAGGAGATCGCTGGCTTCGTGGGAATCGGCTTGATAACCACATGTGAGCTGTTACTGTGAAGTCCGTCGATGAAGTTGTGCGTCTCAGTCGTTTTGTTCCTGTACGCCGCGTCCGCGTGCGGGAGCAGGAAGCGGCTGTGCAGCGCGTGATACTGAAGAGGGCAGCACGCGCACGCTGCGCTCCTCCTCGGCGGCTCCGCGTTACTCGAGACCAGCGGGTTATCATGAATCATCTTCCTTCTCTCGCCATGAGATCTGACATTTACATTCCCGTTCGCGTTGTTTTTAAGGAAGTGCTCCAGACACTCTCGGCTGCCCGAGGAGCACTGCGGCTCCTTCCAGAAGGACGCCGGAAGCTGCCGCTTGCGCATGGGCACGTGGCCCGCCCGCGCGTCGTCCTCGGAATTCGGGCTCAGATCCGTCGCTAGACGCGCTTCTGTCCCGTTTCCGCTCGGGCCGTCGCGCGCGAACATGCCTGCTTTAGCACACGTGGGGTCGCTTGTTCTGTGCGAATGGCAGCGGGGAACCTTGGAGTATCTGTGCGAGAAGCGCTTCAGCTGCTTCTGCAGGTATTTGCGGTGGTCCACGGAGCGTCTGCAGGGCGCAGATCTGTCCAGCGCCGCCTTGATGTCGCTCGACGCCAGGTTGACAAAGTTCAGAAGCGTCTTCACCTCGCTGTCAGAGTTCGCCATCGCGCTCATTCAGCAGGACCTCAGCGCTCTACATCCTCACTCCTGTTACATTCCTAGAGGGAAACAGTCCAAATAATGAATCCAAGGTGTTTTGCATCAACCCTTTTCCATGCTTGCACACAAAAGCTGCTGAAGTGATGTCCAGCTCGCCTGGCCTCTATAATAGCCCGAGCACTCAAAGAAGCTCAATGACTATAGACTCGGTGTAGTTATGGTGCTTCCCTCGAGCCAATCAGCGACCTCACTTTCCTCACAATGAGCCACCGAGATCCCCGGTGTCGGATTCTTTGCCACCCCAAATTGTTGTCATGGAAATCCCCAAGGGAAAATAGCAAGCAGATGCAATATTTCGCCGTAGAAACGGTCAGTGGATTCCCCTCAGGCGCAATCTGTTTTTGATTTGACAGAGTTTCTAAAGAGACGGTCAAGCGAGGGTGTCGCGCCACGCTCCGCCGCTGAAGCTCGGCTCGGCTCACTTTTAACCGTCCTGATCCGAAGCCGCCGTCTTTACCTTAGACTGATGTCGGGAGCCGCGGGCTCGGGGGAGCAGCACTAAAGAGATGTGCGCATAACCATGGAAAGGGGGCTTGAGCGCTCAAGAATCTTGTCTTTCTGTTTGCCCCCTCAATCGAGCCACACAAAAGCTGAATTACTCATTCAAACCTCACGGGACAAAGGCAGAGGAGCCGGATAGCACTCTCGCATTTGTAGTCAAACATTCGGAGACTTAAATCGAGTCGTCATGAAAGAGAAAGAGGTAGACAAAGCCCATAGAATTGCCATCAGCAAACATTTTCCTGTGTCATATTAGTGGGGTCTCCATGGCTCCTTCTGGCTCGGGGACAATAGCACAAGTTTGCACACTCGAATACTGTCACCCTGCCAACGGCAACAAGGGCCAGAAACAGGACAATCCCCGCAAAAAGCACGGGCACCGCGGGGAAGGCCGCAATAGAAAAGGAAAAAGGGGCTTGTGAAATGCTAATTGAGCTCCGTCCCTCATTGAGAGGGGGAAAGAGAGCAAGGCTACCTATCCTGTCCTGTCGAGACACGTCCTGTCCCGTCAGAGGACCTTCAGACGGGAGAGCCGTCGAACCCAAATCTCGCTCTGGTCGCAGGGATTGAGTGGCATCCGCCAAACATTCCCATGTCAGCCACGGCCTGAGAATGACATCTGTCCTGTGCAGGGCTATGATGATTAGATCCTATGACGGTCATAAGTGTGCACTTCAACATCTGTCAGGCCGAGAGTAACTGTCATGACAACAATCCTCAAAACCTGTGGATCAGTGGTTTCCCAGCCAACTTAAGGCATTTTACATGATTTAAAATAAGACAAAACAAGCATTAAGATATAAAACAACTTAAAAGTCTTACTTTGTATTTTTTTTTTAAGAAACCATGGCCTGATTTATAAAGACATGCATAGAATGATCGTAAATGTGAACGTATAACAATTTCCGTAATGTTTCTATGAACAAATTAAACATTTTAAAATGCATCCCACTTTATAACTTTATAACTCACAGTTCATCTTAGATTCAAGCACAATGTTAACAAGTGCACCAACTAAACCTACAAATACAAATACCTTATGGTTCAGAGGTAGAAGTATATATATATATATATATATAATATATATATATATATATATATATATATATACACTCTAAAAAAATGCTGCGTTAAAAACAAACCAAGTTTTAACCCAGCAGTTGGGTTAAATGTTTGTAAAAAGTTTTATTTAAATTGGCTTAAAATGAACCCAAAATATGTTGGAAATTAAAAATCAAACACATAATTACTAGAGACAACAATAATAATCAAATTATTCATCATTCAGATCATTCAACAAATAAATTCATTCATTATTGGTATATATAAGCGCAAAAAAGTTTGTACGCATTCTCTTCAGTTGCCATAGACATAAAAACATTTCATTTTCATGCTAGTTTTTGCCTTTATGAATCCCAATTTGTTCCTCACTTTTGATGTAGGATGAACTCCATTGAATTTAGGATTAAATCTGATAATTTGTGCCTTTTATAACCGGGGTCTCAGGATCACTTTATTCAGTACAGATTGTTTCAAAGGAGATTCACAGTAATAAACAGGAAAATAATGATCAATGCTGTAAACAGAATTCAGTTCTGCTGTAAAGCAGCTCTAGAAAGACAATAGTGTCATTGTTCATCACTGACTGGAAGACCCTTGGGTAAATGAGGAAGCCTAATTGTCATGTAAATTAAAGGGTCTGTTCACCCAAAACTGATCATTCTGTCATCATTTACTCCCCTGTCGTTCCAAACCTGTTTGACTTTCTTTTTAACATAAAAGATATTTTGAAGAATGTTGGTAATAAAACAGTTTCATTTCCCATTTGATATCCATTATACTTTTTTGTCCACATAATGGGAGTCAATGGGATCCAAAACTGTTTGTTTACCAACATTCATCAAAATATCTTCGCTTATGTTCAGCAGATGAACGAAAATCATAGAGGTTTGGAATGAAATAATTTTTTCATGATTACTTTTTGGCTGAACAGACCCTTTACTGAAGCCCCATGGTCATTTTATAATGAATTCATTTTTTATAAGTTAGAAATTGTGAGTAAAATCCCGGTCTTTAATCCTTAGATTGAAGTAGATCAGGAATGACTGGAAAAGTCCATTGTTGTGGAGAATGAAGTCAGGACCTGCTGTTAGTTTTGTCTGCTCCTCTTCCTCGAACGCTGCTTTTCTTCTATTTCTCTAAGGTCCATCTGAAAAGCCCAGTGAAACAATAGCTGTGTTCTTTTGAAGTGCCTGTGAAAGGAGAGATGAAGAGCACGGCCTCACAAACGTCTCTCTGACAGCCTGAAAAAGATGGATGACTGAACTGATGGACTGACAACAGGCACATGAGCTCATTTTACAGGAAACACTGCTTTAAGATATTGTGCTACTGCATGGATACGCTTACTTTAAACACTGTCATGTAGAAGGAGTTTAATTCTTTTATGATATATTTGTCTAGGTTTTTTATTAATTCCTATGAGTGCTGCATGTTTGGCCACACTCACAGAGCAGTCTTCATCTAAAACTGTACAAAAACAAACAAACAAATATGTAAAGTGTCATCTGCTTGTGGTGGAAAAAAACAGCATTTACAAATTACAATCTTTCACAATAGATCAGAAGATAGGATTTCTGTATTATGTTTTCATTATAGCTAAATATCTGTTTTCTTATATGCCGTAAGTTGTGTACATTTATACTATATTGCCAAAAGTTTTGGGACGCCTGCCTTTACGTGCACATGAACTTTAATGACATCCCATTCTTAATCCGTAGGGTTTAATATGGAGTTGGCCCACCCCTTGCAGCTATAACAGCTTCAACTCTTCTGGGAAGGCTTTCCACAAGGTTTAGGAGTGTGTTTATGGGAATTTTTGACCATTCTTCTAGAAGCACATTTGTGAGATCAGGCAGTGATGTTGGTGAGAAGGCCTGGCTCACAGTCTCCGCTCTAATTCATCCCAAAGGTTTTCTATCGGGTTGAGGTCAGGACTCTGTGCAGGACAGTCAAGTTCCTCCACAGCAGCCATATCACCCTGTAGCCCAAGACCGGTTGCCCACTGAAGCTAAGCAGGGCTAAGCCTGGTTAGTACCTGGATGGGAGACCTGGGAAAACCTAGGTTGCTGCTGGAAGAGGTGTTAGTGAGGCCAGCAGGGGGTGCTCACCCTGTGGTCTGTGTGGGTCCTAACGCCCCAGTATACTGATGGGGACACTATACTGTCAAAAAGCACCGTCCTTCGGATGAGACGTTAAACCGAGGTCCTGACTCTCTGTGGTCGTTAAAAATCCCAGGATGTCCTTCGAAAAGAGTAGGGGTGTAACCCTGACATCCTGGCCCAATTTGCCCACTGGCCTCTGTCCATCATGGCCTCCTAATCATCCCCATTTACTGATTGGCTTCATCACTCTGTCTCCTCTCCAGCAATAATCTGGGGTGTGGTGGGCGTTCTGGCGCAATATGGCTGCTGTCGCATTATCCAGGTGGATGCTGCACATTGGTGGTGGTTGAGGAGATTCCCCTTTCGATATGTAAAGCGCTTTGAGTGCCCAGAAAAGTGCTATATAAATGTAAGGAATTATTATTATTATTACACCAAACTCACTCATTCATGTCTTTATGGACCTTGCTTTGTGCACTGGTGCGCAGTCATGTTGGAACAGGAAGGGGCCATCCCCAAACTGTTCCCATAAAGTTGAGAGCATGAAATTGTCCAAAATGTCTTGGTATGCTGAAGCATTAAGAGTTCCTTTCATTGGAAATAAGGGGTCAAGCCCAACCCCCGAAAAACAACCCCACACCATAATCCCCCTCCACCAAACTTTACACTTGGCACAATGCAGTCAGGCAACCGCCAAATCCAGACTCATCCATCAGATTGCCAGACAGAGAAGCGTGATTCGTCACTCCAGAGAACACGTCTCCTCTCTAGAGTCCAGTGTCAGTGTGCTTTACACCACTGCATCCGACGCTTTGCATTGCACTTGATGATGTAAGGCTTGGATGCAGCTGCTCGGGAATGGAAACCCATTCCATGAAGCTCTCTACGTAATGTTCTTGAGCTAATCTGAAAGCCACACAAAGTTTGGAGGTCTGTAGCTATTGACTTTGCAGTAAGTTTGAATTCACTGAGCTTCTGAGAGTGTCCCATTAGTTCACAAATGTTTGTAGAAGCAGTCTGCATGCCTACGTGCTTGATTTTATACACCTGTGGCCATGGAAGTGATTGAAACACCTGAATTCAATGATTTGGAGGAGTGTCCCAATACTTTTGGCAATATAGTGTAATTACTGTATAAAGATTATGTTTGAATTTCATCTATAGATTTTACAAGGGCTTGTAACGTTATAGTAAGGGTTGCCAGGTTTTCACAACAAAACCCACCCAATTGCTTCTCAAAACTAACCCAATCACATTTCAGAGGGGTCCCCCAGTAAAAATTGTGTTCCGGGCAGTAAAATCTGTGTTTTTGGTTTTCCCTGGTAAAATTCGCATTCCAGGGGCTAAATATCATGTTATTCAAGGTCGCTTCAAGGTGCCACCTGAGACTCTCTTGCACTTCTGGGCCTTTTGGAAATGGTTATGAACTGGGCACCGTATGTTAACCCTAATGCAGAAACCTTGTTCCGGGACCAATTTGTCGAGCATCATGCTGATAGTGCCTTGAGTGCAGTTGGTTTGTGGCCAGCCTACTGCTACATTATTAGAGGTTCATGGTGAAGCAGTTTGATGAGAACAAGAGGGGATGCCTGGGGGGGATGGGGGTGGACATAGTCAGTCAGATCCACTAGCATATGGCATTTAATATTAAGTACTAGGGAATTGCTAGGTCGTCACAGCAGTCAGAGTTGGGCGAATTGAGAGAAATGCTGTGACATCAACAAAAGTTCCATCAGAAAACTAGTTCCCACCAGGTTGTGGAGTCACAGCCTGAGTGGGGAAGAAATTGACTCAAGTAAGGTAGGCGCACATAGCTCAGTTTCCCTTTTGATCTCCTCATGTCCACGTGGTTGTCCTGCTTAGTGGATACAGGTTCAGTGGTGTCAGCAGTTGCTTTCAACATTTTGAATCATGGTGTCAGGATCATCTTCAAAGTTGTGCTTTGGTAAGTGTAATTCTAGGTAATTTATGTTCTTGTGGTGAACGTTGGCACAGTGGATGTGACGTTCACCCTACAACTATGGTGGGTAATTTAAAGAAGGTTCATATAGTCAGTTTGCCGGCAGGAGTCGTTGAAGATAAGTCAGTAGTTTCCACAGTCCAGTCCCATAGTGTGGAGGGAGTCCCTTGATTTACTGGTTTTGTCCAGTTCAGAGCAGGGTCAGTTTAGAGTTTTGCTGCAGAAATATCAGGTATGTTTTTGGGTCATGAGGACGATCTTGGTCCCCGCTCCCCCTAGAATTACAGAAGATGTTTACTTACTTTCACTTTCAGTTACTGAAAAACTCTGTATGTTCTTGTAACAGGTGTTTGCACTTCTTTGCCCCTGCACAGGCCAGTTACAGTTTATCAGCGAGTAAGAATGTGCATGAGCTGTGCTGGAAGCGTCATCTTTTATACTGGATATCTATTTATATACAGTTCTTGTCATGAACAGTAAGGGGCAGGAATGTGCAAAATCAAATTTCTTCTTGTGAACTAAATCAGTTTCAGTTTCTAATTAACAGTCATCCTGAAAGTGATATTGAAAATGTTGCAATATAAAAGCTTTGCAGCAGCTTCTTTCTGTTCAGTAAAGCAGCTGCAGCTAAAGGATCTTCCTCCAGCAGACATCACAATCACCTCAGACAAACTTAGACCTTGAAAATAAAAACAGGTAGGCAAGAACAAATTTACTTTATAGCATTTGAGTTAATTTTTATCCTATTTGAAATCAAGTGTTTTAAAACTGAGAACAGCACACTGCAGTAAGAACAGCAGAACAGACAGATATTTGGAGACTACAGTGGTTATGGACTTTTATAGATGTGAAAGCAGGTCTTATCACAGGATTGGACATAAAACAATATGATGGTTTAATGATTACATCAGTGTTGAATGCTTTACAATGTGTAGATTCATTAGGATTTAATCAAATGTGTGTGAAGTCTACCAGTGCTAACCACAAACATTTTCCTTTTTTTCCGTTTTTTGTTACAAGACAGATTTAAATGTATTCAATATCTAAAGTTAATAGAACATATAAAGCAGGACCAATGCAGCCTGGAGATGAAAAAAAAAGTATGCTTCCATAATGTACTTAAAGTGCTCTCTTTTCACACACTAATTTTGTACTTAATATACTAAAATTCTTTTTTAGTACTTCTTAAGACAATCTTAAGAACATCTAAGTGTACTCAACTGTGCTATTTTGAGACCCCATGAATATGAACTAAAATGTGCTTTTAATATACTATTTTTGTATTTAAAAAAAAGTATTTAGTTACCACTTGAACACACTAGATAGGTTCAAGAGCACCACATTCATGGGTTCTCAAAATAGCACACTTCTTCGAAGATTCTCATACTTTTAACTAATTGTTTATTAGCTTGCATATTGTCTGTTTATTAGTACATATAAAGCAAAAAGCACACAATAATGCCTTATTCTACATCTCTTAATCCTAACCCATACCTAAACTTTACTACCTTACTAACTATTAATAAGCAGTAATGAGCAGTTTCTTGAGGCAAAAGTCATAATTAATAGTGAATATGTTTTCCCCATGCTGAAGTGTCAACAAACATACTAGGTTTTGAGGTCTGTGCATCAATCCTCTTCATTGTAATCTGTGAAAATGACATATGTTACAATGCATACAAATCATGTATGACATAGTCATGTACTGTAAAGCCAAACAGTGTTTTGAGCTTAAAACACCAAAGATTTTCAACTGACTGAAATGCTTCAACAATGACTGTCCTGAAATATGACTGGTCAAAAACGTTTTTTTTTTTTTTTTTTTTTGTATGTAATGCCTCTGTTGGCACTTGCAATTCACTAAAATAGCCAATCACAAATAACTATCCACTAATAGGTTTCTTTCATCAAGTTTGATATTGCAATGCTATCAGATTATTGACATCCTATAAATCCAAACCATTAACAACTTCAAAGTCAGAAAATTTTATGGTCCCACTTTATATTAAGTGGCCTTAACTACTATGTACTTGCATCAAAAAATAAGTACAATGTACTTATTGGGTTCATATTGAATTGCAAAACACATTTGCTGCTATTGAGGTGGGGTACGGGTAAGGTTAGGGACAGGTTTGGTGGTATGGTTAGGATTAAGGGGTAAGGGTTAAGGGATGGTTCAACAGTGTAACTATAAATGTAATTACAGAAATTAATTACATATTTAATTACATGCAGTTGTTTTTAAAATATAAGTACAATGTAAAAACATGCATGTACACAATAAGTGCATTGTATCAAATTATACATTTAAATGTAATTACATAGTAGTTAAGGCCACTTAATATAAAGTGGGTCCTTTTTTTTTTTTTTTTTGAGTTGTTATTTTCAGCTGCTTCACTCGTATTTTCACTTTATTCACTCGTCTTATTTATTCATTTATTTATTTGATACAGGACAACAAGAGGTCACACTTTAGAATAGGGTCCAATCCTCATTATTAAGTATGACTTTGCCTCAAACTCCTAATTACTGTTTATTAATGGTTAGTAGGTAGTTGTTAAGGGGTTAGGTTAGGTATTGGGTATTAGGAGATACAGAATAAGACATTACTATGGTATTTACAATTATTAATAAATAGCTGATGTAAAATAGTAAGAATTGGACCATAAACTAAAGTGTTACACTTTTTTCCAATAAACACTATTATTGTCTACATAATTTTGTAAGGGTTTTGAATGTAAAGCAGACCTCACTCGTCCACACACTGCCCTGTTTGTGTGTGCCACCTGCTGCAAAGTACATGAAAGTGCAGTTCTTACACATTCATGAGCGAAGCATTTTCACCTCAGTGAAACTCTGTTAATGGAGATCCACAGTCCTGCAGAGATCAACATCAACTCTAATTAAACACACCTGACCCAACTAATCAAGTCCTTCAGGCTTATTTGAAAATGGCAGGTATGTGTTTTGGAGCAGGGTTGGAACTAAACTCTGTGGCTCTTTTGGGGTAAGGGTTAGCTCTCTGTTAGTGTAAAAGGGAAAAAAAATAATGTGTTATTCATATTGTGTGGAAAGATAGAGTGAACATCCACTGATATCAGATTGTCGCTAGAAAGATATTTGAGAACGCATTACATACCTTGTGTGATGCGCAGTTGTCCGTATGGTTAATGTGTCCATGCATGGAGTCTTGGGGTCAGATTTGCACCATTATTTAATGCCCAGAAAAAGCATGTCTTAAAGGGGTCATGAACTTCATTGTTTTATAATGTTTCCTGGGATGCACTTATAATGTTAGAATGCTTTTTACATCCAAAATGGTTATAAGTTAGAAATAAAAGACATTTTTCAACCCTGATTTTATCAACACGATCACATGAGAATACGCATCAATAGTACGAGTTTGTAATCTCGTAGAATATATACGCCAAAATGAGTTTTCGCGTGCATATGATACTGACTTTATGGCGTGTTTTTGTGTGATTTTGTGTGTCGATTTTATCCTCTGATTTAAACGCTCTGTTTTAAGGGGCGTGTCTCCTGTGAAACTTCAGTGTAAATGCCCACTGCTGTGATTGGCTGACATCTTTGCATATGAAATACCTAATTATTACTCTCTCAAAAACCTTTAGCATGATTTTACTATTATAGCTCTCAAGGTTGACTAATTATGAAAAGTGTTGCATTACATTTAGATCTATGGTATTATATTTAGATAATGGCATGAAAGGTTGCAGTGATGAACATTGTAGTCATTGATGGTCATTGTAGTCACTGCAACTCAATTTCTGCACACTAACGAATGCTTTCATCATAACTAACAGTGCAAACTCAATGTAACTAAGAGATTTGTTGAATAAAACGGGAGTTTTTTGGCATGAGTCCAGAACTCAGTCACTGATAAACTCACTCTGTTTGATTGACAGCTCCAGAGATTGTAAAGGGAGCATTCTTTGATAACTTCTTTATATAATTTAATCACAGTTTAAATAACAGATTATTTTCATCCTACTAAGAGAATCGAGGTGAAGTTGAGCGTTTAGTCACTGGTTTGATTTACTGACACTCAGACAAAGATCATGTGACTGTACATGAATCATTAATATCAGATCAGGCATTAGAATGAACACAGTTACTGACATGTTGTTGCATTACTGTCGAGTCCATATCGTAAAAGTCTGTTTGCGCTGAAATGTGATTGATTTACCAAAGAATCCACAGTGAAATGAACCGAATACAAATAAATAAAGCTCAACTGAGACATTCATATTGTTGAAAATAAATAACCATATTCCTGCATTAGGATCCTTTGAAAGGTGATGTTATTTTAGTCCTGTATCGCTCTTCTCTCCTCCTCATCTCACTAACACACCAGTGGGCGGGGCTAACGCTGCAATGATGAAGTGGGCGTTGATTTCTTCTGTGGAGGCGGAGTTTCACCATCTATAGACACATTCCAGGATCAGTCGTTCTCTGGTTCTGGAGTCAATAAAATTTTATTAGACTAACAAGGAAGTTTTCAGTTCTGAAACTTACAGGATATTCTTATAGTGCGATGAACCATTATATATCAAAAGCTCAAAGGAAAGTTGATTTCTGTGTTGTGTTCTATGTGTCAGTAAATCACCCGCAGAAAGTTTCACAGCCATCTGCACTTTTTGAGATTTGCCCTGTTTTAGTAAACCTAGACCTTATTTATTTATTTTTTGCTTAAACTGTTTTATTCGAAAATTCTAACAGATTACAAAGACAGAATCACAGCAAAAAAAATATACAAACAAAGAAGGATGGAAAGAGAAAAAAAAAATACAACAAATAATAAAAGAAAAATTTAAAGGTACAAACAAATAAACCTTGGCTATGAATTATCAAATAGATTGACAATTTTTTCGTTTAAAATAAATCTTTTACAGCTTGGGCTCTTTTACTCCAAAAGTAACAGCATGTATTCCAGCCCCATTGATCCCTGGAGTCTTTTTAATTCTTATTATGAGTCTTACTAATTGATATTTATCACAATAACATGCCAGTGTTTGGTGAAATTCCTAAATAACTGTTTCTCTTTTTATTTCAAGACCCTAATATAAAGAAAAATGTCTTGGAGTGATATCTTCTTCCCTGGAAACCCCGAAAGAAGGGAAAGGCTTGTCCGCAAAAGTCAAGAGCTTCAAGAATGAATGAAAAACAACTTCAGAGCCACCAACCAACTCATTGAGGCTCTGAAGGAGCACTTAGGCTTGTCCTTCAGGCCGATCACGCTGAACGAGAAAGCAACTCTCAAGGAGAACTGTGATGTCATCATTGAACGCATACGTGAGATCCAGGCAGAAGTGCAGAAGATTGACGAGAAGCTGAAGGCGAAGCTGGAACCGACGCTTTATGAGAAACTGAAGAACATGTCTCTCTGCTCGTGACTATCATCGAGTCTCAGGATATATTCGTCCAGTTTGTGGTGTCGGGGGCTCTGCTGCCGTTCTTGCAGTTGGTTGGCTAATTAAAAATGAAAGAATTCTGACAAACATGAGATTGACATTTGGTTTGATTAAAACAACAGCTTTAGCCACAGTAGTAGTTGGGGTGTTATTTGCAGGGATTGATATGATTATTAGTTACTTTCTAGGAAAAAAGGAGCGTGATGAACTTGAGAGGGCCCTGAAAGAGTATGACGAGGCTTTGGAAGAATTCAGGCCAGTGTCTGAAAAATATCAGGACAGCATAACCTATGTCAGGATAAGACTTGAGATGAGTCAATAAGACAACAGTAACCTCCACAGTCATACCTGAGTAATCATTAACAAGTGATACATTAGTGCTTTTCTTATTCTCTGGCAGTTTTGTGTTGTTTTTTTAATTAGATATTTCTGAATATTAAGACAAATAAGACATTAAACTATGAACAGAAACAGTTATGTTAATAATTGAGCCATAAGTAAAATATGTACTTTTTTTCTTCCCTATTTCACCACTGTAGTTTTATTTCTGTCATGAGTGTTGTATTTTATATATTCAAAGACATGCATTCAGATCTTGTAGGTGTAGGTAAATGCTGTATCTAAATCTGCTACAGTCTCTCTGAATTTAATTAAACAAACTGTTTAAAGAAATTAACCAATGACTCCTTAATTTTTTTAATGTTTAAAGTTTGCTTTCAAACAGCTTTAACTACAATTTTAATCAAAGTGTCTTTAAAGCAGTAGCTAACATAAGATGGTGTGCTGTATTCAGGAAGCAACAGATAAAAGTTGTGTTAATGTGCTGCTAAATGCAAGTGCTTTCCTCTTGACCAACAGAAGACATCAGAATGCTGTGTCGCATCAGAAATCTGTCCATGTTCTCTGGCGGGCAAGATGAGCTCAAGAAAGAAGAACTGATAAGGTCCACGCAGACCCTCCACCACTATGTGCTCAAATACTTCAACATCACCAACAGACTGTTAGAGATACTCAACACTCACCTGAATCAAAGCCCTTCTCCTGCAGTCAAAGCAAACGAAAGGGAAAGCATTGAGGAAAACTTCGCCAGGGTAAGAGATGTTATGTACCAGATCCTGGACGTTTCTGAGAAGGAGAACAAACATGTCCAAAAGGAGAAACCTGATCTTTATAACCAGATTACCTTCTCTGGAGTGTCTCTGAAGGACAAGGCTGAGCTGATAAAGGATCTGCATCAGAAGACCATGGGACTCTTGGGGAACGTCTGCGGTCCTGTAGTCGCTGTTCGACTGGCAAACAGTGTTCTGGGGAGTGTCATGCCTCCAGTGAAACAGAACGAACCTCAGCCTGTGCTGTCGCTTGCTCTGGGAGATCTAGTGCAGAGCAGCGCAAGAATCACTGAGCTTCTGTGTGGATCCGGAGAAAAGAGCCTGGATGAAGTCGTACAGTTAGTGGAAGAAGCCCTGTCTGTTCTGAAGCCACTCTGTGACTCTTACAATGACATTCTGAGTGAAGTGGAAGCATACGTCTCCATCATATCAGAAAACATGTAGAGCAGAATTATGAAGACAGTTTTTCTCAGAAAGGAAGATTGTGTTGATTCTCTTCCACCCCGTTTTAACCTTGTATTATTTTATAAATTTAGTTTGTCTTATAATTATACACCACTATTAATTCAGCAGAAATTAATTAGTAAATATATTGCAGATATTAAGTAAATATCTGATATTAAATGATATTTGATGTTTGTAATTAAAATTTAGTTGACGTATCACAAGTTGTTCCTCATCATTAACATTTCTACGAGTCAACGAGTCAAAACATTCAGGATTGAATGTTACCTCACAACAGTTACTTGTTTAGTGGAAAATATAGAAGTAGTTTTCTGCATAATTCTGTAAATGATGGCATGGATAGTTGAATGGACAAAATGCCCAAGTTAAAGGTGCAATATGTAAGAATTGTGCAGTAAAATATCCCAAAACCACTAGGCCAGTGTTATATATTTTGTTCAGTTGAGTCCTTACAATATCCAAAATGTTTCCAACTATTTGTAAATCGTGAGAAAATTGCAATTTTATCCAAGGCTCCGGGACGTGTGAGGAGTCGCCTGTCGATGGCGTCATACCCGCGTTACCCTTGGTTTCCGGTTTTATTTTGTAGAAACCATGAAAACACCAAAGACGCTTTAATATATTGTACGTTTTAATAGACAAGGGAACAACTGTTTTGATATATTTGTAGACAGAAAACTATTATTGTTATATAGCTCAACATGTTTAGTCTTATTGATTAAATCTCATGCTTTATCATGCCTCAGAGAAAAACACTATTTTGTGAAGTAGCTAACATAGCATAATCAGATGCAACTTTATTTTTAGTAACAGTAATACAGCATTTTCTCCATCATACAATATGTTTTAAAATTAATTGCATGCCATTTATCAGCACAATCATCCAGCATTTAATCTGATATTGTAAAATGGATCTATCTTACTGCAGTGTGTAACAGTGTCTCACAGCAGCCGCCGAGCGAACGCACAGAGTAACGTTATAACATCATTTTCAACACTCTCAAATGTCTCTAATATGATAAACAGAGCTGCGTTTCCTCATACTCATGACCGGAAAAGCGGAAGCGGCGCCGGTGACTGTGTCATAATAAAAGTCCCGCTGTTCGTGAGGCTCAATCACTCCAGCTCCAGCTGTGAGGAGAAGACCACATGTCCCAAGATTCTGCGCTCAAACTTGGCATCGCCTTTGTTTTGAATAGGCCTCTAGCAGACAGAAAAAATTACATGTTGCACCATTAAGGCCACTCTGAATTAATGGGTGTCAGGTGTTGTTGTGCTAAAGAGCTCATGACACTTTTTCAAAAACACAGTGATCACAACAGCAGTCTATGTGAGCTAAACTGGGCACAAAATGCATTCAGTGATGACATCTTTCAATTTACATAAATTCTTTTCTCACTTAGATATAAAACACCACCAAAACTTTATGGCCAATTTGCACATCTCAATTTGCAATAAATATGCTCACAGTCAGATTTTTGTAAGCACGTATACTAGTACACACAGTTTGCACATGTGCATTTAATTTTTTTGTAGTAAAAAGTTAGTTTATCCACAAGGTGGCAACCATGGCCTGGGGGCGTCGATTCATAAGGTAGTCGAAGAAAAACTGCAAAAACAGAACAGACCAGAATACATGCAAGCTACAGCGACAATGGAGGCCTACACAGATAGAGATTGTGTGAAGAGGTTAGAAAGTACCCTCATCAACTCTAGCATGAAAGAACACAATGATGTTTACATGGGTTGTAACCCATGGTGAGAGATTGCTCAAAACTGCGCGTGCGTCAAACGCCTGTGTGCGCGTCCGAGTCACATGAAGTATACTTTCCAAGGCTGCGATTTTGACTGTGAAGAAATGAAAGTATACCCAGGGCTTAAGACTTTCTAGATTCGGACTGTTCGCCCTATTGCTGCTTTCCTCCTCCATAGGATCAATAATCATCTTCTTGATCTTTTAAGGTGAGATTATTCCCCGACACCAGGCCATCAGTCCTGCACCTCTTTTCAGTCTGATGTTCCCTCTCCACCAGTAATCAGTCCGATGACTGATGTGTCATCTTCAAACTTCATGATCCTGGTCTGTGAGGCCACACAGTCATAGGTGAAGATGGTATAAAGCAGCGGGCTCAGTTACAGAGGGAGGGCTTCAGTCCAAGGGTCAGGAGCTTTTCTGAGAGTCTCTGCCGATTTGAATCAATAAATAGCTTTCTCACATGTGTCCTTACCCTCCAAATGTGTGGGGGCTATACTGACAGCATCATCAGTAGACTGATTTTGTTGATATGCAAATTGAAGTGGCTGGGATAGTCTTCTTTATGTAGGACATGACTGCAACTGGATGATAATCATTCAGGCAGGTCATATGGTTTTTCTTTAGAAAATAGTCCACATGACTGCAGTGGTTCAACCTTAATTTTATGAAGTGAAAAGAAATAAAAAAGAAAAAAAGAAAAGCTTTTTTTTACATTCAGTGCTTCTAGGTTCTACGTCATTATTGGGCGGCTCCTGCATCAGCATCACACGCATGAACAGCGTCAGCCAATATTGAGCAGCATTCGGACATAGAACCTGGAAGTGCAGGACGTAAACAGTGTAGGAGAATGACACAGAAGGGAAGATCTTGTTGAATAAATTCGTTATTTTTGTGCACAAAAAGTATTCAGTTTTCAGTGCAGTTTAATTTTTTGCATCTTGAACTAAATATTTCTATGTTCTGTATTACTCTATGTTTTGTTTGTTTCCTTTTTTCTGTTTAGAAGATAACTGAGCCTTTAAATCTACTTTACGAGGCATAAATAGTCCTCACTTTAAATGAGCTCACAAAAATTGTTAACTGACAACTACTAAATGTTTTATAGATGCCTTAATTATGAAATGCAGTAGGAATATCTGTTAATAAAGCATTAACACACTGAATAACTATTACTATTATGTCTAAATAATAAAACATAAATGTATTTAAATAGTTTATAAATCACTTACACTTTCTAAATTAACTTATAAACTGACAACTCCTAAATAATTGGTTTGTAAATAATGTAATACTTTATTAATAATTTATAATTTCTAAATTAAATATGTAGTCTTCATAGTGTGCAGTTTTTATAAAGTGTTACCGAAACTACATAACTCATGCCATTGTGATAATGAATCTGCCTCTCATTTGAGATGAACCATGACTTCAGACTCCCATGTACTTGTGTTGAGCAGCTGTTGCATTTGCCTACTGAAATGACATTTGAAGTCAACAAACTGCTGTTGAAAATGTCCATAATTCCCATTATTTTCTTCTGTGAGCAGTTTCTGCCGCTTCTTCAGGTCACACAGGCCTGCGTTTTGATGGATGGCAACTGGAGAGCAGCAGCGCGTTACTGACGTCATTAATATGTTTTGGGAAAAAACTTCACTATGGTAAGTATGGATGTGAAGAAACTGAATGTAGGCTACTGTAAGCACTGAATTAAAACTGTAAAAACAATATTCTAACTAGATACAGTAAAAGAATCAGCAGTTTGAATAAATTCTCAATCAGTGGATTCCTTACAAACATCAAGTGCATGAACTGTAAGACCTATGCTATATTGTATGTATAAATGCTGTTATAGAAAAATTCAAAATGTGGAAAATTATGGATAGCATACATTTTTGTAACCGTATTATAATATTAACGTTCTTGTATTATTGTAGTAACAATGCCTTTTATGATTATTTTTTTTTTTTGTATAATGAAAAAAAGAATGAAAAAAAAAAAAAGAATTGTAAATCTGAGTGCTGTAATAAATTTGAAGAAGTAGCAGTGGCTGTATATTAATGTTGTATCTCTATTAATTAAACACGAGAGCAATGGCACTTCAACCGCTTCTCTGCGATGATCATGTCTTCTGTGACGCGCGGCACTCTTTCAGTCGCTTCTTTGTGGTTATGATCACGTCTCCAGGACTGACATTTGAGTCACTTGCACAATCAGGTTTAGTGTAGAAAACAGCTAATGAAAGAAAATGGAAGAAAAACTAAACAAACAAACAGCAATAAAAGAGCTTTATTTTTACATATTGTAGAAGTGAAGGGGGAAAAAAGCAACCTAATGAATTCCAACATACTGCACAAAAATAAATTATTTTTCAAATAATATTACAAACGTGCTCAATTTTATCAAACTGAACAGACAGATGTATGATGAGTTCTAACAGGTTCATCAGTTTTTAACAGAACTTTACTGATTTATGGAAGACATGTCAACATGTCAGACGGAGTCGGTGTGTGTTTTGACGTGAGGAGAGGGTTTAAAGCTGGAGCGATCCAGAAGGCCTCGGTCAGTCAGAGAATAGTGACACGCGGCCCATTCCTGACGCTCCCGCCTCACCGACAGCAGCTCTTCTGCTTCCTTAGGGAGTGTCGACTCATCCTGCTCAGAGAACGCAGCACAAACCATATATACTTCTGAATGTTTAGTTATAGTTTTTTTTTTTTTTTTTTTTTTTTTTTTTTACAATCACTAGGACACATTTCTCAATACTTGGGTCACTTTTTCAAAACTTTAGGTCACTTTTACTGAATTAGCTTTCAGATCAGCACAGCAGTTAATTTACCAAAATACTTTATTCATGCCTTAAATCAACTCATTCTTCTGTAACATGCAACTTTAAACCACACTAGCGAAGGTTTCACCCAACAAACACACTTTGTCACTCATGAAACACAGACCTAAAAACACCAACAGAAGCATTATACAATGTTTGCTTTTTAAAAATTTCTTTATAAAGCAAGAATGACATTCTCTGTTTGTAATTCACTGCAGTTTACAGCTGTGTCACACGGTCCATGTTTGCACTGCAGTACAAAATTATTCCTAAGTTTCCCCTTTTGTATAGATGGTAATGACAGTGAAAGACCAACATCTGTGTAGGTGTTCAGCTGCATCTAAATGTTTGATAGCATTTCATCTTTAGATTCTGAATATATTTAAATATGGTATTAGAGTCTTATTCAGTTTTGTATGGAGCCCCTAAAGCAGGGCTCGTCAACTGGCGGCCCACCAATCATGTTTATTTGGCCCACGGCACCCCAATCTCCCTCCTCCTCTTTTCCTGGCAGAGCAAGACATATCCAGCTGCAGACCCACAGCACCAGCAGTTTCAGAACTGCAGCCACAGAACGGAAGTGAGGGGCGGGGCTTTACAGTCATATTTGAGCTACCCATACATGTAATTTTTTTTTTTGTTAAATATAAGTTGTTTTACATGGATTTTGATTGGATCGATGTCTACAATATTTAACAACAATGCTTTTAAATAGTCACTTTTCTGTTCATATACTATGCATAAGGTATCATGATGTACAATGAGGATATTTAATTACCATGTTAATGGATAATATAAACTATGATTTGTTAGTCCATAAGGCATGAACTAATTTGTATAAACTGTGAACAAATACTTAACCATATAATTTTGAAAATGTATATAATAAATGTGTAACCATAGCTATAGTTAAATGTCTCCCTTGACTGTATGTGATATTATTTCTGTATGTTCATGTTGTGAACTTTTGACAGATAGTATAAAGACACGGAGGTATGGGCATTTAATGTCAAAATATAGGCCTACATGTATTTAATCATTGCAAATCCTTGAACAAGTGTAACATGCATTTAAGCCAATGAGACAACAGAAGGTGTATACGGTGAGTGTAGGCTATGATATTTCTGTCATGATGTGGTGAACGAATTTATATTTATATTAAGTGTTTATCTGCTATAGGTAATTGAATCTGTTCATGTCTTTCACATTTTATCATTAAAGATTTTTTTTAGCATTTCTAAACATATTTATTATGTTAACATTAAATTAATATTAATTAATAAAACTTATTCATTTCGTTTTCAGGGATGAAAAGAAATTAGTAAGTTTTATTAATTAACATGAAATGCCATGATATGGGCTTATAATTTTTAAGTGTTAAGATGATTATTGTTTGCCTGTTTTTATTTTATTATGAGCAGATTAAATGTGTTTTAAACCTATTATGTTTTTTAAATATCCTATATGTTTTCATACAGAGAAAAACGTTTCACTTGTTAAAGGCTTTTTTTAAAATGGTTATTTTTATTTGACATTTTACATAATCTAAGTATTATCTGTAACAATTTGAAATAATACGAAATAATACGATCATATACAGTCAAATGGGAAACACTTTACATGTTACACATTTATTAATATATGTTTGAATTAAAAAAAAAAAAACTTAATATGGACATTTTTCTTACAAAAAACCATCCTTTCGCTTCAAAAGGCTTTTATTAAACCCCTGGAGCCATATGGATTACTTTTTTTATGGATGGATGCATTTTTTCTGTCTTCAGAATGTGTATTACCATTCACAACCATTATAAATCTTGGAGGACTAAGGATATTTTTAAATATATCTCAGATTGTGTTCGTCTGAAAGAAGATTGTCATATACACCTTGGATGGCTTGAGGGTGAGTAAATCATGGGATAATTTTCATTTTTGGGTGAACTATCCCTTTAAAGCGGATATAAGGCCATGATATTAGAGATAGCCTATACTGTCCTAATGAAAGCCAAATACAGCTTTAATGTGCATCCATACTCTTGTTTTCTTCGTAATAAAATTATGAAGCGACGCACACGAAAAAATGTGTTACAGACATAAAACGGAAATTGTAATGTAAATGCTTTCTATGATGTTCAAACAACAGAACAGACACTGCAACTCACACTGTAGAAGGTTCATTAAAGTTACTAATCAAACATGAACAGAAAGTTCAGCCTTAAGAGGGAAAAACCAACAGTTTACTTCAATAACAGGCCTGTTTCCCCAACTACACTTATTTTAGTTTTTAAATTTATTATATTATATTTTTTCCCATTAGTTTGCCAATTTGCAACCAGATTTTTATCATCATGTATTTGTTAATGTCTGTAGTATATGTAAAACTAACCATTGAGTGATCCATTTCAATAGACAAATCCACATAAAAATAAGACTTAGTTTATTTGTGACATTGCTTGCCTTGCATTATGATCGTACATTATCCTATAAAATATGACATGCATTCGCAGCATAAACAAGCAAATGTAGGCATATTACTGAACCAATTAACTAATTGTTGACCATGGAGCTGCATGAATTACTGTTACACTCCCTTTATGTCCTTATTGACTCTTATTTTATATCTTCTGACTATTTTCTTTTGTGCTCCACAGAAGAAATAAAGTCATATGAGTTTAGAACGACATGAGGAAGAGTCAATGATGACAATTTTAATTTAGACTATGACAGGAAAGTGATATGTCAAAATTATCACTGAATAATGAAGCATGAATAAAACCTTGTGCATTTATGAAAGGTATTTTGCATTTGTGAACCATTTTTCCATCAGTATTTCATTAGGTTACACATTTATGAATCATATTTAGTAAATAGGTTTAAAGAAAGGATTCTGACTCCATATTTAAAGGGGCTCTATGTAAGAATTTTACTTTAATAAAAGCATAAAAATACCCCGATATGTTGGCAGATATTTAGGAAACATGCTAAGTTCACCTACTTGTTTCTCAGAAAAACAATGCTACAGCCAGATATTCTACTTTGAAATGTGCGTTCCGTGTTGGAATGTCTTTCTTTGTTTTGGTTTGTGCGAAACTGAGTGCTGCCAGTTTATCCAATAGTATTTCGACATCACAGGTTGCCAGTTGGCGGAAAACACTGCGTATTGCATCCATCGAAACCAACAAACAAACTGGTCAGAGAATCACAGATTCTACCTGACCTAAAAGCCTCTGCATCCATCTAAATAACTCCATGAACAACAGCATATTAAAACAGATAAATCAACTCATCAGCTTTCATTGTGAATTGCGCTCCCTATTGTTCCCTGCTGGTAACCCGTGTCTTTGAATGAGGGGGCGGGCCAAACAATATTTTGAATTTGGACTGCAGTACCTATTTTAAATACTGGGTGTCATTATTACATAAAGGCCCTTTAAGACATATGTGCATGTTCTGACCTGGTCGAAGTGAAGAGACTGGTTCTGGTAGCTGCTCATGTATGCATCCACCAGAACAGTGTAATCGGACATGAGAGCATCCAGAAGCAGCAGGCGCAGCGGGAGAAGGTGCCGGACGGAAACGGCCATCAAACTCATCAGGGCAGGAGGACACGGACGGATGTACCAGACCTCAGGACACTCCTGCAAATCAAGGACAGTCTTGTGTTCAGATCCATCTGCGGACAGTGGGCTTCCCTTCTGACACCATCACCACAAACATCTGTAATAAGACTAGCAAATCACAAGCAATAGTGTGGTGGCAGAGAGGCGCAAAAAAAAAAACAAAAAAAAAAAATTCTGCACAATGGAAAGTCTAAATGAAAATAAGTCAAGTTTTATCAAACGACAAGTTTTATTAAAGGATAAGGTAGGTATATTTTGCAAATGGAATACTTATAGCTGATTGGACGAGACATCTGTCAATCAAGATACGCAGAAAGTAGAAAATCGTTGGGTGTGTGCATGTGTAAATATCACAGCTGTATTGTTGACAATAATAATTGTTTTAACAATGTACGAGCTGACATTATCAATTAGTTCATGCACTTTGAAAGAAAAAAAACAAACAAAAGCCTTGAGAAGTGTGCGCTCTCACTACAAGATGCAACTTACTGCAGTAAGAATGACCAAATTCAGTTGTTATCTTGTATACACATATCATATGATATAGTGAAGCAATATCACAAGAACAGGAGTTCTGTTTTTCCCGAATATCAGCACGTTTGCAAATGTGATTATTTTTTATACAGTTCAGTAAACAAATTAATATTTTGAATATAATTTTAGACAATACTGTAAATATAGACTGTTTTTGCTCAATTTCAACAAACGAAACTACAGTAGTCAACATTTGAAGTGGATCAAAACCTTTCATCAAAGTTGTCCTAAAACCTTCTTCTTAGGACAACTTTGATGAACTGTTTTGATCCACTTCAAATGTTGACTACTGTAGTTTCATACAAAGCCACAGCAGAACTGTTGAGCGTTTCTGAGCAACACAGCAATGTTTCATTACTAAACAAATCTGTGGTTTTTGAATGAATCGGGAGAACCATTGATTCAGTGACCCATTCATGAAGACAGTAGACATTTGCACTTGCACAAGCACAAGCCCTTCTTGTTTTACACTTCATGCATGTGCACTGAATGTTAAATAAGTTAATAATGATAACAAGAGTGAAGAATGTATTGTTTTCCACTGGTTGTTTTACTTTAGACTGTGTACAATTGTGATTTGAAAGAGGATCTGTAGATTTGCACTAAACAAGTTTAAACAGACATTGAGTGAGAGAGAGAGAGAGAGAAAGAGAGAGAGAGAGATTGACAGTGTGAGCGATTACTTGCATCTGTTCTTCTGGTGGTCAAGCCATATATTCGTGAAAATTTTACAGAAACGGATACAGATGCATCTTTTTCGTCAACATTTGACACATTAATACTAAAACTTATTCTAATTTTCTATTTATATATATAAAACAAACCTTGCTGTGCTAGACTAACTGGGACTCGTCACAGCACTTACATATTATTGTCCTATTGTAGGTTTGATTGCTTCTATTGTTCTCATATGTAAGTTGCTTTGGATAAAAGCTTCTGCTAAATGATTAAATGTAGTAATGTACGGGGATATGACAGGATCGGAAACCTCTAGTCAGGCACCGATTTCAAACATATTTTCGTCTTTCTACTCCATAGGCATTTCATTAAAAGCCAATTTTGTCAGTGGTGAAGTACACCACTAATCCACATTTACTTATAATACACATGATTTTGGTTTTCAGACCTTTGTGTGGAGTTCTTTGGACCAGAGAGGTAAGAGGTCAGAAGTGGAGAGTTTGAGGTGAAGTCGGAGCACCTCTTGGAGACTGCTGACCCGGTCCGGGAGGAAACCGCCGGTCTCGCTGTAGAAGAGCATGAGATCAGCAACCTGCAGCAGAGAAACAACAACAGCAATGACATTCCTGTTCAGATATGAGAACACAAAACTTGATCTGAATAATGACTCGATTATCTTCATCAGAGCTGCTTTACTGCAGAATCTGAATCATATCTGATGAAGTTTGCATCATTGATTGTGTTATTTTCCTGTTTATCACTGTGATGCTGCTTTGAAACAATCTGAAACTCAATCTGTCTTCAAGTAATCCTCAACACCTTGATTATCTGGTTCAGGTGTGTGTGTGACCTGTGACGTACCTGCGTGTCAAAGACGTTGGTGAGGTTGACTTTAAACTCGGCTCTCAGGCATCTGGCGACGCAGCGGCAGTCGTGAACCACCTGAAGAGTCAGAAGATTCAGCAAGTGCTTCGTTCCTCAGCCACACATTTGTTGACCTCAAAACAGTCACCTGACCTTCAGAATGTGGGGATTCTCCATAATCATGGACAGTCCATTTTTTATAGCTTGTCCGCCCAGCAAGAGGATATCAAACAGGTACACGACTTTCTTAGTGGCAACCTGCATCAAAACGATTATTCACACACAAACTCCAACACGTCTCTAAATAAAGAGCTTAAATATTCCACTGACCTGCAACCAGCAAAGCCTCTCTTGAGCAGTCTGTCCAAAAACATCCGCACCGATTCCGATCACTTTTTGTTCTTTGATGTGCATGACCTGTAATATATATTATTCATGCATGTTTGGAACAGATTGGAGATGAGAAGCACGATACTGGATCCCTAAACTCACTGCTGGGCCGAACTTCTCATGAAGCTCGTCGATCACCACATATTTGATGTCGTGTTCATCAGCATCTGGGAGGGAAAAAAGGGTAAAATCCAGCAACTAAACGGAAATACGATATCCACCTTATTTTGTGATGTGGAAGTAAGCTATTTTCTGTGAATGTGCGAGACTTTTGATTCATTAGCTTCTATAGGTGGGTCAATGACGTGACGGGTCATTTTTTTGTCCAAAGGCCTTAATAATAAAAATAATAATGAAACAAAGATATGAAAGCCAAAGTATCTAAGGTAGTACAACTAGATCTCTTTTATTGAATCCAATAGGTTTTAATTATATTTTGCTAGATATTTTAAAGATTTTGAAGCATCAAAAGGTCATTCTGTTTAACCGTCCAAAGGCCAATATAGCCATTTCACTTGTGATAAAAATATATTTAAAAATGTAATAAATGTATATTTTTTTTTATTCTGACATGATTTTATAACATCATATATTAACATAGTGCAAAATGGTATTAAAATGATGTGTAGAAGTCGTTTGTTATGAAAAAGAATGTCTGGAAAAATGAATTTCATTGATGTCATTCGGAGTAACCAATATAAAGGGACCATTTTGGATCAAGTCATGCGGTCAATATCATGTGACAGGATGTGACATCATTCATACGCCTGCAAAGGACCACATGGTCGTGAAGCAAAGTAACTAAATCTCTCTTAACTATTTGAAAAATTCATGTTTTCACTTGATCATACGCATGTCCCAAAACATCAGGTCATTTGGTACAACCGCTATAAAACATGGAAAATGTAGTAATATTTTAAAAACTTACTAACGTACTAAATATAAAATGTTTGATTGTCCTTTTGCTCGCTAGCTAGATATCAGCCTGTTAGCATTGTTTAAAAATATCGTCATTCGGTAAAACCTAAATTTTGGTTAAATCAAATGACTTTTTGGTGACATATTTTGTCCATCTTGTAAAAAAATAAATAAATGACAAAAGCAGTGTTAATTTATTATAAAAAACACAATCTCATTGTTTAACACTTAAACAAAATTATATCTCCATTATGTTTTATTTTTACACTTTTAAAACCTTTATTCATCAATGACTCAGGTACATAATTAACTGAATAACAAAATAAAGTAAACAGTAAAACTAACTGACCTTTAAACCAGTGTGTTTATAATTATGACTACATTAAAATAATAATGTACGGAAATAAAGTGTGTGTGAAACTGCCAGTGAACATGAAGACATTTACCCAAGATGATCTTCCTCCTGAAAGAGCTGAACTCGGACTTGTGCTCTTCATGAACACTGAAATTACAGCAAATAAATCACCTGAACTGATTTAATTGATGTGATAAAACTCATTAAATTAGTATAAAGACACTCACAGGTCTCCATTCGCAGAACTGATGAAATCCACTGTCAGAAAGGAAGATAAAGGATTTCTTAGCTCGTCTGGATCAATAAAAACTTCACCGGTTTAATGAGTTGTTTTTCCTGCTTTAATAACGAGATCCTGTGGGATTATAACATCATGGATTAGGGAGTTTACCTTTCACTATTTCGTGTCCGAAAATCAGCTTGACGCCTGGAAATTTCCGTCCACTTTTCACCTCAGATACTTACAGAGTGGAAAAAAACAAACAAACTTAAATTATAGTAACTAACGTGTGCTCTTATTAAACAGACAGATGTTCATTTACCGTCCTCTAAAATCACAGTCTTCTTCGGGTGGATCCGCTGGATAACGCCAGTGATTTGAGTCTCTGACAAACTTATTTTAACTCGTTTCTTTCTTAAATCGTCCAAAAACCTGCACTCTTCTGAAGAAGAAGCCATGTTAATCAGCCTGTCAATCAGATGGAAGTTCTAAATTACTGCGCCTGGGATATTCTGACACTGGGCGGATCTTAAATGAATATTCATGAGCTTCCTGTTTCGTATTAAAGCGCGCGCTCCTCGGTTCCGACTAAATAATCCAACAGCCATCAAGATTGATTGATTATTTATTTATTTGCTACTTTCTGTTTACGTTCGTGGTCTTTTAAAATGGTTCTGTTTGATAAGTTGTCTGTGGTGGCATAAAGTTTCAGTTTTGGTTATTTTAGCATAACTTCAACCAGACATAGTGTATAGGCCATAATGTTATTTGTGTATTTGAGCATACTTAATGTTTAATAAATTGTATATTTTTCTTTGTTTATTTTATAGTTGTTGTGTTCAATGTAATGTTTCAGGACAATGTGTTTGATAGGCTTAAAGGGTTCACCCAAAAATGAAAATGTCATTACTCACCCTCATGCCGTTCCACACCCGTAAGACCTTCGTTAATCTTCAGAACACAAATTAAGATATTTTTGTTGAAATCTGATGGCTCAATGAGGCCTTCATATAGGGAGCAATGACATTTCTTCTCTCAAGATCCATTAATGTACTAAAAACATATTTAAATCAGTTCATGTGTGTACAGTGGTTCAATATTAATATTATAAAGTGACGAGAATATTTTCGTTGTGCCAAATAAACTAAATAACGACTTATATAGTGATGGCCGATTTTAAAACACTGCTTCATGAAGCTTCAGAGCATAATGAATCAGTGTATCAAATCTGCAGTTTGGTGCGCCAAAGTCACGTGATTTCAGCAGTTTGGTGGTTTGACACACGATCTGAATCATGATTCGACACAGAAGATTCATAACACTCCGAATCTTCCTGAAGCAATGTTTTGAAATCGGCCATCACTATATAATTTTTTTTTTTTTTTTGGCACACCAAAAATATTCTCGTCGCTTTATAATATTAATATTGAACCACTGTACTCTCATGAATGTATGATGTAGTATTTAACTCACCAAACAATGGGATTTACAATTAGTATTAAAGGGGCCATGAGAAATGCCAATAATTGTGGCCAACGTGTTTTTAACATTTATTTTATAATGTGATTTTTCCCCCCATTTTCAATTCTTTTCCTTCAATGAAACGTTCGATTTTTTCTAATTTTATGAATTAAAGATCATAAGGATGAACAATGCAGATTTATTTTTGCAGTCATCTTTGATCATATTTATCAAGGGTATCAACAATTTTGTCCACTTCTCTATGTCTGCCTCCAGAGAGAGACATCGACAAATAGTTATACATCATTGCACCATAGGCCCCGCCCACAGCCGAGATTCATCTACAATGGATGTGAGCGTCAAGTCAAAAGCAAATAGAAACCATTCAAATCACTGATGCGGTCTACATTGATACAGTACACATATGTGAGTTTAGTTTCCGACAAACTCTACATGCTTGAGTCTCCCGACAACAGGACAAAGTAAATGTAAGCATAAAGTAATGTTCGCTTTTGCACATCCAATTTTAACAGCTCGTCTTCTCATTTCTGTACAGACTTCAGAAGGATCCCAGCATCAGAAACAAGTGGATGGTTTATTTTAATGGTGTCTTGGATCGCGACGGAGGATTATATGTTTGTTCAGAGCATTTTGTTTTACAAATGTGGCACAGTGAAATGGAACTGCTGCCGAAGAGTATTTATAGCATTTTTTACCTCTAAAAATGCCGGAAGTGATCTCTCACGCATAGCCGTCAATGAGTGCGAGACATCACTTCCGTCATCAGAGTGTGTTTTCAGACCTCACACACCGCATGCTCAAGGCAGTTGGACATAGTGGTGTATTAGAGCTAAAAAATTATATAAATACTGTTTGATTTCTCGCACAAACCGATTGTTTGTGTCTTATGCTGCATTCACACCGAACGCGTCTGGGGCGTCAAATTCGCGCCAGATGCGTCTAGTTGGACGCTTGAACATTTTGAAGTCAGACGCTTCAGACGTGCGTAAAATTCGCTCAATTTGCACGTCTAAACAAAGTTTGTTCAGACGCGAATTCACGTCATGGGAGGGGCTTTCATCTCTTTCTGCACAGATCCTCTTAATAAACACATAATCTTGTCAGTTGGAGACCTGTAGCAGCAATTTAACTCGGTTATGCCGGCATTTTGCTAGCTAGAAGGTGGGCTAGTATCAACGGCTAAAATCATGCAAAAAGTTTTACAACTAACCAGATTGTCCAATTTCTTTGCTTATTCTCTTCCAGGCAAGGTCCTTTTTATTCTTGTCTCGATAAAAATATAATGACACAACACACAGCGACATCTTTGTTCTGGTCTCCACCACTGATCACATCATCAACACGTTACTACCAAAGCAGAGTCCCTGATTGGTTAACGCGCCGCGAATTTACGGCAAAGTTCAGATTTTTCAACTCGGGCGCTTGGGCGTCAGACGCTCAATTTGCGCGTCAGCCGCGTGAACGCTCAATTCGCGCCACACCATTCGCGCGTCAACGGCCGATTCGCGCCGCGCTAGACGCTTGATTCGCGCCGCAGGACACCTAGACGCGCGTTTACATTGACTTAACATGTAAATCAGACGCCTCAGACGCCCCACATGCGTTCGGTGTGAACGCAGCATTAGGATATCAATGTGTCATCATGAGCGCAGGGTTTAATTTGGATTTGTCTGTGCATGTTTTTTGACTCTCATAGATGGTGTTCCCATTGCCATGCATTATTCGACTGACAGACCGCAACTGTTGGAGTTAAAAATCATCATTTGTGTTCTACTGAAGAAACAAAGTCACCTACATCTTGGATGTCCTGGGGGTAAGTAGATATCACATTTTCATTTTTGGGTGAACTATCCCTTTAAATAGGTTTCAAGATAAATAAATATATTAGTTAATATTTAGTTTGAGATGATCTATTTTGTACAGATCATCAGTAAAATGGCTTATTTGTCTCATGCAGCATCATTATCAGTATTGAACAATGATAAGATTCAGTTTCATCTTCTCTCTCCTGATTTCATTAGTAAAGAGAAAATAAGTCCATGCTGTTATACAGTAAGCTCCTCCCACTCGCAGCGCTGCTTGTGAAGCTCAAACTCTTAAGAGTAGAAGTGAGGAGAGAGGGAGGGTGAACTGGAGCCTCTGAGGGACTCACATCACGCAACACCGTGTGTTTGCTCATATTTGAAGAGACAAGACAGCTTCTGTAGATTTCCTTCGCATGCTCAGCTCAGCTATTGGGTCACAGTGGGACAGCAGTGATGGATTTCTCTGTCAGTGAATTGACTGTCCGCTGGAGGCTTTGCTGCTGGTTTTAGGACCGTCTATGGAGTTATGCACTCTTCTGACAAGTGATGATAATCGATTATTGATGACTATTATCTTCCCATTGTAACGATGACGCGGTGAGTCCCGGTCATTTGATGGACTTGCCACATGCGGGTGAGTGAATGAAATTGTTATAACTCTATTAAAGTCATCGAAAAAACAGATTGGCTGAAGTCAGTAAAGTTTTCGTGAATGAGATGCTTCAGTGCCTGTGATGGTCTCGTTCAGGGTCCTTCGCTTCACTTCTGTGCTGAATGAGGAGTGAAGGATGCTGGACTCGCTCAGATTTCACCCGTGGCCTTTCGTCTTCGCTCACTGTTTGCTCTCGGCGTGTCTTCTCTCCTCTCAGGTATGTTTGAATGAACACCTGTCGTACATTCAGCGCCTCTCGAGACTTTTACCGTACACGTTAATCGCGGAGGATCGTGCAAGAGTGCCGCTGCACATCGCGTGACATTTGACGCACTGTGAGTTTAGACATTTAGGTTCAGGGCTTCAGCAAACTTTCAAGGGGCTTCAAAACATTAAACATTAAAATAAGGTAAAACAACTAAAATGAAGATATTGTTTTAATTAAAGGCACAATATGTAAGTTTTTTTTATTAAAATATCCAAAACCCACAAGAACAGTGTTATTTATTTTGTTGACTTGTGTATGCTTTACATTGTCCTAGATGTTTCCAAGAATGAAAATTCCAGAGAAATAAGCAATTTTAACTGTGCATGTGAATCGCTGATCAATTGCGTCACACCCAGTTAACGTTACCAGGTTTATTTTGTAAAAACCTTGAAAACACCAAAGACATATTAATAATATTATTTTATTTATTAGACAAGGGAGCAACTGTTTAGATACATTCATTAACTTAGTAACTAATCGTTATATAGCTCGACACGTTTAGTCTTACTATTTGAATCTTGTTTTTTTGACTATATAGGCTAAATATCTGATATTCTAATATCTTACTACAGTGTGCAGCCGCCGAGCGAAAGCACAGAGTAACGTTATAACATCATTTTCAACACACTCAAATGTATCTAATATGACAAACAGAGCTGTGCTTGACCTGAAGAAGCGGAAGTGTTGACTGCGGCATAATAAAAGTCCTGCTGCTCTCGAGACGTGTGCCGCGCTCGTCTCTCATTAGCACTCCAGCGGCCTCGTTCGCCCTCCTCTGCTTCTACAGTCATGTTAAAGGGTTAATTCACCAAAAATTTGTCTTTAATCACTCACCCTCATGTCGTTCCACACCCGTAAGATCTTTGTTCATCTTCAGAACACAAATTAAGATATTTTTGATGAAATCCGATAGCTGGCTGTCTCTTCCACAGACAGCAATTTAACAACCACTTTCAAGGTCCAGAAAGGTACTAAAGACATTGTTAAAATATGTGACTACAGTGGTTCAACCTTAATGTTATGATGCAACAAGAATACATTTTGTGCACAAAAACAAAACAAGAATAATGACTTTATTCCATAATATCTTCTCTTCTGTGTCATTTTCCTATGCTGTTTACTTTCAGTGCTTCCAGAACTACATGAGAGTGAGTAATTAATGACAGAATTTTAATTTTTGGGTGAACTAACCCTTTAAGTGCAATGTACAGTGCAAGTCTGTCATATAGGCTACATAATATTATAATAAAAACTTGTAATTGTGTGCTTGGGACATGGCTTTTAATTGTGAGAATTTAGTTTTTGTAATCCGGCTCTCAAAAATTATATAAAAAGTTTGATTCAGATTTACCGGCCAATATATTGACTTTCATACATATAGAATAATCGGTTATTGGTATCAACCAAAATTTTCATATTGGATCATCCCTAGTTCCCATTTAGTTATGAAAGCATTATTTCTGAATGTTCAAAACTTTTTTTTAAATGTTTTAAAAGTTTGTTTTTTTTTGAGGTTTTTTTTGGAAAAGTGTTTTGTGGATATTAAGGGAACAATTTTGAATGTTCTCCAAACATTCTGAAACAAGTAGTAGCATTTAAAACATTTCAGGAAAAAAATGTTCCATGAATGATGTATATCGTCTTTGTGCTAATGTTTTGAGAACACATTTATTAACGTTATTGAAAGAATGTTTGTTCACAACTTTGAGAGAACCTTGTTGACCGTCTGTTAGCAGGAATACTCATCGCATGTTTGATCGCTACCACTTACCACCTCTTCATGTTCTAAGGACTGAAGCACACATAAATAAACAGATCACTAAAGTCAGTGGGTTTCAATGAACCCCAAAGCTGGTTTTAAAGCTGTAGCTCTAGACTGTAGATTTGTTTCGACCTTATTTCCATACTGTACATGATCACCCACACAACACATAGGATCAGCGGTAATGTATTCTCCCCGTGTCTCAGATCCTCCCACTGCAGTGCTGAAGGCTGGAGGAGCTTCACTCCGGAGGCGGCCACTTCTGCTGGTCTGAATGTTGATACTCAGAGTTGCAGGCAGACTCTCAGATTACTGATACAGCATTATCCATCAGCTTATGATCCAACCTTTGCCAGACAGGCAGCATTACTATGAAACTGAACATTGTGCCTGCATGACATATTAAAATCTACATGATTCAGTGTTATAGTGACTGGTAAAGGGAATGAGCCGCTGAGCCTGTGATGAGTTGTGCAGTGTCACGTTGGATGAACGGCATCAGTCGCTGCAGTGGCTTCCTCTCCATCTCTCTTCTCTCTCTAATAGGCGGAGCTCCAGTCGTTTTGCTCACAGCATGACATTAACACAGGAGGTGAAGGTCGCCAGCTGTTGTGCCACCGTCGGCCGTACCCGCCTCTGCCTCCTCCTCCGCCCCCTCCTCCTCCACCGCCCGCGCTGCTCTCTATGGGTAAGACCCAGGGCTCTTTTTCCAAAGGCCACATGGAGATTTTCATTCAGATAAGGTATCGAGAAGTAGTTTATTACATACATGCATCAGAATTATACTTTTGTCCCACACTACAGTATGTGTCTCATTTTCACTAACCTCCTTTAGATCATTTAGTTCTGCTCAATGATGAAACACACAAGGGCCAAGGGAATTGATTGGATGGTTGTGGATGTCACTGCAATAGGGAGGGGAAGTTATTCTGACTTTAAGTCATTTTTAGTGTTGTGATAGCAGCTGTTTAATTTGGATCAAGCTTGTGGATCTCTCACAATATCATTACAGACTTAAGAATAAAAGTGTAATTTTAAGAAACACAAGATATGAAAATGCCTGATTTTGCTGTTACACTCTCATCTCTTTGGCTGCTTTGTATTTATAGCTAATGTATCTCTGAATGACTTTTTTTTTACATCCTAAAAACTTTTTCATTATTATTATGATTTAATCTTTGCTTAACCAGGAAGCCCCTAGAGATGAAATCTCTTCCGAGGGAGAACTGTTCAAGGAGATACACCATTACAGTGTTTACATGTGTTTACATGTAGCAATGTTTCAGCTTGCAACAGAAACACAAACAATACATGCAATACAATACTAATACGGACAAATGAGAGGAAAACGTCTCGGGTTACGAGTGTAACCCCTGTTCCCTGAGTAAGGGAACGAGACGCTACGTCGGATGACGTGATGGGAACCCTCTGTATTTTGTGTTCGTGAAGCACCTCTGTATCCAACCAATGAAAAGACGCGACTTCAGAGGCGGGTGACGTCACGGATCAGGAAGCTATAAAGCACACCTGAACACAAAGCACGCCAGCTTCTGTAAGTTGTCTGAAGCAAGCGCACCAGGTATGCAGGAGATACGGCCACGTGACGTAGCATCTCGTTCCCTTACTCAGGGAACAGGGGTTACACTCGTAACCCGAGACGTTCCCTTTCGTGGGAACTATCGACGCTACGTCGGATGACGTGATGGGAACGCAATCCCAACTACGCTGTATCCCAGAGTGCCTGGCTGCTATCTTGTAGCACCCTGGCCCCCGGAGTGATGTTAAGGTGAAGATTGTAAAATCTGATAAAGGTGTGCTGGGATGACCATCCAGCCGCACCACAAATGTCGTCCATAGAGACACCAGATAGGAGAGTTCTGGACGCGGCCATACCTCTCGTGGAGTGAGCCCGCACTATCAGAGGACACGGGCGCCCCACCGTCTTATACGCAAGTGAGATGGCCTCGACCACCCACTTGCTCATCTGCTGTTTAGATGCTGGGCCCCCCTTCTTAGGGGACCCATAACATACAAACAATTGTTCTGTTTTTCTCCACAGGGCAGCTCTGTGAACATACGCATCTAATGCTCTTACAGGGCAAAGCAGATTCTTCCTTTCCTGATCCAAATTTGCAAAAGGAGGCGGGCAGAAAGCCTCAAGTACAATGGGACCTGGGACCCTCGTCGGAACCTTTGGAACATAGTGTGCAGAAAGGCTTTCACCATACCAGGCGCAAACTCAAGACAAGATGGAGCGACTGACAGCGCTTGTTAATCACCAATTCTCTTCAGAGAAGAGACGGCCAAGAGAAAGATGGTTTTAAGTGTCAGGAACTTGTCTGACACCTCCTCTATTGGCTCGAAGGGAGCCTCAGCCAGCCCTTGGAGCACAATAGCGAGGTCCCAGGTCGGGGTCTTTGAGCTAATATCAACCAATCGTCGATATAGTTCAGCACGCGGATGCCCTGGAGTCTCAGCGGAGCCAGCACTGCATCCACGCACTTCGTGAATGTGCGGGGTGAGAGGGATAGGCCGAACAGAAGAACCCTGTATTGGTAAGCTTCGCCCCCGAAAGCAAACCTGAGGAACTTCCTGTTTGAAGGATGGATGGATACATGAAAGTATGCGTCTTTCAGATCTATCGCTACAAACCAGTCCTCGGACCTGATCTGAGGGATGATCTGTCTGAGTGTAAGCATTTTGAACTTCAGCTTCTTTACGGATCGATTTAGCACATGTAAATCTATGATCGGACGCAACCCTCCATCCTTCTTCGGAACAATGAAGTAGCGGCTGTAAAAGCCCAACATTTTGCTGGGAGGGGAAACCCTTTCTATAGCGGTACGGGAGGCGACACTGGCCTTTTGTTGCGCTCTGTGCGCAGATGTTGCTGAGGAGCTGGCTGTCGGCCGAGGCTGCTCCCGCCCAGCAGCCTCGGGGGGATGAGAGCGGGGAATGATTTTAGAAAACGCCGCCATTTGTTTGCGTGACTCCTGGAACCTGTCGAAGACCATTGACATTGCGTCGCCGAACGGGCCACCAGGAGACAGCGGCGCGTCCATGAGCATATTTTTGTCACGTTCTTTAATATCTGATAAATTTAACCATAGGTGCCTCTCCGTGGCCACCAGGGCTGCCGTAGAACGGCCGATGGATTTGGCCGTTTCCTTAGTGGCCCAGAGAGCTAAATCTGTGGCTTTGCGTAGCTCATGAATCGCCTCGAAGGACGCTTCCCCACTCTGATCAATTTCCCCCAGCAGGTTGGCTTGATATGCCTGAAGGATAGACATGGTGTGAAGGCATACCGCCGTCTGACCTGCTGCCAAATATGCCTTGCCCACCAAGCTGGATGTAGTTTTCAGAGGCTTGGTGGGCAGCGCCGGGGTCTTAAGGGACGACGCGGTCTCGGGCGAGAGATAGCTCGCAAGCGTCTCCTCTACCCGAGGCATCGCCCCATAGCCGTGATGTTTCAGACGGACAATATTGCTGTACAGCGATGTCTGCGGGCTGTACAGCCGATACTGCACACGTCTCTTCCACGACCTCGACACCTCGGCATAGAGGTCGGGAAAGAACGGCAGACCCCGGCGCTGAGGCAGTGACCGAGGGGGAAGAAAGCGTTCATCCAGTTTGCTTTTAACTCTGGACTCAGCTTTCTCTGTGGGCCATTCAATATTTAACTTTTCAACAGCCATAATAACTGTGTCTTATATTGTGCTTGAAACTCTTGTCCTCGGACGAAGAGATCACTGTGTGAATGTATCAGACAGACAACAATAAATAAGACAAACGAGATACAGAGAGCGCTTGCTGAAGACAACAGAAGCTGGCGTGCTTTGTGTTCAGGTGTGCTTTATAGCTTCCTGATCCGTGACGTCACCTGCCTCTGACGTCGCGTCTTTTCATTGGTTGGATACAGAGGTGCTTCATGAACACAAAATACAGAGGGTTCCCATCACGTCATCCGACGTAGCGTCGATAGTTCCCACGAAAGGGAACAGAATCTTAAATACAGGGAAAAGTAAGGAAATAATGTCAAACACCTGTGCTGATTAATGAATCTTCATAGTAACTCTTTTGTGGCGGGAAACTAAACAAAGGAAAACAGAAATTAATGAATAAAAACTTAAGGGCCTTATTTTAGCTCATGGTGCAGGTGCACTTAGGACGTGTCCGAATCCTCTTTTGCTTATTTAACAACGGAAAAAATGGTTGGTGTGCCAGGTTCATGGTCCAAAAGGGTTGTATGGGAGTCATGGGTGTGTTTTAGTTGTAATGTGTAATAAACCGATCAAAGTGTCATCTCCCATTCCCTTTAAAAGTGAGCTTGCACCATGGCGGATTCGATATTTACATGGTGGAATATAGACACCCTCAACCTGACGGGTCAGTTTAAATACATGTGTGCACTGCCACAATTGGTCAAATAATTAGCCAATTTATATTTAATATTTAAACAAGGTGGTGCAAGGCGTGAAAATGATGACTGCGTCGGGCTGAAACTTGCAGAAAACACTTTGCATTGTGCCGGGTGTATGATAGGGCCTTAAGAGAGAAAACAAGAAACTAACTGAACAGAACCTTGAAAAACCTTTACAGTCTTTACTTTTAACAACCTTTTTTAAACTGTAGTTGTTAATATTTTGTTAATATAATGTTAATAAAACAACAAATGACAAAGAGAAAATCTCTCACTGATCTTGACTGAATAACTTTTGTAACTTTAATAAGGATGAATCTATATTTTATTTATAAAAAGAAAACAGTGTTATTTTACATTCAATTTCAATTTCTGAATTTTGTTCAGTTGTATTATTTTCTGCTATTGATAATTTGCTTATTTGTCCTTATTTTATTACTGACTCTATACTTGTCTTTAATGATGTTTGGAACTTATATATTAAGTGTAGTTTTTGAGTTGTTCTTTAGGCTGCTGATTTTTGTTCATGGTATTCAGCTGCAGCAGAATGTTTTGCAAAAAGACAGAATAAATATGTTTGATATCTATGTTTGACTTTGTTTTCCTTATTGGAATCGAAACTGGGAATCGAAAAGAATGGGAATCACTAAGCAGAATCTGAATTGGAATTGGAATTGAAATCGCTAAAATTCAAACGATACCCTGATATGAAGATGAAATCAAATAAAAACAAAAGTAAAACATTAAATCTGTGTTGCATACTGTTTATTGGACACTAAACACAAATAATCTCTGAGTTCACCTGCATTACAAACTGTAGCATTTTGTCATATGTATTTAGCTTTTTACTCACAAAACTCCAAGAGTACATTCTTCAAAGTTCGATCAAGATTTAATGGATAATAAATATTTTTCAACTTGTGTGAAAGCCAAGTTGTACTTTTAGAAGTACAAAGCATCATAAATACACTACGTATGCCTTGCATAATGAATACCTTAACTTAAATTAGTAAATTACTTATCCACACACAATTCTGCTATTTTATAATGTGTTTAAACATCAATTTGATGCATGGATGTGTCTCTTTCAGCACCTGAGGCTTCTGCTCCTCTGCTGGGCTCCTGGTGGATGGAGATCATGGTGGTCGGGACGACAGGAAGTGCTTTGGCTGTCTTCCTTTTGCTAACTGTCATTATCTTCTATAAGGCCATAAAGAGGTATGTAATGCTGTCTAGGAAACCTTAGTTGTACTGTGCTGAATCTATATTGCTCTTCTATGAACTTAGGACCCCATTGACATGGGTAACCATTGTTTTCTATTTAGATGTTACATCCACACTGATATGCTCATAACCACCAAACCAAATTATGTTGTGACTTATGTTGCCACCAGCATAGGCTTGAGGGCTTGTACGACATCTTCGGCATTTGATATTTCCATCTCATTCAAGGTGCAGATGTCAGAGACACTCTTTCTCACCTTTTAAAAAACAGCAGAGTGCAACATGAATTAAAAGATCTATTTAATAATTCAGTTGAAAATAAGAAACTTTTTTTAAAATCTTAAATAACAGGACATAACACATTAGCAACATCAAAAATGAAATGAAATCAATACAATTCACAAGGAATTGAATCTTGGTTAAGGCACTTTAGTAGTAACATTAATTAAAGTTATAATAACCAGCTTACCTCAGGAGATAAGAGGGCAGCACAGATGGCAGGTTGCTGCTCGAGAAAACGGGAGAGCATCTCATATGCACTATTTCAGCGTAATGCAACATCTGTTATCAACGTGTGCTGTGGAAGGTCCAACATTGTCTGGTTCCTCTTCAGTGCTCCTGCTGCTTTGGTGCTCCTATGGAAGAACACAGAAATCCTCAGAATCTTCGCAAACAGTCGAGCTACAGCAGGTAGCTTTAAAGCACGCTGGGACGCAAGGTTCAGTATGTGTGCAAAACATTGTATGTGCTGGAATCCTGTCAGCTCGACAGCCAAAGTCATGTTGGTTGCATTGTCTGTAACAACTACAGGATTTTTTTCTGTTAGACTCCATTCCTCTGCAGCCCGCTGCAACACTTCTGCCATATGAGCGCTGGTGTGGCTATCATGCATTGCCCTAGTTTGAAGAACGTAAGAATTAATTTCTCACTTGACGTCAATAAAATGAACAGTAATTGTCACGTAGGACTCCGTGGCCCTGGACGTCCATGAGTTGCAGGTGAGAGTAACTCTCTCAGAAGATTTGAGTGCAATCTGTACCTTTTCTCTGGTCTCTTTGTACAGAGTTGGAACTGCCGTTTCGATAAAATACTTTTGACTCGGGATTTCGTATCTTGGTTCCAGTATTTTCAGCATTCGGCGAAAACCTTCATTTTCCATCTATTTGTATGGACGAAGGTCATTACAAATAAACGTGGCAATGGAATTGGTAATGCTATTAGCCCTTGGTGATGAAAAAGGAAGCTTTGCCTTACAAATGTCATCCAGCGTTGGCTGATTCACTGTAGCCATAGTGTTGTTCTTCATTGTGTTATTCCCACGAGGTGGGAATGCAGATTGGTTGTGTTGCTGTTGTATTTTATTTTTCTGAGACAGTTCTTGCAGATTACGTAGTCTTTAGTGATTTAAAACACGTGGGTGCATTTTTTTATTTGTTTTTGGTCCGCCATTACGCCATTTCTTCTTCGCTGTGAATTACACCTGACAACTATCCGCAATCTGGAAAGCGCCACCACAAGAAGCCTGGGGGTACTGCCGCTCCGGTAAGCCAAAGTGGTAAACAGCCACAATGTAGGAACATGAATTTAAATCTTTCATATGTCTAAAAAAAATATCGATACTTGGTCCCAGAGTATCGACAATGTCTCGCAGCCGGAAATATCGCGATATATCGGCATATTGATTTTTTGTCGCACCCCTAGTGTTCAGCAGAAGAAATAAACTCCTACAGGTTTGGAACAACTTGAAAGTGAATGAATGATGACAGAATTTTCATTTTTGGGTGAACTATTCCTTTAACAATCTGGAACACACAGATGAGGCCATGACATAGGTGCAGAAGGTGTTTAACAATCTAGAACATGCAGACGAAGGTACCTTGAAGTGAAGATCAACTAACACAATCATTATAAAGGTGTTTAAATGACAAAACACATTCACTTACATATTTGACGTATATCACGTAGCATCTGTAATGTCAAGGGAGTGCTTAGTGACATCAAGTTCTTCATCAGAATTGACCCTATCCCAACAGTATCTGAGCAGCCTGTGAAAAGCCTCGGCAGGTGGATTGATGCAAGCCTGAAAGACATAGAACAGGTACAACAACTGCGGAAGGAGATTAGTGGGCCATTGACAACACTCAACTACCTGAAAGATTGAAGGCCTGGTGTTTGCAGCTTAGCTTTCTACCACGGGTGCTGTGGCCCCTTACAGCTTATGAAGTTCCAATTTCAACAGTGGAGAAGGTAGACAGGTGGAAGCAGCAAGATGCACCAAGGCAGTCTCCCTTGGTAAAAGGGACAGGGGACAAGGTGGGATAGGGTGGAGAAGAGGAGGATAAGTTGGAAGGACTTGTGGAGCATGGAAGAGAAGCAGCTTAGCTTTATCATCCGAGCTACTTATGACATCCTTCCAACACCAACTAATCTCCATCAGTGTTTGGGTGAAGATCCTGGGTGTGCTCTCTGCTTCAACCCATCTTCCCTCAAGCACATATTGACAGGGTCAGTATGTGGGTTGTTACACGTGGTGTCACAACCAGGTCCTTGAGAGCCTTGGCTCCACCCTTGAGGCAAAACGTATTACCACCAATTTTTACCACCAGTGAGTGACTCCCGGCAAGCCATCTTTGTCCATGAAGTGGCAAAAGTAACTAAGAACAGGCTATCACTGGAGCATGACCGGAAGATATTGGATATTGGATACTGGATACAAAATATTGGTCGGAAGCTTGTTGTTCCCCCAGAGATCACAACCACAACCCTCAGGTCTGATATAGTTCTCTGGTCCCCCTCTGTAAAGAAGGTCTTCATAATTGAACACACCGTACCCTGGGAAGATTCATTGGAAGAGGCTTATGAGTGTAAATATGCTGTGCTAGCTGCTGAAATACAACTTTGCGGATGGAACACTGTTATCCTTCCGGTGGAAGTAGGATGCAGAGGATTTGTGGCATCGTCTACTACTAACCTGCTAAGAGACCTTGGAGTCAGAGGTCAGAGCTTGCACCGAACCATTAAAACTGCATCAGAGGCAGCTAAGAGAAGTATCTCTGGATTAAGAGGCAAGATTCTGACTGGGTCTAGAAATAGCAAGGGGGGAATTGGAGCTGAGGGGGTGTACCTGGGATGCCAGGTATCACCGTTGAGCCCTCTGGAGATGTTGTGGGCTCATCAATGAAACATCAGTGAAAGAGGGTGCCCACCTGATGACCGCAATGATGTACCTACTGTACCCTCCTATGACATACCTGTCTCCCATAAATCCAATCCTATTCTGCAACATCAAAGTACCTGAAATTGTCAAGATCAAAGATTCAATTGGTAAGTACTCGCACATAAAGGATGTTTACATCTCATCCTGTGTTAAAAAAATGACAATCATATATCTGATTGATCAAGTTTGTGAATAAGAAAAAGGAAATAAAAGTGTTACATCTGTCATACAGTGCTATTGTGACTGCTGTGCGTCACGTGACAAGCATGACGTGTCGCCATGGAAGTAATACCCCTCAAGAATTATGAATATAACAATAAAGAGACTTTTTTGACACACTACACAATAACCATTAACAACACAGAACATAGAACTGAGGAGGACTTAAATACACTGGGGATGATCATAAACTAAACAGGAAACAGGTGTGCATTAGTAGCCAACAATGAATGAGAACTGAGGCAAAGACAATGACAAAGAAAAGAAAACCATGACATAGAAACTAAACATGACATGACCATTACAATTGATCAGAAAAAAATTTTCTATGGCTTTCTTCTTTAGTTATATATTTCTTTTAACCAAAAATCAAATTCAAATTTTTTTCAGCCAGGGACTTCTGGTTTACATGGAATGACCCAATAGACCTTTGGGCGTCAATATGATTAAAAATGACTGAAACATGAAACAAAAAAAATTGGGGTAGAAAATATTTTAAGTAGCATCTGACTTGATTTGAAGCATCATTACAGCATGAGCCGTCCTCTCAGTGTCCTCCACCAGACTTCAAACACTGCACTCAAACAGCTTTGATATAAAAGATTTATTAACTCTGTGAAGTGTTGTGTCACCACCTGCCACATGTCAACGGCTGACATCTATTATTGAGGAAACAGGGTGCTGCCAAAACAGTGGGTCGTCCAATGGGCTACTGGGGACCCCAGTGTCATGTGACAGATTCAGGATCATTCTTAAAACCAATGTGCAGGCAGAATTAGTGAAGACACAAGGTCTCAATAAAACAGTACAAATTGTATTATTTGAATTACATTTTTATTATTATTGTTATTATTAGTTGTATTTTACGCTCCCTATACGCAGAATATGCAGCCTGCCTAGGGCACTGCCTACAAAGGAAGAAAGCATTTCATCTCTACAACCCTACCAACGAATTATAGTTTTACCACTCCATGATTCAGAGCGTGCATGAACTAAATGATCCAGAATTAATCACAAACCGATTTAGACTGTTTTGCTAACTGGTTTTAGATTCCCTGTACAAAACCCATTCGAGTGATTAATTCACCAGTCGGGCATTGCAGTTCATGGAATTTAAACACAAAAACAGAAATGAAAATGCAGAGAACACGACATGATCACTGAAATATTTAGTGATGAGCAAAACAACAAAAACATAGTTAATGGGGTTGTTCTCCCCATAATAAAAAAAAATTCTGTAATCAGTTACTCGCATTCCAAACCTGTAAGACTTCTGTTCATCTTTTAAACACAAATGAAAACTTTTTTTAATGAAATCTGAGTGATTTCTGTCCCTCCATTGAAACTGACAACTGACAATTAAAAACTGACCATTTTCCACGTTGCTACCTAAAACATTTCAAACATTTGATTTTATTGTTTATGTTGGCTTGAACAAATTGTAACAAAGATGATCATATTCAAGGTTTCAAACTTGAGTGTAGAATCAAACAGCTAATGAATAATGCCAGCTGTGAATCATCCTGCCAACCATCTGCTCTAACCCACCGGGACAGCAGTGTATGTCGAGTGCTTTCTCATTATGGGTAGTTGACAAGATTTGTGCATGGACTTATTTCCGAATGATTTTAGATAATAACTGACATGAATGTTTAAGGGAAAGTATGTATGTCTTTTATTTTTCACTTAATATGAGCTCATAAGAGCTGCAGTAATGATAAAAGAAGGAGAAAGTGCTGTTTAAATAGTTTAAAAGATAAGTTCATTTTAAAATGGAAATTACCCCAAGCTTCACTTACCCTCAAGCCATCCTAGGTGTGTATGACTTTATTCTTTCTGATGAACACAATCTTAATATACAATATAAGCAATATTAAAGGGGACATATCATGAAAATCAGATTTTTTCCATGTTTAAGTTCTATAATCGGGTCCCCGGTGCATCTACAACCCAGAAAACATGAAAAAGGACAACCCAGTAACTTTGTTTTGGTAAGCCTTTCTCTGAAGCATGTGAAAAAATTAGACGCTCAGATTTCGTTCCCCTTGTGACATAGAAAGGAGATCTTATTATAATATTACCATCCCTTAATCTGCATGTTTCCACTCATTGCGCCGCCATTTAGTTTTCAGAAACGTCCAGCTTCATTCTAAAAGTTGTAACTTCTTCCTGAGTCTCTCCATCAGTGTCGACTCCGGTTTGAACAATGTAAGGCTGAACACCAACACTGACAATCCTCATTTTGGCTGCGTGAGATTCTCCAGCTTTGTTGTTGTTGAGCTGTTAAAGCTCCACCCTCTTCTGGAAAGGGGGCGGGAGCAGCAGCTCATTTGCATTTAAAGTTTTTGCTCACACCCAAATGAGGCAAATTTGACAAGCTATAATAAATGATCTGTGGGGTATTTTGAGCTGAAACTTCACAGACACATTCTGGAGACACCAGAGACTTATATTACATCTTGTGAAAGGGGCATTATAGGATCCCTTTAAGAAATATCCTACCGCAAAGCAATATCCAAGCTCCAGGGGGTTTAATAAAGGCCTTCTGAAGTGAAGCGATGCATTTGTTTAAGAAAAATATCCATAATTATCAAGTTATAAAGTAAAATATCTAGCTTCCGCCAGACCACCTTCCATATTCAACTTACAAAAAAAGCGTAACTGACGCAACATCAGTTATGCTTTTTCCATAAGCTGAATACAGAAGGCGGTCTGGCTATCTAGATATTTTAATTTATAACTTGATAAATATCCATATTTTTCTTACACAAATGGATGGATGCATTTTCTTGAACTTCATACTCATTGGTCCCGTTCACTGCCATTACAGAGCTTGGACGCGTTGGGAAAATTATTAATATAACTCTGATTGTGTTCATCAGAAAGAAGAAAGTCAAATACACCTGGGATGTCTTGAGGGTGAGTAAAGCTTGGGATAATTTTCATTTTAAAGTGAACTAATCCTTTAAGATTAGGTTTACTGCAGTTCTCTCATTTAAAGTAAAAAGTAGTTGTCCTAAACCACAGAGTACGTTTAATTAGCAGTAGCTCAAGGAAAGGATATTTTATCCAATGAAACTGCGCTACTGTTTATGTAACATTCTGCTTGGTGGTCATGTAATATGCTTGCATGGCTTTTGATGTCATTCCATGCGGAACTCTGTTCTTTTCCTAATGTGCCTTCAGGGAGCGCCGCACGAATAGAGCAACTGTACGTTCAGAACAAAGACTCCGCTGACTGTATTCAGTCTAGTCCCGCATTACATGTGCTGTAGGGAGCGCAGGCTCACTGGAGAAATATAATGACCGCAGAGGCACTGAAAGAAGAAGGATATAAATAGGCCATGCTGAAAATGCTAACAGCAGAGATACAGAATCATTTAGTTGAGGATAACTCAACTAATAACCAGGGGCGTTGAAATCATCTGTGAGCAGAATGACAGAATGTTCACCTCAAAAAACATTGACAAAGTATATATATGGCTAGTTTTTGTAGCACACTTGTATTGTGTCAGGTCATTCTAAAAATATCTATTTTTATTGTCATGTGCAGGAAACCACTGAAGAACAAGAACAATGGTACAGGTTGTGGAGAAGATGCCACAAGCTCTTTGAAAAAGACCAATAATGCTGCAGTATAACTTTCACAACAGTGTGTGAAACCCAAAGGAAATATTTCCAGCCAATGTCGATGAGGTCAGAATGATGCAAACTGATCCAGAGCCCCTCCGGATGCAATCTGAAGTTGAAGGGGCTGCAGATCGAGCTGCTGCTGTGGTGTGTTGCTTTCTCAGACTGAAATCAATGACATTTGCATGCTAGTTTGGTAAAAACCCAGTTACTGACAAATGTCTGAATTGATTTCTTATATTTATTTGCTTTATGTTAACATGTTGTGTGTTTTAAAGACTTATTTGACACATTGTTTTATGCAACTTGATCTGGAAATCCACATCATGGAAGGAGGGGAGTGTAATGTTGATGCATGATGTGATGCACATGACGGAGGTCAGCTGTGTTCACCGTTCACCGCCCTTCAGCTCCTGATGCTTTGAGATTTCCAGTCTGTTATCTCCCTCAAGGGTAGAACACTAAATGCACGACTAATATACCATGTAAATTATAGTAATTGAAGGCACAATGGACATTTGAACAGACCAAAAGCACTTGGCTGTGCTTTGATTACATGTTAATTTCCATCTGTAAAGCAGCGGCCGTGTTTCTCCAGTGTTCTGAGTTCATGAATGATGCCCTTATAAGGGTGGGAAGAGTCAGTATGACCCATGAAGGTCATAATTAAGATAATTAGCGATGTAGTTGACCTTGCTGATGTTCTCTGTGCCAGACAGCGTGACTTGGATACATTAGAGCAGAGGATTTGGATTTGTTATTCTTGTGTCTGTGCAACTGCCCTTCTCAAAAAGTGCCCTGAAAAATTCAAGAATATATTCCCAGCAGGCAGTCAACATGAATTATATGTATAAATTGGTATATAAATGATGCATGAATGTAAATACTGAGAAAAAAACTGCCTTCATGACTGTTAATCACTCATATAGAGCACTTGCATATGTTTTACATAGTAGAAAATATAATTTTGTGTCATCCGTGAAAGGCTCTAGGTTTGTTAATGGAAATGAAAGAAGTTACAATATTGAACACCATATCCAACAATTTTCTAAATCGACTAGTTGGTGGGAAGCCTAAATGACTAGGAAGCTTGTAAACACATAGGTTAAGGTCTCAATTTTCACAAGATACTGAAAACTATGAGTTGTGGCACAATTGACCGCTCGCAAAAACCCGCCCTCCTTAGTTACTGTTGCTTTGTCCAACAAGCCGTGGTGCTGTCACGCCACACAGAGTGAAAAATACATTGCGGAGCAAAGAGGAAACTGACACCACATCGACAGACAAGACAGAGCAGGTTACTTATGATATTAAACAAAGTCCCAGCTTTCAAATTCTGTCATTTTTTTTTAAAGAAATTAAAGAGTCACAAAAGGTTTTTATTGTTCTAATGTGTCGTGACAGATCGCTGTAGCACCTCAGCTCAAGCGGCTCGTGAACCGATCATCTCTTCCTACTGGTTCATTTATAGCATCAAATCAACATGAATGAACTTCAGAAGGAATGTTGTTTAAAATGCAGAAAGACGTCAGTACACACTATTTTTCAAGTCCACCGATGTTAATCTTCTAACTCCTGACTGCTTTGTCGGACAAAATGGCAGATTCGACGTTATGATTGGTTAGATTGCTTGTCAATCAAACTCCCAGCGAAGGGTCAATTATGACCATCATGTTGTTTCAAAGCAATACAGTGTAGTTGAGTCATTTTAAGGTCAATCCAGTCACAATGATGTATAAGCCTATAGTAACCAGACATCTGGCATTGCCACGTCAGTTCACTAAAAATTCTCTGACATTGTTAGATTAGGATTTACATATTTAGGTTCCAGTGTTGGGAATATTTAGTTTAGAAATGATTTGATGGCATATGCAATTAAGCCTTTAACTGTGAATTCACTTTTAAAATACAAATATACAGAAACTTTTTTGTTTTAATGCAATGCTTATTTAATTTAGGGTATTTGCATCTGATTTTTTATTTTTTATTTGTGAAACTAAAAAAGGAGAGAGGTGTCCGTTGGTGATGCACGGATCACGATTATATTCACAGACACTGCGTATATAACCAATCAGTGCTGTGTATGTGACGTGTAACGGCTGTAAAGCGCTGTATGTAAATGACAATTAACTAATAAATTAGCCTATATAGAGCCTTTGCTTGAGATGAACGTGTTTAGTTTCTTGTGTGTGTGTTTTAAAAGTTATAGTGATGGAGGGCACCGTTCATCACCTGCACAATACCCCATCAGTCAATCATGTTGAAGGGCTGCTCAGGGTAGATTGAAAGCTGAATGTAGATATTCATAATGAAAACTGGACTCAGACTAGGCCGAAGGTTCAACTTCCAACAGGACAATGATAGCCAAGACAACACAAAAGAGCTCAGGGACTCGAGTGACCCAGCCAGAGTCCAGACTTGAAGTCTTGAAGTCTGTCCACTGATGGTCCCCATCCAACCTGACAGAGATTGAGAGGATCTGCAGTGAAGAAGGGCAGAACATCCCCAAATCTAGTAGTGCAAAGCTTGTTACATCAAAAACTAAATGATTTGGAACTGTAGTTATTGGTGTCATTATTAAATAAATTGGGCACAGGGTTTATCTCCACCTCCTGTGTGGCCAATTTGAGACTTTGTCACCCGAAGTCATTTATGAATCATGCATCATAGAGATAGCAGCCTTTTTAGCAAGGTTATGCTGACTTTCACAAATATGGAACAGTGTTTCTTTCTCTCTGATGGTCAGACGTCCAGCTCATCAGATCAGCTCTCATCACACACAGCTGCTCTGAGTCTCTAGCTGTAACGCACCGATTATATAGATTATATAAGCAACTTTTAATGAGGAGGTATTTGAAAGGCTCCAAGTTCAAACGAATATGGCAGAAGGTCTCAGCCAGATGCTGCCTCTGAGCTGTGGGAGTGGATCACACACACACACACACACACACACACACTCATGCGCAAACATTCGCGCGCACACGCACGCACTCATACATAAACAGCAGGACAGTCCTTCATTGATGAGATCTGATTTGACTGAGTATGGAGGCTTTTGCCATGGGTGACATCAGAGTATGTAAGTTTTGTGTGTGTTTGTCTTGAGAAGAATATTATCCAGCTTTGGAAAATTCACTGTTTTTACATGCAAACTGTGACATAAGTGATCAAAGACATTTACTGTTGGCTAAATGTGTGTCATGGGCTACTTCTTTGGGATCATTTTCCATACAGTATACACTATGATCTCCTCATCCCACTGAGCATCATGCTGTCTCCTTTGAAACATGGACAAAACATGTAGTCATGGGTCCATTAGGTTTCCAAACTGAACGAACAGGGAAGCCTCTTGATGGTGTCGCTGCTGGTGCCCAACACAACAACTACAGCAGCCAAGCAGAAAGACACAATGAAGAATATCTACCTTGAATTACTGCAGAAGAGACGACAGCATCGCTGTAGATTACTGTTACAGAGCCCCATGTTTGTCTTCCCCTGTGACCTAGTTTCCCTGTTCTGTTGATTAGTTCATTTGATTCACCTGTGTCTTGTTTATCATCCCATCACCTTGTTTAGCTCCCTTTGTTAGTCATCTGTATTTATACCCTGTGTTCCCATTCACTCCTTGTCCGTTCTCGTTGTATGTTAGACGCTAGTTTGGTGTACGCTGCCTTTGTTTATATTAAAGTCTTATATGTTTGTGGAAATCTGTTATCTGCCTCATCTCTACACCACCAGCCGTAACAATTACGGTCTATGTCGGGGTTCTCAACTCTGGTCCTCAAGGTCCACTTTCCTGCAGAGTTTAGCTCCAAACCTGATCAAACACACCTGAACAAGCTTATCAAGGTCTCTAGGACTACTAGGCTGAATCCGAAATCGCCCCCTGTACACTGAGGGAGTGACTAAAAATGAGAGAGTGAATTCAGACACTGAGAGCGCTGGAAGGGCTGCCGCCTTTGTATAGTTTGTGCTTGCTGATTAATAATCATTTGAAACTTAAATGGCAGCTCCAGTAAGATGAACGGACTTATCTGTCATGAAAATGATATATTTAAGGAGTAACAAGTTCCTGGAGAGAGGAGCAGAAGTCGAGTTTGGCTGCCAGGAGTGGAGGCGCCATAACAGGAGGAATCTGCAGCACTGAGGATTGTGAGTGTGGAGAAAAGGAATAAAGAAGAGAGCGATTGAGTGAGGCTCTGCCCAAGCTTTCGCCCCTTTCTTCCAGTCTCTCCCCTCTGCAAGGACGTGTCCCCTTCTCAGGGAACCAGGGTTACTAATGTAACCCCAAGACAATTTCTTATTCTTCACATTATGTTTTAAATGATTCAGATTTTTTCTTTAGTTCATTTTTGCTATATAAAATTTGTTATATACTGTATGATCACTTTAATCATCATCGTTGATGATCATCAACATTAATTTCTTCAAAACTGGTTCCAATCATATTTATTTTCATTACTAAACTCTTTTGTTAAATGTCAATAATTGTTACATTTTCCCTGTGTGTGTGTTTGTGGACTTTTATGTTACTTCCTGTCTCGAGTGCCATGTTGTATACTTGTATACATGTTGATTAGTCTACGCTGGTGTGTCTCTTTACCTTGTTATCTTGTTAGGTTTGTTCTTGTTAAGCTTGCTCATTTTTAATGTTACAATAATTATCAATAGTCAATAAATTACAAATTCAGCTTGAATGTTTTGACGTGAAGAATTGCAAATCAATCAAAAAGCCTCCTGACTGCTGTAGATCTCATCATCACATCAACGAAATGTCCAAACTAGTGACAGATGACTGCTTAAAGGTGCAATATGTAATATTTTGCAGTAAAATATCCAAAAAACAATAGGCCAGTGTTATATATTTTGTTCACTTGAGTACCTACAACCCAAATGTTTCCAACTATTTGTAAATCAGGTGTTTTAATAGACAAGGGAACAACTGTTTTGATATATTTATATTTATATCTGCTTCATACTACAGTAAGTTTAATAATATCATCCATGAACATGATTTCTTCCCGACTCCTATCCCTATTCTTTTCCACCATCCGCTGAGATGAAGACCACGTCCCAAGATTGCGTGCTCAAACTTGGCGTCATCAAGCTATGCCTTTGTTTTGAATAGGCCTCTAGCGACCTCTAGCGGACAGAGTTCTTACATACTGCACCTTTAAGCAATGCTTTTACACTCGTTTCATCCAAAACAAAGCTGAAAGCAGATGTACTGTAGGCATGTCTTGCAGTTCAACATATTATGCTACAAATAATCCAGTTGAGAACTTGGCATCTCAAATCTGTGACAAATCCTATTTCAGACTGAAAACAAATGATGTAAATTTTTAACAGTAGGAACTTGATGTGAATTGGCACGTGAACATATCTTAGTATTTAGGTAACGTTACTTACCTCAAGTAATCTAATGGAATATGTAATCTCTAGTGTGTCTCTGTGTTTTTCTCTGCTTTGCCTGTTCCTCGTATCTCCATTTGTCTCACTCTGTTGATTTGATTTTCTCCATTTTTTCTCCTCTGTCTACTTTCTCCTGATGGTTTGAAGCATTTAATCAAGTAAAAGAAGACCTGTGTTTCAGTTTACCACAAAGACAACATTCAAGCCAATGTTTTTAAGAAAAACTCTTGAATTGTTTATTTTGGTTTGAAATATGCATACTATTGATAATGCAAAAAATCTTTTCCTGTTTGTCACAGGCTAACATTCTTCTCTATACATGATTCTTTAATGTATTTGATAAAGAGCTGTATGCATTCACACACACACTAGGAAGACCATTGCGATTAGTGAACCATGAGCTGAAGCTTGTATGATGAATCACACACTCGATCACATGGGGTAAAACTGGGACGCGGCCTCAGACGACTGGATCTCCACTTGGGCCATTTTAAACTGAGTACACTGAAGCCACTTGCGCAGAGTGAGAGGAAACGACCCTGATCCAGGGTTCTGGAGACACTGGTGGTTTACCCGGTTCTGAATGGCTTGCAGACGCAGCTGGAGACCCGCGGACAGATGCTGTCGACAGAGAGAGCGTTTATCATCTAACAGGGAGATTTTGAAAGCAAGAATGCCTAAACTGATAATCAATATGATGAACACTTACATTTAAATTAGACTGGATCATTGGCAGCCACATGGGAATCAGCTAAACAGAATGAAGAAGACATTGAATACAATAAACACTGTGCTGAAAAATGCTGCTTTGAGCACTACAGTCCAAATTCACACTTTTATTTAAGCATTTATGGTAATAAATCCCTCTTACTTTCACAAAGATGGTTGAGTTGCACTCCTGCAAGGCCTCCATTAGACTGATGACATGCAAACACACCATCTCTACCATCTGAAACACACGAGCACAGTATAAAGACCTGCCAGCTCACTGTTCTGTCTGAATTAATTACAAATAGGAGTCATTTTATATCTATTTGTGTCATATCAAACCCATATGCTTGATCTAATTGAATGTAATCCGTTACATGTTAAAATGACAAGCTTCTACCAAATGAATACTGCAAAGAGAGAGAATCACATTCAGCCCAAATCAGTGCTGAGTTCAAAGAGGCTTATACCACTTTGTTGTGGGCCATGAGCTGGAGGATGCTGGGAGTCACGCGGCTCCAGAACTCCAGACCGGTCAGGATGGCGACCGAGCAGAACTCGTTCTGGTTCTGGTTCTGATTGGACGGGACGGCCGCGGCCTGCTCGCAGTAGATGGTCCACAGCTGGGCGAACATGAAGGCGTGGAACAGCGAACACATGTGCAGCACTGACGTCTGCAGACACACAGAAGAGCATCATCAGAGTCGCGTCTCTGGAGCTCGTCCGAGCAGAACGGCTCCGCTATCCTACCTTGGATTGTTCTGGGAATCCTATCAGGATGACGATCAGATGGTCTGCAATATGAGATCCAGCATCCAGTGGAATGGGCATACAGCATGAGGAGCCCTGGTGCAAAGCACTGTGGGTAAGAGAGCCCAGCAGCAGCCAGGACAGCTGGCGAATGTGCGACACGCATTCGATGAACTCTTTGGGTCTGAGGAAACAGAAGCACATTGTAAGAGATGCTCATCACTGGGAGCTGATGCAAACACACATGTGATGATTTTACCCCTGTTGCATAGCAGACGGCGGGTGGTAAAGCCAAGGCAGGTAGCGAATCACTGCTTTGTTGTCTCTGTGGTTGCCTTTGCTGATCTCCATCGCTGCAATCTGAGCCAGACCGACCTTCAGATTCCCGCCGAACGTGTCCTCGTGCAGGGGCTGACAGCAGGCCTTCATGTGGCTCTGAGATACACACACATCACGCTTTCAGCATTTTACATTCATGCATTTGACACACACTTTTATCCCAAGTGACATAAAGCTTCTCATAGGCCGATTTTCAGCAGATTTCCAGTCAAAGCCTCGGCTGTGCAGGGGTTCGGTCTGTGATTACATGTTAACAGCTGTATCGACTCGACTCCCTCCAGGCAAAATCAACTTCCGATTCGCACAACTTGTGTTCTGAAGAACTGACAAGTGGCTGGAAATCAGCTTTAAGTACTATAAGAATAACCTTTGAGTTTCAGAACTGAAAACTTCCTTGTTAGTCTAATAAAATTTTATTGACACCAGACCCAGAGAACGACTGATCCTGGAATGTGTCTATAGATGGTGAAACTCCGCCTCCACAGAAGAAATCAACGCCCACTTCATCATTGCATCATTAGCCCCGCCCACTGGTGTGTTAGTGAGATGAGGAGGAGAGAAGAGCGATACAGGACTAAAATAACATCACCTTTCAAAGGATCCTAATGCAGGAATATGGTTATTTATTTTCAACAATGTGAATGTCTCAGTTGAGCTTTATTTATTTGTGTTCGGTTCATTTCACTGTGGATTATTTGGTAAATCAATCGCATTTCGGCGCAAACAGACTTTTACGATATGGACTCGACAGTAATGCAACAACATGTGAGTAACTGTGTTCATTCTAATGCCTGATCTGATATTAATGATTCATGTACAGTCACATGATCTTTGTCTGTGTGTCGGTAAATCAAACCAGTGACTAAACGCTCAACTTCACCTTGCTTCTCTTAGTAGGATGAAAATAATCTGTTATTTAAACTGTGATTAAATTATATAAAGAAAGAGATCAAAGAATGCTCCCTTTACAATCGCTGGAGCTGTCAATCAAACAGAGTGAATTTATCAGTGACTGAGTTCTGGACTCATGCCAAAAAACTCCCGTTTTATTCAACAAATCTCTTATTTAGATCACGTTTGCACTGTTAGTTATGATGAAAGCATTCGTAGTGTGCAGAAACTGAGTTAGATTGATGAGATCACTGCTTTCATGAGCTCAACATATCTGTGATCGACTACAATGATCATCACTGCAACCTTTCATGCCACGATCTAAATATAATGCCATAGATCTAAATGTAAGGCAACACTTTTCACAATTAGTTAACCTTGAGAGCTGTAATATTAAAATAGTACTAAATAATACTTGGCTATTTCCTAGGCAAAGATGTCAGCCAATCACAGCAGTGGGCGTTTACACTGAAGTCTCACAGTAGACACGCCCCTTGAAACAGAGCATTCAAATAAGAGGGCTAAAATCAGGGTAGAAAAATACCTTTTATTTCTAAATTATGAAAATTTTTGATGTAAAAAGCATACTAACATTATAGAGCACCCCAGGAAACATGATAAAACAATAAAACAAAGCAGCTCAGGACCCCTTTGGTTTGTCTAATGGTTAGAGAGTCGGACTTGTAACCCGAAGGTCACAGGTTCGAGTCTCAGTACCGGCAGGAGATGTAGGTGGGGGGAGTGAATGAACAGAGCTCACTTCCACTCTCATTACGCACAACTGAGGTGCCCTTGAGCAAGGCACCAAACCCCCAATCACTCCCTGGGCACCACAGCAAAAAATGTCTGCCCACTGCTGCGAGTGTGTGATCACGGTGTGTGTGTGTGCACACTTGGGATGGGTGAATTGCAGAGCAAAATTCTGAGTATGGGACACCATACTTGGCTACATGTCACGTCACTGACAGGCTTGTCAGTAAACCGCCACTGTTATGATTGGCTCACGTCACTGCATAAGAAAAGTATCAATTATTATAATTATAATTAACATTATCAATATAAAATCAACATTATATAAATTCCATGTCTTCCCTGAGAATTGAATCCATGGTTTTAGTGTTGCTAGCGGAACGGCCGTCCAGCACTGAGACAGACGTGTGCTGAAGTTTCCATGCATGAACATGACAGCCAATGCACAAAGATACATGAAGCATGACAGTGCTCACTCTCAGCCCTGATGTTTCGATGTGTGTGACAAGTACCTTTAGTTTAGTCAGCGTGTGCATGTCTGCGATGAAGTCCAGCAGCTCGCTCAGATACTGCCTCAAACACTCCATGGCCGCCGTGGTACACTGAGGGCACAGACATCTGTGACGTCTACAGTCACCACTAATACACAGATCACACTAATGAATGATGAGTCTCACCCCGGGCAGAGCGGTGATCATGTGTTTCTGGAGGATGGTGGACTCAGCCAGCCTCGTCCCGATGTCTGAACACACAAACTGAGGACAGCAGAAGATACGAGACGAGCATTAATGACTCTCAGACTGATCACATGAGACATTTCCTGCAGTTTGATCCTGTTCACAGCTGTTTGCACACAGCAGCACGTGACACCAAACCAACCACTGAACCTTAAAAAACATTTTTGCATGTTTTCGTACATGATATGTGAAGCTGTCATATTAGTGGTAATAGCAATAGAAAACTAGATATGCACCCAAATGGCTTCACGGTTGTTTGATCTAATGTCCCTTATTGTGAGACAGAGATTCACACATTAAACTGAATCACAAACTGAACCTGAACTGAAGTGAACTGATCTGAATAATGACACTTCTCCTCTGTAGAGCTGTTTAATCAATAATCAATGAACTTTACAACATTAACACTGTCATTTACCTGTTTATTACTGTGAATCTGTATTGAATCAAGCTGATTTCACATGTAGTACCTGCACCAGCAGCAGTAGGTTGGTATCAGGAATTGAGGACTTGAACTTCAGAGCCTGAAGCAGCTCCAGAACGACGATACGCGACATATAGAACTTGTCCCTTTCCTGCATGAAAGAGGAAGAAAGCAGATGTCATTGAAACATGTGTTTGCCAAGATATAGACACACTTCTGAATGTTGATATATTTCGTTTGACAAGTTAACCACTGCTTCTATCTGATCACTAGATAATCTATCAACAGCAAAATATCATATTTTATCAAAGTCCCTTCAAGACAAGTCATTTCACTCGGTGGCCATCTTTGAAACGCCTCTCAGGCATCCAAGTGCAGCTCCTATCTCTTTAAATGGGGAAACATCAAATTCTCCAAAGCTGTTTGCCAAGCTTTTGATTCAATTTCATATTTGAAATCACCAATGAAATCTGACAACAACTGTCTCATTATTTTTTTTCCAAACGCTCGTATCATGACAAAAAAAATGTATTTTTCAGGCTGGATCAATCTAATACGCATGCGCAGACCTAAATGTGCGATGACTTTACTAGTCGGCGATTGGCTCTTATTCCGCCATATAGCCCATTGCATTTTCTCCCATTCAAAACAATACGAGGGACACGTCTTGTGTTATTCTAGAGTCTTTGATTTCATATACATATATCTGACAACAAACTGCACAAATGTGTCGCGGGTCACAGCAGTGTTTCCTGTGCACACGAAGAAACAAACATTTCTCAACTTGTGTGATCTGAATCATGAACAAATGATTCTGATGAGCCTCTTCTTTTAATAAATCACAGTCTCAGAGGTTCTGATGTCAGTTCTGATGAATCATCTCAAACCCAATGTAAGAATATGACAAGGAAACTAAAAGAGAACTAATGCAGTTTTTAAGCTTTGCTCAAATGTTTTTGGTGGAGTTTATTTCAGGATCCTCTGCTTTAAAAACACATTAATATTAATGATGATCAAGGTTTTGTCTTCTGCTTTTCCATACAAAGCACTGCTTCAGTCACAGCATGTAGACATTATTTTTAAGAGAAAGAAAAATAAAAAAGAATTTCATTAGGAATTCTGAAATATACTCTTCTTCTTGCTCCTATTGCTACTGATTCAGAAACACCAACAAAAAAATGTACATTGATGATAATGAAAGGATCAATAATTATTCCGTTTAATCCCCAATTTTTCCCAGACATGAAAATATCCAAAGGAAATACCCTTTGAAATAACAAAAAAATATTTTTTTGAATTTTTTTAAGGAAAAGTGTGTGAAAACTTGTGTTGCGACCACCAGATTCTCCCTGCTGGAATAAACACTGACATAAAGGCTTGTTTACCTTGCTGAAGGTTTTGTAGCATAAACCACAGATCTCTACGAGATACGACAGACTGAACACACCGTACTGGAGAACAAAACTCAGCAACTTGGAGAAGGGCTCCAGCAGACTCTGTCAGAGAGACACGAGAGAAGCAGTGAGGAGCTTTATGACCATAACACACACATCTGATGGTGTAAACAGTCATTTGATGCGTCATTCTCATATCATCTGACAGGAACCTTAAATACAGAGAAATGTGCGAGCTTACTCTTGTTGCATTTGTGACTGGAATCTTCAGCAAACAGATGATTATTCTCAGGCTTGAGTCCAGCGGACACTTCATACAGGAAACAAGAGAAAGTGTTAACATGAGAACACTGTGTGTATTTATGCACAGGAAGACCGAACCGGACCTTGAGTGGCAGAACAGCAGGTAGTTTGGTTAGAAACGTCTGGAACTGGTTGCAGATGGTGGTCCAGAGGTTGCTGGGTGAGTCCATAGGAAGAGTCTCCATGAAGGTGGCGATGTTGTCCAGACAGTGCAGTATAGCGCCTCCTGCTGGCAGAGACTTCTTATTGTTCAGCCCCTACAATGACACCATGAGCTTTACAACATGTGTGGTTTATAGATACCCAACATCCACAATCCAACATTTACAGTTTATGCACATGCTATTAGTATAAAACAGTGTCAAAATAACAAATGCAAGGCTGTTCCTGGAAAATTAAGCACTAACTGTGGAAAACAAATCCCTTCTGTAAGCAGGAAAGTAATTAAAAGGCTGTAAATACGGTCACAGAGTGTCTGTTTCGTGTGTCAGTACCTCGAGCAGCTGACTCAGCGCTGCCACAGAGCTCAGCTCATTGAAATCAATCAGAGACGTGGCCAGTGTCCGCAGGAAGCTTCCATCTGAGAGCCAGAGAGAGCAATGCCAGTGAGATATGAGTGTTTGCCTGGTGTGTGTGTGGCTGAGGTGTTTCTCAGACCTTTAATGTTGCTCTGGAACAGCTGTGGCAGGATGCCGTTGGGAGCGAGTTGATGGAGGACGCAGCGGAGGAACTGCTTGGCCACGCCAGCGACGTTCCCGGGAATCAGCATGCTGCACACACAGACCAGTCATAGGAACTCCGGCTCTTTTTAGGGAGCTGGATCACTTGAGCCGGCTCTTTCGGCCCCCAATGCCTCTTCATTTACAGATTTTTACAATCACATTTCTCAATACTCGTGTCACTTTTTCAGAACTCTTCACACAGTGATCACAGCTTCAGTCTATGTGGGATAAACTGTGGATCATTTATCATTGCTTTGGCACAAAATGCATTCGATGATGACATCTGTCAAATTACATGAATTCATTTCTCACTTAGACACAAACACCAGCACAACTCTAGAACCTACAGGTCAATTTCCATGTGTAAATACTCTTTTCAAAACTGTTAAACTTTCAATACAAAACTAAATAAGACAGAGATTAGCTACATTTCTACAGTAACACCGTATTAAAGTATATTCTGAATCTAAAAAAAATCAAATGCTGTCAAAGCAATAACTGAACACCTTCACAAGTGTTAGCTTTTCAGTGTCATTACCCTCCATTCAAAAGGGGAAACAGGAATAATTTTGCACTGGCTTATTTGGCATTTATTCACTATCAAGGGTACGGCCTTACGGTGGTTTAGTTAGTATCTTAAAGACAGGTCTTTTTCTGTAAGTTCTCTTCATCTTCTGCTCCTATTATTAGTGGAGTACCTCAGGGCTCTGTTTTGGGTCTGCTTAACTTATCTTTTATGCCAGTGATACACAGCTGTACCTCTTGTTGAAAGCTCAACCTTTGTTGGAATGCTTCTGGTTAGAGGTGTGCAGCGGAGCCAATATCTGTATCTGTATCTGCAACAATCTAAAAATTATTCATATCTGCATCTGTATTTGGAAAAAAAAAACGGAAGTGGGCATGGCTTTACCTGGAAATTCGTACAATTACTTTAGAAGACTGTTGTCTATTAAAGCCTATATATCTGCTTTCTTCATAAATATTACTTCGTATATTTTTTATGATTATAACATTTATTAAAATATCTGCTAACTGGAAGACTTTCTTGACATACGTGCAGTAGTGCTTTGGATGACATGATCCGATAAAAAGGCTATTTTAGTACAGCATGGAAAAAATTTTTTTTTCCCAGACTATTTTTTCTCCTTTTCAGTTTTCTAAAATATAAAATTAAAATAAAACTATGAGCTTTTCCCATTGCCGCCCCCTGTCTATGGAACCAAGTGCCTCTGCACATCCGCCTTGCACCTTCCATTACCCTTCTTAAATAAATTTAAAACCATTTTTAAACATATCTCTACTCACTGGCATTTTAATACTATCATACTCCTGTTTTATTGTCTGTTTTGTTTGTCTTTACTGTTGTTATTTTATGTTTCTTTACTCTGTTCAGCACTTTGGAAAGCTCTGCTATGTTTAAACGTGCTACATAAATAAAATTGAATTACACTGTAATGCAAGCATGGACCAGGAAACGAACTGCAGTGAATTATGCACAGTAGAGTGTGTTATTCTTGTTTTGTAAAGACATTTTTAAAAATCAAATGTGTAATGCTCCTGTTTTTTATGTTTTTAGGTCATTGTTTTACGAGTGACAAAGTATGTCTGTTGGGTGAAAGCTTTGCTACTGTTGTGAAGAATGACTTGATTTGAGACATGAACTAAGTGTTTTGGTAGTTTAGTGCATTTTAAATGTGAAATTAACTGCCATGAAGCTGAAAGTTGGTTAGGAGAACTGACCTAAAAAGTGACCTAATTATTGAGGAATGTATCCTAGCAATAGTAAAAAGCTGTAAATTATTCAATGTAATTATACTAAATTATAAAATATTGTAAAACATCAAACATTATTAAAACTGCATATTGAACATTATAGTGAACTCTCCAAAACGCAAAGCATTCCTAACGAATCACACTCAAAATGAACACAGTGTGCCATATAACAAATAAAAAATAAATTACAGTATGCAAAGAGTAACTCACCTTTCAGCCTGACCTGTGAAATTGGAGTTAGAGGCCAACCTGCAGGATTAAAGCAAAAAGCTGAAAGAAAGCCATAGAGATCCTAGTGAATAAGTGTCTGCAGATGACTCTGATGTGACCGTACCTGCCCACAGACTGCATGATCTCCAGCAGCAGCGGAGCGGCCAGGTCCGGACTCAGATGGATGAACATGGACAGAACCACCACGGCCAGAGCCAGAGTCTCCTCGTCATACTCCTCCAGGACAGCCCCGCAGTCCCGGCACCTGATCCAATTCACACACAGTTGAGGTATACTGCAAGTCTTCACACTAAAACCCTGACGCTCACTCCCCACCTGTCAGCCATCGTGGTGGGCTGTTCGTCGCTGAAGTCTTCTGGTGCTGGAACAAACATGCTGACGGTGCTCGGAGCCGACAGCAGACTCGTCTTTGTAGGACCTGCGAGAGTAAATGTAAAGGATATTGGGACACTGTACATCAGAGCGGGAGGTTGGGTGATTTCTCATGACAGTGAGTGTATGATGATGAAGACCGACCCGTGTCCCAGGTGCTGATGTTCTGCGGCGCGCTGGACTGATGCTCGAGCTGACGCTTCATTAACTGACTCATAGTCACGGCACCCAGAGAGCCTCGCTTCACCTGACGATACTGAGCTGGAACAGGAAACACACCGTCATGGGTCTTCATATTCACTAATATTATCGATTTAAACTGAACTGAGCTAAATAATAACACTACTATCTTTACTGCAGAAGCTGAATGTGTCTCATATTTGATGAAGTTTGCATCAGTAGGGGTTCAAGTGTGTTGTGCTAAAACTCTATTGTAATTGTTAAAATTTCCAAGGTTCAGCATTCTCCTCTAATAGTGATCAGGCAGACCAAACCGGGAGTCGCAGAGACTTGAAACTTTGAGGTCTGCTAGTACTCACACCGTATACAACGTCACCAAGTCATTTTTTTTGCGTGAAATTTTCAAGTATTTTGGATTTTTTGAAAAACATACTTTAGCGAACTAGTCCTAGGTGTTTCACCCGATCAGAACCAAACCAGTTTGATCAATAATTGTCAATAATTATGAAAAAAAGCTGAAATTTCGATTCACGGTCGCTAAGAGGCGCCAAAATGTTAGAAGTGGGCGGAGCAATTTTTATTAAAATGTCCATAACTCATGAACGACTGAGATATTTTCACCAAACTCAGCACACCTACGTAAGAGCTTATTCTGGTCAAGTGAAAAAGACACGGTGACTGGCCACTTGGTGGCGCTATAACAGGAAAAAAACATGAAAATGGCTATAACTTCTTCACCCTTATGCTGGGTAAACACTAAAAGATTTTTGAAAACTTGCAAAATTTTCAAAATGTTCCCCCCACACATCAGGATTTCTGATCATGTTGAATATTTACGATTCATGATCGGGCGCCTCCGACGTTCTTCTGAGCAGATTCAGTCACTCTTAACACACCTTACACCACAGGGAAATCTGATAAAATAATCTGTAGAACCATCAAGATAATCGGGACATTAACTAGGATTGTCGGGAGGGGAGAAATCGGCCCAAAATCAGCCCGATTATCTTGTAGTGTGTACCCAGCATTAGTCTGGTTAATTTGAAAATTGGTATGCAGTATCTTTGTCCATGATTGTCTATGAGGACATTGAAGTATCTCAACAAACATGTCCACCATCGGCCAATGAAGTTTGTGCAGCTATCAGACAAGGTTAACAGAGGCCAATCGGAACAAAAGTCACTAGAGGCCAGTGAGAAATTCGAAAGAAATCAGCCAACAGGGGGCGTCTTTGTGTATTATGCCTCTGTAATCATGCGGTGTAATCTCTCAATCAAATTGTTTATTAAAGTTGTCATGAAATAAAAAAAAATCTATTTACTTTGTTAGCGCATATTACTAGTCTTGTGGTGAACAATTAATCCGTGCAAGTCAATACACAGAAAAAACAAAATGTTTGTTGTGGTAGCTGAAAAGTTACTTCCGGTCTGGAATGGCTTTCCTTCTCTGATGACGTCAGTTTGACGGCTTGGGTTGAAAACGCTTAAACCACTCCTCTGCAACCATTCGTCTGCTATGAGCGAGATATGGACAGGAGGAGCGCTAAAGTAAACTCTGCCCTCTATTCAATATTCCGTTTCACTTGGAAATACGTCACAACATTGGAGAAAAGCCGTTTGCAACTTCCGGTTCACGCGGACTTTAAATATTCATGTACTTGTAAAAAACAAACAAACAAACAAAAAAACAACTTTGGCGAACTAGTCCTAGGTTTTTTGTTCAACCTCAATAAAATCAATGCAGTACAATTCTCTGGACTCTCTATATCAATAATTATTAAAAAAAAGTTGAACTTTACCCTTTGGATAGCAATAATTGAGCAGTGGCATTTAGAAAATAGACAAGGCCAAGTACATTCAAAATCCTAACTCCTAAACGAAAACTCAGAACTTCACGAAAGTAGGTGAGCTTATGTGACATATGATTCTAAACAAGCATGCAAAATTTTATGGAGATCGGATTATAGGTAGCACTATAACTTTTAAAAACATATATTTCCTATGGTAAATTCCCTGTATTGCCTGTAAATGGTCTTTTCCATCTATGATCGAGATGTTTACAGGCTTGCTAAAAGAAACATTAACTTTTTACATTTAAAGGCCTTAAAGCAAATGAACCCCAAACACTGCTATATGCATCGCAGCTATATTTGATTCGGTTATTTTCCTGTTTATTACAGTGAAGCTGCTTTGAAACAATCTGTATTGTATAAAGCGCTGTAGACTAAAGCTGCACGTTGCTTTTTCCCCACATCTGAATCTGATCAAATCTCTCAATCTAACAGCACAAATGAAGGATCATGAAGCAGAAGCAGTGGGCCGGTATTCATATGAAAGTGAGTTTGTGAGTGATTTACTGGAGACTGAGGAGCGATGGCTGGTTTCGGGGACGGCAGCCTCCAGAGCCGGAGCCGAGGCCGATTCTCTGGGCTTCTCCAGGTTCGTCAGAGATTTCTCATCTGTACATAACATGTCTGAATGTCAAAACCTTCAGTCTCTGAACTCTGTGTGCAGTCAGTTCAACAATGGCAATTTCCCAACACTGTTAGGACAATAACTAGTAGTCTGAATTTGCACTGTGCATTATCTAGATTAATGCCTTTAAATCCATAATAGTTAGTCTCACTGTTATTCTACTTCTTATGCAAATTCACATATATTGTGAGATACTTTTTATTAAATGAAAACAGAACAAATACAAATCAAAGATGCTGTATATTATCTGTGAGCTGTCTGACCTGACTCTGCGGCCGGTTCTCTCATCTTGTCCAGAGTGTTGAAGGAGATGTCCAGATATTCCCTCTGGATGGCACTGACGGCAATCTTCCTCTCTTTGCGCTGGCGTGGCACGATCTGAATCTTGAATTCGGCTTCATCGCTCTCGTCGTCAGGTTTGGGCTCGCTGTCTCTCTCATCAGTCTCGTCGTTGTCCTCATCTCCAGGTCCTTCTAGAGACTCGTGCGCATCCACAGGGATGTGGCGCAAGACAGACCGGTTTGAGGGACTCGTCCCACTGTTATCCTGCGTGCAAGAATCATCCAAAGATGCGTTTGGCATGTGTGACGTCTTTCTGAAGAGATCCCTCTTCTGTTTCAGAGTCATGGTGCCCTCCTGATGAGCCGTTGAGTCTGGGAGCTCCAGAGACGTCGGTTCAGGCTTCTCACGCTGCTGGTCCTTGCTGCAGTCCTCTATGCTGACCTGGACGACGGGAGACGAGTGTGCGGCCTCAGGTTTGAGTCTGAGCGCCTCAAACAAGTCCTCGTTGCTCTCGACAATGCGCAGCGGAGGCAGCGGCTCGAACACCAGCGAGTCGCTGTCGGAGAGTGAGAGAATGGAGCGCTTCTCAGGGATGGATGTGCAGTCTGAGGAGAGATCTATGAGATCTGGATCGTCCTTGTCCAGCGCCAGTCCACCAGGGATGGTCAGCGGCGAGTCCAGGCCGGCGGGTTTATCTTCAAACGTCTCCATACAGCTCAGTCGCACCTCTGGGATGATGGGCCTGATGCTGTCGTTCTGAGCGCTGGAGCCTCTCCGGTCCATGATGGAGTGGCCGTTGGAGGAGTCTTTCCCATGGTGCTGCGCTCTGTGCTGCTGTCTGCCTGTAGAGGAGGATGAGGAGGGCTGTAGGGCCGGTGGACCCTGCAGGTCGCAGCGGTCAATGCAGGACTTGCGCCGGTGCTCGTCCAAATTGAAGAGGATGGAGTCGGTGTTGCCGATGTCCAGAGACTTCTGCTTGTGCATGGCCTGCAGTCTCTTCTTCCTGCTGCTGCTGTCCTCTCGGCCCGAGTACAGCAGTGTGTCCTGCAGAGCACCACCCTCTTTATATTCGGCCAGCTCGATCTCACCTGAAGAACAGGAGAGCAGAAGACGATGAAAGCGTTATGAGCACACACGGATCTGTACAGGCTAGAGAAGTGCTGGTATACGGTAATACGATATATCACGATGAACACGGAAGAGAAGCATGAGTGAGTAAAGGAGACACGCTGAATGAAAATACACATTATCTCTTGGGCTGCTTCTACACTAATCTGGATAGGGTTGGGCGATATGGCCAAAATCACACTATGAGTAATTGTATTTCATGATAATAATTTAAATCACAATATGGTTATTTTTGCTTTAACAAGGTTTTTGTGATATCAAAAATTTTTATACCATTGAAATTTCATAATTCTTGCTACCAATTTCAATATTACAAAAATTAATACTAGCCTACGTAAAAAATAAAAAACTCTCAAGCTCACTAAAACAAGAACAAAGAAACTAATTACAAGCAATAGCGCAGCAAACTTAGAAATAAGAAACTACATAAATTGAATAATCAAATGTATAAAAACACTACATAGCCTTCACTGTATAAATTAATATAGTTTAATCCTTAGTAACGTTACAAAAGTTTTTCAGTCAAGAGCAGTGAGTGATTTTCTCTTTGTCTGTTGTTGTTTGATTAACAATAAAGGATTAGTTCACTTTCAAATAAAATTTTCCTGATAATTTACTCACCCCCATGTCATCCAAGATGTTCATGTCTTTCTTTCTTCAGTCGAAAATTAAGGTTTTTGATGAAAACATTTCAGGATTTTCCTCCATATAGTGAACTACAATGGCCTCCAAATGGTTGAAGGTCAAAATTACAGTTTCAGTGCAGCTTCAAAGGGCTTTAAACGATACCAGACGAGGAATAAGAGTCTTATCTAGCGAAACCATCAGTCATTTTCGAAAAGAATACAACTGTATATGCTTTATGTAGACACAAATTATTGCCTTGCACGTGCTTTCGCCGGAAAAAACAGAACTAGCGCTGCGTTCGTTCCGTAAGTAGAATAGGGAAGGCGTAGGACATACAGCGTAAGCTTTTTGAAGAATACGAAAGTGCGGTTTTGGCGGAAGCACTTGGAAGGCGATATTTTGTGTTTATAAAGCATATACATTTAAATTTTTTCCGAAAATGACCAATCGTTTCGCTAGATAAGACTCTTATTCCTCGTCTTGTATCGTTTAAAGCCCTTTGAAGCTGCACTGAAACTGTAATTTTGACCTTCAACCGTTTCGGGCTCCATTAAAGTCCACTATAAGGAGAATAATCCTGGAATGTTTTCATCAAAAACCTTAATTACTTTTCGACTGAAGAAAGAAAGACATGAACATCTTGGATGACATGGGGGTGAGTAAATTATCAGGAAAATTTTATTTGAAAGTGAACTAATCCTTTAATAACACAGACGGCAGCAGAAATATTAGGCTGCTGTCACTTTAAGAGTGAATGGATCCAATATACTGTTATACATGCATTTTTTTTCTCAACTCTTTACAATGTAGCAGTGTTATTTTTCTAGTCATATTTTCATATATTCATTTGTCAACATTTATTTTTGTAAGTGTTATAACTTAAATATTTTCATTATTGCCATGACGGACATGCCCCGCCCCGAGTACTCATTTTTGATCAAATGATCAAATGAAAAACTGACAAAAATGCCCATCCATAATATATATCATAACAAACATTTGTTTATACTTAAACATTTTTACATTTAATGCGTACTGAAAATATTATATATACCGGAATTAATAATGAATATGAAAGTTTGATACGTCACATGCCTAGTGCCGACACTCACTTCTTTGAGCGCTGAGCTCCACAGGCTGATACTTGACAGACTTGCTGCCGCCGATCCTCTTGAGACGAGCGAAGAAGGTCTGCGACTCCTTACTGCCAGCTCCCGTTGGAGTGTCATGGATGTCGGACTCGTCGAACACGCTGTCCTCCTCTGCACAGGAAAACAAAGGGCATTAATGCAGCAGGACGACAGGAACCGCTCAGATCTGAGTGCCGTGCCCTCGTACCTTTCTCCTTCTCGCTGTAGCGGCTGATGTTGGAGTTGTCGCTGTACAGCGGGCCGGCGGACACATGTGACCTGCAGCTGTGGTACTGAGCGTTCAGCGTGTTGATGGTGATGTGGATCAGATGGAGCACCACCTCTTTACTCATGTCCATATCTCTGTACGGATACTGAAACACAGCGAAGATGATGCTGAGACTGAAGAAGTTACTTACTAGGTAAAAACACAAATGAAAACACAACCTTCCTACTATGTTAATGCTTTTAGGTAAATAAAAAGTACATGTTCTTTTCACAGAAGAGATATTAAACCACTTATGTTTTGGTTAAAGAGAAACCAACAGACAGTTGTTTGATGGTATTCGGCATATTGTTTCTAGTAAGTTTCTAGACCTTGTCATGTGAGGAAACCGATCCTGAATGTGACCAAAACAAATGACTCATTTTGAGTTGATGTCATGTTGTTGTGTGTGTCTGCAGGAGCGTCATTAACCAGCATTAATCGCCTCTCCCTTTTCGAAAACTGGATAATGTTATTCAAGTACCTGTGATTCATCACAGCAAAATCAATTTAGAAAGTAATGATGTGATTAAAATTTAATCCACTGAAAAGAATGCTGTTACACTTCAATGATAAATTCATCTTTCTTCCATTAATTTCTATTACATATAACTATGGTTTATTTTAAGTTGATGTGTATTGTGTAGTGAGTGGCATCACTAGGATTGTACAGACTCCTGCCACACCAGCTGAAACACATGAAAATATAACACTGTGATTTTGAGTTCACAGATTTGACCTGGTCTGCCACTTTTCATCGCAAACTATGAAAAGATCATTTTCTTTGTTGTCTCTCCTTAAATGATACAAAATAATACCAAATAATTGTGGTCATTCTATTTATTCTGAAAGGTCCCATTCGACTTACAAAGCTACATGTGGGATTTTGGTTTTCTGTCTTTGTTAATTGTTATGACAAAAAAATGGGAATCTGCTAATTCCCAAATACTATGTATTTGCATATTTCACATATGTTGGTATATTCTCAATAAACATATTTATATAAAACAAAAAAGCTTTGTTTAGGATATGTGCAAATCAAGTTTGATATACTGTGTTTTTTTTTTTAAATGTGTTTTTTCTGTGTTTTTTATTTATTTTGTTTTTTCTAAAAAGTGTAAGTTTTTTGCATTAGGACTCAAATACTATGGTATATGTTGTGTAATTCAGGAGTGTTTAGAACATGATGACATGAACACAGCGATACGTCAGCTATAAATATGAAGCAGCCGATAAGATGAGGGTGTAACAGTCAATTTTTTTTTATTGCTTTTCTATAGCATTGAGCCTCAATGTCAACTATACATTGGTTTGGTTTCTTCTTTAAATAATAATAAAAAAAGTATACATATGCATGTAATAATAATAGGGGCTTTCGCACCATGTAGTTCTAAGAACTTAGTTATTGGAACTAGCTACCAGGTTGGTTCTCCGAGAAGTAATGTTCCCCTCGAGCTGTTTTCCTGGGTGCATTCGCACCGCCAATAGGAACTCTGAAGTGACGTAAACTGCGCTTGTTGTTGTGACTTTTATTTTGACAGCGCTGAGAACAGCTCAGCCAGAGTCTGAGCAAACAGTGCTCGCATTCCTAGTTTACGTTTATGACGCATTTTTGTCTTCATTAGTTTACAATCTGTTTAACAGTCCTGTCCAATACGTTATTAGATAGAACTGTAATACAAAGAAAGGAGCCAGTAGCTTTTGCCATGTGGTTGATGCCCAATGTCGTTAGCTGAGCAGAAATACATAATCATGTTTCTCTTGATCTGCTCAAAACCGCGCTGGATTTTCTCATTAGCGTAAAGTTGAGAGGTCCATCTATCACTGTTTTCCATGTTTGTAGTGTTAGTTTGTGGAGTAAATATTAGGGGTGGGATAATACATCGATGCATCGCGAATCGAGAAATGATTCTGGATCGATTTCGATATTTTTCGTGTGTACCATGATTCTCTCTCGAATCGATTCTGGGCTTAGTTTTCAACAGCAGATGGCACTGCTTTCTTTAGAAACAGTCGTACTCTGCTTGTTTCCAATTACTTCCACACACCACTTGAACCTTCTATAAAATAATCATTCATAAAGTTCATAAAGGTTGAAGTGAATTACGAGGGTGTTTGCAGTGGGCTGTTTACATGAATCTTGTGTCATAAAAGCATTCTGAGGTGAAAGTACATTCACAGACTCAGCCGAATGCACGAGTGCTCTTTTTCGTTTTTCGAGCATTTGAGCCTAGAGCGCCATCTGATGTTAAAAACTAAGTTTAGAATCAATTTGCGATGCATTTGGAAAAAATCAGATTTGATTCACGAATCGGGATGCATCGACCTATTGTCCCAGTAAATATATAGGCTGTGTACACGGCTTTTTAAAAATGGCAGGTGCTGGTGTTTCGTGTGCGTTTGACCAATCAGCGTACACTTACATCACTGGTAGCTCCTTTTGTAATGGGTCAGAATGGGTCGTAATTCGCCACTCATAACGTAACATGCTCTAAACACACCTCTTAAACATGCAGAATAATGTACAGGAAAGTGGATATTTTTTGCTGTAATCGCACCTTTGAACGATTACGAAATTGTGGCATCCATAATCGTAATCGCAATTAGAAATTCGATTAATTGTGCAGCCCCAAATCAGGCATTTTCATCGTTTATCGTGTGTCTTTTAACAGGGTTGCCTGACCGGCCCACCAGTCGTATTTAGGTTGAATACCTTGTAGAGGATGACGAGCAGGGCTTTGAGCCACATCTGTCGTATGTGCGGTTTGAGGGCCCACAGCGAGCAGCGCGGTGGCTCCTGGAAGTTCGGCCTCAGCTGTGGACACGTGCAGTACTTCAGCACCTGCACCACCAGCGGCAGCAGCTGCTTCCCCAAACCAATGTTGTAGTCCATAACCTGAAGAGACCAAACACAAGCAGTCTGAAACCCTGTCACGCTCCGCAGAAAGAGGCGAGCAGACAGCTGAACTCACCTGAGCGATTCCTGCGATGAAGGCATTGAAGCAGGTGGAGGAGCGCATTTTCTGAGGGGTGATCATGAAGCATCCCATCTGCTGATCGTATCCCAGCAGGACGTACAGATGCCGCTTGACTGTGTTGAAGGCTTTGGCGCTGCCGATGTCTGCCTCGGCACTGCTTTTGTCTTTGGCCATGAACTTCATGAGCACCATGATGAGCTGGTGGACGGTCTGGTGGTCTATACCGGCGTCCTCCGGCAGCAGATCTTTGATGACGGAGTCTTCCTCCGGAGGAGAGATCTCACCTGCACGGCAACAGCACATGTTTACTGTCTTCTGCAGACATTGTGCATGACGATAAATATACAGCACATGCTCAACCGACAGCCTGACAGCATGTCCAGACACCACGTCATGCTTTGAGCGACACTACACTTAGTTGGTAGCCTGGTTTCTTTGTCAGCAGCATTGCGCCACACACTGACATCTCAGTGCATGGATCGCGGAAGTCAAATATTGGGATTAAGTTTATGGATTAAACACAGATGTTGCGGCAGATGTTGAGTACATGACCTTTGAAAATAGTTACTAATGTACTAATGTTATAAAGACTGTCTCTATTACACGGTTATGCCAGTAGGTGGCGACCAGTGAGTGTTAAAATGTATTTGATAGAGATTAATTTAGTCTTCATTCATTCATTTAAAACAATTTTACATAATACATAATTCCTTTCATTTGGACCCATTTATAACATTTTAGACATTTCAAAACAGACTCGTTTACAACACTAAATAGACCCAGACAGCAACATAGTGTAGCCCAGATCCGGCCCACATCTGGTACATGTGGATTACACACGGATTAGATGCCGGGCCGGATCTGGGCTACACTATGTTGCTGTCAGGGGAACATTTTGTCAGAACCTTAAGTAAATGACATATTATATTGTTTGGTTGTCTAATGTTTTGTTTTCAGAATCATGGAGGAACAGTGATTTAAAAAAAAAAAAAAAAAAAAAAAAACATTATTCAGAGTCATAAAATTAAGCTTAAAAGAATATATAATATATCTGGCTTCTAACTTTATTAAACGCCATCTCCGCTAAACGCCATCTCCGTCAAAAATGAGATAATGAAATCGAATTAATGCTCTCCGCACATAGTACACATTCATAAAATTCTTTCGCTTCAAATCAGATAAATCCCAGTGTCAGCCCATTCAGAAATACCAGTTCATTGGCAGAAACTGCTAAACACCACTTCCCTTGGTCAGCAAAAGCCTTTAAGTCCACCTAAGAACCAATCGGAAGATGCAAATTGAATCATATGATTTCAAGATGAATGACGGTGTGCGTATGAGCTGCCTTTCAATTGTAAAAGTTCTCATCATGTTTTGTCCATCGTTACAGTGGCAATGACAGGATTTACTATTACAACTAACAGAAACAGAAACCCACACACAGTATGGACTTGCAGCAAAAGAAAGTCAAATTTGTTAAAGGTGCCATAAAATTGAAAATTGAATTTACCTCGGCATAGTTGAATAACAAGAGTTCAGTACATGGAAATGACATACAGTCACTCCATTGTTTCCTCCTTCTTATACAAATCTAATTTGTTTAAAAGACCTCTGAAGAACAGGCGAATCACAACATAACACCGACTGTTACGTAACAGTCGGGATCATTAATATGTATGACCCCAATATTTGCATATGCCAGCCCATGTTCAAGGCATTACACAAGGGCAGCCAGTATTAACATCTGGATCTGTGCACAGCTGAATCATCAGACTAGGTAAGCAAGCAAGAACAATAGCGAAAAATGGCAGATGGAGCAATAATAACTCACATGATCCATGATATCATGATATTTTTAGTGATATTTGTAAATTGTCTTTCTAAATGTTTCGTTAGCATGTTGCTAATGTACTGTTAAATGTGGTTAAAGTTATCATCATTTATTACTGTATTCACGGAGACAAGAGCTGTCGCTATTTTCATTTTTAAACACTTGCAGTCTGTATAATGCATAAACACAACTTCATTCTTTATAAATATCTCCAACAGTGTAATGTTAGCTTTAGCCCGTTAGCCACAGAGCATAGCCTCAAACTCATTCAGAATCAAATGTAAACATCCAAATAAATACCGTACTTACGCGATAAGACATGCTGCATGACGAACACTTTGTAAAGATCCATTTTGAGGGTTATATTAGCTGTGTGAACTTTGTTTATGCAATGTATTATAGAGTCGCGAGCTCCGGGGCGGGGAGCGCGAGCATTTAAAGGGGAAGCACGCTGAATCGGTGCATATTTAATGATGCTCCAAAATAGGCAGTTAAAAAAAATAACTTCACAGACACATTCAGTGAACATCTTAGACTTATATTACATATTGTGAAAAAGCATTCTAGGGCACCTTTAAATACCAATGAATTGACTAAAGTGACATTTTTGAAAATAAGGCATTTCAATACCTGACTAATAACCATTTCATTGCCATTAAAGTGAAAAACAGAGCAGCCTGGTTAAAAAATGCTTATTTAAAACTAAAAATGTCAGATGGACTTAAAGGTTTTTGCAGTGGAATCCTTCATTTAATAATTAAAATGTACAATCTTTATGTAGCCTACATTAACAAGGATCTGGGACAATTATAATGCATTGATGATTCTGAAATGTTTTCTTATTTTAAAGACACTTATTATCCAGTGTGCGAATTTCTGCACACCACACCCCTCTAGCCCTTCGGCGATCCATGTCTCACTGGACATATTAAACATCAAACATGGATGAGGAGAGACTGATGGTTGAGAATTAGAATTGGATATTAAACGACAAATTCCTCAAGGAAAACCACAAAGCATGTCATTTGGTGAAGTGTCAAAAAAGTGTGTTTTCAGTTTTGCGTTCATCCGCTGCAGTGTGTTGGGAGTGTGAGTGTTTTGTGAATGTCTCGACTCTTGAGTAACATTCACTGTAGACAGGCACATTACCTGACACACTGTTAGAGCATCAGCAATGGATGTTTTCATTGTGTAAGTAAGCCATGAATGACTGTCAGCGGTGTGTGCTGTGTATGACCTGCTTTACCTGCCAGCACTTTCTCCAGCATATTTCCCAGTATGGGTGCCGACTGCTCCTGTCTTATGAGTCTTAGAGCTGAATCCAAAAAAAAAAGAGAAACAGGACTTCTTTGGTGAATTCACAGACAAATATTTGAGCAAAAGTATCATTTCACTGTTATACTGTAAAGGCTATCAGCAATCAGCTCAACAGACTGAGTGTGTGACTGACACTGATGGGAAGTTCTTGTGAATTCATACGTTCAGCTACAGCAACAGTCAGTTCAGCACTCACGCAGTTTGTTGCACAGCGTCTCCGGGAGTGAGAAAGCCCGTTTGGATTCAGACGGACCCTTGACGCTGTCTCGTAACGAGCGGACGCTCTTCTGCCGGTTGCGGGCGAAGCGAGCGCGTCTGATCTTCCACATGGCGGCGTCGCTCAGGTTGGCCACGTTGGTCCTCACCGCAGTGATGGCTTACACAGTAAATCAACACATGATCAGCATATCTGTATGATCTACACACACTCTATGGATGCTTGACAAGAGTAGTTCGTTTCAACACACTCACTTGTAGGAAAAGGGAACTCTTTATTGCAATCCAGGTGCAGCTGCGCCTCCAGCGACAGCGTCTCAAAGCGGTTGACGAAGAACTCCCAGCTCAGAGCGGGAATCTCCCGCTTCAGCGAGTGCAGCAGCAGCAGTTTGCTGAGGATGACGGGACGGTCCCGGACCACCGTGTCAAACTGGAAGTCCAGGCACAGACACAGGCCCTGGTGGAGACAAACACAGACACGTCTGTTCATCTGACTCTGCCTTCAGAAACGCTGTGATGGCGATGCCTCTCCGCTCACCTGCAGCGCGGGCCGTTTGATGGTGTCCAGCAGCAGCCGCGCTCGGGTGGCCACGGCCGGGTTGACATCCTCCACACTGGCCAGGAAGCAGCAGAAGGCGTGTGCTAGAGAGTACTTCAGCAGGTGGCTCTTCGTCACCGAACCGATGTCCAGAAAACGGCACAGCACTGCCACTCGCTCCACTGAAACAGACAGAAGACATCAACAAACATCTGCCTGATGACATCAAACACCATCACGTTGTCATGAACACTGGGGTGCTGTGGGTGTTACAGTGCGTTACTAAGATGTTCAAAATGTGTGTTTTTAAAGATTCAAACCGGGATTCAAACTCGAGTCGCCTGATGCACAACTGCACTACAGGACAGAGTGCTGCTAAAGTGTTTTCAGCTCATTTTTATGTGGTTATTATTGTGTTTCAGGTGTTTTCTTCCTGTCTGGTGTTCAAGAGTCTCTGGCCCTGTTTCCACCTGGTATTAAGAGGTGTTTTGGTCGATCGGATCACAAGTGGACGACGTTAACACAGGTGTAAACAGGGTGTGAAATGTTTTGAGCTTGTGTAGTCTAAAATGCATTAGATCAGATTGCTTTCATAGTGTAGACGCTCATGTGAATGTGTTCAAACAGCGCAAAAGACCACCTGCTCTCCACCTACTGACTAGGGGTGGGACAAAATATCCATAGGGCAATATAGTATATCGTTGACCTTCTCCGTGCTATACGAGAATCGATACACTGACACCAAATATCGATATTTTAATTAATAAAACAAGTCACTCTAATAAACTTCCCTGCTCCCAAGTGTCTAAAAACACACCATTTTCCCCTTCTGTACCAGGTTTATATAAACCAGTTAAATGTTTTGGTTCACACAAAAGTATAAGCATATTAGGTTTAATGCAAGTTGCTGCAAAGCACTGAAATGTTCCCAGGTTTAAAAAAAAGAGCTTGGTAAATGATGATCAGATTTACAGAAAAGTTGATAAGCAGTTAAATTTGTTAGTGTACACACAAAGAAAAGTTTAAGTCTTTAATAAGAACAATAATAAAATGTTTAATTTACTTAAAATGTTAAATTTAATGTAGGGGAGAGTGGGGTAAGATTAACCAGTGGGCAAGTTGACCCACCCCCTGTATCTTGGCAGCCGTACCATTTTATTGTCATGTGACCATATATTTTAGAACCACCCATCATTTCACCCATCATTTTTTTGGCTTGTCAAAGTAAAATTTTAACGTAACGGATGTAAAAATTTGTCCAGGTCTAAAACGACGCATAAAACCATGCAAGTCATTTAGCTAAACATTATTCTGGTAAGCTAGCTAGCTTTTCCTAAAATGGCAGCTATGGGGCAAAGTGAGACAAATGCTGTGGGGTAAATTGAGCCAGAGTTTTAACTTACCCCACCATAATGGTCGACAATGCAGAAAAACTATCATGTCAAGAACCTTTTGACTAAAATGTGTATTAGTTTCAGTGACATTTATTCGTTCTTATTTAGTTTTCATTTAATTTTACTCAACAAACACTCTGTTCAGTCTGTTTATGGGAAGGTTACAACTTTGATGTTCAACATATTGTTTCAGAAATGCAAACAATTAAAGATACTGAAATTTCAACTTCATTTGGTTGGTTTTATGTTGTTTAACTTGGCTTTAAAAAAAGAAATATTTGTAAAAGGAAAATGTCATTATTAAATTAGATTTTAAAATAGGTACATTAGCTTTTAAAATTTCACATGGGTTTGATTCAGATTCAGTTAGATGGTCAGTTTACACCCACCTACTGACTCGGCTCAACTTACCCCTAACCTGGGGTAAATTGAGCCAGAGGAACACTTTTTTATAAAAAGCCATATTTTTGGATGCCTCTGTCATAGATGTATTCTGATCATTTAAAATGATACTAAACATCCTGAAATTACTTTACTTTCATTGTACTTCTCCCTCATTTTCCCTTATCTTGAGGACTACATTAGTAAAAAATGGCTCATCTTACCCCACTCTCCCCTACAAACTGAAAAAGACTTTTTGTGCTGTTTTCTAACCGTTCTTCAATAAGGAGAGAAAACCTGCACTTAACCTTTTCACTGGTGAATGAATCATAGTAGGATTGTCTAGCAATATATATCGATTATCACAGAATTGCTGTATCGTGATATTATCAGTATTGTGAGCCATGTATCGTGTATCGTATCATGAGGTACCCTGTGATTCCTACCCCTACTGCTGACCTAATCCATAAACATTATGGGAAGCGCTCTAGCCAGACAGGATTTAAACTTGCTGAAGACCCATGTTTGGTTTGAAGACGAAAAACGCACCAAGTACAATTTTCTCCCACATTTACCCGCCCATAGACCCTTTGCTCGAAGAAATCAGGACAGAAGTGGTTGAAAGTGGACAAAAGAGACGGATTAAAACACCAGGTGTAAACAAGAACTTGTGATTCAATCGACTGAAACGCATCTTAACACCAGGTGGAAACAGGGCCTCTGTGATCTTCCAGTCTGCAGATGTTTGCTTAAATCACTAACCCTGAATATAAGCACTACTAATAATGTGCAAATGTCAGATCTACTGTTGATAGAGCTTTGATTGTTAGTGATTTCAACATTCACACAGATAATGAAAATAACACATTAGGTTTAGCATTTACAGACATTCTCCATATGGTGATGATGTTTAAGTAATAATAGTGCTGACTGATTTAGCGAACACCCCTAATTCTACACTCTTTAATTCTAATGCCTTTTAACAACACGTCAGTAACGTCCCTTCAATCCTCTTTATCCGGTGGTGTTTGTGTTTGTTGATGTGTGAAGCGCACAGGTCTGACTCAGCTCAAGGTCACAGCGTCTCTCTGTCAATCACCATAAGAGGCTCCATTTAATCCCACAGTGAGCAGTAACCGTGGCAACAGAGTGTTTTAGGAAATGAGCACAGCCGGTGTGCAGTCAGACCTGCTTGGAAACGGATCTTCCAGTCCTGACTGTTGAAGCTGCTGTCCACCAGCCTCCAGAAGATGTCGGCTCCGTGAGACAGAGAGAGCGCGTGCAGGAGCTGCGGGACGACCAGAGACGCCAGCTGACAGAACTCTGACCTCAGCATGGACCACAAGCTGCAGAGAAACACAAACATCACACGTATTGTTCATATATTAAGCCCTTTTTATCCATGAGCACATCAGAAACTGTGATTCACGCTCTCTCTCTCGCTCACAGTCGGTACCGAATGCAGCTGTCAGTCTTCTGAAGGGGAGGCGCAAATATCAGCATCTTACACCTGTTATAATGTCCTTGTATATAGAATTGATGTGAACTCTTTCCCCGCCATTGACTGAATTTTCCGACAATCCATGTTTTCACTGATTTACGGTGGGGGGCGCTATTACGCATCTCCTGAAAGAGTACAGAATCTCCAGATCAAAACACAGGTGAAGAAGAAGCAGATTTTCTCAGCTTTTTGTTCAAAATTTTGCTTTTTTATAAAACTTTCAAGTGTTGATAAAAAAGAATGCATGAAGTTAGAATAAAATGTTCTTTTTGTTGTTGTTGTTGTTTAAAAGAAGAAGCTCTGTTCTTTCTTTTGATATATTGCATGTTCAGATATTCATACAACAAAATATTCTGAAATTTTTGTGAAAATGATAAAAAATGCAGGCAACTTTTTTTTTTTTAAAAAAACCTGGCGGGGAAAGAGTTAAAATCTTATTATTTGTCTTCAAAGCCCTTGATAACCTGGTCCCTCAGTATGTAGTTGATTTGTTACTTCTAAAAGTTTTATATACCTTATATTTATTGTACAGCACTTTGGTCAACTTCAGTTGTTTTTAAACATGCTTAATAAATAATCATTGATTGATTGAACAATACCTGATTATAATCTGTCATGATATGATTTTAATTTGACTATGTAGAAGTGTTTTTTGTTACATATAGACCTCTTTGGAGCAGACGTCACAATTACGTCACTTGCAGCTGCGCACGCATAGTGGTTGCAGAAAAATAGTGGTAGCAATTGGAGGAAAATGTGCAAAATCCACAGAATAAGAGAAAAACGTTTTGTTGTGCCTCTGGATGTTGGAATCGGAATGCAAAAAAATATAGTCTTCATTTTTAAAGAAAACCATCATTGAAAACGTCCTTTGAAGCTAAACGGAGACGTTTCACAGACTGGACTGATGACACCTGCAAGGATTAGTCTACTATTAAAGCAGGAATTTGATGTTAACAGTAAGTCTACATAATATTCACATATGCAGTTCAGAGGGCATACATACATAGCAGTTACAGCATGAAATAATATTTAAACCTATAACATTTTACATAGATAACTTTTAAACATAGTCTATAAAACTTTTATTTCACAATTCTGACTTTTTTTCTTGCATTTGTGTGTTTATGACTCCCAGTTCGGCCATTATAACTCTCAATTGTGAGTTTATTTCACAATTCTGAGGGGAAAAAAGTCTGAATTGCGGGATAAATTGCAATTCAGAAAAGACAGGATAACGAGTATATCTCACAATTCTGTTTTGCTTTGTAAGAAATGTGAGATATAAACTCAGGTTTGCGAGAAATAAAAGTCAGAATTGTGAGATATAAATTAACTTTTTTTTATTCTTTTATTTCGTGGCTTCCATAGACTGCTACTGCTCAACTGTCATTTTCTGCAACCAGGTAGGCTCCGCCCATAAAAAAACGTCATTGCTGTTTGCAAACACCAAATTGGTCTATACTGGACATGCAGTAAGTCATGGAGAAATGATACCTGGGAATGAGCATCTTCTCCTGTATGTAGGCCAGGAATTGTGGGTGATCTTTTCTGGCGTGATACAGACATTCTCCGTGCAAACACAGGATCTTCAGACAGTTCAGCATGTTGAAGAGGATGTCCGGCTCTTCGAACTTACTCATCTCCTACCAGAAGAGTTAAAGCAGACTCATTAGTCACATGACGCCGCAGGATCCCGACTGACCCGAGCGAGATGTTTACCTGCAGGACGGTGTACAGAAGCTTGAGAGAAACAGGAAGCTGCAGGTAAGAGAACTTCCTGTCCGCACAGTTCTTCAACGCTAGAGAACAGAACAGATTCATGGTCAGAAACACAAATAGATCTGTGAAGGTATGAATGTTTGATGAAAGGAAGGATGTGACACATACGGGGGATCTCAGGAGAGGGATTGTGGCTGCCGGGGTTTTCTGAGGGAGCGTCTCCTTCATCTGCTCCGTTCTCGGATTTGAGACTGAATTCAGCTCGAGGGAAAACCAAACTATCCTCCAGGCATTCAGAGGGTTCCTGTCAAACACACACCACATGCTGAAACATCTGTGTGGATCGAGGATGGTTATCTTACTTTCAGGAAAATGATACTATGAAATGTAAAAATGCAGAAAGTTTTGTGAGGTCTAGCAGGATCAGTCTCAGATGTCCAGTCTGTTCCTGACCGCCTGATGCATATTTCACACAAAACTAGAAAAAAACTCGTAAGACACAATCTGATTGGCTGGTTTTACACAAGAGCACACAGGTGTTTTTAGTCAGTCGCTCTGGAAACACAGGGTGCGTTCCATTCGACCATAAGTGCCCTGTGTAGGGGACTTCACAGGATACATGAACAATATCATTAATTAAATGAGTTTCTCCACACTAGTGTGATATATTTATCAGATAACCCTAGTCCTGAGTACAGTATGAACTAAAAGAAATGTAAAAAGCAGTGCTCCTTCTCAGATATTTAGATAACGTTCTGTCAAGGTTCTATCAACGTTATGAACAAACGTTCTTCCAGTAACATTAACAGAACATTCACTTAAAGTTATTAATAATCTTGTCAAAATGTTAGCACAAAGACATTATTTGTACATCGTTCATAGAACAATTTATTTTTTAAACATTTTAGTTGGACGTTCATCTAACGATTTTTAAAGGGGACATATCTTGAAAATCAGATTTTTTCCATGTTTAAGTGATATAATCGGGTCCCTGGTGCATCTACCAACCCAAAAAATGTGGGAAAAAAAAACAAATCCAGTAACTTTGTTTTGTTAAGCCTTTCTCAGCAAGCATGTGAAAAACAAGCCATTCAGATTTCACTCCCCTTGTGATATGGGATATTATTATAATATTACCACGCTCTGAATCTGTATGTTTTCACCCACGGCGCCGCCATTTAGTTTTTGCAAGTGACAATGGTATACCAGTAACACTGGTCCTGGAGTGCAGCTGTCCTGCTGACAATCCCGATCAAACACACTTGAATGTCTTCAGGATTACTAAAGCTACGTGAAGGAAGGTGAGTTGTGTCAAACTCTGCAGGTTAGCATCACTCCAGAATGACTGTCCCTGAGCTCCTGATATGTCTCAGCTATGTAAACATTATCACTGATCTGTTAATGGATATAATAGTAAACATAGGAGTCTCCATAAACTCATGGCATCTGAGCCACTAAAGACGCAGTGGTGTGATTTTATTTATGAAGGGAAAGTGTCCAGATAAATTCATATGCCAGGATGTGCAAGTCATTTTACACCAGACTGCTTTGCACACGAGGGTCAGTAAAACAGGATTTACACAGAAGTTTCTCAAAGATGGATCGATACCAACTGGTCATGATTCAGTTTCATATATATTTCGTACATATATTTCATGTGTATGTCTTTCTGAATGTGTTTCATTAGCACGCTGCAAATGTACTGTTAAATGTGGCTAAAGTTACATTGTTTATTACTGTATTCACGGAGACAAGAAACATGTCGTTATTTTCATTTTTAACCCGAAAACACTTGCAGTCCGTATAATTCATAAACGCATCTTCATTCTTATTGAGCCTCTCCAACACTGTTTAGCTTTAGCCATGTTAGCCGTGCATCACACTATCAAACTCATTCAGAATCTAATGTTAGCAAACATCCACAAAATACACAAACAGCAATGATCCATGATCCAGAGTTATATTTGCTTTGGGAGCTTCACCTGTACTGTTTATGCCTCAGTGTATTGGAATTGCGAGTTTGGAGGTGAGGAGCACATTTAATTTTGCATTTAAAGGTACACACACCAAATCAGCTCATTTTTTCTCCCACCCAAAAATAGGCAGTTAAAACATGGTCAAATAAAAAATCCATGGAGTATTTTGAGCTGAAACTTCACAGACACATTCTGGGAACTCCTGAAACTTATATTACATCTTGTAAAAAGGGGCATAATAAATCACCTTTAAATGTTACTACTTGTAATAGAACGTTCAGAGAACTTTCAAAAGTAACATTCCCATAATATTTAAAGAATGATAAAATGGAACGTCCTTTTAACATTTGTATAACCAAGAATTAAAAAATAAATAAATAAAAACTGGATGTTTTGAAAGTTCAGAAATAATGTTTGCATAACTTAATGAAACATTCTTACAGTATATGTTTGTTAGCTGGGAAGAAGCAGACGTTATGATGTCCAGTCAGAGGTCAAGAAGTGGAGGGGGTAATGTCTAAAGCCAATAACAGAAGCTCAAGCATGTGCGTGTCTCACCACCAGTCGAATCTCCTCACGCGGTGTAAGTCTCCCCAGCAGATCGCAGGCCAGCTGGTAGCAGAGGATGCTGGACTGGCACAGGCTGCACTCCAGAGCCTTCTCGTCCTTCTGACAGGTGTGCGAGCCGCCCCACGGAGCCTGAAGCACGCTGTTGATGATGCCCACCACGTCCCGACCCAGACTGCTCTCCAGTCCCGGCGTCAGCTCGTCATCCTGCAGCTCCATCTACACACACATCAACACACATCAGAGATCTTCCTCTGCCTCAGTGTCTGTCATGTCTGAGCATGTGTGAATGACTTCACCTGTTTGAGGACCAGGTCAAACATGAGGATGAAGCAGCCCAGGTTCATGTCGTCATCATCACAGTCCAGGTCCAGCGCGCAGTTCCCGGCGGCGTGACCCAGGTTCTTGAAGGGGCTGCAGCGCAGCGGGCTGCGGAAGGGGCTCCGGAACGGACTGGGAAACGGACTCAAGTTATTGTGCTGCCCTCGTCTGCCGGGGTCTGAAACCACACTGACCTACGGAGAAGCACAATCACGCCTCATTACAGCTGTACAGATGGGTGGACTTCTTAAGAAGAAACACAATATCAGACAAACCAATAAAACACACATCTAAGAACGGCTGCTTTTCTATTCATTTAGCTAAATGTACTGCATCAGCTTTCTGCTGTAACAACCGTCTTCACTTGGTGATGAATTTCTTCATTACATGCTCATGTTGTTCCAAACCTGTATGACATTTGTTCAACGTCATAATGCAAATGAAGATATTTTTAATTATATCTGAATGATTTCTGTCCCTGCATTGAAAGTCTGTTCACCCCCAACATTAATGAAGAGATCAGATAAAATAAATCCAAATGAATCAAGCGGTTCAATCCGTGTCTTATGTGTTTGGAAGGACATGATGACAGATGTTTGAACTGTCCCTTTAAGGAGTGGCATCTCTCACCCTCCGGGGTCCTGACAGGTCTGCAGCACGAGCCCTTCTCTGATTGGCCAGTTCCTTCAGTGAGTTCACACCGTCAGAGAACATGCTGATGAGCAGCTGCAGAGGAACCACGATATCCAGCTCCGACAGAACCTGGAGAACACATGAGCAGAACCCGCTTACACACGCCAAATACAGACCAGTGAGAAACACTAACAGGCATCTGATGTCACATTCAAACTCAATTCAATTCAAATCAAGACCATCATCATAGAATAACACAGACACAAAAGATGTTAAATCTGTCATACAGTAGGTGTGTGGAGTCCAAATGACAGTAAAACCTCAAATCAGCAACAGTCAACTGATTCATACACAATAAACTAAAAAAGATGTGTGATTGTGTATGTGTGTGTGTGTGTGTGTGTGTGTGTGTGTGTGTGCAGGGCTCCAGACGCGACTAAATGGACACATTTTGGACCTTTTCTGCCAATGTGACAAAATTTTGTAAGAGGCCGCACTGGTACTACCACCACATTTCACAACTGATAAGAGCTACCATTTCTGTTTCATATGAGAAACATCAAACGGCAAACGGCAGTGCTACTCGTTTGAGCTGTGCAGCGCTGGTCTCGATCACATAACACTGCTTAATACACAGCGCTGGGAGATCCAGTGAGATAGCGTTTGTGTTTGCCGCAAAATGAATAATCTCACTGTGAGATCTATTGGGAAGCATTCAAATTCAGCGCAGAATTCTCTGCTTTAGACCACAGATATCAGATCAAATAGCGCTGACGTGGAAATCAAGAGAAACACTGTGCCAAGAATGAACTAAGGCTCTCCAGTCCACAAATATAGATTTAATGTAGTAATGCTTACTGAAACTACTGTAGCAGAAATACTCTAATGCTTTTACATTATTAATTTCAGGATTCATGCTAACTTTTGAGAGTGAATACAAGCACTTATCAAGGACTTTTCAAAGTGCTTCACAATTTTTCCAGCACTTAAAAGCTAATATATGTGATGACACCTTGTTTTGTATATTTTTTAAATGTTTAATAAAGCAAAAAAAAACCTCTAAATATTATACAATTTTAAAGACACTTTATTACCACTAGATGGTGGCAGAGGAGCATTTATTGACTCCGTAATATATGGAAAAGTAGGAAAAGTCTCATGAAAAACAAAAACTTTGCATCTCTGCATCTCAATTCAAGCTCAGTGCTTTACTGTCAAATTTCCAATGAATAAACATGTAATAGTATTAGTAACTGCATTTATTAATGCAAAACAATAGTAATATGATTAAAATACCTTTATGAACTAAAAATAAAAACAGCACCACCTTCTGTAGAACTTATAAGTGCCACTGCTCTCAAATGGAGCCCTGCATGTGAGTGTGTGTGTGTGTGTGTGTGTGTGTGTGTGTGTGTGTGTGTGTGTGCTCACATGAAGCCACAGCAGTGCTTGCTCTTGCACGGACGCTGGATATCCAGTGAATCTACAGCTGATGAATCCAAACATCTCCTCCATGGAAAAGGGCAGCGGACACAACTCAATATCAAACATCTTACTGCAAAGAGAAACAAAACCAAGTGATCAGATGATAAAACTGATCTCAGAAAAGATCAGTGAAACTTTGTGAGACACACATAAAATGACCAGAAACAACTGTGAACAAACACACTGATATGAAGCTCAGGTGGAGGGTGATAATGGAAACACGAGTGTGTTTGGTGTGGAACAGTAAATGTTGTTGGACAGCTGCGTCTGTACCTGAGGACCTCCCGAAACTCTTTGAGCTGATGGTCAGGAACTTCAGTGCGAATGGCCTCCAACCACTCGGGCATGAAGCACTCCCACAGCGGCTGACTGATCACGTTATAGGGAATCAGACACAGGATCCGATTCAGTCCTTCCTTCAGCTGCGTTACCGTACTGCACGACTTATCCCAGTATCCTCCCACCTGCACACACACACACACACACACACACACACACAGCTGCTGAAATCACAGAGCGCATCAATCGTTGCAGTATGTTAGTAACATCGACACTCAGTTCACTCACCCTGGCAAACTCCACCGGTTTGGGCAAAAGGCACATGACCATGACATCAAAGCGCACGTCGCACACCGTCTTCAGCCATTTGGTGACGAACTGAGGTTTGAGCTTCTCCACCAGGCTGCCCACCTCATCGTCCATCATGTAGGCGGTGGAGTGGAACCACTGGAAGACCATGCTGACCAGCCGCGCCAGGCTCTCGGTGGGCGTGTTCTCGCTGGGCGTGCACAGACTCACCTGCGCCAATGCAGTTAGCCTTTGTTACCAGATATACATTTTTCAACTATCATAGTTAAATCATATTTGCTCTGTTTTTATCTTAATCTGAGCTGTGAATGTGAGTTTAATGAGACAAAAGAACAGCATAACAAAAACATCCAGCATGAGCAGTGAACACAAACACATGAACAAACCGCCCTCATGAGCCGAAGCTTTGAATGATTCAGGCTGAATCGCTCAAAAACACTCCTGAATTCTGGAGCTACTGGCTTGAATCTTTCACAGAATTAACTCTAAACTATGATTTTCACTCAGTGAGAAGCAGGTGTAATAGATGAGCTGGTGTGAATGAGAGGAGGTCAAAATAATAGTCATTTATAAAACTACTCTTTAAATTCTGTCAAAATATTTATTGGAATCAGCAGTTGGAATAATTTCAGAAAATTCTGATATTAGAATAGAACTACACTGTCTAATGTATTATAAAGGTATTCATAATGAACATTGTAATTAATTATATATTTTCATAAATAAATGTAGCCAAAGTTAAAATGCATTATAATCTTTGCAGATCCCTTGTTACATCTGAAATTGGTTGTTTATCATGTATTTTAATGCATTATATTTTCTAATGATATTTTGGTAACACTTCACAATAAGGATCATTAGTTAAACATTAGTTACTGCATTAATTAACATGAACTAACCATGAGCAATACATTTGTTACTGTATTTACTAATCTTCGTTAATGTTAATGAAAATACAGTTGTTCATTGTTTGTTCATGTTAGTTCACAGTGCATTAACTGATATAAACAAGATTGCAATAATGTATTAGTAAATGTTGAAATTAACATTAACGAAGATTAATAAATGCTATAGACGTGCAGTTCATTATTAGATCATGTTAACTAATGTATTTAACTAATGTTATATAATGAACCTTATTGTAAAATGTTACCGATATTATAATGTATCATACAATGCATTATAAATCATACAATGCATTATAAGGTACATTACAAAGCATAATTAATGCATTAAAAATACTTTTATAATGCATTATATTTTAAGGTTTTAAGTAAAGTGTTACCACAAGTTTTTTTGCCAAAACAAAAAGTTTGAGCCTTGATGATTCAGAATCATAAATGATTATGTATGTTAAATATAAATGGTCTGAGCAAAAGCAGCAGATGGACTGATGAAAATGCAAATTCACCTTTTGTGCTTATGGAACGGCAAAAATAAAAAATTATAAAATTTGTGTCGACTGATACTCTGGAAATGCTTGATGTTGATGTTGTGAAGTCTTCAGAAACATGCGTGACATTGTACTTATGTAACATGTCATCTGACCGTCACACATGTGCCTCTCACCAGGAACCAGATGCCGAACTGACTGAGCAATCTCTGGTCATGTTGGTCGTCCTCTTTGTTGTCAAACTCCAGGTTGTCCAGGGAATGATGGGATGAAGACAGACCCATCTGGCGCCGGCGGTTCAGCTCAAACTCCCGCAGCTCCGCATGGATTTCGGCCTCTTTCAGCAGACTGTTAACATTCATCAAATCACTGTGATTTATGCTTATTTATATCGACAAGACATGCACTGAAAATGTGTCTTAAACTTATGTGTCTTATTCACATTAAAGCAAACTGACATATATTTATCAAGAGCATTTTTACTGCAGCTTTTAGACCTGGCGATACAGATTTGTTGCTGCATATCAGAAAGAAAATGCTCGGCTGAAAGTGCTCTTTGTAACAGGAGCATGTAAAGACTGCAGTAGGTGGCGCCGCACCTGATCACGGCCTCCACGGTGCACACCAGCTCCTCCGCGCCGCACTCGCGCGTGTTGATGGGCGGAGGCGACGTCTGGTACAGATGCGTCTCTGCAGACGCCCCCACCTCACTGCTGTGGTGATTGACGTGGCAACGCTTGCAGTAGCGCACTGGCCGGTTGCCATGGCGACCACAGCAGCCTGCTGAGAAGCAGGTGACGACAGCGCGCCGGACGTGAGAGCTGCAGTTCTGTGACAGAGAAAGAGAGAGAGAGAGTTTGTTCCTCAGCATTCACCTCAGCACTTCAGTGACAATGAAAGGGAGGCATTTCAATCTAATCAGCCAGGGAGACGTACGCACTGCAGAGGAAAAAAGAAACTGGCGACAGCACTTCGTTTGTACATATATTGCTTGGAAATGTGGGAAATGAGTTGAGATGAGATGCACTAGCGCCCTGATCAGCTGATAGTGATGACCCATGACGACACGGACACACGTGACCAAACACACACACATGACGACACAACCATATTCCTCTTACCTTCTTCTGACATATAGCAGAAATCTCAGCTGTTAGGGTGAAATCATGAGGGCATCGTTAAAATACAAGACAATGTGTTTGCTTTGTCATCAACTCTCCTGTTACAGCATTTATTAATCTCAGGTACAGATATTTCCTGCATATGCAAACATTTCAAGCATACATTTATCATTACAAAGGAACATGAATTATAAATTAACAACCTAAATTAATAAATTATGTATTTTTGATAGTTCATGAAACTAATGTGATCAAACTGGACCTTATTATTTCAAAGGGTTACTCAAGATTGACACATGCAGAATCATGTATTTTTATGTAGGTTTGGGCTTCGGGTTAATAAAATACTAGGATCTATGTTATATCCTCCCTTTAGACACAACTGATCATTCTGTCATCATTTACCTGTGTGACTTTCTTTCTTCAAAGAAAAAAGAAGATATTTTGAAGAATGTCTCGGTGCCCAAACAATGAAAGTTAAAATGTTTGGTTACCAATATTCTTCATAATATCTTCTTTTATGTTCCACAGAGGAAAGAAAGTCATAAAGGTTGGATATGAGTGGAGTTTATTATGACTCTTATCTACGTGAGTGTGTGCAGATATAGTTCTGTCACTGACCTTGCGGCAGAAGCACATCAACGAGCCACTCGGCATGATCGCTGTGGAAGATCACAAGAAATTCAGGAACTTTCATACAGACATTCTCACATTTCCTTCTCTATCTAAAGGTCTTATGCTAATAATCTAATATTAGCTAAAAAACTGAGTTTTCTTTCTCAATCTGCTAAATAATGCAAATTGTAACAGACATGTTGTTATGTTCTCTTGTACTGAGTGTAATACTACTACAAACCACTAGGGGCGCTAGGATGCTCTGTGACTGGTATATACTCAGGTGGGTAATAAAGAAAATCAGATTTGTTGAGCAGAGGATGCATGGCTTAGGTTTTAAGCTAAATTAATTTAAGGAGTATTTTCTTTTAATACATTTATTCCATGTATTTTCTAGTTTGGTTTTGTATTGGTTTGTAATCATTGCACATGCGTATGTCCTGTCTTTCTGTAACTGTGCTATTAAATAAATAAATAAATAACTTTTTTAAAGTAAGTTTTATTTATCTGGAATACAAACTAATGAAAACAGAAACAGCATTAAACCTTGGCCCCTTTCGTCTGAGGGAATATGTATTACAAAATTGTGTTTTTCATGCAGAAACATTCCTAGCATTATAAGAGCACCTTATAAAAAAGATGCCATAACCCCTTTAAGATGAGACAGATTCTTGATATTCACGAGCTGTAGTGTTGAAATGATGGCGCTCACCCAGCGATCCTCTGGCTGCACTCCTCACAGATGTATAATGGCGGCGGTTTGTCACCCAATGCGACGGAGAGCGTCGGATCAATACACATCTGAAAGTCACAATCACACCATCAGCAGACAATACAGCAAAACACTCTCCATTCACAATATGCAATTGTGGCCAAAGGTTTTGGCAGCGACATGCATTTTGTGTTTCGTAAAGTTTGCTGCTTCATTTGTGTTGTTGATTCACATTGTTTCTATTATTGTGCAGAGTGGTCAGATGCATTTTAAATTATTGCAAAAAGCTTAATTGGCCAAAACAATTAAATTTGACACAAAATCTCACAATTTTTTGGCCCTGGCACAAAATGACCAGCTAGCATCATATCATCAACACATTTAAAAGTGTGAATGAGTGCTATCATTCAGTAATCAGTCATTCTAATAGGATTATAAGAGCAGACTGATCACTATAAAAGGAGGGAAGAAGTGCTTCCAATCATTGTGTTCTAGTGTTAGTAATGGTTCCCTCCAAAGAAAGACGTGCTTTGCATCAAAATGGCAAGGAAATTGTTGCAAATAATATTGCACCGGAAAGAACCATTTATTGGATCATCAAGAACTTCAGGAAGAGAGGATGAACTGCAGTGAAGAAGCTTTAGGGGGTCCCAGAGTGTCCAGCAAGCACCAGGACTGTCAGGCATAAACACCAGGACTGTCAGCGATAGAATCATGTCACCAGTGTTGGTGAAAGTTACTTTTAAAAGTAACGCATTACCATATTGTGTTACTCCCTAAAAAAGTAACTAATTGCGTAACTTAGTTACTTTTTATGGAAAGTAAAGTTACTTTTGCATTATGTTTTCTCACATGGGTTTGTCTTGCTTGTTTGTTTTTAAATAACAAAAAAAGTTATTTTTTTGGCAAATGTAAAGGCCCTTTCATGTCATAAATGAAATGAATAAGCCTCAGGCTGAAGGAAATGCATATTTACACCTGTACAGTAGAGGGCGCTGCTCAAACAAACCTTTCAGTTGTGCTGCCATTCTGGATCGCAGGAGAATGGGGGAAAAAAAATGAAACACAAGTGTGATGTTTATCTAAAGCAGTGGTCTCAAAGTCAATTCCTGGCGAGACACAGCTCTGCACAGGTTTGCTCCAACCCTAATCAAACACACCTGATCCAGCTAATCAAGGTCTTCAGCATTACTTAGGGTGACCATATGCCCCATTCTCCCAGGACGCGTCCTGTCCAGGATTTCTAAGTTGCATAAAATGTCCCAGTTTTGGTTTTGTTTTCATATTTGCGGAAGGTAACGACTGAAAAATAATTTGACCAATAGCATGCATTTTACATAATCAACCAATCATGACTTACAAGAAGGCTGGATCTACAGAGAACGGTCAAAGCATTGCAAATACGACAACATTTTAATGCATTGCATGAAGAATGTCAATAAGAACAGTGGCTTGCACAGACCTCTGTGTAGAAATCGCGTTCCGGGGGCACTTTCACAATTAAAGAGGCAAGGGCTCAAGCCATTTTAGGCAATTTAGAAATCCTGGACAGGACACGTCCTGGGAGAATGGCGCATATGGTCACCCTAGCATTACTAGAAACTTCCAAGCAGGTGTGAATTGGAGCTAAACTGTGCAGAGCTGTGGCCCTACAGGAATTGAGTTTGCGACCCCTGATCTAAAGTCATTTTTGCTTGTTGGTGTGGTTGAGTTGGACCATCGAAAGTCAGAAGCAAAGACATTGATTAATAAATTTGAGTATATTTGTGTAATTTAACATTTGATTGCAGGTTTGAGCAATACTCTGAGTTTGCATTTCACCGTTTTTATTCATTTTGAGAAACACTAAATCTGCTTTTGTGCAATTGACATGAGTAAATGTTCACACAGAACACCTCTGCACTTACTCACATTCTCTCAACATGAGGCCGGAGAGCTGTCAGTCAATACATGGAGAAACAAAGTAACTTGTGTTACTTATTTGAAAAAGTAACTCTGATCTTAAAGTAATGCATTACTTTAGTAGTTACTTGAAAAAAACAATCTGATTACGTCGTGTCACCACCAGTGCAGAGCTGCTCAACAGTGTGAAGCATCTGCAGCACAGTGAGGCCAAGACTTCTAGACAGCAGCCTGGTGTCAGGAAGGACTGCAAGGAAGCCACTTCTCGACAACAAACGCATCAAGGACAGACTGAAATTCTGGACAGCAAAGTTATTTTCTCTGATGAAGCACCCTTCCGACTCTTTGAGACACCTGGAAAATCAATAGACTATATGCACGGTTACTGGTTCCTGGTTGTGGTTAAGCCAGCTCAGGCATTTCCGGTGAACTGTTAGCTGTCCATTCTGTACTCGCTGTACATCGACACAAAACCATCAATGATTGACTTTTTAATGTTGTATTCATATTTGAATGCAGTTATCACATTTACGTGATTTACCAATAAACCAGTTTTATTGATTGCAATAAAGACGACACAGTTGGGACCGTTTAAAAACATTATGACCAAAAACATTATTCGTTCCTCCTTTTGAAATGGTCCTCATTTATAAAACCGAAAGTTTCAAAATGTAGGAAATTCAACATTTGATAGAAAACAATTATTATATAAAAATAAAATAAAAAATAAAAAAGATAATAATTACCACTCTAACCAGCAGGTGGCGTCAGAGTAGCATTTATTTGTGCATATTTCAGCCATTTCCTCTAATAGTTTCGGTTTTGACTAAATATTAAACATTATAAAATAACTAGGCTTAAAAATACATTCTGTCAATGTGAAGTATGAAGTACTTACAAAATCACATGAAAAACAATAACTTTTCTTGTGAATGAATGACACAGAAAGCGAGCGCCGCTCTCTCTTTATAACCACAGCAGCCGTCAGTCAGTGCAGCGCAAGATCAATGATTTCAGCACACTTGTGAAAACACACATTTTATTCAATTAATCTAAGGTGCACAATAAATATTAAATTTTTGACTTTTTTTTCACACAAAACTGAATTTAGCTGAGGAGGAACACTGAGGTACGCCTTTATTTATTTATTTTTTATGCTGTCTTATGTTTGAATAACTAAATTAATGCTGTGACTATATTCTGATTATAAACTAAGTATTACACTACTGATGCTCAACACACCAGCAAATGACTCTCACCCAAAGTTTTCAAACTGGCTTGCGGAAGTTCTAAAGAACGCTCCATGCATATAGTCCATTGTCCAGAGAAGAACAGGTGAACGCTAGCGAGTCCTGTGTTGTGCCTACGTGAAGCATCCTGAGACTACCCATGTGTGGGGCTGGTTTTCATCCGAGGGATTCGGCGCTCTCAAATTTTGCCCAAAAACACTGGCAAGAGTAGAGAATGGCATCAAAACATCCTGCAAGAGCAAGTTCTCCCAACTATCCATGAGCGATTTGGTGATGATCTGTGCAGCTTCCAACATGATGAAGCACCATATCACAATAATGAAGTGGCTCAGAGATCATTACATTGAAATGTTGGATCCGTGGCCAGGATCTTCCCAGATCTTAATCCTAGAGAACATGTTGTCAAGTGGACAAGCAGAAGTTCACAATCTGAGATCAGTTCAAGCACTAATAAGGCAAGAATGGATCGCCATCCGTCAGGATTTGGCCATGAAGCTGATAGCGTGACAGCGTGACAGAAGCTATGAAGAAGAGTCAACACTATAAATATTGACTCTCTGCATATATTGAATGCTTTTGCCAATAAAAGCCTTTAAAAATTAAGAAATGCTTATCATTGTTTTCCAGTATATCATAGAAACGTGATAAAATAACCTACAAATACTGACGCAGCAAACTTTGCGAAACACAAAATTTATGTCACTGCCAATACTTTTGGCCATGACTGTATGTGTGTCTCTTATCATTAATAATAGACAATTTGTTCAAGTAACAGTACAACAATATTTAGGGTATTTTGCATCTGTTTTATTTTGAGCATCTTCTGTCTTTTTTGGGGCAATTTTATTGTGTTAATTTGAGACATTGCTGGATGAAGTGACTATAAGTATTACTGTATTATTGTAACTCAGAGCAAACCATCACTGTGGGTTTGTAATAATCATAATAATAATTCTTTTACCTCTCTAACAGCTTCAGACCATTGATTTGTAACATCATCTAAAGTAAACAGTGTATTGTGCAGCAGTGAAGTGTGTATGAAGGATCATGTTTACAGGAGTGTGGAGCGGGAACAGGGTCATCAGCTCTGGTAATTGAGTTACAGCTCGTCTCTTCCTGCTCTGCTTCTGTGTGTGACTGTACAGAGCAGATGTTTGCAGGGAATAATCTATCACTCAGTACCCGGTGTATTTTTGTACTGTTTGCTTTTATTTTGAGAGTGTTGTTTCTAGTTCATGTTGTGTCTTAAAGCCTTCATGTTTTCCCAGGCTGCATCTTAATCACACCAATCAGAGTCTCATTCACACAAACCTTTTTGGCTAGATTAAAGCGACAAAAACAACACCTACAACAATCTGAGAGGTGAAGAGTTACAGTACCTTCACAGCCGGCTTATTAATAGAGTTCTGGCACTCGATGTGCTGGCAGTGAATGGGGTTCCAGGCTGTGATGAAAAGCACAAAAAACACACAAATAATGTGTTCATTTCAGGAGAAGTTCTGGTGCAGTGATGTCCAGTTTGTGAATGAGACATTATACGGAATGGTTCTTTCCTGTGAATCTTTGAACACAGTTCACCAAATCAGACTGAATCAATTGCATCTCTATTCAAAACTGTTAGTCAGTGAACGGTCTCTCGAACACATCTGAGAATTTGACTCGATACAGTAAAAACAGTGAAATATTATTACAATTTCAAATAACTGTTTTCTATTTGAATACATAGTAAAATGTAATTTATTCCTGCGATCAAAGTTGAATTTTCAGCATCATTACTCCAGTCTTCAGTGTCACATGATCCTTCAGAAATCATTCTAATATGATTATTTGCTGCTCAAGAAACATTTCTGATTATTATCAATGTTGAAAATAGTTGTGCTGCTTCAGCATTTTTTTTTTTTGTGAAACTGATGAATAGAAAGTTCAAAATAACAGCATTTTTTCAGCAATTTATTTAATGCATTTATTTCTGCATTTATTTAATGTGTCTTTGCTGAATTTAAGTATTTCTTTCTTTCTTTCTTTCTTTCTTTCTTTCTTTCTTTCTTTCTTTCTTTCTTTCTTTCTTTCTTTCTTTCTTTCTTTCTTTCTTTCTTTCTTTCTTTCTCTCTTTCTTAACCCAAACTTTTGAATGGCAGTGTATTACAGTTTCCACAAAAAAAAAAAAAAAAAATGCAAAACTGAAGAAAAAAAATATTTCTCAATGTTTTCAACATTGATAATAATCCTAAATGTTTCTTGAACAGCAAATCATCATATTAAATTGATTTCTGAAGGATCATGTGACACTGAAGACTGGAGTAATGATGCTGAAAATTCAGCTTTGATCACAGGAATAAATTACATTTTACTATATATTCACATAGAAAACAGCTGTTTTAAGTGGTAATAATATTTCACAATATTACTGATTTACTGTATTTTTGATCAAGTAAATGCAGCCTTGGTGAGCATTCAAAAACATTAAAAAACATTAAAGTTGCCCTAGAATCAAAAATTGAATTTATCTTGGCATAGTTGAATAACAAGAGTTCAGTACATGGAAATGACATACAGTGAGTCTCAAACTCCATTGTTTCCTCCTTCTTATATAAATCTAATTTGTTTAAACGACCTCCGAAAAACAGGCGAATCTCAACATAACACCGACTGTTACGTAACAGTCGGGGTGTATGCCCCAATATTTGCATAATGCCAGCCCATGTTTAAGGGATTACACAAGCCAGTAACGTCTGGATCTGTGCACAGCTGAATCATCAGACTAGGTAAGCAAGCAAGAACAACAGCGAAAAATGGCAGATGGAGCAATAATAACTGACATGATCCATGATATCATGATATTTTTAGTGATATTTGTAAATTGTCTTTCTAAATGTTTCGTTAGCATGTTGCTAATGTACTGTTAAATGTGGTTAAAGTTACCATCGTTTATTACTGTATTCACGGAGACAAGAGCCGTCGCTATTTTCATTTTTAAACACTTGCAGTCTGTATAATTCATAAACACAACTTCATTCTTCTTTATAAATCTCTCCAACAGTGTAGCATTAGCCGTTAGCCACAGAGCAAATAGCCTCAAATTCACTCAGAATAAAACGTTAACATCCAAATAAATACTTTACTCACATAATTCGAAGCATGCATACAGCATGCATGACGAACATCTTGTAAAGATCCATTTGAGGGTTATATTAGCTGTGTGAACTTTGTAAATGCACTGTAATATAGTCGAGAGCTCGTGTGGCAGGGAGCGTGAGCATTTAAAGGGGCGGCGCTGCCAAAATCAGTGTATAGTTAATGATGCCCCAAAATAGGCAGTTAAAAAAATTAATTTAAAAAAATCTATGGGGTATTTTGAGCTGAAACTTCACAGAAACATTCAGGAGACACCTTAGACTTATATTACATCTTGTGAAAAAGCATTCTTGGGCACCTTTAATGTTTCCAAACTTTTGACCAGTACTGTATGTTCCTAATCTATTTGCCAAATGGTGAAACTTAATCAAAACCTAATCAATGTTAGTCAGTCACATTCCGTGAATGAAACACTGATGACAGTAAAATGATGACACCACAAATTCAGATAACTGAACAACAGGAAAAAAAAACACCTGAATAATTTACAATACAGGTACATTCCTGCATATGGCTTTGCCTGAATTTGCTTGAGCATATAAACATTAACACTGAGACAGCATTGTTCTGAACTGCTTCACTGAAAGGAACTGAACTGGTCTGTGGGAGTGAAGGAGCGTCTCACCTGTGTACTGCAGGCCTCTGTACTCACTGATGGCACCTGGAGGCTTGAGGTTGGGCCAGTAATGGAAGAGCATCTGAACCGCCGGAGGTTTGACTTGGGATGGGCCGTACGATATGACGTACAGAAGATCCTTTAAAAACACAGCGATCAATGAGTCAGTGGGAAGTGCTTTTGGAGAGTTCTCAAAAAAGACATGAAGAACCAATCCATACCTTCCATACTTCCTGCTTGTATTTCATGAGACACTCCAAAAGCTGACAGTGGTACACTGAAGACAAGCAGAGGAACATTCACAACATTTAGAGCCCAGAAATCGCTCTGTCCTGAGATGCTACACTGTGATAGTCTGTACCTGGATTTGAAGTGTACTGCATGGCGATCATCAGCATGGAGGAGGCGGACAGATTGACATACGCTGGAACGCCACCCTCTCTTCGAGTCGAACCCACTGCGACACAAAATTGATTTCCTCACTTCAAAGTGCATGATTCAATTGCTTGCTGCTTCTCAAAAACAATACATTCAGCACTGTGTGATCGCTCAAATACTGACTGTGAAGAAACATCTCTCGCATCTGTACAGTCATATATACTCACATATGGCCATGGGCAGGAAGGATGTGCTCAGGTACTCTATGATGTCTTTGTGCAGGAAAGGAGGGAAGGTGGCTAAAGTGGAGATCATGGTGTAGGGTAAAGTGCTGAGAATATCATCACTAAGGAAAGGCAGAAGGCAAGTTGTGGTGTAAAATATGGCCTGCCCCAGATCTGAAAGACAAGCAGATGAACGAATGAGCACCATGTCCCCCGCGAGCGCAAACAGAGATTCATGCACGATGACTTTTAACACTTTGTTTCCTTCAAAATGCATCTAAATTCTGCATGAAGGTGCAAACACACCTTTAGTTATTCACACTGTACGAGTTGTTATCTAGTCAAATGTGACTGACAGATGACTGAGATAGAAGAACGCCAAGTTCAGACTCGAGCACAGTGTTGACTGTAAAATGAAAGCAATCAATGGCAGATTTTGAATTTAGATATGATGCCAATAACTAGAGATCAAGCTGGCTGGTTTTTACTGACATTGTCAATAGATGCAGTGTTGAGGAGTAACTAGTTACATGTATCAGAGTTAAATAATTTAATTACAAAATAAATGTAACTTTAATCAGCTACATGTACTTTAATCAGAAAAAAATGTGCAATAAAATTACAGTTACTGAAAATGTTAACGATTACAAAGGGGTTACAACTGTAAAAAGCTAGGATATGTTGAATAATATTAATTTGTTTAATGGATTTCTTTCCCAAATTGCATTGACTGATCTAAAATATGAGACACCAATTTTTCACGGGACACAGAATAAGACACATGCTTATTCGATAGCTGATTAATTTCCTATTTGATTTTATGTATATGCTTTATTTTTTTTTTTTTTCAAGGCATTGTTAGATGCCAGTGTTTCCTGTCATAGCTATGCAATAGCTGGTTTTCAAAAACAATATCATAGCTAATATTTCTTATCATGATTTTAAATCTGTATTTAACCTCAGAACAATCTCAAAGTAAAAAGCGATGCTAAAGTCTGATTTTGAGGTGGCTGTGCTCTAAAATGTAATTATTATACTCTTAAATCAAGTGATGAAGGATTTTGAAAGTAATCAGTGTTAAGCATTACTGTAAGGATAGAAATGTTTGAAAACGATTAACAGTTGAAAACATTCGTTAGAGATTCAAAAAAGTAATCAAAAAGTAATCAAATGTAATCAGTTACACTACTTATGATAAAGTAATTGGGTCCCACTTTATATTAGGTGGCCTTAACATCAAAAAATAAGTACAATGTTCTTATTGTGTATTTCAAAACACTTTTGCTGCTATTGAGGTGGGATACGGGTAAGGTTAGGGAAAGCTTTGGCAGTATGAGTAGGTTTAAGGGTAGGGGTAAGGGTGTAATTACAGATGTAATTACATGCAGGTGTTTTTAAAATATAAGTACAATGTAAAAACGTGTGTACACAATAAGTGCATTTTACCAAATGATTAATTTAAATGTAAGTACATAGTAGTTAAGGCCACTTAATATAAAGTGACACCAGTAACTGAAATAGCTACACTACTTATTACATTTTAAATGGGGGAACTTATAATCTGTAACCTATTACATTTCAAAAGTAACCTTCCCAACACTGAGTAGATGGAACCACCAATTTCTGCTGTTAATCTACAAAATGGTCAAATATTAGCTGATTAATCAGCCGGAGTGATTTTTCAGTTTTTTTTAATTATTTTTTTTTTTAATTAATTTTCTGAGAAACATGCAGAGGAATTTAATCCAAAAATGATAATTCTGTCATCATTTATGGTGAGTAAATAATGTCAGAATTATGATTTTGGGGCGAAAACAGCCTTTAACTCTTTTCCCACTATCATATTTTTTTTACGTTTTCAAAAAGTGCCAACAATTTTGATCATTTTCAAAAAACTTTCATGGACCCCAGAACATTTTGTTGTATGCATCACAAACAACAAAAAGCTGAGAAAATTAAGACTTCGTCCGGATCATATTCAGAACAATGATCAAAACACAGATGGAGTAGATCGAGTCCATCATCACCCCAAAGCTTCATAGTCATTTCCTCTTCCTGGATCGATATTTCAATCGCTAATGTTAGGCAGTTTTGATTTAAATGCTCTTTGCATTATTTTTACTGCTTCTATCACTTGTTTCTGCTTCTTTCTCGCCTGTGTTTTGATCTGGAGATTCTGTACTCTTTCAGAAGATGCGTAATAGCGCCCCCTAACGTATAACTGTGAAAACATGGATAGCCTGAAAATTCCTTAAATGAAGCATTTTAATGTCTGTTGATTGTGTTATTTTACATGTGCATCAGCAATGCTTCTATCACTTGTTTTTGCTTCTTCTTCGCCTGTGTTTTGATCCGGAGATTCAGTTAAAAACCATCAATGTTGGGGAAAGAGTTAACAGCAGGCAGAACGCTGAGCAGAACGCTGAACGAATTTGTTTGGCTCAAAAGCATCGTCCATTTAGTTGTAATCCTTATCACGGGGAACCTATGTTAAAATGGAAATCATTTTCCTACTTCTTTGATACGTTCAGAGACTGAGGACGCATCTGAGGAAAGGAAGCAGAGCTCGGACTCACCGTGCTGACCGTGCTGCAGCAGGGGCACCAGGTCAAGCAAGGTGACGAGGGTGGCATAGAGCCCCTGATAGTCCAGTGAGGGGTAATCTGAGAGCTGAACCTCCCGACTCTGCTGGGGGGCGCCAGCCCGGTCGGCCGGGGCGTCCCGCAGAACGCTGTAAAGGAGGGATCGAGTAACTGTAGGGTTGATGGAACTGACTTGTGGTCTTAGAGATGGGGTGAGTGGGAATGGCACAGGAAAAAGACACATGGTCATGGGCACGGCCAAATTGGAAGCTTCCTGGCTCTCCTTTCTGCCTGTACGGGACAGGATGCTGCTCCGAGGGAGGGGTGGGGGAGGGAGGGGAACAGGGGAAAAAAAGAGACAACAAAGACACAAAGAAACAGCACATTACATTGAAATGGCTCTACAGAGACAGCGTAAGTAGAAAAGAACCAAAGCCAGATATTCCCCACATAGGATGCAGTGTCTCCACAGACTTTTGGTAGTGCTTCGGATGTGCCAGAATCTCCTTTGCACTTGAAATTCGGTTTTGGTTCAGATCGAAACTCAAGCAGCCACGAAACGGGTGCTTGCCAAACATGCAACGACCACTGCATCTCATGCGTATCTGGTGACAAGGAGCAAAAATATAAAAAATGGCATGTTTTCAGTGGCAGCCCCGTACTTCGCCTTTGACGCGCACGCAACGCGCCCTCCGAGCGGCCAATCCCCGGAGGACGAGCGGCGCGGGTCGGTCAGGAGGCCAAAGAGCCGTAGGGGAAATACTGAGCAATGGAGGGGCTGTCAGAGATGAGAGCAATCTCGAAATAATTAGTTTTGAGGACGATACAGAGATGACACTTCAGAAACATGCTTCAGCCAGTAATAAACATGTATGTGAGGTTAGACTAAAAGCTCCCTGGTCACAACACATGTTTATTGCACCGTCAAAAAGAATGTCTGTATGTAAATACATTATGATACTGCCTCAGTATCATTTCAGGGAAGAGAAATAATGGTTCGACAGGCATATGGATATCAATTCTAACAGAAATGTAACTAGTCTACAGCTGGGGAAAACTGTAATGGAAAAGGAATACACTGGTTTCGAAAGCAATGTCTCATGTTTGTGGAGGGATGTGGGGGGTGTTTGTGTCTGCTGTCCCCTGTCAACTTCTACCTCAGCAAAAATTTGGTCTGTGATGGTCTTGGAGGGAGAGGAGAGCGTAGTTGGATGTGCGTTACATAAAACAGGATGGTGTAGTAGTTCTCACACTGTGTCTTATCAAAGCTAAAGGCCCTGTCTGACTGGGAATGAGAGGTGGTTCAACTGCAGAATGCTACATGAACAGAGTTTGTGACATTTCAAACCCACTGAAAACTACTGAAATAAATCCCTGCATTCTCACAGACAGTATTTCATATACAATCATTATCAACTCTTAACGACAAAAAGATCCTTTAACACACAAACACTGATAAAAACACAAAACACAAACACTGGACACACAACTTCATATTGTTCTCAGATGCTAAACTTGTTTTCTCTGCATTATCGAGCACATCTTTAAGTTTTAGCAATGCTCCTTCGTTAACTCTTTCCCCGCCATTGGCGGAATTTTCCATCCATTTTTTCACTGTTATACGGTAGGGGGCGCTATTATGCATTATTCTAAAAGAATACAGAACTTCTGGATCAAAACACAGGTTAAGAAGAAGCAGAAACAAGCTATAAAAGCATTGTTTATGCACGCTGCAGTCTGACAAAAACGTGATTTTCTGTTTTTTGTTCAAAATGTTGCTTTTTAAATGCAACTTACCCACTTTCAAGTGCTGATTTAAAAAAAACACTGCATGAAGCTAAAATAAAATGTTTTTTGTTGTTGTTGTTGTTGTTAAAAATCAGAGGGTTTGTTCTTTCTTTTGATATATTGCATGTTCAGATATGCATACAACAAACCATTCCATTAAAGTTTTGGGAAAATCATCAAAAATGCCACCACTGGCTGGCCACTTTTTTAAAAAAATGCTAGCAGGGAAAGAGTTAATCCATTGATATGTTAACAATAAACATGAAAAAGTGCTCCTACACACAAGCCTAAATAACATGAACTCATGAGACGAACTGTATTTCAATTCTAGCCAATAGTCCATAGTTGAAATCTTTGACATTTAAAAGACACAAATTAAGGACAAACAAAACAACACTCGAGTCAAGACTTTCTTGTTTGAATTGGCAAATCGGTTGTTGTCTTTTTGAACAGTTTATCTACAATGTGTCCTTTGCATTACATTTGACATGATGTTCCTGCATACTGAATTATAATACAGAACTCTAATGTCTTTGTGCTGGTTCAAATACTGACACTAGTTCTGCCTATCATTATAATGTTAAAGGGTTAGTTTACCCAAAAATGAAATTTCTGTCATTAAGTTCTCACCGTCATGTCATTACAAACCCGTAAGATCTTCATTCACCTTCCATACACAAATTAAGGTATTTTTGATGAAATCCAAGAGTTTTTATTTAATCCCCCATAGAAAGCAATGTAATTATTACCATCATTCAAGGTCCAGAAAAGTAGTAAAAACATTGTAAAATAGTCCATGTGACTACAGTTGTTCAAACTTAATGTTATGAAGTGACGAGAATACTTTTTGTGAGCAAAAAAAAAAAAAAAAGAATTTATTCAACAAATTCTTCTCTCCCCTGTCATTCTCCTATGCTGTTTACATTCAGTTGAAAAAAGATGTTATTTTTGTTTTGTTTTTGCACACAAAAAGTATTCTTATCGCTTCATAACATTAACATTGAACCACTGTAATCACGTTGACTATTTTAACAATGTCTTTACTGCTTTTCTGGACCTTGAATGTGGTAATTTATATGGGGGGTAAAAAAAACAACACTTGGATTTCATAAAAAATATCTTCATTTGTGTTCTGAAGATGAACAAAGGTCTTAAGGATGTGAAACAACATGATGGTGAGTAATTAATAACAGAAATGTCATTTTCGGGTGAACTAACCCTTTAAACGAATGCAGTGTTTGTGTTTGCCCTATCACCAGTGTAGTGCACTTACCTGAGCAGCGTTTGGGAAAAGTATTTCAGAGTGTTTGCAATGTCTGTTCCCGATGGCACTGGGTAAATATTGTGAAGCACACGGTTGTGATACTCTTGCAAGTATCGAATCTTAGAGCCAACTAAACAAATAAAGAGCAAAGTGACACATAATTAACATTCAGAAGTATTCAACAATCCACTGGTTTTGATTGAACAGTAAATCAGTAAATGTTCATCCTTCTGAAACAGCAGCACATTCACGTCTGTATTTTCACAGCTGAAACATTTTCTAACTTGCTGCCATTTGAAGCTTGTTTTTCCCCATCAGACAGTTTGGGGTGTCAGGTGACAAATGACCACAGTGAACAGAGATCAACACACTTATTCTCATGCTGGGGAAAGATGTTTTTTCATCATGTTGTTTTCTGTCTTACCAGGAAAAAATAAAATATCATCCGACAGTTTAGAAGAAGAGAGAAGTGATCCAACTCAGCAGCTGACTTTGTCACTTTGCAATCAAGGAGAATGATGAGTAATTTTTGCATTGATGGCTGTAAATAGTCTCACATGGACGACCAAACAAATCTCAATTTAAGTGTCAGAAAATCTGCACAATGTTGTTTCTCTATATTTAAATTTGGTACATATTCTTTATTCACATTTTGAGAATTGAACATGAAATTTCACTCACTGTCCATAAATCTGGATGATAACCTTTATTTAAATGAGCTTATATGAGAACAAACAGTCATTCCTGTAAAGACAGATCTTAATGATACACATACAGTACAATGACATTCTAGAGAATTCTGTGCTTTCATATTTATGGCAACAGTTGAATTAATAAATGAACCAATTAACTGAAAATAATTGCTCAAAAGAACTGTTTCCATTAAAATTGGTGCAAATGTCTTCATACCTCTTTTCCACAATGAGAGTGAACAGGGATTTGGCCTAAAACTATTCTAGAAGGGTCATAACTCTAGGTCATATTGACTCAATCTACATCACAAGTTTTCTGAAGTCATGTGGAACAGACCCACACTTATGTTAGCTAAGTTAACTTTAGTTAAAAATGATCCTGGCATTAATGGCATTGTGCTTTCTGTAGGTAATTATGAAAGAAAATAATATATATGGACTACTGCAAAGGGATGCAAACAGCTTTTTATGTATTTTTTTCCTTATTACATTTTTTCATTAGTGTTTTGGTGAGTTAAAAAAGTAGTACATATCTCATAAATATATAATAAGCTTTTACTTTATGCAATTAGATTTTTACATGTGCATTTTAAGAAAATTATTAAAGATCATTTATTGCAGTTAGGGTAAGTTAGATTATCAAAATTATAAAATTAGCTATGCTTTATTATTAAATTATTTATGAGTTACTATAATGAATTATAACAGAATAGAGCATTTTCACAGACTGTGATGACGTATTTCAATGTAAATCAATATTGTAAATCATTTTTTATATTTTAATTTTTTAAAAATGTATGTAAATTTATAACACATTATACTTAGCATTATATTACTGTTGTATCATATTACCAAAAAAACTAACAAACAAGTTAAAGGGTTTGTTCACCCAGAAATGAAAATAATGTCATTTATTACTCACCCTCATGTCGTTCCACACCTGTAAGATCTTTGTTCACCTTCGGATCTTAAATGAAGATATTTTTGATGAAATCTGATGGCTCAGTGAGGCCTGCATAGCCAGCAATGACATTTCCTCTCTCAAGATCCATTAATGTACTAAAAACATATTTAAATCAGTTCATGTGAGTACAGTGGTTCAATATTTATATTATAAAGCCACGAGAATATTTTTGGAGCACCAAAAAAAACCAAAATAATGACTTATATAGTGATGGCCGATTTCAAAACACTGCTTCATGAAGCATCGGAGCAAATGAATCAGTTTGTGGAATCATGATTCGGATCGTGTGTCAAACTGCCAACGGCTGAAATCACGTGACTTTGGCGCTCCGAACAGCAGATTCGACACACTGATTCATTTATGCTCCGAAGCTTCATGAAGCAGTGTTTTGAAATCGGACATCACTAAATAAGTTGTTATTTTGTTTTTGTGGCGCACCAAAAATATTCTCGTGGCTTTATAATATTAATATTGAACCACTGTACTCACATGAACTGATTTAAATATGTTTTTAGTACATTAATGGATCTTGAGAGAAGAAATGTTATTGCTCCCTATGGAGGCCTCACGGAGCCATCGGATTTCAACAAAAATATCTTAATTTGAGATCCGAAGATAAACGAAGGTCTTACGGGTGTGGAACAACATGAGGGTGAGTAATTAATGACATTATTTTCATTTTTGGGTGAAATAACCCTTTAATGCTGCTTTGAGTTTCTAATAGAGCTATGGACGTGACGGAAAAATTGACATCTTTCTCTCTTCTGACTGCTGTTATCATTCGCTCAATACTTTTTTGAATTTCATAAATACACTGCTGTTGAGTTGTTCTTTTGCTATTTGTGCAAATGAAAACAAAACATTGAAGTCTTTCATTCACCGCTATAAAAGTTTACCCAACTATGACGACTTCCGCTTGGCCTATTATTTTATGTAAAAAAGTTACCTAATATTCTCGCAATTTTGTTACATTTTGAGAATACAATTACCTTATTACAGTCAAGTTTTATATTTATTTAGTTTTTACATGAGTTGCTGCAGGATGGTTTTATCTCATGACAGATCGTACAGCAGTGAAGCACAGACATAAAGTCCTGTATTTACTCTTCATGTCTGCTAAGATTATAGACTAAATAATACAAGATAAAAGTCTTATCTTTGACACTTAATTAGATCAATGTCATTTGAGCACATATTATCCAACATAAAGTTTAAATCCAGGATCATGAGCACATCAAATCACAGAAAGATTTCAGGTTCATTGTGTTTGAATGTCCAGCAGTGTTTTATGATAGACAGACTATTGGTCAACAAATTACAGACGGAGGAAAGCAAATGGCGCCCCCTACAAACTGCTCATCATCATCTTTACCATCATCATCATCATCATCATCATCACCACAGACATCAACTGTTTTATCTTCAATATGATAATCTTCTATCATCTTTCCGACACGCGTTATCGTGAAGCTCTGGTGTTTTACACCTCCGTATGTTACTGCATGTAAAGCCATATGTGGGTCAGTTTCCCCTCGCGCACATTCAGACTGTTGCCTTGACAACGCCGCTCCCATTGCGCGTACGGACACCCTTAATAAACATTACATTATATGCTATTATAGCTATATATGACATGACAGCTGGCTCCATGATACTTACATTGCTCTGCCTTCGTAGACATGTTAGAAAGTGTCCAGGATTCATAGAGCAGATATGAGAATGTCTCGCGCAGCGGTGTGACCCTCAGATGCGAATGAAAATGAAGCCGTTCAGGTGAAACCAATGAAGCTCAGGAGCGACGAGCCCAAACATCTGCCTATAAAACACCCTCTCAGTGAGAGAAGAGCTCAAACACCTGCACATGAAACAGCTGCTCGGTGTGTGCACTGACGCGATGATAACACGAGCTCTGGTTTAAAATCTGAAGGGTTTTTCTGCTCAACTCTCCTTCACTCTGAATGGACTCTTCCGCGTCCACGGATCTTCCTCTCGCAGATGAATCAATATTGACTTTAACGACCTACTTATTGTTTCAAATGAATCGTCTCTATGTTTAATATTTTTGCAACAGTTGGAAAAAACAGATAAAAATGTATATCTTCAATGTAATGCATGTCAAAGTTGTAACACTTTTTTCTCAATTATTTCTCAAGGTGGGTTTATTTTTCAAAGTCAGTTTCCTCATAGACACAAACCTTTAAAAACGGCCTTTTCAGCTAAATTAAAACTATAATGCAATGCATGACAACTAGCCCTGGTCTCCCCTATATATATGTGCTTAAAAATAAAGGTTGCAAATAGTTGTTTTCATAGTAATACCACAAAAGAACCATTTTTGGTTCCTCAAAGAACCTTTCAGTGAAGAACATTAGAAAGAACCTTTCCATGGACATTAAAGGTTCTTCATGGAGCCATAGTTGCCAATAAAATAGCTTTATTTTCAAGATTCATTTACAGTATGATCATCCAAAGCCACTGCACATTTGAGAGGCTATAAACGTATAGTTTCAATGAGTGCTTCGCTGTTCTGCTCCTCATGCATCTCCAGTGGTTTCTGTACAGAAAGGCAAAACAATCAATGCAAAAACAGCCTCATTATGATTATAATTAGCTCTTGCAAACTATTCTAACTCAAATTTCAGGGAAACATTTTAAAATAAAAACTAAATGAGTTGTCAGAAGGTGTCACAAGTCCTGTGACCAGTTTGTTTCTAGCCTACGTTTAGTTTTGAATTCTGCTGATTGTATTTAGGTTTCAAAATTCTTTAAAGTGAGGCTCAACTTTAAATAAGCGGGTGAAAGAGACCTCTGTATGATTTTGAGAACCATCTTTTCACACTGAGAGACTCATAGACACACTGTAAAAAATGACCGTGATTTTAACAGTAAAAGACTGTAAAAATGCTGCGGTGAAAAACTGTTGATTGGTTTACAGAAAGTTTCCGTACTATATACGGTGAATAACTGTAATAGATCTAATGGTACATTTAATGTAATTTTACGGTAAAATACCGTTAAATTCACAGTTTTTGGAAGTGAAAAATAACAATTCATTGTAAAATTTACAGTGAAAAACCGTATATTGACATTCCCACAATTCCCTGCGTGATACTTCACATTTGATATATTTTCGTTGAAATAACTCTGTTTCTTCTTAGTTTTTCTCATTTTTTTCTAATCAGTTATGTACATTAGGGTTTTATGTTACATCTAATGTTGTTAAATTAATGTTTATTGCATTTTTAAAATTTCATGCATGTTACCATGATGGTGTTTAGTGTGTGTGTGAATGACACTGTGTGCTCCTTCTATATATTAGTATTGTGCTTCTCAGCTTGTGGAAAAGCTGCTTGTGATGAACTTTGATTCATCATGTGACTCTCATCACCACTGTGTTTGGTGACTGTCAGTGTATTATAAAGATACAAAACAGATATTAGTACTTCATTAGGTTGGTAAATTAACATTATATCAGTTAATGAAATACGTTATTTTACCGTAAATTTAACAGATTTAAAATGTAAAATTCACATGTAACTCCGTCAGTATGTTTACGGTTAGATGTCATTTTTACAGGATTGTTCTGGTAACCACAGCTGCCGGTATTTTTCCGTAGAAACAACGGGATTTTTTTTACAGTGCAACTGTTACAAAAGATGAAACATTCAACGATGCTCCAGAAGGATGCATTTAGAGCCTACTTTTAAACAGGATTAAAATGGAGGATTTGCAGTTAAACTGTTGAACAACCATCACAAAAAACAAACAAACAAAATAAAACAGCCGTGGATAATCCAGGTAATGATATACAGTAGCCTATTAGGAATCAAGCTTATGTAAACTTTTGAACAGGTAATTTTAATGCTATAAATTCAGATATAATTTTGTCTTGTGGACTATCTATAAATATCTTTTGCCATTATGCATTAAAAAGTGAGTGTGTGCTACAAATTAAAATACAGAACTGCTGGTGTTGTGCTGAATTTCAACTCCCTGCCAAATTATTACCCCTTGTTGAAGTCGCTATCCTAACCCCATCCCTAATCCTAAACTTACCAATACTAGGGGGGTAATAATTTGGCGGGGGTAGGAATTCGGCTCAACACCTGGCGCTGAACAATGAGCCACATTAAGATAATCATATGCAATTGAATCATAAAAGGCCTTTAAAATGAAGATTACAAAATAAAATTTTATTAGAATGACAATATAGAAGGATATTGAGATATCTTTAATACTTTTAGGGCACACAAACATTAAAAAAGACTATTTATGGCACTGCAATTTAATTGATAGGTACTTTTCTAGTTTCAACATTATCTGTTCTTCAGAAAATGTGACTATGATAACAAATGATAACAATTTACAGCCACATTGAAATCCCCATTACCTCTGAAAATGAACCATATTGGGCCTTTACTCAATTGGACACCCTTATAGTGTTGCAAAAATGCAAGTGTTTACAGAGCTTTATTTTGATTATCAATAGTTTGCATCTTAATAAACTTCTAAATGTCTGTTCAGTAGACCCGATGTAAAACTGTGGTGCTTCTAATAGTTAAAAAGCAGATGCAAAGCTTGTACCAAATACATATAGCCTTCTCATTGCAACAAAATGTGCAAAACTTGAAGTTTTATTATCGAATTATATGTAATATCTAATTAATTTAACTTGCAGTGGCACTGGTTTCATTGATTCATTGACTCATCCATAAATACTGATGCATTTACACTTCCCTGCTGTATAGTGTGTGAAAAGCAGTGTGTGAAATGACAAGCATTCATGAAGGCGGAGGAAAACGATCATGAAGTTCATCAACTGTAGTAGCAGTGTTTTGGAACCATCAATTTGTTGGACTCACTCAAAGACGGGCACCTGGCTCCACCTGCTGGTGTGTCACAGTAAAACCCCTCACAGTCTGACTGGAACACACACAAACTATCAGAGTGATGGCCCTGTCCCAAATGGCACACTTCATATGCACTTTTGAATGTACAATGCCTGCTGCGTGCACGTGTCCGTTAAGTCCACAAGACCGTAGGTCAGGGGTGTCCAATCACTGTACACCCCTGCCATAGAGTGTTCCACTTGTCAATTTTAGGTTTCAGAAGGGTGCAGAGCCTGCACTAGCGCGAGCTCCGCACTTCTTCCTGACAGTCAAATCGGAATTACGTCACGAAAGTGTGGACTTGTAGGGAGACCACTAGTGTTTAGGGTGCCATTTGGGACAGGACCACAGTGAACAGACCTAGTGCTGTTGAACTGTTACATCAGCACTCCTGGAGCGCTGCTCAACCAATCAGATTCAAGGACTGGAGCGTTACATGATGCTAAACATTGAGACCTACTGACAACGAGCTGCAAGAGAGAATCTGAGTCAAAGCACAATTAAAAAGCAATAATAATGGAACAATTAAGAAGGATTTGCACTGGAACTTTATTGACGTAATGTTATGGCTCTTGATTGCGAGAACCACTGCTGATTGGTTCAGTTTAACCGTCTCCTCTTTCTTGCCTGCAGTTCCTCCAAAAAGTCCTGGAAACGCTCAGGTGTCACCTCCTAAAACCAAACCAGAGACCATTTAAAACTGAGCTTCACTTCCTATTGATCTCAGTAACTGACATGATCTCATCTTTACCTTACTCTGGTCTGACGACTGTTGAAGAAACTCACGCAGCTCGTCTTTCAAGTCATTGTACTCTAGACACAAGCAAAAAAAGTCCACATTTCAAAAAGGAACTTCTATAACAAATCCAGTGTAAAACAAAGAAACAAACTGGATGCGTTAGCTGGTACTACTATAATAATATTGAAGGTAAAATTAACTTATTTATATACAAACACTTAAATTACACAATGTTTTTATTATAAGGTTTAGAATTACATAATCATATTTCTACATTCAAACATGCATTAAATATTGAAGAACATTAAAATTTATAATGAATATGTAACTGTGCATAGCTATATTTATCAGAATGTTGCTTTCTAGAGTTTACTTTTCCAGCTGACTTACGAGTTTATATTCACATTGTTTACAAGCCGTTTTGTTTTATTGACGTCTTTCCGAGGTTGAAGCACTGATTGACCGATTTCACGAGACATGATACGGATTTCAGTAAGTTGTACTACTGTATATTTTAACATACCTTCAGATGTTCATGCATGTTTATTTCGCTGTAACTGGTATTAAAGCGGAGGAGAGGATGATCACATGCGCTCAGCTTCTCTTTAACTGAGGCACTAAAGCAATCCGTCACGCCACATTATACAGAGCTAAAACGAAATTTAATTTTTGAATCTCATAATAAGATGGACGTCGTTTGAAATCTGAGACTTTGCTTCATATCAAAAGTATCAAAGCACAAAGATTATTGCTATTTATTGGATGGGAGGCGCTACATATTCTGTTCATTCATCAACTGAAAACAGACTAGACTAATCAGTTCTTGGGATTTAAGAATCGATATCGGTTCGTAAAAATGAGAATCGATTAAAATCAAGAAATCAATATTTTTTACCCAGCCCTAAGGGCCACACTTACGGTAAATGACCTCGAGCTGCTGAACGTGGGTCAGAGAGGTCAGTGAGGTCAGAGAGGTCAGGCAGGACAGCAGCAGGTCGTCACTCGTCAGTGCTTCAGTTTTGGCTTTCTCCTCGTACGCGAGCAGCGTGTCCGACTCATCCAGCAAGAAAGGAACACCCGAGTCTACATACATTCTCTATACAGAATATATATGGCATTAAAAATAATCAAAATATTACATAAAAAGACCTCTGTAAAGCTCAACATGACGCCCACCTTGCAGTCGGTGCATCGGCAGAGTTTCGCTCTCCAGTAATAAGGCCAGAACACAGCGGCTTTCCTCACACTCGCCACATCTTCAGCTTTAAGCTCTTTTAAAATGCATTTGCCAGCTTCTGAGTGCTGTTGATCTGAATCACGGCCCGTGGCTCCGGCTGCATCAGTCTGATGAACACATGATGTCAAACTCTTTCACAATGTTTAAGTTGGGAGATTTGAATTCATGTTTGCACCATTTGGCAGTCGCTACTCTACATATCAGGTTCATGACATACGACATGCGGTTTCTCACCGCTTCTTCCTGACCCGATGAGGGCGTATCATGGACACTTGGACATTTTCCCTTTTCATCTGACGTGTTTTCAGCATTCACATGCACTGTACAAAGGCTTTCTTTATTCAAAGAAGAACCTAGAGGAGATCACAGAAACAGAAACCATTTAACAACGGAGTGACTGCAGAACTGAACTTTCTGTCATCAGCTGGTATCAATGTATTTAAAAGCTGAACATCTTCAGCACTGTTAAACACGAGAGCACATCCTGCAGACCTGCTAAATGTGCTGCATACGTCCAGAGGAACGGCGCTCGATTCATGCAGTGAACGCAGATCATCTCCGTCAGCTCGTCACCGTCCACCGCTGGAGAATCCAGATGCTGAAACATCGAGATGCACTTTAACACAAGAAGACCAGAGGAGGAGCAGAATAAATCAGTGTGTGTGAGTTTACCTTCTCATGAAACCAGTCTTCACACACGATACACTGGATCATTTCTTCATTAACCTTGAGAGAATAAAAACAGCTCAAACCTCACAGATAATTCAGCAGACCTTCATCACAGCAGAGGATGAGGAGGGTCACACACACCTGATCGTCTTCATCAGGATACGGCCGGTCACATGAGCAGTATCGGCCAAAGTAGTTGTGATTGTACAAGTTCTTCACATTTTGTGCTTCTTTTCCCTGTGAACATCAGATCACAGAACAACATATTAGATCGCATGCGACATCTGAACAACCCCAACACTGCTTTCTAACCAGACGTGTCACGTGATAAAAGGAGCGTTTTCCATGATAATCAGGGTTTCTGTCCTAGTCTCGCACAGCCAGACATTCAGAGTGACGGCAGGTCTGGATTCTATCACAGCTTTCATTGGCCAAGGACCGCCCAAGAGGACGTTTGACTGACACGAAACAACCAATCAGAGTTCGTTTTGTTCTGCATCATGTTTAGGAGCGTGAAAATGTAAAGTTAATGTCCCTACAATAACAGAAGGGTGTTCATCTAATAAATTATTCATTTAAGAGCATTGTGCAAGTTTACTGCAACAGTGGAGCCGTGAACTCCACATACTTTTGAAAATCCAGTGTTTTGTTGATCCTGGTAAGCGCATGTAAACACAACGGTGGTCTTCTTCCATGAGGGGGTTTGGCATCATGGCATTTGTTTCCAGACGGACCATAAAAGAATGCGACACACACGTCTCCCGGACATCCTGTATAATTCAACCAACCAGATGAAGACTGAAGTGTTTCCAGTTAAGTGTGCCATATGCATCAGACGTTCAGCCAACGGTTTGTGGGCGTGACGTCTGAGGCTGAGAATATTTCTGTCCTAACCAAACACAACAATTCTGCTTTAGAAACAGTTTCTATTTCACTGACAGAGTGAAATATTGACAGCAAATTTTGATTTAGTTTTAGTCGTAAATGTGCGCTATTCATTAACTGTGAAGCAGTCTGAAGTGCAATAGCGCTGCATTTTCCCGCGGTTAGATCTTCCACACAGGACAGCAGTATCTTCCCAAATCGTCCCTCCCTATCATTTTCGTTTCATTTTTATTCGTTGACGAAAATTACAGTAGATTTTAGTCAGTTTTAGTCATTCAAAACTCATTTTTATTTAGTCATCATCTCGTCTTTGTCCGTGAAAAAAAGTCGTTGACGAAAATTGACAAATTATTCATCAATGAAATTAACACTGCACTGACTGACATCAAACAACAAAGTATGACAATGATACTCTCAGCTACTGATTATGTGCTTCATTTAATATTAAAAGAACTTAGTGTGAATATCAAGTGTCTATGACACGGATTGATTCAGTCACTCATTATGTATTTTTAAAAATGTTAAAATGATGTAATATTTATGAATTTGATTAGGTGTTTCTCCATTTGTTTGCGAGTGCAGTGCGCTTGCAGAGAGACCCCGCCCACGTGCTATTCTGATTGGCTGTGATTTTTGATTGATTTTGTCGCATCACATCTGGTGTGGACAGACAAACTGCTGGAATCTAATCTCTTCGGGTCTGGTTCATAATACTTACCGTATGAAGTTTGCATTTGAAGCCATGAAATTTCTCATTGCCACAATCACAACGAAAATTCCTGTGAGAAAACAAACAAACACATGAACAAACAGTAAAGCTGAATAATGGAACAAACAGTTTCTCGCTCACAGATGTCTCAGTGAGTGAATGTCAGTCTCGAGCTCCAGAAGAGCTGATCAGAGTGTTTGTGGTGAACGGATGAATCTTCCAGACCTTTTGGTGTAAAGTTCACTGATGTCATGCCCATCATGACACGCGTTTGCACAGGCCAGACACACACCGGCCGGCTCCATGCCAGCCTGAACACACGTGTTACATGCAAACACTGCCTGCCTCTTCATGTAGCCCTGAAACACACAAACACACACCTGAACAACACACCTGAACCACACAAACACACACCTGAACCACACACCTGAACCACACAAACACAGACCTGAAACACACACCTGAACAACACAAACATCAGCATGCCATACCAAATAAACATCTGTACACTCTCTCTCTCACTCTCTCTCTCTCTCTCTCTCTCTCTCACAAACACACAGGCAGCTTACCTTTGGATAAGAGCAGTGATCAGGGTCACTTCCGGCCAGAACAGCGAACGCTTCATACAGTTCATCTACTGCACACTGATCCATCATCACACACAACACAACAAAGCAAAAACAAACACAGGAAAACACACAAACACAACGCGCACACAAAGCAACAACACAACACGCGCGGTTAGAAATCACGTGGTTAAAATCACGGAGAACTAAACACGAGGAGCCAATGAAAGAGCTGCTTTCCTAACCACGAACCGCCGCAACACGTCACTTCCGGTGTCGAAAGATTATGGCGGGAATCGTGTTTATGTATTAGTGGGGTTTTTTAACCCTCTGTTAGTTTAAGCAGTAGCATATTGTGTGGAATTATTAACACAAATATAGCTAAAATTATTTAAAACTTTATGCCATTATTATTTTATTATTATGATCAAAGCGCATAATTGCTATGATTATAATGTTATTTTCAAATGATTTGTTATGTTTCTTACTATATCTCATAGGTGAATTTGCTTCTGTATTTTTGTTGTGTTTTGTTCAGCACGTGCTGTATCCCCGCCCCCACGTTGTCAGGGTAACGTGATGCGTCCTGACGTCAGCAAAGAGCTAGCGCTCCTCGAGCAGTCGGTAACGTTTCTTGCAGCATTTGTCGGTGTATTATCGAGTGCAAATGGAGGTGACAGTCGCGATGGACCCGCTGTTTCTGGCCTGGAGCTGCTGCAGGAGACGGAAGTTCCAGAGATGCTCCGATATTTGCTCAAAGCTCTTGTCAGAAAGCCCGTATGACCAGGTCAGTGCGCTGTTAGCAGGTTAGCTGAGGAGCTCAGTGGATTAGTGCTCATAAGCTCATTATACCTACTGTCAGATCTGAGATATGTGTTTATTAAACTAGAATGTGACAGCCAGGTTTTATTAGTTATGTGCTGAAATACAAATAAAGTGTTCACACTCTTCTATTACTGTTGCCTAAGGAGCCTGGTACTGGTCAAGTTTCTGAGGTAAATGTTTATAACGTTAACCCTTTCATTAAGCTTGCCAGCTGTGTTATGATCCCTAAAGTTCCAGTATTCCCTATTATTTGTTCAGTATTCCCTGTACCTTTCCTTCAGTGAACACAGTAGCATCCTCTTGCTCTCAGAGTGTGTTTAGATGAGACACACGTGACTGCACACGTGATCAAGCCTCTTCTGAAGAGCTGAAGATGATGTTCTGGTTCTGATGGTTTCAGGCGGCGTGGAGCTTGAAGACCCGGGCTCTGACGGAGATGGTGTACATCGATGAGGTGGAGGTGGATCAGGAAGGCATCGCTGAGATGATGTTGGATGAGAGCTCCATCGCTCAGGTCGCTCGTGAGTATATAACTGACCCAAAAAATAATTCACATAGACACATCAAGTTTATTTGTATATAGTGCAGCTCAGTTTTTCAACATCTTCAGGCTCCAGCTTTACAGGAACTGCACTTTAACTCTTTCCTCACCAGCGTTGTTTAAGAAGTTTAGTCACCAGCATTCTTGATCATTTTCACAAAAGTTTCATGTAGGGCTGTCAAACGATTAATTGCGATTAATCACATACAAAATAATTATATTATGTATATATAAATACTAACATATTCATGTATATATTTGAGAAATATTTACAAGTATGTATTTATTTATATTTATATATATATATATATATATATATATATATTTTTTTTTTATTTATATTATATATAAATAAAAATATTTTGTTCATAAATAAGATATTTCTCTTAACTATATACATTAATTTGTTTATATGTCATATATATATATAATTACACACAGTACTCACACATATATTAGGCAAACTCAAACTTTTATTTTGTATGCGATTAATCGCGATTAATTGTTTGACAGCCCTAGTTTCATGGCCCACAGAATATTTTCTAGTATGAATATCGGAACATGGAATATATCAAAAGAAAGAAAAGATCCTCTAACTTCCTGCATTCTTTTTTATCAGCACTTGAATGTGGGTAAGTTTTATTAAAAAACACCAACATTTTGAACAAAAGAAAATTGCTTTTTTTTTTAAAGACTACTACATGCATTTTACTACATTAGAATGAGCCATTTCTATCTACAAACACCGCGGGTCCCCTTACATCGAATTCGCCATTTTGCGCCGCCATGTTTCTACAGTAGCCCTAAATGGACAAACTGCTCTACATAGCACATTTGCTTGACAGACTGCTCTCTGCTGTCTCAGATGATGACATCTTTGTCCTGTGTCGGCCACTGTAGCTTCTCTATATGCTTCAAAAGGGAGGGGTGTGTGGTGGACTGAGCCGTTGGTTGAAATTTGCTACCTCACTGCTAGATGCTGATAAAATTTACACATTGTACCTTTAAAGGGTTAGTTCATGCAAAAATGAAATTTGTCATCAAGAACTCTCATGTCGTTCCACACCTTTGTTCATCTTCAGAACACAAGATATTTTTGATGAAATCCAAGAATTTTTTTTTTAATCTTCAATAGAAAGCAATGAAAGCAAATGGAAAGCAAAATTACCATATTCAAGTTCCAGAAGAGTAGTAAAACTTTGTTAAAATAGTCAACGTTACTGCAGTGTTATGAAGCGACTAGAATACTTTTTGTGCACAAAAACAAAACAAAATGAGGGTGAGTAATTAATGACAGAAATTTCATTTTTGGGTGAACTAACCCTTTAATGTCTGTACGCCCACAATGTTGACATTTAAGATGTTTACGACATTACATCTTGTTTTGGTTTCGTCAGGTCCAGGAACATCACTGAGACTTCTGGGAACGAGCCAGGGCGGAGCGCCCACTCCAGCTGTCAGGTGCCTACTTCTGACCTCTGACCTTAGCTGTTGTAAAGCTACACTGTGTAACCTTTGGCCCTCGCGCTATTAAAGCATAAATTACTTGCAGAGCAACATTGTTTGTTAATTACAAGAGTGTTTTGGCTCTGGATGAATCTGATGGTGTGAGGTGTATCATTGCACATATCAGTAATGACATCAAAACTCCCTCCCTCCCTTCAAAAAAGAAATAAATCAATAAATAATGAAAGAAAGACAGATATCTGAATAATAACCTGAGATATCTAGGTCTTATAAGTTGGTAAGTCACATACATGTCACTCATTATGACTTTTTTTTTAAACGCATAACTTTTGCTACGGTTACACCTTTTGTTTACACTACTCTGGCGTTCTCGAACAAGCTGTTTGTGCGGTTTAGTCCAAATTTTCCATTGACAGCTACGCAGCTACTCCAATATTTTCCATGATCCTCACATATGTTATAGTTCAAATGAGGGTTGTCAGGGTTGACATAACCTCATAGAAATATTAATTGTGTTTTGTGTCCTAGACCAATGACTCAGTCAGGACGTCCCATCACAGGATTTGTGAGACCTAGTACACTGTCTGGTCGACCAGAGACGATGGAGCAGGCCATCAGAACACCTCGAACCGCGAGCACAGCCCGTCCAGTCACCAGCGCTTCTGGGAGATTCGTCAGGCTGGGAACGGTAGGATTATCCCTAACCCTGACCATTCATATACAGCAGTTTCTGATTCTGATGTTTCACAGAAGAACTAGTTTGACTAACAAACATTAGTAGCATTGAAGCATTGTAAGTTAACAGTCTTTTTTTGTTACAATCTCAGGCCTCCATGCTAACAAATCCTGATGGGCCATTCATTAACCTTTCTAGGTTAAACTTGGCAAAGTACGCCAAGAGACCGAACTTGTCCAAGGTATTTTTAACCTAAATGGAAATTTAATTGAAGTTTCTTGAAAAAGTTACTTTGTGAAAGAAAGTCATGATTTAATGTAATATCTGTGATCTAATTGTTATTAACACACAATAATCAAGTGTTTGTCATGACTCGCTGAAACCTATTTAATTTTAACACTCTGTCTCTCCCTCTCAAACACAAGACCTTGTTTGAATACATCTTTCATCATGAAAATGATGTGAAAAATGTAAGTAGGTCTCATATGATTTTGTGCTAATAGCTGTTTGCTGTGTGTAAGACATACATTTTTCCGTCTTGCCAATCTGCAGGCATTAGATCTGGCTGCTCTGGCCACGGAGCACGCTCAGTTCAGAGACTGGTGGTGGAAAGTACAGCTGGGAAAATGCTATTACAGGTGAGAATCAGTGGCATCATGCTTTCTGATGGTGTTATTCAACGGTTTTACAGAAGTTTATGAATCGTTTTGACCTGCATGAAGAGATTTGTTTGTAAGTAGTGATCAGATGCAGTAGAGGATTTGTGTTTGTAGACTCGGTTTGCATCGTGAAGCTGAGAAGCAGTTCCGATCAGCTCTCACGCACCAAGAGTTTGTGGATACTTACCTCTACCTTGCAAAGGTACCATTCGGCAAGTCAAGATTTGTAGCTTACAGCTTCCTGTGACTGCTTTCAGTAAGACTGTTTGTGCTGCGCAGGTGTATCAGCGTCTGGATCAGCCCATCACGGCTCTGAATGTGTTTAAGCAAGGCTTGGATCATTTCCCAGCGGAGGTCACGCTGCTCACGGGAATCGCACGCATCCATGAGGTATTTTAAGCTGAGCTGGGACAATACATTAATGCATCACGAATTGAGAAATGATTCTGGATCGATCAGCAGATGGCACTTTGTGCTTTAGAAACAGCCAAGCTCTGCTTCCTTCCAGTTCCTTTACACACACCACTTGAACCTTCTATAAAATAATCATTCATAAAGTTCGAAAAGGTTGAAGTGAATTACGAGGGTGTTTGCAGTGAGCTGTTTACATTAATCTTGCGTCATAAAAGCATTCTGAGATGCAAATACATTCTGAGGGTGCTTCTCAATATCCCTCCTCGTCTCCTCGCTCCTCCGTCCTCCATCCTATGACCCGGAAAACGATCGAGTTCAGCCATCTTGAAGGATATCTCAATTCTCTAATTGCACCGCGAGGAGGCGAGGATCGAGGAGTGAGGAGGCTTCCCGAGGAGTCATGAGCGAGGATACACAGGTGCATCCTTTGCGGAAGTCTTTCTCATCGAGAAACGTGACGCACGTATAAATTCTCCTCCCCCTTCATATCTGTCACAATTATATTATTACACAATTATATATGCTTTACTTTTACAGTTTAAATAAACTTTATACCTCATATATTTCAGTGGGGCATCTTGCTTTATTAATATTTATTTATTTTTTTTTAAATAACCAAACTTTATTAACATATGGATAGGTCCCTGAAGTGCAGCTGGTGACGCTTTGAAGTGACGCTAAAGGGAGCGAGGATATATCATTTCACTTGATTCAATTCCTACGTCCTCGCATCTTTTCCTTGCGTCCTTCCCTCGCATCCTGAAGAGGTGGAGCTAAGACGCGAGGAAAGGAAGCAAGGAAAGGAAACGAGGATGCACAAATAAGAATTGAGAAGCACCCTCAGACCTCAGACGAACACACAAGCGCTCTTCTTCATGAACATTTGAGCATGTGGTTAAATCTAGCCTAGAGCGCCATCTGCTGTTAAAAACTAATCTATTTGCGATGCATTTGGAAAATATCAGAATTGATCCACGAATCATGATGCATCAATATATTGTCCCAGCCCTAATTTTAAGCTGTCATTTACGTTCACATCACTTAATATACTTTGGATTCATTTGTCTGTCTCCTCCAGGAAATGAATAATGTGATCTCGGCCACAGAGTACTACAAAGAAGTCTTGAAGCAGGACAACACACATGTGGAGGCCATCGCCTGTATTGGCAGCAATCATTTTTACACAGACCAGCCAGAGATCGCCCTGCGCTTTTACAGGTGAGATTGCTTTATTCTTTTCCTCTTAATTTTCCTTGTTGCATGCATGTAACCAGCAAAAACACGTATGAGATCAGATTTTCTGGCATCTGATTTGAGTCATTTTCAAATGTGGTTCTAAATTTGAATCTGACATCTGGTCACCTGACCTACAGACTTTGATACCCATCCTCTCACTCGGCATCTGATCAGGGCTGGGTATCAATACAGATGTCTCCATTCGATTCAATGAATAATTTTCACTGGCTCCACCACAAAAAAATAATAAGTAAATAAAATAGTTATTGTTTTTGTTGTTTTTGATGACAACATGCACCATGTCATGGATAAAGACTTCAGGCTGAGCTGTATTTGAAAAAAATGTTATCAAGTACAGTAATGAAGTACAAATACTTTAATGTCCACCACTGAATACAGTGTTTTGATATTTTGTCAACCACTAATGATACTTTTAGGAGCATAATGGTAAGAAAATAAATTTCATGCTTTAAAAAACCTTATAAGTGAGTGATATTTGAAGAGCTTGAACACTAAACATAATTAGTTGTGTTTTATATTGAGCATATGTGAAATATTAATAGTGCTGCTGTCAATGCATTTTGGTGCAATACTGTAAACAGTGCGATATGTGTTGAATAAAACTTTGAAGGAGTAATGGGGCAACTTACAGTTATTATTTATTGGTAAGTTAACCAAATGATTAATTAACTATGGGGGTGGGAAAATTGATAGAAAGACTAATTGTTAGAAGCATCCCTTTAGTGAAGGTAAACACATGGGAAACATACGTGAAAGACGGGATCTGTGCATCATGACTGGTGTTTGGTTTCTGTTCAGGCGTTTGCTGCAGATGGGGGTGTTCAACTGTCAGCTGTACAACAATCTGGGCCTGTGCTGCTTCTACGCCCAGCAGTATGACATGACCCTGTCGTCCTTCGAGCGAGCATTAGCCCTGGTGTCCAGTGATGAGGAACAGGCTGATGTCTGGTATAATCTGGGACATGTTGCAGTGGTGAGCAGACACTCTGTGTCCAATGTCACACATGTTTAGGTCAACTGTATAACAGTCTGCAGACGAGGAAGAAATCACTGTCCCGCACTGGTGGAACAAACTCCTCACTCAAGTATCACTCAGCAGTTCTGACTTACTCTGACATGTGATTTAGAGACTTTTTAATTCAGACTGATTTCACTTGATGAAGATTTTTTGCAAACCAAACATTTAATGGAGCATGAAAAGGCAGATATACTTCTACAAACAAACACAGTATATTTACTTGTTTTGTTCCTCTTTTACTGTAGATTTTCTGAGATATGTGTATAACAGCTGGTTTAAAAATGTGTGTTTATAATAAAATTGCAAAAGTATTAAAGTATTAAATGTTGCCATTGTGCCCAAAGCAGAAACATTGGTTACACTTTATTTTAAGGTGATGTAGTTACATTTTACTCACTCAAGTAAGTACTGAGTGACATTAATTAATTACATGTAATTAATATAGGGTTACAGTAATTGTTCGGGTTTTGTTGAGGGTTAGTTACTTGTAATTATTCATAATTTACTGTTATTACTATAGTAAGTATATGTAATAATGTGTAACTGCGTCACCTTAAAATAAAGTTTTACTGAAACATTTGATGGAAAAGCTGATTCCAGGTGTAGTAGGTCTTTGAGAAAAAAGCTACAGATGGATTATGACATATGCCAGTAATAAACAAAGTTATTAATGAAATATTTTTTTGGCTTTTCTTTCTCTCTTGCGCAGGGCATTGGTGACTTGACTCTGGCTTACCAGTGCTTCAAACTGGCCTTGGCTTTCAACAACAACCACGGTGAAGCTTATAATAACTTGGCCGTATTGGAGCTACGGAAAGGCCGGATCGAGCAGGTCAGGTTCTTCCCTAACAGTCTCGTGATAGTTAACGTAATCTCTACGTTAGTCCAGGATCAGGATTGAACATCTCTGTAACCTTGTTTTGTCACAGGCGAAAGCTTTTCTGCAGACGGCTGCTTCATTGTCTCCTCACATGTATGAACCACATTTTAACTTCGCCACACTCTCTGATAAGGTACGGCTCGCAACACTGATGTGTGTTACTCTGTCATTGTTTTATGACAATATGGCTTCTGGTTTATTGTTTTATCTTCAGCTATATTTAGATATTACTAATCAAAATGACAAAAATAAACATGTTTACATCCCTCACAATATTCAGAAATATATTTTCAGGGTTTTTTCAGCTAAATAAATTTGACAGTTTAATGAGCTTTCTTTGTGACTTGAAGGTTGGAGATCTTCAGAGTAGTTACACGGCTGCTCAGAAATCAGAGGATGCGTTTCCTGAGCATGTGGACACTCAGCAGATCCTGAAGAACCTCAGACAGCATTTTGCCACTCTATAAGATGATCAACTCTTATATCATCAATGTTGGGTTGACTGGCTTTACATGTAGGTTTCTCATTTAAAAAAAATAAAATGAAAATAATCATAAAAATTGCGTTGTTTTTACCACTGCTCCAATGAGGCAATTTATTTCACATAAAACGGCTCCAGCTTGCTCCAACACACCTGCTCAGAAGCTTCTAGTAGTCTAACTCCTGAACACCTTGATTTACTGGTTCAGTTAATAATAATAATACTTTAATGTATATATTGTTTTTCCCCAAGCTCAAAGTGTTACAATCAACAATACATCCAAAAAAGGTCAAATACACTAAACAATACATTATACACATCAAACACCACAGATGACCATGAAATATGAGTCAAATGATCAGTCTGGGGTGTGAAGTATTGTATTTTTTTCATCTACAACAGTCAGAATTTGGGTATTGTGACGTGTGGTCACTGGCAAACAGATGAAGAAGATGAAGGGTAATTCCAACATAAAGTTTAATGACAATAATTCAGGAACAGGTATCAACACACACATGAAACATACGGGACCGGACAATGAACTGAACACAAACAGGAACTGATTTACACAGAGCAGAAGATGAACTAATGATGAACAGTGATGGTGAGTTAGTGTCCATTTGACTGATGAGTGGCGGGAACTTAGAAAAAAGGAACATGTGACAAACAGAACATGACAGTGACCGTGTGACAGATGTAACTCTATATTCTGTACTGTAATGCTCTTTTTATCTGGACTACCAGCACACTTTATCTCCCGCTTGCAATATATTCAAAATTCTGCTTATTTACTCTAAATCTAACTAACTTACACTAAAGGTTCTGCTCATATTACTCCCCTCTTATTTAACCTCCACTGGCTATCCCATTGTCACAGTCTCAGTGCCATCCAGACCTGTCAGCTCCGCCCACTAGACAGCACTGAAGTTGAACAGAAGACTAGAGAAACAGGTGAATATAACAACTGAACCGCTTAAACAAGACGGACAAGGAGCAAACTGAAACTGAGGGATTATATACATGGAAAACAAGGGAGCAAATTAACAAGACACCTGAACAGAATACTCAAATCAATCAGTAACCATGGTGACAAACAAGCAGGTGACAGAACTAATGAACAACCTAGAAGATTAACTAAGAAACTCAGACAAAGGAGATCAAAAACATGAATGTATAAACTCAAAACATGACAGATATATTATAAGCTGGTCAGCTGTTGAATTCTAATGGTCAACTTTTGAGTATTAATGAACCATGTCTTGAATTTAAGTGTCATATTTCAGTTTAAGAATATTGTATTGTCATGAATTCACTAGCTCTGTTCAGAAATCAGGGCACTTGGTGTAACACTGTAGGAAGAAGGTCTCCATAGATCAGTTTAATTTAATGAATAAGTGCAGTAACCCAAAGACTATAGAATAACACTTATATCACTTATAACACTTATACAATATCTTAAAGGGACTTTGAGTAACCAGTCGATTAGATCTCTCTTTGTTAATATCTCTTCTCCCCCATCAAAATTTGTGTATGTTTTCCTCATTTGTGTAGTCCTATCTATTTGAATGGGGGAATCCTGAAATCTCAAAAACTGCCTGGCGAACTCACAATTAAAATTTGAAATATATTTCAAATCAGCAACAAAACCTGACATGAACTGTCCCATAAATGTTGTTTCTTATGATCAAAAAAAGATTATTTTTCAGGCTAGTGCAGTCATAAGTGCGAGTCTCGGGTTTCTATGGGAACCGGAGCTTAACCCATTTTAGCCCAGAGTATAGTTGTCATTTTCCGTTTGTTTTTTATAGTTGTCATTTTCCTTTTGTTATTTTTCTAGGTGTTTTTTATGTTTTATGTCTCAATGACATGCAAGAAAACAATCAAATAAACGATTTCAAGAACAAAAAAAAAAAAGGTATCGACTTACTTCCTGTGACATGAGGCTGTCAACTTCCTACCCCTACTTCTAGGAAGCATATTGAAGGCAAACCCTCCCAAAGAAAAGTAATTTTCATGTTAATATGAAGTATTTTTTGTTGACATATATATATATATCTAGGTAATCATGAGGGTTTCTAGAATCATCCAAACAAAACAAATCTTACAAGAGATCTATAGTTTTTTGTATACTTAGTCAAAAGTCCAAGCGGCAACTATAGTTGAGATAGTAGATCTTTACTTAATATCCTAATGATTTTTGCCATAAAAGAAAAAAAAAAAAATCTGTAATTTTGACTCATACAATGTATTATTGGCTATAGCTACAAATATACCTGTGCGACTTATGACTGGGTTTGTGGTCCAGGGTTACATACAGGAGTAAGTTTTTCTAAAGAACAATGTAATTTAACTTTTTTGATTCACAATGTCCTGTTGGAGCATCTTAATGGCTGCACTTTGTTCTACACTATGTTCTACCACTTTAAAACAAACAGATTTGTTGTTTGTTGTGTTTTCATATTCAAGAGATTATAAGATAGATGCAGATTTGGGTTCACATAGAATGTTCTTCGACTTTGATTGATCTGTTGAAAGCAGTTATTTTGAGTTAGATGCATAAATGTTATTCTCCTATTCAAATTTTACATTGAAGGGGTGAATACAACATATTTGCCCACCGGCAACTATAGTTGCCGCACATTCAAATACATTTTTTAAGAAAAAAAAAACCTGTGGAAAACAAATGCAGAACATGTTCACACAGGACATTATTAATAGGACTATATGCATGAAATCATTCAGAAAAATTTGGGCACAAATGGGTTAATGGAAGCTGCAGTGACGCAAAGACTTTATCAATCAGCAATTGGCTCTTTTACTTTAGACCGTTTTTTTTTTAATTTTTTTTTTTACGTATTCCACCAAGTTGCAGTTTCTCCCATTCATAACTAATAGGAGTGATCCGTCTTTCTATATCTAGTATTTGATATCACAAATGTTATGTTTGTAGGCCCTAATTGTGAAATAGAGTCTATTGTGAATTTATTTCCCTGTTCATCTTTCTTTTGGTATGAAATGTCACAAATGAATTGCAACCTAGTCTTAAATATGTCACCTTTTTTTTTTACTTCAATTAAATCAATATGTCTTTTCCAAAAGAAAAATATATATTATCGATAAATTTGTCTCACTGCACATGGTTCAAATCTGAGAATTTGAAGTTAAATTCAATTTCAGTCTCAAGATTTTATTATGCTGCAGTCGCTGCTTCCGGTCATGAGTATGAGGAAACGCAGCTCTGTTTATCATATTAGACACATTTGAGAGTGTTAAAATGATGTTATAACGTTACTCTGTGCGTTCACTCGGCGGCTGCTGTGAGACACTGTTACACACTTGATGCAGAAACTTGAGAAAATGAGATCCAGGCAGTAGATAAAGTTGATGAAAAATGATTTATTCATTACAATTAAATTTAGCCTCACACGCAAACTTTAATCGATAATGAAAATACCTAATAAAACCAAAAGGTAAAATAACAACCATAAAGAAGCAGTCAATAGTTAACAATGAAATTTAGAGTATTGTAAAATCCAGAGTATTGTATCTAATAGATGAAGATCAAAAAGAGCAATAACTAAGACATTTGCAGATAAGTAGTACAAGAAGTAGAAGCCCAGGAGAGCAAAGGAGGGAAAAAGCTGAATTATCAACAACTCAGTCCATATTATAGGCTACCATAAGCATACATGGAAATTCTCAACCCACACAAACGGATGTTTTTATATTAAAAGGAAAGGTTAAATGGTTTTACCCATTAGTCATAGACTGGTCCAATGTCAAAAATAGATATAAGAGTTGTTTTCACCCCCATTTGGGGAATTTTGCAAATCTTACCCTTTTTAAATGTCATCAGGAATAATAACAGACATATTTTGATCAGATTTCAAATTCAAATGGTTAATTCTGAAAAACATCACTTATACAGTACTTGGCAGGCGTCCAATGTCTAACCACAAACGTGTCAGCGTGACCTGTCACACTGGAACACTTGAAGAACAATTGAACATAACATACTCTTAAATATAAAATAAGAATAACCATAAAGGTACAATCACAAGTGAATACTTGAAAATATGATGTGAATTAATATGTAAAGTAGAAGTACATAAATATAGGAAATCAAACTGATAAATCATAAGCCATAAATGATTAAAATAAATATTAATAGAAATGCATGAATATGAATATTGACCATTTTGGATCCATCAACACTGCAGTAAGATAGATCGATTTTAGAATATCATATTAAATGCTGGATGGCTTGTGTTGATAAATGGCAATACATTTTAAAGCGTATTTTATGATGGAGAAAAAAATAATTATGCTGTAAGCTATGTTAGCTACTTGACAAAATAGTGTTCTTCTCTGAGGCATGACTAAAAACATGGTACTTGCGGAAAATCGAGTAAAATAGATTTAAACAATAAGACTAAACGTGTTGAGCTATATAACAATAATTAGTTTTCTGTCAAAAATAAAACTTTTCATATCAGACAAGGGAACAACTGTTTGGATGCATTCATTGACAGAAAACTAAAACACATGATATATTAAAGCGTCTTTGGTGTGTTCATGGTTTCTACAAAATCAAGGGTAACGCAGGTATGATGTCATTGATAAGCGACGCATGGTCCGTGTACGGATTAAAATTACTTATTTCTCTGGATTTAAGCGTTCTTGGAAACATCTGGGATAATGTAAGTACACAAGTCAACAAAATATATAACACTGATCTAGTGGTTTTTGGATATCATATTTTAATCCAACAATCCTACATATTGATATTGTGCCTATGAGTCGACACTTTATTGAATGCTACCACCATTAATTATTTTACAAAGACATACTAAATACATTAATAGAAATGTAATACAACTATAACTGTAATAAAACTATAGTTTGTAATCCAAAAGTGAGACTGAACTGTTTTTTTTTTCTCTCTTCATAATTATGAAAAAATAATCTTTCATTAGTCTTTGTCTCCCTCTGCTGGTAAAACAAACACAAATATATTCAGGCTCTATATTTTTTCTGTAACAAAACTTCAGCCTTTTTGAATTTATACTGTGTTTATACAAATAAAATGGTTAATTAATGAATGAGAAACTGTAATTTGCTGCTCTGAAATAAAAGGTGCTTCACTGCCACCTCATCAGGTCTGTCAGAGGATCGTTGAAATCTAAATGAATCTTAATTTATAACAGTGAAGTCACTGTATCTTCAGTCTGTTGATTCTGTTGACTGTGAGTCTCTGTAGTGGATCCTTATTCACCATCAGATGATCATGAGGAGATCAGACTGTCATGTGCTAAAATAAAACACAAACAGTCACATGTGCAGAATTAAACATTACGTCTGTCACATCTTTTCCTAAGAAAACTAGATAAGCTTTATCAATTCATTCTCATACATGATAATAAAGCTTCTGTCTGATGCTCAAAGTCACTTTACAAAATCAAGAGGTCATGAAAGGTCACTTTCACACAACGGACAGCTGATCCAGAACCAGCAGAAATCATCATTACACTCCACTACAAATTTAATATCAGATGTTGCAACTCATAATGTAATAACTGCACATAATGTAATACGTATTACATTATTATTGTAATAAATTGTTCATAATGTAATGCAAAACATAATAATATCTTGAGCTCATAATGTAATTTTACATTATGAAAAATGTATTACATTATAAACTCATCATATTATAACTGAAAATAGTATTCTCTTTAAAAAAAATAAAATATTCCAGTCTTAAACTACCTGAAAAATGCAACAGATTTTAATATTCATCCAATTATTATGATTATTATTATTATATTTTTATTAAACAAAGCATTGGTATTCCCTTACAGTACATTTTAAAATTTAAATACAATCTTAACCTGCCTAGAAAATCCACCAGATAACAAACTATTATTATTATTATTATTATTAATAATAATAATATGATTATTATTACTATATATATAATGTTTACATACTGTTAAATGACAGTTAAATACCAACACTGTACAAATGCTGTGTATAAAAAAAACCTCACGGTATCAATGTGTGTGTGTGTGTGTGTGTGTGTGTGTGTGTGTGTGTGATAGATCACATTATCTGCTTCAGCCAATCGCAGCACAGAGTACAAGTTTATCAAACATTTCTTCACTTTAATACAAGTTTCAGCTAAACAAATCCTGAATGTACATCAGAGGACATGTTGAAAAATACAGTATAACTTACAGCCATGTACAGTTTTTATAAAGAGTCTACACACCTCTGTTAAAACTGTTTGGTTTGGTCAACATGCCCTCTGATGAAGAAATGTTTGCTAAACTTGTACTCTGTGCTGTGATTGGCTGAAGCAGATAATGTGATTTTATGTTTTTAAAGCTGTTACAATTATGACAATATGACAAGTGAGGCGAGTTTATAATGTAATAATTTTCTCATAATGTAAAAAAAAAAGTTATTACATTGAGCTCAAGATTTCATTACATTTTGAGAAAATTGTGACATTATGAACATTTTATTACAATAATAATATAATACGCATTACATTATGTGCAGTTATTACATTATGAGTTTCTACAAACCCAAACCTCAGATTATCACACACACAGAGACAGTTAAAGGGTAAAAGCTGGAAATAACATTAATATTATTTTCACAATCAGTCACAACACTATGAGCAGAATTAAACTCAATTTAAACAGTTTAAAGTTCAGAGACCTACAGAAACTGAAGCTGAATTTAAGACTCATTATCTGATGATCTCAGACACAATATTCACACACATGTGCTGTTACTGAACCTGGTACAATTTCCTTTTATTTCTAGAGAGTAAAACAGCCATTTAAACTTTAAATGAAAATATGATGATGAAAATTGTTAAAAACTATTCTTACATTAGTGTCTGCAGTTTATAATGTGGATCATTCTCCAGATCAGAGAGCAGCTTCACTCCTGAGTCTCCTAGATAATTCTCAGACAGATCCAGATGTCTCAGGTGTGAGGGGTTTGATCTCAGAGCTGAAGCCAGAGCAGCACAACCTTCATCTGTGACATCACAACCATTCAACCTGTAGAGAACAATGACACACTCTTCACTCTCTCAGATCAGATCAACACACATTAAGCCTCCAAATCTACAAATCTTAACATAACCAGTTAATAAATGAATAAATATCATAATGCTGTCAATATGAAATAAATACTCATTGTCATAAAATACATCAGTTTGGTTTAGGGGATAGAAAATACAGTTTGTACAGTATAAAAACCATTACGCCTATGGCATGACCCCACAATTCACAAAAACAAACGTACGTGTGTGTGTGTGTGTGTGAGATTAATGTATTTGTAAACATTTTAAGGAACTCTTGATACTAATGTAATTAATGTCCAATAAAGTCTGTATTAAAGCACTTAATGACATTTTCAGTATTTCCGTGACCTAATCTAAAGTGAGAACTCTTTATGGTTAATAAGTTTTTAACAAAACATTATCTAACTCTTTACATATGAGCTAATTAAACAATAACAATCAATGAAGAACTAATTTTCCGCATATAGTCTATTAATGTATTAACTACAGTTTATAAACTATTAATTAACAATGTAAGAGCCATTATGTCTGTAATTCTGTTTTTTGACCACTGGGTGGAGTATTGGCCTTAGGGAGTATATAGGTAGGCAAAGAGTAAGAAAGGGCAGGTGTGTAATTAGAGGGAAGCACAACATTTTTGTCTGGAGGTAAATCTGTGATGGTATCCGATGGTATTTTATATCTGCACTGGGCAGAGGAACTGTGAGATAAAATGACCTGTACGAACTGTGTGATGAATAAATCTGATAAAGCAGTATTTGGAGGACGATTTATCTTGATTGGATCTCACGCGTCAGAAACCACCCTACAACACCTCAAGTGACAAAGTGGCTATTTATGTCACTACAAATGATAAACTAATAGTTTCAGGGCTCGACAATAAGGACCGCCCGATGGCCCGGAGCCAGTGTGAACGATGCTGGCGACAGTAGACAGAACGGTCACTTGCCCGATCGGGCCAGTGCTGTAGGGTGTGAGATATATATCGTCTATGATATCGAAATTGTTGATTTAACGATCTGAAATTATCGAGTATGTCCCTCACTTTACAAAAACACACCCATTGAGCGCACGCATGCACTATGTGACGTAGTCTAGTAGGTCTAGTAGGTAAATCACACCTCTGAGCTCGAAAACTGGGCGTGTAAAGCTCTGGAAAAGTGGGAGTGTAGAGGGAGAGAACAACCAATGAAGCACAGACATACAACACACTCATTATACAGAATAATGAATATTAATATATGAGCACAGAGAATATGACAACAAACTCCCGAGCACAAGGGAGAAATGCGAAAGAATATTTAATAGGGCGAATAATACTTTGATTACGTTTACGAGCACTGCGGTCTCATGATAAACAACACTTAGTTTAACACGAAAAGAATAAAGACAGTTTATTTTTTGTCCATTTTTCTTTGAATTTTCAATCTGAATCAGTCTTTTGTCTATTAGAATAATTGTGTCATCGTGTTCAGACACCACTGTATCAGTGTCCAGTTTGCACATATAATTCATATGAAGAAGACTTGATGAAATATGTGTGCATAACTACACTGTGCTGGTTAATGTTTGGTGCAGGAGAATGTGTGAAATAAAAACTTTAAACACAGATACTTTATTCTGTATGAGACACGTGGCTAGTGTTGTTAAACTCATCGTGGAGCTCTGCGCTGAAACCGATCATATGCGCGCTCCGCGTCTATATCATAACAGTCGTATTTTTCATGTGTTCATATTCAAACTCCAGTTCTGACCGCATCGCGAGCAAAAAACAAAACAACACTCATGTTGTGCTGAGGGAAACATACATACGGCTCGCTGTCCGAACGCAGAGGTGAATGAGCCGCACTTTTGTGACATTTGAATTCTCCGCTGTAATGCAATCTCATGCAAACATATTTTCCATTTGTGCTGGTAGATTACAGCAAAACAATCCACATGCACACAAACCTCTGCTCTGGTCGCAGGAAAACGCATTTTTGTGTTGTAGCACTGAGGAAACGAGCAACAACGATATGTCTCTGAATGACAACAACAGAGACAGAGGCGAGAGAAGTGATACTTCCTCATTCATAATACCGCAATTATAATCTCATGCACACTACAGCGCAGTGATTGGATTGAATGAGCTTTTTGTCATGAATAAATGCAGAAACTGACGTCAGCATGTTCGTCCAGCCCATACTTGGAGCCAATCAGCACTCTGGATCTTTCTGGTACACGATGATGTCAGATTTTGTGACGTTGCTCCGACTTTGCTTTTCAAGAAAAGCAGAAATCACTCTAAAAAAATGCAAAAATAACTAATTTCAACTTTTAAGTAAAATTAATGAGTACCTTTAGTGTTTTCAATGATGTGCAGCCTATACATATCTGTTTACATCTCAAAAAATGTGTTCTCGGGTTTCATGACCCTTTAAGCATCTGTAACTGCTCTTGACTGATATACTTTAATAAAGTTAAATCTATAGGCTAGTTATATACTGTAGTTGTACATTAGATTACAATTTCTGTAGCTTCCTGTTTAAACCTACATGAAAAGCTTGAAAAGCAGTTTCATTTATATGTTTGTTCTGATGGATTTATTTTTGCTATTACTCATAATTTGATTATTTGTTACTATTTTATTACTTACTGTTTATTTGTCTAACAATATTTAAAATTTAATTGAGTTAATCTAGTAGTTTTTGGTGTCATAACCCTATTTATTAAGGTTACATGTATCAAAAACAACAAAAGCAATAACTAGGCTTATTTTATAGGCCCATTTTCTTTTCTTTTACTTTATTAATTTTTTGTTGTGGGGCAAGTGAAAATTTGAACCACTGGCCCGACTGGGGAATCAGTTTGTCTGATAGCATTATTATTATCATTATTATTATTATTATTATTATTTTTCAAGATTTCTATAGATATATTGTTATTGTGAATTATTTTGGTCATGATAATCATGTAGTGAAAGATCTGATATGGTGACAGCCCTGGTTCAGGTGAACCACACAAAACTTCCCTCTTTTCAGCTGCAGATACACATTTTGAGGCAATGATCACACTTTTGAAAGGTTGGTCTGTTTGCTCAAGTTGATTTACATCAAACATTTGTGATTTAAAAACCCTCTTCACTGTAACCTGTGTCTGTTGTCTGGTTTGTAGTTTGTTTGGTTTATTTAACTGTTAGTTTTACTTTCTTTTGCAGGATAATAATTAGGGCTGTCAAAATAACACGTTAATTTCAATTAATTAATCTGAGAAAAAATAACGCGTTAAAAAAAATAATGCAGATTAATCCATTCCGTATTGACCTTTGAACCTGGAACTGTTCTAGCCACCATTTGACTGTAAAATGAAGGAGGGAGACGACTGCTGCGCTGACGGACAGAACAAGAAGAGCTCCTCCTTCGTGCGCGCAAGAAAGTAAGCACCGTCTTTGCACTCTCTCTACCTCACACATGATATCTAAATCAACTGACACAATGCTAAAAGTTCGTAAGACCGAATCCATGTTTCAGGAGGCGCTATCCGAGAATGTTTTTCCTGAATAACCACTGGGTGTGAATAGTGAGAACGTCACCTCATCTTCTCTGACAGACGCCCTGCACGTGCAGCTGATATAAACCACACTTTCAGTAAACAAAAAGAAAATCCTATCCAGTGGTGAAGTGTTTTCTGTGTTGACTAATCTTTTGCGATATCCTAATAACAGTCGCGATTCGCGCGCAACGCATCAACGTCCGCTAATGTCCGATTCGCGACCTAATGACTCATTTGAACAGATTCATTTGAATGAATCATGACAACAACTGATCTGTCCACACGGTCTATAATGAATCATTTACTCGAACAACTCTGAAATGAGAACATAAGTGTGCTTACCCCATTTAGCAAGAGTGGTTAGTAAAATTAGCCTTAATAATCCACAATATTTTCAGGTTATGTAAATGACAATGTGTAGTAAATTAGGCCTACCTATAAAATCAGTTAGTTTAGACTGGAGTGAGGTGAAACCAGAACAAAGCAAGTTGTTGTTAGCTAGGTGCATTCAATTGTATATGGCAGACAATTATATTATTAGTTAATATAACTTCTAAATGCTACTTTTTAATATTTTTCAAGTTTAGCAAAAAAGCATCTTCTCTTACAAAGCTATAAAATCACTTTTTTTTTTTTTTTTGCAAAGAGGGCAAGAAAGAATTATTACAGTGAGAGTGACGGGTACTTTATTGTCAGTATCGGGCTCGCAGATCACGTGTGTAGGGCACTTTTTACTGTTTGTGTGGATGACCATGTCTGTCACCACCGAAGACCATTTTTGACCCAGGAAAACCCTGCATTGATTCATTTTAATTGAAATATTTAAAACTTCCACAGCAAAAATTATGTATGCGATTAATTTAGATTAATTAATCACAGAGTGTGTAATTAATTAGATAAAAAATTTTAATCGATTGACAACCCTAATAATAATAAATTTAGATCTAAATTTTCTTTTTTTCCAGGTAGACTCCTCACTCCTTTCTTCTACTTCCGGCAGGATCTGACGGTTCAAGTAGGAATCTGTCACTGAACCGCCGGATGGGGTTTACGCCAGAGGATATTTTGTATGCACAATATCTACATATTAATCCTTATTCACTTCAAGTTTTTATGGTAGAGATGATCTTACCACAGATACTCCAGTTTACAGCGAGGATTCTCCAGTCCAGCAGAAATCATCTCCACTCCTGAGTCTTCTAGTTTATTCCCAGACAGAATCAGTTTTCTCAGGTGTGAGGGGTTTGATCTCAGAGCTGAAGCCAGAGCAGCACAACCTTCATCTGTGACACTACAATACATCAACCTGTAGAGAACAATGACACACTCTTCACTCTCTCAGAAGCCCATAAATCTTTTAAAGATAACTAATAAAGCATCTCTGTATGATATAATGTAGCTAATATTCATCTAATCATGTTCACACTAACAGTGTTATAGATGGAGACAGACAATATAAAGTGAATTTAATGAGATTCCTCTTCAGTTATCACAAATTAACATTCTTCATTTTGCTTCTTTCTGCACCTTTTTTTCATCATCATGTTTATTGATAGTTTATTTGTTTTTGTACTATTTATTATTTCATTAGTTTAGTTTTGGTCTCACTATGAACTATTTAAAAATATGTCTCTCTGAGCACCAGATCATGTGACTATCAGAGAGATGATCTTACCCCAGATCCTCCAGTTTACAGTGAGGATTCTCCAGTACAGCAGAAAACATCTTCACTGCCGAGTCTCCTAGTTTATTCATAGACAGATCCAGTTTTCTCAGGTGTGAGGGGTTTGATCTCAGAGCTGAAGCCAAAGCAGCACAACCTTCATCTGTGACACCACAATAATCCAACCTGTAGAGAACAATGACACACTCTTCACTCTCTCAGATCAGATCAACAGAGAATTCATTATTAAAAAGAAAAAACAAAAGCACAAATCCCCATGTTTGATTTGAGTTTTACTATGTGTGTGTCTGTGAGTGTGCGTGTGTGTGTTTGAGTGAGAGGGAAACTAATATAAAAACTGATATAACAAATTATGTTAACAAATTATCACATTAAATAATATATAAAGATGATCACAGAAAAAAAGATGGATGTGACGATCATTAAGGATGAATTCATGTTCTTCATGTATCAAAGTCCTGACTGTGAGAGTTTGTGTTTACAGTTTTTTTCAATTTCTAACATAATTTTATTCAATCTGTATCACAGTTTCAAATCTCTAAACACAATTAACACAACATCTGTCTGTTGTGACCTTACCATTAACACAATTCATGTCATTTTCACACAAAATGCAGTTAATTAACACGTTTCTGAAAGGTTAAAATTTTCTCTTCATACAAGTTTACCCCATACCAAAATCATGGATCTTTCTGATCTTATTTACAAATGCTTAAACACAGCATGACAGAAATGAAGACCGAATGTTTCACTCTTTAAATATAGTATAAACCTGTACTTCTGCAACGACAGCAGCTCAAAAGTATTGAAAAAAAAAAATACATAAAACAAATACTGAAACAATTGATAAGCATTTTTAATTAGCAGATCACTGAAATATTGAGAAATAGCAGATTTCACAGTTGTTAAAACACATTTCTTGAAACCATCACTTATTTTCTCAAAACATTAAACACAAACACAAATCTTCCAACTAATTTCACAAAACCTCTGACTCTTATGGCAAAATCAAACAAAGCTTTCAGATCGTACACACGTTAGGCAATATATAAACACTACAGATCATTCATTAGACACTACCAAAGCCACTGCAACCTTTAGCCAAAAGCGTAACAGCTAATGCTAACGCTCCGCCCCCGGCGGTACGAATGGAAGGAAACCAGAGGCTGTTTTTTGAATGGAAGTCAATGGATGAGAGGCTTCACTGTGCTGATTAAACAGCTTTTGTGGGGAAATAATCATTTAATTAATTGACAGCCTGTTTGCTAATCTTCAGCATATTTTACACTGAACATTACTTTCAATGGGAACTATATGTAGATTTTAGCTTGACAAAAATGTATTTTAACCCTCTACCGCATAGTGTTGCCATATCGCAACATACACTTTGTGTTCATTTCCTTGCCACTGTCTCTTTAAGAGAACATTCTCGTTTTTTTTTGTTGGTAAGAGAAGACCTTAGTTTAGCCAATGATGTGCTTTGGTTAAGTCACATGACATGCAATTTTTTTCTGTGGCACGATTTTCTGACAGACTGCCGTCTTGTATGTAGTTGCTGAAAGCAAATAAAACTTCAGTAACAAACAAGAACCCGCCCATGTCACGTTCACAAAAAAAATTGTTAACATCATCTCAGGTAAGTTATGATGACATATTCACCACTAAAATTTTTTTTTTATGAAATTAGTTTTTGGTAAATTGATAAAATGTCTGTGTTGCCATATGGCAACACTGCACAATAATGGAATGACATTATTATAATAGGTTAGCTAGCGAGGAAAGGACAGCTGCAGTCTGTTAAGCTGTAACAATAACAACATTAATGCTAGTGATATAATGTTGAATATTCATATGTTAAGGACTGCCATGGCATTTATATTATGGATTAAATCAACATCAGAGACCTGCCACCACAGCCAGTACTACCGGCCCAGACCAACCACTGGCCTACCATGGTGTCTCAAAAAGGCAAGTGCAAGTGGCTGTAAGTGTATTGTTAGGGTGAAGTGCACCAAATGCGATGTGTACCTGTGTCTCACCTCTGAAAAAAATGCTTTTTTAAGTTTCGTAAAGAAAAAAGGTGAAGTTTCAAGGATTATGGGGGGTTCATGTTCACAACCCTCCTCTCATAAGATTGCGTAATGTTGATTTTTCAATGTGACGAGCAGGGCGGGTGAGAGCCGTGAGGGAAAGGCGCGAGGCTGGTGACGTGAGTAATAATGAGCGTCAACTGCGAGGCCTGCCGGCCTCGAGTCTCTCACGGAGGAGCTCCGGAGGCATAAAAGGAGGAGCGACTACAGTGAAGGACGAGAGAGGACCAGGCCTGGACTTTATTTTATGTTTTATTATGTTTGTGTGGCCGGCAGACGTCCGCGAGGTTCTGCCGGCATTACTTTCGTTTTGTTCTTTGTTTATTTTATATTAAAGTTTGGTTCAACATTCGCCGGTTCCCGCCTCCTTCTTCCCCCATCTACTAACCTCGTTACATTGGTGCTGAAACCCGGGAGGAAGGAGGGACATGCTGTCGAAGAGCCCTCGCTGCTGAGGGGATCGCGGTGCTGCGGAGTTCAGGCAGCGCGGGAGTGTGTGTAGACCACGAGAGGCTGCCCGAGGCGGTGGTGCTGGAGCCTTGTGAAAGGTGGGACGGAGACCCGGATGCCGTGCTCCTGGGACGAGGTGGGGTGGTTGCCGTCCAGGAGGGAGCGGAGGAGTCGCCGCCGTCCGCCGTGGGCCGGAGCCTGCTGCCGTCCACCATGAAGGGGAGGAGCAGGGGATGGGGGACTCGCTGGCGGCTGCCCTCAGCCGGAGGAGCCATCGCTGGCCGCCAGGAGGCGGTCGAGGTTCGGGCCGTCCACCACGCGTCCAGTGCCATCACATGTGGCACCGCGAGGAAGAGCCTCTTGGCAGGCTGAGGACCGAGCAGCAGTGTGTCGGGGAACCGGACCAAGAATTTTTTTTTTCTCTCTTTCTTTTTCCTCTCTCCCTTCTCTCGTCCTGTCGCTCCCCTTGCTTCCATCTCCTTTCTCTCGTCTCGTCTGTCCTTACCCCCAGGTGCTGCGGCCGCCGAGACAGGCCCCGGGGGGGGGAGTAAGCGTTGGGGGTATGTGACGAGCAGGGCGGGCGAGAGCCGTGAGGGAACGGCGCGAGGTTTATTTTATATTAATTGCCAGAGGTGGGGACAAGTCACACATGGTCAAGTCCAAGCAAATCTCAAGTCTTAACCATCAAGTCTCGAGTCAAGTCTCAAGTCACAGTTCAGTTAAATCAAGCAAGTCAAGTCAAGTCAAGGGTTCACCCTAAGCAAGTCAAGTCGAGTCCTGATAAGTTTCGAGTCAAGTCAAGTCACAGTACTAATATAAATAGAGGTAAATTTTTTCAATACATATTTATTTTTGCACAGAAAAGATGAACTTGTATACATATATTATGTATCTTATTCATTATACATTTGCTATATATGAATCATATGCATATCTGTGCTACATTTATATCTGAAAATAAAATTGTTTACACAAAACGTTTTGAGTCTAAGATGTATAATCCAATCTGTCTAATTCAATTTAATTGAAACGGTCTAAAATGTGTTGCATTTACAGAAAATAAGGTTTGCCAAGACAATGGCACTAAGCTGTGAACGATGGGGCCGCATAATAATCCCCCCATGACTGAACACACGCTCAACAGGTGCGCTTGAAGCAGGCACAGCTAATACCCTCATTGCGATTTGGAACAGTGAAGGCATTTTCTCCTTGTTCATTCCCCCAAACAAAAGGCAGTTCTGGCCATCACAATTGTCCAGGTAATGGTTGAGCTGGGCAGCAGGGCTGAAATGAGTGGATTTCTTCTGCTTTTTGTGGTATAAGAACAGCCCAGTTTCATCACCTTTGATTTGCTCTTCTTCATCTCCATGACCTGTCTGTTCCATATTGGTATGCTCTGCCTGCTGGAGAATCAGATCTAAAACACAAAAATGTAAAATTACAAGTAAACCTACACAATATTCTAGAGCTGCATTATTCTGGATACATTGAGAATCATGCTTTTCTTCTAAATAGACAATTAAAATAAATTTTATGTAATTTACTAAATGACAAAATGTTAATTGCTGTAGTCTATTTAAAAATATTTAATTTAAAAGATTTTTTAAGCTGTCAGAAACTGAATAAATGATTCAATGTCTCACTCATAAAAGCTTCACTTGTTTCATTACTGGATGAATCTGTGTTTTTGAAGAATCTCTTGAATGAATCATTAAGTGACAGTCACTGTAACTGACAGAAACTTTATTTGAAGCATCAAATTACTTTAAGTAACTTGAGTAAGTAACTTTAAGTAAATCGGTACTTTTAAATCGCGTAGACACAAGTGTGTATATCCGAACTACAAACTTTTATCTCAGTATTTCTGTGATGGTTTGAATGATTGTAACAGTTTTTCAACTGCACAGTGTGGCGAGGGGGGCGTGGTTCAGCGAGGTCTGCAACCGGAGAGAATGGCGGGAGACGCGTGGTAAGTGAGTGGCTTGAATACAAATCACGAACACCTGTTTCTCATTGCAGTGATTGGCGCGGAGACAGGACAAAACGCCGTGAGAAGCAGGAGTGTGTGAGAGAGAGGGGAACTGTTGACTGAGTCGAGTCGAGGTTCGTGGAGTGAAGCCCTTGTGGATAGTGTAAGCCCAACGTGGAGTGAAGCCCTTGTGGATAGTGTATACCGAACCTGGAGTGAAGCCCTTTGTGGATTGTTTATTTTCGTTGTTGTGCGTTGCACAGTCCTTCTGTTTGACATTCAATAAAGACTCAGTCACCAGTTGTTCGTCGTCCCTGACCACTTCCTTCCCCACTACGAACTTAAGTTTACTACACTGGTGCCGAAACCCGGGAAGGAAGTCGGTGTGCACGTCGCCATGCAATCGTCGTCCTCCGCCACATTTGCGGACATCATCGCGTCCCTCGCGGTCCTGCACCGCGAACAACAACAGGCCCTGCTGGAGTTAAGAGGCGACCAGGAGCGGTGTTTTCAAGCCATCCTACAGACCCAGCAGGAGGACCGCGAGGCGTTCCGGAGCTGGATTGACCGGGAGGTTCCCCGGGAGCCCATCGAACCGCCCGCTGTGCCTGTCCACCTGCCTTTAAATAAGATGGGCCCACTGGATGATCCAGAGGTGTTCTTAGACCTCTTCCAGAGATCCGCGGAGGCGTGTAAATGGCCGCGGGACCAGTGGTCGATGAGGCTGGTCCCGCTCCTCTCAGGAGAAGCACAGGTGGTGGCACAGCAGCTCCCCGTCCCGAACCTCCTGGTCTATGAAGACCTACGACGGGCCATCATCCAGCGGGTCGGTCGGACCCCGGAGCAGCACCGACAGCGCTTTCGCTCCCTCGACCGGGGTGAGTCCGGCCGGCCCTTCACGTTGGCCCAGCAGCTCCGGGACTCGTGCCGCAAATGGTTGCTGGCTGAGGGAAGCGACGTGGACCTGGTCGTCGATCGCGTGGTGCTGGAGCAATTCATCACTCGGCTCCCGAAAAAGACGGCCGAGTGGGTCCAGTGCCACCGCCCCACGTCGCTGGACTCAGCCATCCAACTGGCGGAGGATCATCTGGTGGCGTGCCAAGGGGGCGGCGAACCCCTTCCAGCTGCCTCTCTCTCTCCCTCTCTTTTGTCCCCCTCTCTCTCTAGACCTGTCCCTTTCCCTAGGTCTCGTCCGCCCGGCCCACCTCGTGTTCCGCCCCGAGGGCGGGGCGGAACGGGACAGGCACCTTCCTACGGACCCAGAGGGGGCGGGACTCCCTGCTGCCGGGGCGGACCCCGCTCCTGCTTCCCCCCTCTCTCCGCGCCATGTATTCAGCCCACTCTCTGCCACTGGAGCGGCGGGCAGGTCTGGGCCGGCCTGTTGGCGGTGCGGGGATCCGGATCATTTTGTGGATAAATGTCCGGTTATGGAGGTCGGGACGGTGATCCGGGTCCCCGACGATCCTCAGGCCGCCCCTGGTCAGGCTGGCAGGTACCAAATACCTGTGAGTATCAAGGGGGGTACCTATCAGGCTTTGGTGGACTCGGGCTGTAACCAAACCTCTCTCCATCAAAGCCTGATTTCGTCTGGGGCATTGGATACAGGCCGCATGGTTGGGGTTCGGTGCGTGCACGGGGATGTGGTAAGATATCCCGTAATGTCCGTCATAATTAAATTTAGGGGACAAAAGCATAGTGTTGAGGTGGCAGTTAACCCGCACCTCCGGCATCCGATAATTTTGGGGACGGATTGGCCCGCGTTTAAACAATTATTGGGATGTCTATGCTCGGATGCCTCTTGGGGGGAAAGAACGCGGGGTGAGCAAGCGCGAGTGCAGGTCGGAGAGACTGATCAGAGACCGGAGAGTTCTGCTGCAGGGGATCTGAGTGAAGCCGGAAGACTAATTCTTCCGGAACGCGATGATTTTCCCCTGGAGCAGTCTCAGGATGAGACATTAAAAAATGCTTTTGATAGGATCTCGATGATTGATGGTCAGCCTCTCCAGCCTGGACGTCCGCTTGCTTACCCATATTTCGCGATTATAAAAGATAGGTTGTATCGAGTGACCCAAGACACTCAGACAAAAGAAGATACAACCCAGTTATTAGTGCCAAAGAGCCGCAGGGAAATGCTTTTCCACGCGGCTCATTCTAATCCAATGGCGGGGCATTTGGGACAGGCAGCGACACTAAATCGTCTCATGACCCGGTTTTTCTGGCCGGGCATTCACGAGAATGTACGCAGGTGGTGCGCGTCTTGTCGTGAATGCCAGTTGGTGAACCCACCGGCCACCCTAAAAGCGCCATTGCACCCACTTCCCTTAATGCAGGTCCCCTTCGAGAGAATTGGTATGGACCTCATCGGGCCATTAGAACGATCAGCAAGGGGACATCGCTTTGCATTAGTCATTGTTGATTATGCAACACGATATCCTGAAGCAGTGGCTCTCCGCAACATTTCTGCTAAAAGTGTTGCGGATGCACTGTTTCGCTTAATCTCCCGGGTGGGGATTCCAAAAGAAATCCTCACTGATCAAGGCACGGCGTTTATGTCACGCACGTTACGCGAACTGTACGAATTATTGGGCATTAAATCGGTTCGTACCAGCGTCTTTCACCCACAAACGGACGGGCTGGTCGAACGTTTTAATCGCACGCTTAAATCCATGATTCGTAAGTTCGTGCAAGAGGACGCCAAAAATTGGGATAAGTGGTTGGAACCTCTGTTATTCGCAGTGCGAGAAGTCCCGCAAGCCTCCACGGGGTTTTCCCCCTTCGAGCTTCTCTTTGGGCGCCAGCCCCGTGGGGTGCTGGATGTCCTCAGGGAAACTTGGGAGGATGGACCATCTCAGGCCAAAAATGAAATTCAGTATGTGCTGGACTTGCGATCAAAACTCCACACTTTGGGGCGGCTATCAATGGAGAATTTGTTACAGGCCCAGCACAGACAGAGCCAACTGTATAACAGACGGTCTAACCTACGTAAATTCGCACCGGGGGAAAAAGTGCTTGTATTGCTCCCTACTTCCAGTTCGAAATTACTTGCAAAGTGGCAAGGACCCTTTGAGGTCACACGGCAAGTCGGCGAGCTCGATTACGAGGTGGTACGGTCCGACAGGAGGGGGGCACGTCAAATCTATCACCTCAACCTACTAAAAAAATGGAATGAGGCAGAATCAGTGATGCTGGCGACGGTGATTAGTGGGGAGGATGATCTCGGTCCAGAGGCGAATGTAAAAACTCAATCTCTCGCTCTGGTCCCGGGGGGAGATCACCTCTCGCCCTCCCAGCTCACTGATTTATCCAAATTGCAAAAGGAATTTGCAGACGTGTTCTCTCCCCTGCCGGGGCGTACGAACCTTATTCAGCACCATGTCGAGACGGAGCCGGGCGTGGTGGTTCGCAGCCGGCCGTATAGGTTACCTGAACACAAAAAAAAGGTAGTTCAGGACGAATTAGAGGCAATGCTGAAAATGGGAGTAATAGAAGAGTCCAGCAGTAACTGGGCGAGTCCGATAGTTTTGGTCCCTAAGACCGACGGCTCGGTTCGTTTCTGTGTGGATTATCGCAGGGTGAATGCAGTGTCGAAATTCGACGCGTATCCAATGCCGCGGGTGGACGAATTGCTTGACCGGCTAGGTGCGGCTCGATTTTATTCGACACTGGACTTAACGAAAGGGTACTGGCAGATCCCCTTGTCGCCTTTATCCAAAGAAAAGACAGCTTTCACGACGCCGTTCGGATTACACCAATTCGTTACGCTTCCGTTCGGGCTGTTCGGGGCACCGGCTACCTTTCAGCGACTCATGGATAAGATTCTCCGGCCCCATGCTGCGTATGCGGCTGCCTATCTAGATGATATTATTATCTATAGTAACGATTGGCAGCGGCATATGCAGCATGTGAGGGCCGTCCTGAGATCGCTGAGAGGGGCTGGGCTCACGGCCAACCCGAAGAAGTGTGCAATTGGGCGCGTGGAGGTAAAGTATCTGGGCTTCCACTTGGGGCATGGGCAGGTGCGTCCCCAAATTGACAAGACGGCAGCGATTGCGACCTGTCCACGCCCCAAGACCAAAAAGGAGGTTAGACAGTTCCTCGGGCTGGCGGGATACTACAGAAGGTTTGTACCTAACTATTCGGCCCTCACCAGCTCGTTGACTGATCTAACTAAAAAGGATGCTCCAGATACGGTCCAGTGGACGGAGCTGTGCCAGCAGGCCTTCACCCAAGTAAAGGCTGCTCTGTGTGGCGGGCCACTACTTCACTCTCCTGACTTTTCTCTCCCCTTTCTATTGCAGACTGACGCGTCGGACAGAGGGCTGGGTGCTGTCCTGTCCCAGGAGATAGAGGGTGAGGAGCGGCCGGTACTGTACATTAGCCGTAAGCTCTCTAAGAGAGAAGCTAAGTACAGTACCGTAGAAAAAGAGTGTCTGGCTATCAGGTGGGCCGTCCTCACCCTCCGCTATTATCTCCTGGGACGGGAATTCACTCTCTGTTCGGACCATGCTCCCCTGCAGTGGCTCCACCGCATGAAGGATACCAACGCGCGGATCACTCGTTGGTATCTGGCTCTACAGCCTTTTAAGTTCAAGGTGGTCCACAGGCCGGGTGTTCGGATGGCTGTGGCCGATTTCCTCTCCAGAAATGGGGGGGGGGGGCTGCAGGCCGGACGGCTCCCCGGCCTGAGTCGGGCGGTGGGGGTATGTGGCGAGGGGGGCGTGGTTCAGCGAGGTCTGCAACCGGAGAGAATGGCGGGAGACGCGTGGTAAGTGAGTGGCTTGAATACAAATCACGAACACCTGTTTCTCATTGCAGTGATTGGCGCGGAGACAGGACAAAACGCCGTGAGAAGCAGGAGTGTGTGAGAGAGAGGGGAACTGTTGACTGAGTCGAGTCGAGGTTCGTGGAGTGAAGCCCTTGTGGATAGTGTAAGCCCAACGTGGAGTGAAGCCCTTGTGGATAGTGTATACCGAACCTGGAGTGAAGCCCTTTGTGGATTGTTTATTTTCGTTGTTGTGCGTTGCACAGTCCTTCTGTTTGACATTCAATAAAGACTCAGTCACCAGTTGTTCGTCGTCCCTGACCACTTCCTTCCCCACTACGAACTTAAGTTTACTACACACAGTATCTGTATTTCAATTTTAATACTTATACATGATAACTGCTCTCTCTGGGCCAGCAGCAGTGCCAATGCAGAGCCAATGCAGAATTTAATGTTTGCTGTGATCGTACTTTAAACATTGTCATTTAGGAATAAGATTACTTGGGTGTTTAAATCAAGATTGCAAACTTTTAATGGTTTATTGTGCAGCACTTCCAATTTCTGTAAAAAAAAATAAATAAAAAAAAAAATACTACTAATAATGTAATATTTACAAGTTAACCTATCACTTACTTTTTACTTCCATGGTCAACTGCTCCTTCAGCTTGTCATCAACCAATACATCGTGCTCTATCCAAATAAACCCAAAGGCTGGATCAAGAACAGCTGCTTTGACATAAACAGGATCAGAGAATGGCAGGATTCCTTCATTGGTCTCTGGCTGAGACATTTTTACATTGACAAAGATGCCTTTGAATCTTCTTTGCAGTGATCTTTGAAGACTGTGGATTAGGTTGACCAAGTATTGTGTTCCTTCTTTCTGGTTTTCCAAGTGATGGTTGAGGGAGAGAACACAGGGAATCACAGCACTTATGGTTACAACTTTCTCTCCCTGAGTGAGATCAGTGGCATCAGCAAAGGGCTTCAGAATGCTGACCAGTTCTTTAATCTGAGCCCACTCTCTTAGAGTGAAAATAGTCTCTCTGTGCCCTCTAACATCCAAGACCTTGCTCAAAGTTTGGTAGTCACAGCTAAGCAAGGACTTCAGCTGTCGGAAAGTCGAATTCCATCGAGTAACAACAGAAGCAGGGACTCCACGTTGGCCAAATTATTTCTCAAATTCCTCCTTAAAAGAAGTACTTGTGTGGAGCAGAGAACTGATCCGCGACGCTTTGGCCAGAGCCGAACTGACAGCCCTGGTCTCTTTAAGACCATCACCAACAACCAATTGTAGTGTGTGTGCAAAGCACTGTAGTCTATGCTGACTTTTGGAGGTCAATGTCTCATTCAGCCTCTCCTCCTCATCCACTGGAAGGGCATTCCAAAGTTCTGCATCATCAAGGCAGTCATCATCATCCTCATCTGCTTCAGCTGAACTAGGAAAACATGTGGTGAATGCCTTTTTCATATTTGGTGCATTGTCACAAATTATATGATCAATCTTTTGTTTGATTTTATACTGATCACATATTTGTTCAAATTCTTCACAAATTCTCTCTCCCGTATGTGACCCCTTGAACCGGTTGCAAGCTAGTAAATGAGATTTCAACATTATAACATCTGCTGCAGTGTTCATCCAGTGAGCGGTGACGCCAAGGAAGCCTCTCATTCTTCTGTCTGACCAGATGTCCACAGTGACAGACAGATTTTCAACTGTGGCCATTTCACTTATTAGTTTTGATTGTCTCTCAGACACCACAGTGTCAAGTCTTGAGGTGATGGTTCTGCGGCTCACTGCAGTATATTTTGTGTCCATAACGGAGAGAAAGTGAATGAAGTGCTTGTTGTCAGTGATAGACAGGGGCATGTTGCAATTAATGATCAGATCAGATATTATTGCTTCTGTAATGGCTTTTTGTCGAGGGTGGTTGACTGGATATGTAGTAGTCTGGGGCACAATGAACTGTGACAAGGATGGCTGCTGTAGATCGCTGCAGTGTATCTTGGATTTGAGATATTCATCATATCTGCATGGATTAAAAAAAAAAACAATTAGGGAAAACTGTAAACATTAACTGTAAACATTAAAACAAATGTATTTTCGTATGCACAAACATTATTTAATTTTTTTTTAAATACTGTAATTTAAGGAAAATCAATTGTACATATAAATTAATTTAAGTGATGATCATTTACTGATGTATGCAAGTAAAGTTTGGTTCCAGCAGTCACACATTTTCATATGTTTACATAGACACAGAAATGTAAATACTTGTATGTAAGTTACTGATAGAATGTAAAACGTAAGCATGTATAAGGGCTAATAATAACCTTATAAACTAATTATTGTGACTGAAAAACTGCCTAATATGTAATTACGCTGTAATTATTCTTGTCTGTATGACCAAAAAAAAAAAAAACTCTTAGAAATTTTTAGGTGCTAGTGATCACATCGGCGCCTCCATGTTAGCCTGTCATGCAGTATGGTATAAGCGCAATGCTTTTTAGTTTCCACACGCAGTCCACACAAACACTTGAAAATGCGCACATTTAATACAGACATTATAGCCTACATGTAATATAGAGCGGCCCGCTCACTTTAAGATGCCCATCAACATTAAAATTCAGGCTACGCCACTGTTATAGCCAAATTCCCCAATAAATCTACGTTATTTACGAGTATTTATCAGTAATGATAATGGTCACATTTCTAATAAAAAAAAACATAATATGCAACCAAGGCCAAATTATGACAAACAGAAAATATTAATTCATTAGATTAGCAATAGTGAAACTGACTATAAAGAGATGACTTTCTTACCTTTCCTTGTGGTTCTTGAAATGTCGAATGAAATTTGACGTTGTGGTTGTCGTGTCGGATATTCTTGCGTTGCATATTTTGCATCTGGCAAATCTTTTTTTATTGGCACGGTCCAGTTCAAAGTCCTTATAGCCAAACGAGACTATTTGTGGAGCTCGACTACTGTCTGCCATGTTTGGCGCGGTTTGAATTGTGCAGCGTTAAAGGCACAGACGCTGATTAGTGGTGCTGACGTCACAATAATTATTTTTTTAAATGAATTTTATTGCTGTTTGTTTATTATAAGTTCAAGTCATTCGAGTCTTTCACTTCAAGTCAAGTCAAGTCTCAAGTAACTTGTTCTCAAGTCAAAGTCAAGTCAAGTCATTTTCATACTTCAATCAAGCAAGTCGCAAGTCCTGAAAATTGTGACTCGAGTCAGACTCGAGTCAAGTCATGTGACTCGAGTCCCCCACCTCTGTTAATTGCTATGGTAGCGCAGGTTGTTTACACATTTAACTTGTGGCCACGAGAAAAATATATAGTTCCCTCACCATATGATCTCGAGGCCACGACTTTACATCACGGGACCACGACATAAGGATGTCATTACCTCGACAAAACGATCTCGTGGCCACGAGTTACTATCACGTTCCCACAAATTAATATCTTGTGGCCACGACAAAACTAAGTGAACCGAACATGTCCCCTCCTGGTCACCGTACATAAAACCTAATTCTGTATGATTTATGAATAAGCTTGTTTCATAATGGGGACTTTACAGTTTTTGCCTATTGCTTGAACACTATAGACGCATGCTTAGACCAAAGTTACAAAACTTGAAGCTTTTGTTACTATACCTTAAACACAGTGTAACCTTACCTTAAACAAAAGCGCTGCTCCTGCACACTACACACTATTTCATTCATAAGACATTTCTTTCATAAATGAAAGAAGCTCCAGAAGACATGGATGGCCCCTTACACGGCCAGAAACCCTTCTTCTGCCTCCTCCGCTCTCACTAACCTCGATAGTGGGGCTGCCAAGGGGTACGTGGAGATTCCACAGGCAGAACATGCGATTGCGGTGCACTTGTGCCCGCAGTCCGCGGCCACCTGGCTGAACCGTCCGCGTCTCCCGTCCAAGGCCAGTAAGACCACGGCCGCTCTCGCTTTGGTTGGACCTGGCTGAGATGAAGGAGGTCGACAAGGCTCGCTTTCTCTACGCCCCCATCTCCCAGGCCAGCCTCTTCGGCGACACTGTCGAGGACTTCGCTCAGCAGTTCTCAGCAGTGCAAAAGCAGACGGAGCCCATCAAACACATCCTGCCCCGGCGTGATGATGCCACCCATCCGCCACGAGCTGCGCCTCCGTCTGCTCCTCGCCGAGGGCGTCCTCCTGCGGTTCAGGCTCCGGTGAGGTCGGGTTCGTCCCACCCTCCCCCAGCCACACGCAGGAAAGCGACGCCCCCTGCCCAGGCCGCCAAGCCTTCTTCTAAGAAGAAGAAGGCTAAAAAGCAGCCCTGAGACAGGAGACCCAGTGGTGAAGGAGGTTGCTCGACAGGAGACGGTGACCGCACCACTCCTTCCCCCGGAAGAGTGTTCCTTTGTTCCGCCGCTGGCCCAAGGGTCAGCGGTACCCAAAAAACAAAGAAAGAGCAATTTCCAAAACCCCTGGGTCATATAAGAGGGTCTGTGCTGAGGGTGAGCGAGTTTCTGCTCCCTCTCTCTCAGCCATTCATTCCTTCGCCATGGGCAGGGTCTTGGCGCCCCGGGGACGCAGAGCCTCCCCACGTCACCCTGCCCACTCGGAGCCATGTGAGTGGACTCCACCCGAGTTGGGCCACAGTGCTCCATGCTGCCACCCCGTGGGTACTTCTGTTGTCCGAATGGTTCCACTCGTACGGAGCTTGGGGGCGTGGCTACGTCTTCCCAACCCGTCCCGTTGGCTCATTCGGACAATCAGACTCGGCTATGCGATTCAGTTCACCAGTCCCCCCAGGTTCAGCGGCGCTCTGTTCATCTCTGTGACAGGTTCCAACGCCTCTGTCCTGTGGGCGGAGATTGCGGTTGTTTTGGCGAAGGACGCAATAGAGCCTGTCCCTCCAGCCGAGATGAAGTCTGGGTTTTACAGCCCTTATTTCATAGTACCCAAGAAAGGCGGGGGGTCACGACCAATCCTGGACCTGCGTGTCTTGAATCGGGCCCATAAAAAATAAATGTTGCTTTGGTAAGTAGACGAAACTTCTTTTAAAAACATTAAAAATCTTAGTGGTTCCAAACTTTTGGACTGTACTGTATATATAAACACATACACATACATGTATATATTTAAGAAATATTTACATGTATATAATTTAAATTATATATATATATATATATATATATAGATATATATATATATATATATATATATATATTTAATAGTTTTTATATATATATATAGATATATATATATATATATAAATAAAAAAACAAATATACACACTACACACACATATTATATAAACAAACTTTTATTTTGGATGAGATTAATCACGATTAATTGGCTACCAGGTTGAAAAAAAAAATCATTTTTGAGTGAACTAGCCCTTTAAATTGATGAATGTTAATTTGAATGAATGAATGTAATAATATGTTTCCTTGCATTTTATTCCATTTTAATTGAATTATTGAAATTGCAAAATTCACAGTGACAGTTTCATATGAGAGTCACGTATGATCTTACTGTAGCTTCTCCAGTTTACAGTGAGGATTCTCCAGTACAGCAGAAATCATCTTCACTCCCGAGTCTCCTAGATTATTCCTAGACAGATTTAGATATCTCAGGTGTGAGGGGTTTGATCTCAGAGCTGAAGCCAGAGCAGCACAACCTTCATCTGTGACACCACAATCATTCAACCTGTAGAGAACAATGACACACTCTTCACTCTCTCAGAAGCCCATATATGTTTTAAAGATAACTAATAAAGCATCTATGTATGATATAATGTAGATAATATTCATCTTATCATGTTTACACTAAGTGTTATAGATGGAGACAGACAATATAATGTGAATTTAATGAGATTCCGGTAACGCTTTAGATTACAGCCCGGAAAGTAATAACAACAAAAAAACAAATTTACAGCATAACTTTCGATAATTATAGTGTAACTATACAGTAAATACGTGTAAGTATAGGGAAACAGTATTTAAAGTCTTGGGAATAAAGGGGTAACAACCAGGAAAATAACAAATTATTTATACTGTAAATATTTTATAACTAAGGGGTACTTACACTGTTATGATAGAAATCAATCTTACGTTTGGGAGCAATTAAGTGAGAAAGTGCACTGATTAAGTTGTTTCAAGGCAAGTAGAAAGAACTATTGCAATCTTTTTTAATACATGGGGAAATATGCTTCTGTTTCAGGTAGTTACAGGGTACATATGACATTACAGGCCGTAAATTAAAGTGGAGCTTGTTACCTTCTTATTTCATGTAGTTACAGGGTAAGTAATAATAATAAAAAAAACAAAACAAAAAAAAAAACGCAAACAGTCATATCACTAGGAAACCTTTATTTGAAAAACAACTTATTTCAAAACAGATTTAAAGTTACAACACTTCTTATTCATTTCTCTTGCTTGGCTACCTCCTCCTCTTGTTCCTCTTTCTTTCTAGCGATGAATCTTAAAGAGGGAATCCTATTTGCTATTCTGTATTAAAAGAAAATACTGTAAATTCAAATAGTATTCCTTAAAATAAAAACACTAGTATGTTTACTTGATTTTAACCAAAATGTTGACTTTACTACACATTTGTAATTGTTGCTGAAATTTTAGAACAGATAGTTCCCATAACTAATGTAATTTGAGTAAAATTACAAAATATTTTCAAGACATGCCAAGACATCCCTCCACACAGTGCAGAATTACACGGACTGAGGATTTAACATTATGTTTGCAGAGTGGATCTACTTTGGTGTAATAAAAGTAAAAGCTATTCTTGCTGTCTATTAATGGCTTATTTACTCAGAAAACCCAAGTTAAGATTATTAGTTTGATGTTGATTTTCCTAAAAATTTTTTTTTTTTTTTTTTTTTTAACTTACCATGATGGTGATTCATGTTCCCTTTGGCTGGGCACTTGGAACTTTGTTAAAGATTGTATAATTCTCTCCATTTTGGTGCAGTCATGCATCAAGAAATCATTGTTTGTGGATTCAAAGGAAGAGAAGTAATAAAAAAATAACTTTTAAGAGATGATCTGATTTCTAACTGAATGTTGTTTAGTTAGATGTTTAATTTTCGTATTCAGTAGTAATGTTTTAAAATGTTTGTGCTAACACTATGTTATCAACATCTTGTTAAACTTTTAATTGAGTATCTGTAACAGTAGCTAATAGCTGACCACGCTTGAGCCACACACAGATCTCAACATTCAGCATGCAAACCACAACAATGGTGACAATAAAATTTTATTTAAAGTAAATTAAGTACTCTCTACAGTTCTTCTTTTAATTAGCAGTACTCTCGTGTAAGTGAACTATACTAACAAAACTTTTGTCAGTACAACATACTATTCTTCTTTCACTTTGCTTGAAGAAAAAATGGCAGATTAAAGCCATGTTGAGAATAATAGTATTTAAGATGTTTGCAGAACACAATATAACACTGTTAGTTAAATGGAATTTCTCGTGTAATCTTACTATTAAATCTTAAGTAAGATTAGTAAATATTCTAGAGTATGTTAACTAGAATTGACATTAAACTAACTTGATATTTATTACTTAATTTACTTGGGAAGAGTTAGATTTCTTTACTTTTAATAGATTATTAACTTAACTTCAGTTTTCCCTTTAAGCAATCGGTTTCCAAACTTTTTTTAAGTAAACTGAACTTGTTAGAATTTACAGTGTAGCCTACACCCGGAAATGGGCTTGTTTACTCATCTTTTACCCTCATGCCATTTGAGATGTACGACTTTCCTTCTTAAGATGAACACAAAAAGGTTTTTCGGAAAAAAATAAATCATGTGGGAACGCAATCATCTGCAAACTCATGTGTTCCTAAAAGTCGAAGCATCAAACAGCACAAACAGTAATAACTACAGTAATCCATACGACCCCAATGGATGAATCGATGTCTTCTGTAGTGAAACGATACGTAATTGTAAGAAAAATACCAAATATTTTAATATTTTTAAAACTTTTGACCAACTGTCTTCTGCATGTGCATGCAAGGGTTGAGAGTTCATGCATGACATAACTTGAAGTGTGACGTAAGCATGCCGAGAAACTCGTCGGACAAGGGGTTTCAAGATGGCGCCCTAAATACATGATGTAAGGAGAACCGCTGAATTTAAAGTGTTATATTAAAGTAAAGCGACAGTTTAATCATCACATAGTCAAAGAGTGTTGGCTATTAATTGTCTAAACAACTTCTGGATTACTAAATGGCGACCTTTGATCGTAAAAGGGAGAGAAATCAAACAAAAACGTCATCAAGTCTAAATCAACCATCACGTCAGATGTTAGTAAGGAGGAAAATGTCCATGACTATATATCGGCCGAGAAAGATTTTACCCCTATACCTGTCACCCCCAGCAAATCACCTGTGCCAAAGAAAGGTAAATCTGATCAGTTACCTACCTCAGTCGCGGTAATGGAGACTTCTGACATAGTGCTACAACTCTCGCAACTCATTAACTCCAGATCCGATGCGCTGGAGAAACTGATCTCTGATAATACCCTGCGAATTGAGGGTCTCAAGAAAACCATTGACTTTGCGTGTGCTGAGATAAAGGACGTTAAGGAGAAATCTGCAATTCTTGAGAAGCGCATCACTAACGATGAGGCACGCCTGGGCTCAGCTGAGTTGAGCATAGCAGAGTTGGAGAGTTATTCACGTAGATGGAATCTCTGCTTATTCGGAGTACCAGAGGCAGATTAACAAGATGTGCAACAAGAAGCTATCTGCATATGTCAAGCTGTCCTGTCCTGCCAGAGAAGGCCAAACTCCCTAGTTTCATTGACAGAGACAGGCACGCACAGCGCTTTATATCACAAATATGCAGTGTTTTCAACCACATAATGTTTATTTTAGGTTTCGGTCATTTAAATGCACTTGAATACAAACAAAACGATACATGTAGAGTTATTAAAATACACAATGATGTCTATAGAAGCGGCAATAACAATCCTTTATAATTAGATGACACGTTTTACTCATATCAGATACACAATGTGTAATAGCTTTTAAGTTTTTCCCCAGTTCAGCGGCTCAATTACTTTCATGTATTTCAGGAGAAGTAGGTGAATTCATGTGTTGTAAATCCAACCGATTCGATTCTCTGTGCGGCACAAACTAACATGGCAGCGCCCATCGCGAGAAGCTTAACTAACACGATCGTTATAAAGGTGCTTAAACAGCAAAACATCCACTTGCACATATTTGACAATCGCAATATCACATATTTCACGCTATAGTTAACAAATAGATTTACAATCTCTTTATGAACTCTTTTAGTTTTGTAGCTGTCTATGGAGGGACAGAAATTGCTTAGATTTCATTAAAAATGTTTTCAAATATATAAAGAGTCTTATTATCCTAACGTTACAGGAGATCGATTGCTGTAATTAGAGTATGCTATCATTAGTTTTGTCCTGCTAATTATTATTTTATACCCATAAAAATAATAAGTAACTGCCAGATAACGATCACCTGCTTTTTCCCGACATGGTTAACATTAGGTGTGTTATCTTAACTAATAACATTTATTAATTAGCTTATAACTCCCACATTTGATGTTACAGAAAAAAAGTTCAGTGATCCGTCAGATCCTGTAGGTCGGTTAGTACAGTTTACTGCTGAACAACTCATTTTGTTGGTGTTAATTAACAAATAAATCGAAAATTAACAGTTAGTTAATACATCTTCAATCTCCCCTCGAAGCTCCGACAGTCCTCAGACAACCTGTCAATCAACTTCGAATCATGACGACACGCCCGTTTTTATAGCATCAAATTGCTAGCTAAAATCTAAATCATCACAAAAATGAACAATTGAATATATATCAGTGTGATAACAACTACCTTAAATGACCAAAACCATCTTTCAGAAAGTTTTATTTGAAGCAGAATTTATTTTTAAGTTTTCACTGAAGTCTCATTCGACTGCATTGAGAGGGCGGGGTTTATGACCTGTACTGCATCCAGCCTCCAGGGGGCGATCAAAGAGCCCGTGGCTTCACTTTTCAGAACGAATGAGACACACCCGGTTAAACCTGTAAAAAAGTTCAACTTTCTCCAGTTTTCTCCTACAATTAAAATAAATGGACTGTGTTAATACTGACTGAATGTGTTTTTCAGTGTGACTATCAGTACGAGAGCAACACGACGCATGTGTGTTGTTGATGCGAGACCAGATGACATTCCAGGAAATCTCTTAACATGAACAATTCTTCCAGAGATCACTATAACATGCAGATAGAAACGTTTTGGAGACAATAAACACATGATTGCAACAATATATGGTTTATCTAGAGCTGTTCAACGATTAATCACGATTAATCTCATCCAAAAGAAAAGTTAGTGTACATAATATGTGTGTACTGTGTATATTTATTTTGTATATTTAAACACATACACATACATGTATATATTTAAAAAAATTGTTTACATGTATATAATTTAAATTATATATGTATATATTTTTATATTGTTCTTAAATATATACATGTATATATATACAAATACAAAACAAATATACACACTACACACACATATTATCTAAACAATCTTTTATTTTGGATGAGATTAATAATTGGCTACCATGTTGAAAAAATATATATTTTTGACTGAACTAACCCTTTAAATTGATGAATGGTAATTTGAATGAATTAATGTAATAATAGGTTTCCTTGCATTTTATTCCATTTTAATTGAATTACTGAAATTGCAAAATTCACAGTGGCAGTTTCATATGAGAGTCACGTATGATCTTACTGTAGCTTCTCCAGTTTACAGTGAGGATTCTCCAGTCCAGCAGAAATAATCTTCACTCTTGAGTCTCCTAGTTTATTCCCAGACAGATCCAGTTTTCTCAGGTGTGAGGGGTTTGATCTCAGAGCTGAAGCCAGAGCAGCGCAACCTTCATCTGTGACACCACAATATCTCAACCTGTAGAAAACAATGACACACTGTTCACTCTCTCAGAAGCCAATATATGTTTTAAAGATAACTAATAAAGCATCTCTGTATGACATAATGTAGCTAATATTACAATAAATTAATTACAACAAATTGACAGCATAACTTTCAATAATTATAGTGTAACTATAGGGTAAGTATGTGTAAGTATAGGGGAACAGTATTTAAAGTCTTGGGAATAAAGGGGTAACAACCAGGAAAATAACAAATTATTTATACTATAAATATTTTATAACTAAGGGGTACGTACACTGTTATGATAGACAACAATCTTACGTTTGGGAGCAATTAAGTGAGAAAGTGCACCGAGAAACAACAACAACAACAACAAAAAAAGGTCAAACTTGTTACATTCTCTCAGGACTTTAGAATTTGAAATGAAAAATTGATTTTAAAAAAAAAATAATAAGTGTTGTAAACCTGTTTTTAATAAAGTTGTTTTTCAAATAAAGGTTTCGGGGTCAGTGATATCAGATTGTTTGCATTTTTTTAATTACTTATCTTGTAACTACATGAAATAAGAGGGTAACAAGCTCCACTTTAATTTACGGCCCGTAATGTCATATTTACCCTGTGACTACATGAAACAAAAGCATATTTCCCCATGTATTAAAAAAGATTGCAATAGTTCTTTCTACTTGCCTTGAAACAACTTAAACAGTGTACTTTCTCGCTAAATTGCTCCTAAACATAAGATTGTTGTCTATCATAACAGTGTAAGTACCCCTTAGTTATAAAATATTTACAGTATAAATCATTTGTTATTTTCCTGGTTGTTACCCCTTTATTCCCAAGACTTTAAATACTGTTCCCCTATACTTACACGTATTTACTGTATAGTTACACTATAATTATTGAAAGTTACGCAGTACTTTCCGGGCTTTAATCTAAAGCATTACCGAGATTCCTCTTCAGTTATCACAAATTGACATTCTTCATTTTGCTTCTTTCTGCACCTCTTTTTTCATCATCATGTTTATTGATAGTTTATATTTGTTTTTGTGCTATTTATTATTTCATTTGTTTAGTTTTGGTCTCACTATGAACTATTTAAAAATATGTCTCTCTGAGCACCAGATCATGTGACTATCAGAGAAATGATCTTACCCCAGATCCTCCAGTTTACAGTGAGGATTCTCCAGTACAGCAGAAATCATCTTCACTCCCGAGTCTCCTAGTTTATTCACAGACAGATCCAGTTTTCTCAGGTGTGAGGGGTTTGATCTCAGAGCTGAAGCCAGAGCAGCACAACCTTCATCTGTGACACCACAATAATCCAACCTGTGGAGAACAATGACACACTCTTCACTCTCTCAGATCAAAACTTACAGGGCCACATTTCCCAAAAGCATCATAAACCTTGTAGAAACAATTGTATGAATCATCCTAAAATTACAGTCCATTTCCCAAAACCAGGAGTGTGTTTGTGTAAATGTAATTAGGGAAGCGCGGGACACAAACTAGCGTTGGGTTAATTATAACACACATGGTTTAAATACTTCCACACATGATGAAAATTAGCATATTTACTAGATGCCATATTGGCAAAATATAGAGAAAAAAATTGTCCAAAATTCAGAAATCTTTGGAAGATATCACTGAACATTTATTTAACAATAGCAAATTTAAGTGTTCATTTTTCATCTATATATTTGTTTTTATTTAAAATGAGACAAATCTGATATTATTTTAATCTCCTATCTGTTAGTTCCCTTTCGAGGGAACTCGCGCTGCGTCCAATAGGAACGCTTTGGGAGCGCCTCTAGCGTGATAGCGTCTGATGCACGACTGTCAACTAGTCCAATGGCGAGAGTGAACGTCACAGGCGGTTGACGTCACGACCAGGAAAGGATAAATACACATCCGGTGCAACCGGCTTCAGCTTTTCTGCCTCAGCAAAAGCGCTCTATGTGAAACTGTCGTTGTCTATTTATTGTTGTCTGTCCCGTTATCATACAGCACAATATATATCAGTTATGGCGAACACACCTGCATTTAAACCGTGTGCTCCTCCCTGCCCTCGTTTTCTCTCGGGTGGGGATACACACGATTTGTGCGTTAAGTGTTTGGGAGCGGAGCATGCTCTTTCAGCCTTCGAGGGGGCTGAATGCGAGCATTGTGAAAAACTTCCCCTGAAAACGCTCCGCTCCCGCCTCGCACTTTTCGAGGAAAGTGCGCAGGCAAGCGTTCCCCACGGCTCTGGACCCGCTGCTGCTGAGGCAGCGTGGAGAAAGATGTCGTGGGGCTCGCAGATGGATCTGTCAGCGGGGCTTGAGACGAGCATGAGTGCTTTTTCTCAGCCTTCACCTGGCAGATCCCGCGCCCCCTCTCTGGTGTCGGAAGCCCGCCCCGCGGCTTCTTCCGCCCAGGGACAGGGCTCGTCGCATCAGCACTCTAGTTCTGAGGAATTAGACGTGCTGAGCGTCGATTAAGTTCCTGACACTTAAGACTGTCTTCCTTCTCGCCGTATCATCCCTTAAAAGAGTAAGAGACCTTCAGGCCCTTTCAGTGTCCACGACCTGTCTTGAGTTTGCTCCGGGGATGGTCAAAGCCTTCCTTTACCCCAAACCTGGATATATTCCGAAGGTTTTGACTAATGTTCCAAGGCCTATTGTGCTGCAAGCCTTTTATCCTCCTCCATTCATTACACCAGACCAGGAGAAGTCGAATCTGCTGTGTCCAGTGCGAGCATTGGACACATATGTCCACAGAACTGCCCTGTGGAGGAAAGCAGATCAGTTATTTGTGTGTTTTGGACCACATAACAGAGGTCGTCCAGCAACACACGGTAAGCAAGTGGATAGTCGAGGCTATTTCACTTGCTTACGAGGTCTCTGGCCAGCAGTGTCCATTAGCTGTCAGAGCACATTCGACTAGGAGTATGGCGGCCTCCAAGGCCTTAAGAGATCTGCGATGCGGCCGGTTGGTCCTCGCCACTCACCTTTGTAAGGTATTATGACCTTGACCTGGACGCAGCTCCAGGATCATCGGTTTCGCTGTCTTAAGTGTGCCAGAGTTTCACACAGACAGGCATTTGTGATTATGGCGTTTTGGTATATCGATCCCAAAGCGTTCCTATCGGACGCAGCGCGAGTTCCCTCGAAAGGGAACGTCTCAGGTTACGTATGTAACCATAGTTCCCTGAGATAGGGAACGAGACGTCGTGTTTCCATACTCCCTGCATCCCTGTGATCGTTTTGCCTGAAGCCGGTTGCACCGGATGTGCATTTATCCTTTCCTGGTCGTGACGTCACCCGCCCGCGACGTTCACTCTCGCCATTGGACTAGTTGACAGTCGTGCATCAGACGCTATCACGCTGGAGGCGTTCCCAAAGCGTTCCTATCGGACGCAGCTTCTCGTTCCCTATCTCAGGGAACTATGGTTACATACGTAACCTGAGACGTTCTTTAATCTTTCGCTAACTAGCAGAAGACACTAACCAGGTTTAAATTCCAGTTGCACAGATAGGATTCGCTGTAACACTGCGTTACAATGTGACCCGCTATTAGAGCGATGCTATTCTATACAGTTACCAATACAATTGGCAAAATTAACTTTTATGAATGTCTGTTCAGATACCATGGAGAAAAGGTGAATAAAGACTGAGAGGAAGAACCTGAACATTCATAAATATTATTTTAATCAATGTTCAGCATTGGTACTGGCTCGTGTATTTGTCTGGTGTTCAGTGAGAGCTGTGAGTGGAGGGAGGAGAGTGTTGAGTTCAGCTCTGTGTGTTTCTGAATGTGTTTCTTGAGCTGTTTGTCTGTATTGTTTTGATCTAGGCTGTACAGCTGTGTTCTGCAGTGTTCATTGTCAAAATTATTTCAATTTGAATTTCTAAAAAAATGCTTTTATTTTATATGAAAGAAATAATTTTCTATTAATGACAATATTTTAGTTTGTCATGTATATTATTTTGATTAGATCAGATCACATTTTCAGCTGTCATATGGTCATGTTACAATGTGCTCCACCTATGGGGCATGTTGTCATTCCCTTCTTTTGGGGTAAATAAAGAAAAAAGTATACACTGCATTAATGAAACAAAGCCACACATTTGTACCAGACATGTGTGAAATTAATGTGGAACAAAATAAATTTTCTGAACCCTGAGTAGGTTTACACAAACTGAGAAAGTCAAAAAGCGTTAGGTTGTGCCCCGCTCTCCCCTAGTTCACGAGTTCACACTTACAAATAATCAGATATAAAATAGTATGCGTAGTAGTATGCGTATTTGGCGTGCTGTCCGAGGAGAGGGCTCCGAGCTCGGTATTTTGGCCCGAACCCAGATTACCCCCCCCCCCATCCTGGTTAGTATCTGGAAAGTAACCAGTGCAGGTGTGAGGAGACGGGGTGGTGGAGGGATGCTGTCAAACTGTCGAGGAATATGGGTGAGTCGACCGTGTCTAATATATATGCTTTCACTCATGCTGATTGGGTAGATATGTTGATTACTGATTGCTGACAGCTGGCCGAGATGACGTGATGATTACCCAGCTAACCAAAATACGTGACTGTTACGTAACTGCAACGTAATTTGGTGACCAAACTTTCATTGTGGCGGCAACCGGAAAAGTGAAAGGTGCCTATACGTCGCCACAACGTAACTTTGTGACGTTGCCAGTTGGTAACTGCGACGTCGTGGCAACGCTGTGTATCAATAGTTGTGTGTTGGTCATCAGTTGGTAATTATTATATTTATTTATTTTTCTATGGGCGGACTTGCAGTAGTTTAACCTAATTTATGTCCTCATTTGCCCAAACTAATGTAAAGGCTATTCCAACAGCTGTGAACGATGAATGCAGACTCGAAATTAATTCAATTCATTTATTTTGAAAAACACACAGAACATGAACAAAACTCCAAATAAAAATAATGAAATACACTCAAACTATAAATAAAAACATATAGCCTACAGCGAAACATAAAATAAAAGCATTCAAGACGTTTTGCTCTCAGTATCATTAAAAACATATGCTATGCTAACGTAACGTTTTGCTAACATATATTTCAGACGATCAAGGAAATCACAGAGGTAAAAATATTAACAAAAGTACTTAAAGTAGACTGTGGGTAATGTTACTTAACCAATCTGACGCAGTTGTTGAACTTTATTGCTATAAAACTGACGAGAAACACGGAGAAACGTCGACGCTGTCCTCTCCAGCAGCTTGAATGTTTTCCCGGTTGCCATGGCAACTCTAACGGCCACCTGCACTAACGTAAACATAACAATAAAAAAAGGTTTTGCGTCTTTCCAAAGTTAACTTTATGCATTTTTATAAAAGCCATTTATTCATTGTCACCTCGGAAAAATAAATTCTTCTCTCAGAAAAATTAACTTTACACTCTTATCAACATACTGTGGGCACGCGCGCACTCCATTTTTGTGGAGGCGCGCGCTGTATGTCACGTCACTATATATAAAAAGCAGTCATCCATACTCTGATTTAGTGAAAAGAAACATTTTTTTTTCTTAAGGGGACATTTCAGTCTTGTGTCCGACATTTAATTACACGTTTTATATTGCAAATTCTGGTAATAATAACATATAAAGAATGTGTAAATGATGGTAATGAAATTACGAGCACATGACGTTGCTGTTACCTTGCTCGTAAGTCATGGAATGACCATTATATTACGAATAGAGGCGGATTTGGAACGTCCTTGGTAATCTTGTAACGTTAGGAGAACGTACTGACGACGTTGTGATATGGTAATTTGATGGTAATATTATTACGGGCATACAACGTTGTAGTTACGTTACTAGTAAGTCATGGAATTACCAATATATTACGAATAGAGGACGTATCTGGAACGTTCTTGGTAATCTTATAACGTTAGGAGAACGTACTGACGACGTTGTGAGATGGTAATCTGAAGGTAATGAAATTACTGGCATGCGACGTCGTAGTTACGTTGTCAGTTAGTAAGTCATGACATTTCCAAAAAGTACGAATACATTACGTAACTGTTACGTCGTGTGTTAGCTGGGTAGTCAGATTATTTGAACGTTGCTCCTCCCGAATTTTGTTAATAAAACATCATTTAGTGTACTGAAGGTTATTTATGGCTATTTTGTACCTGTTTCTGAGCATCAAAGTTATTAGCAACTTTTACTTTCTATTTGACTACATTTTTTAATAAATATGTACTCTTTACTCTAATACATTTGTAATGAGTTATGCAATTATTTGTTACATATTGCATGGCACCTAACCAGTGTTAATTTTGGCAGCCATTTTTTATTTATTCTTAAGGTGATGATACACGGGGCAACTTTTTGAGCAATGTTGCGGGCAATGTTGCTGAGCAACGTTGCTTGGGCACTTTCCCATTGAGAATGAGCAACAAATTTATATCTGGATACGTTAGATCGGTTGTGGGCAATTTTTTGAGATCCTCCAATCAGAATGTTAGCAGCCGATCACGTGACCGGTTCGGAGATTTCAGAAAAAATTCAAACAAGATGGCGGCCTCTCAGCGGCAGTGGAGCGGAGAAAAGGAGTGTGAACTTTTATCTTTTTATGCTAGTAAGTTGTCATGTGTCAACCCAAAACAGTGAATTTACCTCATATATTGCTTAAAATACCAACAACTGTCCGAAAGTAATGTGTGTATGCTGTAATGAAGCTATTGAATGATTTCAGTTAAATACTAAAAAGACGGGATTTTGCAACGTCTGTAGTAGCGTAGGCTGTAGGGCGTTTGACATTTGAATAGCTTTTGATGCGATCGACGCGGGTTCGAATCCGCCTTTTGCCGAACTCGCTCTTCTCCCTTTTCTGTCACAAATCAGATCGGAAAGGCATTTATTTTTAATAAAAATGAAGAAAATATTTGAAAAGTTGAAATAAAGTGCCTAACAAGTGTTTATAATAAAGTATTTATTGAGTTGGCAATAGTATGATTGGTTGCTGCCAACTGTCTGTTGCCCTAATTAGTTGCCCTGTGTCTCATCAGGTTGCCTTTTGACGGCAACATTGCCCAGCAATGCCCAGTTTCTGAATTTGTTCGTTCAACTTAACATGTTAGGTTTTTACTATCTCAACTAGTCTGTAAGTTCACTGAACTAGAGTATGTGTCGCCTCAATTTAAAAACATATGCTGAACCATTAAGATATAAGTTCTCATTATTTATCGCGAGATCACGTGAAGCGCGAAAAAGGTCTCGTTCGTTCATCGGCATTGCTGGCATAGACTGGCAGCTGGAGAGTTTGTCGGCACGCGGCAGATTTATCTTCCATTATCATCATCAACTCTGGTAAGTAAATATACGTTCATCTTTGTGAATTTATTGAAAATAAAACCGTTTGTATGGAAAAATCTAATTATTTGGTTGAATGTGCTGTTGCAAGTTGAGAAAAAAATTTAGTTGAATGAACATAAATTTTAGTACAGATAACTTGAAAATTTAAGTTATCGTATTTCAACTAATCTTTACAAGTCCAGGTTAGTAGAAATAAGTCAACTATTTTAACTGTGTCAACTAAATTTTTTTAAGTTGAACATACTTAGTAGATTAAGTCAATAAAACTGAACTGAGTCAAAGCAAAAAGATAACTAAAAAATATAAGTTGAGTGAACAATTTTTTTTTTACAGTGGTCTTAGTCACATTTTAGTCATTTTTGTCTTTCATATTTTAGTCTAGTTCTAGTCGACGAAAGGTCATTGCATTTATGTCAAGTCTTAGTCATTACTTTTAGTCAAGCTACAGTTACCAACATTAATTTGATAGCTATTTTATCTTTAGACAAAATAGTCGTAATTTTTCTCTTTAGACCAATTCATTTAAGCTTATGAAAAATTTGAATCAAGTTAACAGGCTGTATTGACATTGCACTCTTAGCAGTAGCACTTGTGCAATTCTACAAATCCCTTTTCAGTGGTTCTCAAACTTTCTAGAGTGTCGTACCCCCTGAGGGATTTAACATCCTTCTGCGTACAGTTACACCTTTTCCATTATAGGACAATATTTGCCCATTTTTTTACCTTTATGAATATCTTTATAAAATAAATATTTCTTAAAAAAATCAATAAATACAATGATGATAAAAATGAAGTGATACTTTTATTATTTTACTTTATTATTTTACTTTATTTTATTATACTTTTATTAAATATTACATTAAATCCACCAGTAGGTGGCGGTAAGTCACTGTTTTTATGAGTGAATCATCGAGTCATTCATTCTTTCAGTATCAAAGCAAGCGGCTGTATTTATGAATGGGTCATTGAATCTTTAGTTCATTCAAAGCTGCAGATTCGTTCACGAAACAGCTTGTGTGCTGCAGTTGTGCTGTGGCTTTCATTGCAAAATAGAGCAAAATACTGACAATACTGTTTAAAATGTACATCACTTAATAATACCCTTTTGTTTGTTGAACTGTTGAGTAAAATCAATGTCACATTTGAAATCGTGTGGATATTCGGGGGACTGTGTACCTTCGGATAATTTGTTTTCTCGTTTTTGTCTTCTAAATCACATATTTAACCCTCCTCGTGAGAGTTAATAAACAAATCTTGAGTCGTTTTTACATATTTTTATTTGTGTTTTAATCACACTTTGCTCTAATCCGCCGAATGGAAAAACAATAAAACCAAAATGGATAAACAGCCTGAATTTTCGATCTCTATATGGGCGAGAATAAAACGCCCCTTTCCGCTGATTGGTCAACCAAAGATCAAGACATTATTATTGCAACTACATTTAATCTCATTCTCATCAAACAGCCAGACTAATAAATGGCTCGACACAACCCGTGCCAGGGCAGAGCCTAGACAGAGATTTCTTCTGTTTACACATAAATTTGCATGCCGTGAAATACTAATTTATCGTATTAAATAATAATTTATGTGGCATCTGCTCTCACAACTAGCCAAACTATTTGGCACACTCAAATCAGCTGACCAACTCTTAAAATCTGTGTGCCGGAGGCTGCGCGCCGCACTGGACAGCACAGAGAGAATGCATAAGCTTGTACTGAAGCGCAGAATCTATTCAAGGGTCAAGTCAAGTCATCTTCATTTATATAGCGCTTTTTACAATACAGATTGTTTCAAAGCACAGTGATAATAGGAAAATTAATAGACAGATTTTGTTTTGGCCTTAAAGCAGTTCTAAGATAAAGTTTATCAAGCTAAAGTTTTTGATTGAATCACTTTTCGTTGTAAAATCATTAATTAATAACTCAAATGACGCTTAAATTACACCTTTTTAACTGAAAACAGAACAGAAAACGAAACTTTGAATGCGTTCTTGCCGTTCATTTACGTGTTTAAGGGTAAACTATGAAATAACACTGAACAATAAAGCCAGAGATTAATATATATTTTTATATTTATTACCATCTACTGTATTACCATCATAAATTAGTCAAATAAGGCTACCTTTTTAAAATAGCTATATCTTATTAAATATAGGCCTATGCCATCTTTACATTTAAAATCATAAATTTAGTCAATATTAGAGTTTGACTTTTGTTTCTTTTTGTTTCAACCAAAGGCATCTTGCGCTGCAGAGGCACAGCAGCATCTGAAGTTGCTTTTAGATGTATTTTCCGTATACATAAATGAACTGAAGTGCAATGACGATAACCTTACCCTTATAAAATATGCCGATGATATGGCATTGGTTTCATGTCAGAAAGAAATGAACTGCACCTCATATTTTGAGTAGATTGACAGTATTATTTGTTGGTTTAAGAGTAATTTTTTACATCTTAATATTGAAAAGACAAAGGAGCTATGTTTGAGAAATCAGTTGAGAAGAGTAGATACCGTATCTGAATATAAACCAGTTGTCATAAAGGAAAAAACTGTAGAGCAGGTCTCGAATTTTGAATATTTGGGTACAATTATAGATGAGAAACTTAATTTTGAAAGTAATGTGGAGTACATTCATAAAAAAGCACGACAACGCCTGGGTCTCCTCAGACCCTAACTATGTTATATCGATCAATGATAGAGAGTATTCTCACATAGAATATTGTTTCATGGTACGGCAATCTAACATTAAAACAAAAGAACAAACTCTCACAAATAATTAATCAAGCAAATAAGATTACTGGACAAAAACAACAGCCACTTCAGAGCTTGTTCGATCATTTCATGGGTAAAATGGCAATTGCGATTTTTAAAGACAATACACATCCTCTTCACTCTGCTTTTGAATTGCTCCCATCTGGACGTAGACTAAAAATTCCCTTGGCTAGAAAAAATGTCTATAAAATATATTTTTTTCCATTGGCAGTGATTATCTTGAATCGTACAGTATTTTAATTGAAATAATAGAATGGCTGTTGATATTTTTAATTTTTCTTTCTTACAGTGTTTAATTATAGAATTGTGTTGTTGATGTGTGATGTGATTTCTAAGCAGTGAATGTGTGTTACAGTGTCAAAGAAAAATTTCCTCTCTGTGAAAACAGACTGGACAGTAAAGTTCAATCCAATCCAATCCAAGTTATCTTATTTTAATTTCTGTATATTTCATGAAATTGTAACTATGACCGAGAAGTTCAATCACAACATTCTGTCCTGTTACCTAAATTATTTCTTTAAAGTTATTTATTTTAAAAATATTAACTTTGGGTAAGTCACCAGTATTTGCTCAGTGTCCTCATGCTATTAGCATGTGCGCCATGTGTCCATATGTCAAGTATTTGATTTTTTGCTTGAAAACTCAATCCTGTTACTTTCAGTCCTGTTACTTATATGAAAAATAACATGACTGAGTTAAGAGTAACAGAAGTGAGTAGAGTCCTCTGTTTTGTGATTTAATATTGGCTGTTATAATACTATTCACCTGTATCGTGAGTTTTACAGTTGAAATTACTTAAATTGTAGATTTTTAGGATTAGTTTTTCAATATGAATGCCATACATTGCAGGGAGCCAGTCCACCATGATGTGACTTCATCTTTTTGTCTTTCTCTTTCTTATCTTTTGTAGAAGATGGAGAGAACCTATACTTTGCAGGTGCAAGAAACACACACCCATGGCATGCTGCAAGGGATGGAGTGAAACATACCCGCAACCCTATTTTTTCCCCCCTTTTTTGTCTTTCCTTCCCTCCCTCTCCCCCCTCTCTCTTTTCCTCGCTCTCCTTCTTTCTCTTTCCACTTCCTTCACTGTTATGTACTACTAGCATATAGAACATCCCTTCAGCACAGAAATCTCACTCACACACATGCATACACGGCCGTGGACACACTCTTTTTCTCACACACATATGGACACTCAGCCCTGTTACCCAGTGATCATTCCTGTTACAAAGTGCTCAGTCCTGTTACTAAATTAATTTATTTTCTAGAAAAATAAAGTTAAACCACTGTTTTTCAGTTTTGTGTGATCCATCATTTACACAATTGTTAAATAAATTAAATTATTTAAAAATATATAAACTTGAGGCTTTTGTCTTCTTTTAAATGAGAAAATTGTTTTGCGTTTTTTTATTAAAATACACCTTGTCTTAATATAAAGTGATTTTTTTTCTCACAAATATCAATTATTTGAACAAATAACCAACCATTTCTTCAAAATAAGCACTTTCTTGAGGTGAATACAAAGGAATTAACTGACATGCTATTAAACATGATTTTTAAATGGCACTTGAGTTTTGGTAACAGGACTTAGAAAACACGCATCCATCTTCTGCGTTGAAACCTTGTAAAAAATTAAATAAAGTTGCCTGAGATTGACCAATACACATTTTGAATAGTTAAATGTGTGTAGAATTATATTCAGTGTTGAAAAAAATATAAAAAATAAAGTTTAATTTTGAAGAATTACAACAAGCAAATGGCACCCATTCGGTGGAATGGCCCTTTCACAATTTAATGTTGCTCAGAGAGGTCCGTAAATACATTCACACAGCAGAGCAAATAATGCGATGACATTAATGATATGTTTTATACAAAATGCTTTTAATACAGAAATATGAAACTTAATGAATGAGTCATTTTATTCAATCGATTCGCTCGAAACGCTGATTCATTCAGTAATAAAAGGCTGTATGGCTGGTGAATAACCGATTTGTTGAAAGACTCGGATTCATTCCTGAATTTAATAGGCTACTCTGTGCACCTTACGTTGCGAGTCGCACAATGATCTGTGACTTTGCTTTAGAAATTTAGCTACCAGAGAAAATAAAACATTGTTTTGAGGGACATACTCAATGAAATAAACTCGGTGTATTGCTCAAAACAACAGTCAGGACTGCTGATCTGCACTTCACTACACTGTAACATTCTCTCTGTGCTGTTCGCGCATTTTTGGCACACAGATTACAAGAGTTGATCTGTTAAATAAAACAGGCGGTGTGCCAAACAGGCTAGGGGTAGATTCTTGCTCGTATAATATGATCAACATTAAAAACAATAACAGTCTGTATCTATATTTGTTCTTGTTAGTAAGTAGGAAATCCCCACTTTTACAAAGGTATATTGTCGAGAACAGCACTAATGTAGTGCAATTTGCTGGCGTGGAGTCAGTCAGTTTTGACTGCGAAAGATGAGGTAATTGAGGTGAATGAATGTCGTGAATTTAAGGCATTTTACCTGCTAGAAATACATGTTCAGTTTTTATGTTATTTTAACTCAGCATTTTGTTTGCATACATCAGTTTGAGAGCCACTGCTGGATATCAGCCTACAATTTGGTCACAGATTTAGTCAGCAGCGCAAAATAGACCAATTGATTAACACTTTAATTTAAGTAGAAAATCTCAAATGAAGATTGCTGAACTCCAGCTTACTTGTCTGTGTTTTCAGATCATCCACACTTCTTGTGTAGAGAGGGCTCATGCAGGGTTGCCAGATTACAAAGATTAAGTAAAACGTGTTTTTTTAACAGAAAAGCTCTGATTGGGGGTTTGAATTCAGGAAATCTGGCAACTGTAAGCGTGACCGCTCGTAAAGACAGTCTGTAATGTTTTGTCTCCTTTATTCGACAAAAACAAAAAGTGATTTCAAAAGAGTGACATTGACAAAGTTTTTAGTCTTTTAGCCACATTTCAGTCTCATCTTTTTTCGTCAACGATATGGAACGTGTTATTATCGTAATACGATATTGGTGTCGTCTCTCATCGTCTCGTCTTAGTCATGGAAAAAAAGGTCATCAACGAACATTTTGTCATAGTTTTCGTAACGAAATTAACACTGCACCTAACTTTCTCTGCTGCAGTTTATTTCTGCTAGGAAAAAAAGCACGTCCAGAGTAAGTAGGCTTTGACTTTTTAAAGGGGTGGTTCAATGCGATTTCACTTTTTTGACTTTAGTTAGTGTGTAATGTTGCTGCTTGAGTATAAACAGTATCTGCAAAGTTACAGTGCTGAAAGTTCAATGCAAACAAAGATATTGTCTTTTAAATTTATGGCAGTTTAATGCCTACAAAAATGACCGGTTTGGACTACAACGAGCTTCTTCCCGGGTTGGTGACATCATAAACCCTGCAAAACACTTCCCTGGTGTGGCAGGATGAGTCACGCCATCCTATTGGTTTGGTCGGAGTATAGTGGGTAGACCAATTAGGTGATAGGAGCTGTACTATTAAGGGACCGTTATTTTGACGGGTAAGTATGTTTGTGACTTGGGGTGCTTCTCTCTCTCTCCCTGGCTAGTGAGTACTGGTAGTGAGTAACCATACATCAATCGTAAGTGTTGCCGCTCTTGTCTTTCATATTTGTTGTTCCGTTTAATTTTTTTTGACTAATTCTTATACTCCTGGGTTAAAGGGGAAGGGGAACAGTAAGTCCGCTTCTCAGCTAGTGATCTTATGTGACGCAGCTGCTGTTTTGCTTACGGATATATTTTGGTTTCGATCGTGCCATTTACGGTCATCTGGACTGTATAGTGCTCTGCTGCCTTGCGCGTCGCCAGGGCTGTTAAAGTGGGCTTCGGATGCGCGTCCACAAGGCTGCCTATCAGTTAAGCTTTTGGACTTCTTGTTTAATTTGTTTCTTGATTTGTTTATTTCGTTGATTTTTTTGGTTATTTTTGTCTTGGTTTTGATTTTCTTTTTTTATTTTATCATATTATTGATTTTTTTTTTTTTTAATATATATATTTTCTCTTTGTATGTATTGTTGTAAAGGTTTGTTTATTATTTCTTGTTGCCTCACTCTAGTGCCATTCAAGTGCTGGCTATTCATCTGTTTGTAGGCCTATGTGTTGTCCTCTGGAGACCCGAGTGTTAGAGCTGCTGCAGTAACTTTATTATTTTGTTTTTTGGCTTGTTTCATTGAATTGTTATTTGTTTTTCTTTAATGCTCTTCTCTTTCTCTCCAGGGCCAGTGAGGTCGTGTGTGGAACTGGGGAGGCTAGCTGCTTCATTCTGCTGTGTTTCACAGTGTGCTGATACAACTTCCCTTTGGTGGATATGGTGTTTGTTTTGGTGTGAATTGACATGGGTTTTGGATGACCTCCTGAGCTGCAGCCGGCCTGCCTGGTTCCCACTAATCCTGGCCCTGGTTATTATATTTCTGCCATTGTGGGTGTGTTTGTGAGAGAGTTTTAATCATTGCTGTGATTTTTATAATAAAGTCTATTTTTGTATTGGTACTCACGTCTCTCTTGATTCCTTGCCTTCAGTTGGTGAAACTTAACTGTGTCTTATTGGGAGTTATTTTCCCTGGCCTCCCACCAGGGTGGCGTAGTCGGATAAAATTCAAATGGTGATTAACACCAGTTAGCTAAATTTTACAAACAATCTTCTATGTTCATATACAAACAGTTGTTCGTGCTATAAATTAAACAAGACCTTTACAAAAATGCTACTACTCAGTCATGTATTCGGCTACAGTAAAGCTTTAATCAGGATAAAACTGTATATTGAAAGCTAACAAACAGCAGTGACAGCATCTAAACACTTTGACACAAACACAAAATTAAATACCATTCATAAACGTCCTTTAAAAGCCGCGAATGCAGAGATTCTGCTTGACGTTCATCTGGGTCTGATTCGGGCGCAATTTGATACAGCAATATAGATGCCATTATTTACATTTCCACCAAAGCCCACATGACCAGTAAGAACTAATGGTAAGGGGCGTGGCGTTTCCGGACGCTCTTTTTGAGCACTTGAGCTTAACTGAGATGTTTGTAGATGTTTAAAAGGCTGTTGTGTTTACCTTGATTTATTGCAGTTTTGAGGTGTTCGGTTTTATTTTGATTTTAGAAAAGTGACGTGCGGTGACGCGCTGCTAAGATGGCAGCGGCCTCATTTTCACTTCAGAAATGCTCTTCAGAAATCTACGGTTGTGACGTCACGGACACTACGTCCATATAGAGTATGGGTTGACTTATCCACTTTTTCATGAGAAATGCTGTCCAAATGTCCTGTTTGTCATGATGACGTCTAAAGTCCCCGCCAAAGGAAGTAGTCCCTTTTAGCAATTTGTTAGCAACCACTGTTTTTACGACACAATAAAGGTTTAAAAAAAAATTACAATCGGGTTATAACTGGTGTGTTTTATGTCATAGATCAAAATGGGAAAATATTTAGAGGCTTTGTTGACCACAGACCTTATTTCAGGCGATTTAGCAAAAAACCATTAAAAAAACCCATAGACTTCGGGGCGATGGAACCAGAAGTCCTAAAATACTAACTCACTTCCGCGTTTTGCCTACAAAAACACATCATCCCTGAGGTACTCTATTTTTTTACAGTCTATGATGTAAATCTGTGGTGAAAAATGAAACTGCAGCGCGCTGTCATTGAGAGCCATTGGGCCAGATTTCAGACTGCCGCTTATTTTCATGTTATCCTACATAAACCTCACTCCAGACCAAGACGATATCAGTCCACTTCAGATAGGCCTATGTGTCTGCATCAGGTCAGTAACTAGTTGGCATATCTGTTCTTTCTATGTGGAGTAGCGTATCAGATTAATGAAAGTATAAATCTTTTAATTTAAACATGCTCTTGTGAATAGCCTTTATACAGTAGTTCTGTTGTGTTTGTTTTGTGTTTGTTCTGAGAAAAGACGTGACTTTGTTTTCCTCACTGGAACTTCTAACTTGTAATATTCTAAAACAACATTATGTGCATTTGTCGTGTGAACTAAAGTCTGTCAATCATCGATACAGCGCCACCCTCAGACTGAATAACGCAAGGACATTAGAATTCTGCCAAAAGTGTGTCTGATGTGTTCAGCGATCAGGATATAAAGCTTCAAAATGTTTAAAGTGTGAGTCATTGAATCATTCATTCAAAGGATTCGTTCATTCAACGTGTGTCATGATCTCTAAATGTGCCAGTGCACAAGTCTAACCTACTAGACTAACTTTACATCACGTAGTGTATGCGTGCAACTCTCTGTGTGTATTTTTCTAAAGTGAGAGAAATACTCGATAATTTCAAAATCGCATATCGTTAAAGCAACAATCACAATATTATCTCAGGCGATATATATCACACACCCCTATAACGGACTCAATATCAGTAGCGACTCCTGGCTGTAAGTTTAGGTAGGGCAGATTGTGGGTCTCAGCCATATGCGCTGATTTATGTTTCCGCCGGTGGGTGCCCAGTGCCCCACATCACCCCCCATTACATCCAAATTATATTATAAATAAATCCATACTGAGATTCAGTTCAGCCGTGATCTAATTGACATGACAATCAGTGGCACAATTCCTCAACAAACCGTCCATACCGGCGTGATGAATACGATCCTCAACTGGATGGAACTGGAATAAATACTTGAATGTTGCAATCCCATCGGACTTATGATAGCTGTCTGAATCCTAACAAAGCACTGTTCCCCAGAGAACTGCCCCCCGACTAAGCCTGGTTTCTCCCATGGTTTTTTTCTCCATTTTAACACCTGTTTGCCACCTGATGTCACCTGTTGGAGTTTGGGTTCCTTGCCGCTGTTGCCTTTGGCTTGCTTAGTTGGGGACATTTGACTTGACATCTGATATTCAACAGTGCTTTACATCTGCCTGCTTTACCATTTTCTTTAAGACCTGCTGTGCAGCCAAAATTATATACCAGTTATCACTGTAAAGCTGCTTTGAAGCGATAGATTGACACGCATGTCTGAAGACTAACTTACACGAGCCACAACGTTCCTCAGCATGATTTCAAAAACAACACGTTTCAGCGCTAGTTCGCTTCTTATTTAACTCAAATTAACGTCAACTGGATGTTTAATTTCCATTATATCCACGCAGTGAGATGACAATTTAGACCCAAAAGCACATTCTTTTCACTTGGATCACTTGGATGCGCTCTCGACGTTTGCCATTAAAATATTGCAATAGAAACGGCTTTAAATAAACTATAAAAAATGGTGAACATCGTGTCTGAAAGCTTCAATCAATATTTTATTGAATAAAATCAATGGAGAATATCTCGTATTTTTCCGTGGGTGCTCCAGCCTATGGTCTCAGCGCTAGTTTATGATAAACATTGTTTCTGAAAGAATCAGCCGTTTGAATGAATCAACTGAAACTAATGACTCACTCATTGACAGTGACTTGAGAAAGAAATCCAGAGAATCAATATTTTAGTCTGTGCTGTTTTCAGTTGATGCACTTTTGATAAGAAAATCTCAGCTTTCAAATTCTGTCAAATGTATTGAGAAAATTCAAGCAATAAATGTGTTTTTGGCGCTCTTTAATGTGGCTGACAGATCGCTGTAGTGTCTCAGTTCAAGCAGCAGTGTGGAGCACAAGTGAAGCGGTTATCTTTTCCTCTTTACTACTAGTTATCGCATGAAAGAAACATGGATAATATTAGGATCGCCTCAACTCACAGCAGAGAACAAACATTTACCTCAGCTAAAACACATTAGCTAAAACACAGAAAGTCATTTTTATCATGTCTCAGTTTGTAAAAATGAACAGAAACACATTTACAATAATGCTCTTAGAATAGAAGTCTAGCAGGTCAGATAGGTGGAGGGTTTAAAAGCTGAAGTGTGACGCTCATATTTTTTGTTGAACCATTAATTTATATTTTTAAGTAAAAAAGTTATAAAGTTTTCACAGTGATAATTGTTCTCAGTGTTACTTACACAGCTGATCGAGTTGCTGTAACCACAGGCAGCATCTTCTGAAGAACTTCATCTGCTGTATTTACTGCGTCACTATTTGAAAATAAAAAATATATTAATTATTAATGCTAATAATATAAATTAATATTCTAAGTATATAATACATGAAATACCTTAAATAAACACTGCTTTAAATAGGACATATGAAAAAGTTATTAGTATCTGACTGAAGAAGTTACTGAACATATTCTGCAACACAGATTTGTTTTGTCTTTTTCTTGTCAGTGTTGTCGTGGTCTATTAGTCTGCATTCACACTACAACACTTAGTGACAGATCTATTTTGACACATCAGATTTCTTTGTCCCATCCATTGCTATGGTTATCACTATGTCAACCATCGCAATTTCAGGAGAGACATTCCAGCTCTCCCGGAAGTTCCAGGAGTCTCCCGCATATTGATATTGGGTGTTTCTCAAACAGAAGGCTGAATCCTAGTGAGTTTGTGTCTTTATAGTCCAGTCCTTCTGAGGCTTGTAGACTCGAGTCCTCCTCAGCATTAAACACTAGAATGAGACGCTCTAGTAAGTGCGCATGGCTACAGCACATGTTCCTGCTCCAACAGCACAAAAAAAACTAATAAAACTTAGTATTAAAAATACTTTGTATTAAAAATCTTTTCTTAATGCATTTCAGTGAATGACAACCATCTGTGTCTCTCAGTGGCTTACATTACTGGCAGTTTAGTGTTAGTGATTCATTTACACCAGAACAGAAGATAACATGAATGCTTTCATCACTGAAAACATTATTTTGTCTTACATTTCATAATGAAATCAGATAAGTGCAGACTCGCTTCCATAAGTTATTTTTCATGGATTGAAATGTGTGCAAAGGATTGTGGGTGAATGAAGGACATAAAGGATACACTTGATGAGTCCTTCAAAATGAGCTGAATGAAGGACGTGAAACGAAGTCTGCCTTCAAAGGATCCTTCAAACTGAGACGACCTTTAGAGGTGCTTGATGACGTGGCAGCAGATATATGCAGCTTTACTAGGACACAGCCTTCTGTTTGAGAAGCACCCAGCTTCTCCCAGATGCCCGCAAATTATGTACAATATCCCAGAAATCGATTTTTGCCCTGTGATATACACACATCTGATTGGCCATTGCTTTCAAGCGCTCAACAGACATGTCTGTGATTGGCTACAACGCTCAATGCTGCAAAAACACTAAATATAAACCTCTGTGCATGTGATATGGTTATTATTTACAAATACACACAGAAGTTAAAAATGTTTGATCACTCAAATGACCTATTTTGAATTTAAAACAGAGAAGTTTGTATCCCTGTGCTTTATTCCTGTATGGAGGAGTGATTTTTGGGAGTGTTTGTGTGAAAGAGAAATAAAAAACATTAAAATATGAACTACTAAACTCTGTGTGACATTTGCAGGATTACAGATTTATCAGATTCTTGTTTCTCTTTGTTCATAATGTTTTAGACTGTAATGATTGTTACTTACTGATCAGTTTTGCCTCCAATTAAGTATTTCAGATTAAACTCCTTCATTGTCCGCTCTGAGGTCAACAACACAAAAACTAAAGCTGACCACTGAGATGAGGAGAGTTTCACATTACGTAATCCTCTAGATCTCATACGAGGTTCAGCTTCATTGACTAGTGAAAGATCATCCAGTTCATTCAGACAGTGAAACAGATTGATGTATTTATCTGGAGAGGGATTCTCACTGATCTTCTCTTTGATATAGTCAACTGTTTCCTCATTGTTGTGAGAGCTGTTTCCTGTCTGTGTCTTTAGTTCTTGTAAGAGACTCTGATTAGACTCCACTGACAGACCCAGAAGGAAACGAAGGAAAAGGTCCAGATGCCCATTTTTACTGTCTAAAGCCTCATCCACAGCTCTCTGATGGAGGTCAGATAGTGAAGCTTTAGTTGGTTTGGTAATCTGGTCAAACACATTGATGTTCTTGTTTATAAAGGAGAGATGAACAAAGCAGAAGACTTTCCCCTGATACAAGCCCGACTCCTCTCTGAAGATCTGAGTGCACAATCCTGAGTACACTGATGCTTCTGTCTCATCAATGCCACACTCGCTCAGGTCTTCCTCATAGAAGATCAGGTGGCCTTTCTTAAGCTGCTGAAATGCCAGTTTCCCCAGTTTGACAATCATGTCTTCATCTTTCACTTTCTTCTCATAGTCCTTCTCATGTTTGATGTTGGTCTGAAGGATCAGGAAGTGTGTGTACATTTGAGTCAGAGTCTTGGGAATCTCTCCTTTCCATGATTTCCTCAACATCTTCTCTAGAACAGCGGCTGAGATCCAGCAGAACACTGGGATGTGACACATAATAAAGAGGCTCCTTGAGGACTTCAGGTGTGAGATGATCCTGTCGGACAGACTCTGATCCCTGATTCTCTTCCTGAAGTATTCCTGCTTCTGTGGGTCACTGAAGCCTCGTACCTCTGTCACTCGATGGACACACTCAGAGGGGACGAGATCAGCTGCTGCTGGTCTGGAGGTGATCCAGATGAGAGCAGAGGGAAGCAGATTCCCCGCAATGAGGTTCGTCAGCAGCACGTCCACTGAGGCGGATTCAGTCACATCACACAACCTCACATCACTCTGAAAATCCAGAGACAGACGACACTCATCCAGACCATCAAAGATGAAGGAAACTTTATACTCATCACTGGATATTTCCATTCCTTTTGTTTCAGGGAAAAAGTCATGAAGAAGATCTGAAAGACTGAGTGTTTTGTCCTTCATCAAGTTGAGCTCTCTGAAAGGAAGTGGAAATAAGAGCTGGACGTCCTGATTCTCTTTCCCTTCCGCCCAGTCCAGAATGAACTTCTGCACAGAGACTGTTTTTCCAATGCCAGCGACTCCCTTTGTCAGCACAGTTCTGATGGGTTTGTCTTGTCCAGGTAAAGGTCTGAAGATGTGACTGCATTTGATCGGTGTGTCCTCTGTTTCTGCTCTCCTGGACTGTGTCTCAATCTGTCTCACCTCATGCTCATTACTGATCTCTCCACTTTCACTCTCTGTGATGTAGAGCTCTGTGTAGATCTCATTCAGGAGTGTTGGGTTTCCCTGCTTTGATATTCCCTCATACAAACACTCAAACTTCTTTCTCAGATTTGATTTCAGTGTGTTTAAGACCTCAGGTTCAGAGTCATGGCTGTAAAATTAAAATACCACATTATTACACAAGTTTAAGAAGTAAATATCCATAAATTACCAAATAGATCATTTTGTTTGCTGTATGAGACACAGAACATCATTAGGTTTCTGAAATATTTCAATTATTAATCATGTGACAGTGATGTGTGATGTGCATTGCAGCTCCTAAAATTAAACAACAACAGAAAAGTCCTCCATTTTACCTGAAACCAGGATTCATGCTTTCATTAAATGATGAAGCTGCAGGAGAATCTGATGAGTTTGATCTCCTCCACTGACTCTGAGGGGAAAATAGACACAAAATTAAATGATTTAACAATCATCATAATTTAGCTGAACATATGTTGAGTGTGGGAGAAAAAGGTTAAACTTCTGAAGAATCAAAGACATCAGGAAACACACAATAAACATTGAAGTGAAGGTGAAAGAAACACTTTATTTAAGTTCATTTATTTATTTTATTTTTACCAAGCAACCATATATAGGCCTACATTCATATTAGTATGAAGAAATCTCCACACATGAACACTCACCTTGATCAAATCCTCCAGCTTTAACATCATAAAGATACACGGAAATTCCTGCATAAACTTTGATAAACGTTTCTATTGAACATTTTGACGCTCGTGTTAGTGTTTTACCAGCTTAAAATGGCGACGTGTGAACTCTAACTTACTTTCACTTTCTATTTGTGAAGAGAGAGAGAGAGAGAGAGAGAGAGAGAGAGGGTCAGTATCGATCAACTTCTCTCTCTTTCTCTGAACTCGATGAGAGATTAAACAGTCTGATCAAACACAGATCCAGAAGCTCATCATCAATAACATTCAAGTATTCGCAAATACATTTTAATATTTCAAGACAGTGTAAAATAAAGAAGTGTTTTGTCGCTGTAGTGTGTGTGTGTGTGTCGCCCTCTGCTGACAGAAAACAAACGAACAACAATAATTAGGCTATGTTTTGGTTTTTATTCGACCAAATTTCCTTAAAGGGTTAGTTAGTAGACTCCAGTGATTTAAACACAGTTTCATGAAGCGACACAATTAGATTTTCCATTTAACTTCATATTTGTTGTATTAAGGAGACCTTGGGCTGTTAGAAATGCTTGTTGGTCAAGCTCCAGCAGTTTTTGTAAATTAACTGTAAGCAGACAATGTACGAGCAAACCACAAAATATGTCCACCCTGGATGGACAAAACCAAAGTAGTTTAAATTAAGGTCAGTCAGCAGCACGTGCCCACCAATGAGTGTAAGTTTTCTGTGCTTATGTTAAAATTAGTAGGTAGTCCACCGTAACTCTACTAAAACGTGCAATCCTCTAACATGATTCTTTTTATATGCATCAGTAGTATTTCTCTTTAAAGGTGCCCTAGAATTAAAAATTTAATTTATCTTGGCATAGTCAAATAACAAGAGTTCAGTACATGGAAATGACATACAGTGAGTCTCAAACTCCATTGTTTCCTCCTCCTTATATAAATCTCATTTGTTTAAAAGACCTCCGAAGAACAGGCGAATCTCAACATAACACCAACTGTTACGTAACAGTCAGGATCATTAATATGTACGCCCCCAATATTTGCATATGCCAGCCCATGTTCAAGGCATTACACAAGGGCAGAACGTCTGGATGTGTACAGCTGAATCATCAGACTAGGTAAGCAAGCAAGGAAAACAGCAAAAAATGGCAGATGGAGCAATAATAACTGACATGATCCATGATATTTTTAGTGATATTTGTAAACTGTCTTTCTAAATGTTTCGTTAGCATGTTGCTAATGTACTGTTAAATGTGGTTAAAGTTACCATTGTTTCTTATTGTATTCAAGAGCCGTCACTATTTTTATTATTAAACACTTGCAGTCTGTATAATTCATAAACACAACTTCATTCTTTATAAATCTCTCCAACAGTGTGGCATTAGCCGTTAGCCATGGAGCATAGCCTCAAATTCATTCAGATTCAGATGTAAACAATATAACAGTATGCAATACTCAAATAATCCGACGCATACATGCAGTATGCATGACGAACACTTTGTAAAGATCCATTTTGAGAGTTATATTAGCTGTGTAAACTTTGTTTATGCACTGTTTAAAGCAAGCGTGAGCTCCGGGGGCGGAGAGCACGCGATTTAAAGGGACAGCACCTGAATCGGCGCATTTCTAATTATGCCCCAAAATAGGCAGATAAAAAAAAAAAATGAATTTAAAAAAATCTATGACGTATTTTGAGCTGAAACTTCAGACACATTCAGGGGACACCTTAGACTTATATTACATCTTGTAAAAAAACATTCAATGGCACCTTTAAATTAAGGGCAGTCAGCAGCACATGCCCACCAATGAGTGTAAGTTGTATGTGTGCTTATGTTATAATTAGTAGGTAGTCCACCGTAACTCTACTAAAATGTGCAACCCTCTAACATGATTCATTTTGAATCAGTATGTTTGACTCGTTAGACATAAGTTGAGATGGCAGCTCTCGCGAGTGGGTGTGGTTTCAGCGCCGACAGCAGACACGCCCCCAGATTTTGATAACTTATTTCATTTACTTGCAGATTTTTTTAATCATTCAAATGGCTGGGTGGTTAAAAACACAAACTCAGACAAACTCAGAACACATACTTTAAAATTACTTTAATTTTAAAATGTCTTCCATGTAATTCTACAGATATGCCTATTATGCCTTTTAAGTCACTCAATTTTTTTTTACATTTTGATTTATTAATTATTATTTCATATACTACACATTTTATATGATAATTTTAAACTAGTATGTGCGTGTCTTCCTAACCTCTTACACCTTCATAAGATGACTTTGGCCACATTCACACAGTCATTTTTTGTGATTGACAACTGCATTTACTTAACAGGTGTGAGTCTCGAAATGTCTCGCTCACACAGAAACTTACAGTAGCGTCTGGAACACTGTCTGTATGAACGTGCAGCGAGAGTCAAGCCCGTATTCTCTTACTCGTAACCATGACTACAGTGATCAACGTAATATTAAAGATGGCGACGTCCATAAAACTGAAAAGTATTATCACATTTCACATGACAAGAGACTAACTGAACCACGAGTTCATCCATCAAAACTTCATTAACCAACAGCAGCATATAAACACATGCTAGCCGGAGTCTTTAAGGGGCTCTAGGAATGACACCCAGTGTTCAAAATAGGTACTGCAGTCCAAATTCAAAATATTGTTGGGCCCGCCCCCCTCGTTCAAAGACGCGGGTTGCCAGCAACAAGAGGGAGCGCAATTCACAATGAAAGCTGATGAGACTTACACACTGTAAGCTGATGAGTTGATTTATCTGTTTTAATATGCTGTTGTTCATAGAGATTTTTAGATGGATGCAGAGGCTTTTTAGGTCAGGTAGAATCTGCGATTCTCTGATCCAGTTTGTTTGCTGGCTTCCATGGCTGCAATATGCGATGTTTTCCGCCAACTGGCAATCTGTGATGTCAAAATACTATTGGATAAACTGCAGCACAAAACAAAGACAGACATTCCGACACAGAACGCACATTTCAAAGCATAAAATCTGGCTGTAGCATTGTTTTTCTGAGAAACAAGTAGCTGAACTTAGCATGTTTCCTAAACATCTGCAAACATATTGGGGTATTTTTATGCTTTATTAGAGTAAAAAACTTACATAGAGCCCCTTTAACCGCTGCACACAAGTGTCACGTCCTTTGCGACATCTCGTGCATTACACAGCATTTGAAAAGAAACACAAAACTGACATGAGCCGCTCTGGTGGAGAACAGTGACTGGATCTAACACCTTGAAGGGTTAGTTCACCCAAAAATGAATATTCTGTCATTTATTACTCACCCTCATGCCGTTCCACACCCGTAAGACCTTCATTAATCTTCAGAACACAAATTAAGATATTTTAGTTGAAATCCGATGGCTCCATGAGGCCTTCATAGGGAGCAATGACATTTCCTCTCTCAAGATCCATTAATGTACTAAAAACATATTTAAATCAGTTCATGTGAGTACAGTGGTTCAATATTAATATTATAAAGCGTCGAGAATATTTTTGGTGTGCCAAATAAACAAAATAACGAATTATTTAGTGATGGCCGATTTCAAAACACTGCTTCAGGAAGCATCGGAGCACAAATGAATCAGTGTATCGAATCTGCTGTTCGGAGCGCCAAAGTCACGTGATTTCAGCCGTTGGCAGTTTGACACGCAATCTGAGTCATGATTCGATACACTGATTCATTTGTGCTCCGAATCTTCCTGAAGCAGTGTTTTGAAATCGGCCATCATTTTGTTTTTTTGACGCACCAAAAATATTCTCGTCACTTTATAATATTAATATTGAACCACTGTACTCACATGAACTGATTTAAATATGTTTTTAGTACATTAATGGATCTTGAGAGAGGAAATTGCTCCCTATGCAGGCCTCACTGAGCCATCAGATTTCAACTAAAATATCTTAATTTGTGTTCAGAAGATTAATGAAGGTCTTACGGGTGTGGAACGGCATGAGGGTGAGTAATAAATGACAGAATATTAATTTCTGGGTGAACAAACCCTTTAAGATGACACACCTCTCACATCTCTGTCGCTGTAAGTTACTGAAAGAGAAACCACACACAAAACACCGGCTCTCTCACTCTCTGTATGACGTGACAGAATAGTTGTCCAGTCCTGTTCTGTTCATACAGTGCGAATATTCAGAGAATGCGGTTGTGAGTCCTGAAAATGTACAGGTTTGATTTCAGTTATAGAATGCGGTTGTCACTCCCATAAATAACCGTACTGCGTGTGAACGTAACTGTATTAAGTACTCAAATACAGGACTGACAACCGTATTCTGCTGCTGTGTGAACGTGGCCTTTCTGAATCTAATGTCTGCACTCTGCTCCAGGTTATGGGATTTACACTTGCTTGTGTTTTTCCAGCTGTTTATAATGTACAGGTCAAATTTGTGTTGAAGGATGTTATTTTTGTGATTTCAGAATCCAGCAACATCCTCACCAAGAAGAAGATTTTTGATGCGTACATTTCAAAAGTGTGTCTTCAGGAGGAAAAGATCATTGTGATGAGGGAGATGAGACGGCACTGCACCTCTCTCAGAAGACTGGGAACATCCGGACATTGAAATCAGAAATGTCTTCTAGCAGAAACAGTGGGAAGAAGATAACTTTTATTTCCTTCTTGCTGTTATGCTTTTGGGAAAACCACCGCTACATATCCTGGTTATGAACGCAGTCATTTTAATAAAGTTTATTCATGTTTTCCTTTAATTTGCTGTCTGTGGCGATGGGGTGAAGTGGGAGGGGAAGAGCGCAGGTTTATACTGTTGTGGGAGGAGTGGTTGGAGCTTCATTCTGGGTTGGGATTTGACAACAAAGAGAGAAAAGAGGTGGAAAACAGCAAAATGTCTGGGCTTAGAGACTTGGTATAATTAGGGGTACAAAAGTCTCCATAAAGCACGTCAATTTCAGGATTTTTAAATCACTTTTCTTTGTCCTTTGGTGATAATAAATCATGGATCATCTAGATGATCAGAAATATTGAATATCAAATATGACAATGATTCCCCACTCTCTTTGAGATCCTCAAGTGTTTCATTATGGATTCCTTGTGGCTGGATCTAAATGGTCTGTAGTTCTTCAGTAAAGTCGGCTCAATAACAACTCAATGTTTAAGTGAAGAGGATCATCGCGGCTACTGTGTCTTCTTCAGAAAAGGCTTGCAGATGTGGAGGAGGAGGTCCAAGTTGTGTGCTCAAGTTACAGCCAGGCTTCAGGACCAAATGCTGCTTCTCTGCTGAAGGATGGGCCGAGGAGATACTGGAGGATCATGAAGAAGTTGATTATGAGAGTTCAGTAAATGAATGGTTCTCAGCTGCTGGGATGCGTTTAGACTGCGTGTCATTTCTGAGTGGACTGCAGAAAACATTAATTTGAAGTATAATGGATGTCTGATACAGTGCAGTGTGTAAGCAACATTAGATTCAGAGATTGATAGGAAACTACTGTTAAAATTGTTTTTTATGTGGTTCTCCAAAACTCAGTTTACAAACAGCAGGTCGTTATTAAGTTTCCCTCCTTCAATGTTTCACAGACTATTTCTACAGTCGACTGTGCTGTTACAGCTTCAAATGACACCAGACTCTTGCTGTGGAAACTTCCCCAAGCTTTGCCCATCTCATCTTCTCAACATAATGACCTTTACTGTAAAATGTTAATCTTACATTGATATAATATAGTTAGATTGTTTTATACTGTATACTCCTGTATGTTATTCACAGTGATTATGGATACTTTTGGAGTGAACCATTTACTGTACATGTTACTACATGAAATACTGTCCAGAAATGACTGATCAATAACCAGTTGAGTCTTGAGTGTTTCCTGTTGTTACTGCTGTTACGATGTTTACCATGTTTACCATCCCATTCCTTCATGTAACTATAAAACTAAGCTGTACATGCAAACTAGTTCATGCTGAGGTGTTTACTTTGTGTTTGTCTTCTTGAAAATAAGATATGAAATGACTGTTGTGAAATATTGTATGTCAGTTGTATACATGGTATATAACTAAAAGTAATCACACAAAATAACATTTTCAAATGTTAATTGTCAAGTATACACATGTGTTGTTGTATTATTTAATGTTGATTCCAACATGAGAATGGAATTTTAAACAAAGAATTACATATTTTTAAATTATTTGTTGGCAATATCACTTATTCATGTTTCCTTCCCTAACACAATTAAAAAAAAAAACGTAAAAAATAAATAACGCGCCTTCAGTGTCTGTTGTCAGGCTGCACCAACTCGGTTGCCTTAGCAACGAGAATTATCCTCACCAAAAAATTTTTTTTTTGGCTAATAATAATCACCATAAGACGATGCTTTTGGTCGGAATTCATACAACATACTGAATATTATGCTTTTGCAGTAGCATGTCTGTTAGGAAGTTACTTTATTTGAAACCCTAATTACTTACAACCCTAGTTTGCAAACCGGAAGAACTACATATTTAAAGGACTGTCTATCACGGAATTGTATTTTTTTTGTTTGTTTGTTCTGTAAATTACTCTCTCATAAGGGTTTCTTTAGGTGAAACGTCAAAGTAATCCCTTAAAAAAACGTAAGTGTTGCACAAAGCCCCTTAACCGTCATTTCCCTAAGTATAACATTCGGAAAACTTCACCTTAAGTGTTACACGGAGTGAGCAGGTTCAATCCAAGTCTTCTAACGAGACACGATCAACCGCTTTACATGATAAACAAATTGTACTTTAGCAGTTTATTCACATAAACATTGATGAAATCACAAATGTAGCACATATCTTATATGGTCAACGGAAGTGCAAATGTTTGAGCTTCCGACACAGCCGTAATCATATGGATGTCTTTCAAAAAATGGACATAAATGATGAGAGAATATTAAAAAATATCTTTATTTGTTATCCAAGATGAATGAAAGTCTTATGGGTTTGGAATGACATGAGGGAGTGAATGACGGCAGAAATCTCAATTTTGAGTAAACTATCAATTTGAGTTTCTCGTCTGGTCGTTCTATTTCATATTTGGTTTTCTTTTTTGTTTTTCTTATCCATCTTATGTTGTTTTCTGTGAAAACTTGCCACTTGCCATATGTATTAACAAATAACATGTCCAATCTCAACAGAAGAATTTTATAACAGCAAAACCTGGGATGCTGTCGTGAAACACTTAAACTGTTCTCTTAGGTAAGGGAAACCGCTAAGAGATTATATGCAACACCCTTAAGTCATTCCCGTAGTTAAAGGGAAATCACGCCTTAAGTGTCATACTTAAGGGAAAAACTTAAGGTGCTTTATGCAACCGGGCACAGGAGCTGCTCAGACACAAGAGATGAAGGAAAGGCCTGAAACACTGTTTGCTGAACAAGTCAAGACAAGTCACCTTTATTTATATAGTGCTTTTTACAATGCAGATTGTGTCAAAGCAGCTTTACATTGATAACTGGTATATAATTTTGGCTGCACAGCAGCTATTAAAGAATAGTGTCAATGCAGGCAGATCAAAGCACTGTTGAATAAATGTCAAGTCAAATGTCAAGTGTCCCCAACTAAGCAAGCCAAAGGCAACAGCGGCAAGGAACCCAAACTCCAACAGGTGACATCAGGTGGCAAACAGGTGTTAAAATGGAGAAAAAAACCTTGGGAGAAACCAGGCTTAGTCAGGGGGCCAGTTCTCCTCTGGCGAACAGTGCTTTGTTGCGATTCAGGTTGCTATCATAAGTTTGATAGGATCGCAACATTCAGAGTATTTATTTCAGTTCCATCCAGTTGAGGATCGTATTCATCATGCTGGTATGGACGGTTTGTTGAGTAGGGCTGGGCGATATATCGCATGCGATTCTCACGCGCATTTCGTCAGTAAAGCCGGTTCCCTGATTACGCTAAATCGCCATCACCTGCTTTCAAATGGAGCGGCATTTAATAGACAGAGCCGTAGATCACTGAAAAGCCACGCAATATCGCGTTCATTATCGAAGGCGATTCATCTGCGATAATGAACGAGATATTGCGTGGCTTTTCAGTGATCTACGGCTTAAAGGTGTTGCAAAGGTGTCTTAGCGGTTTCCCTTACCTAAGAGAACAGTTTAAGTGTTTCACGACAGCATCCCAGGTTTTGCTGTTATAAAATTCTTCTGTTGAGATTGGACATGTTATTTGTTAATACATATGGCAAGTGGCAAGTTTTCACAGAAAACAACATAAGATGGATAAGAAAAACAAAAAAGAAAACCAAATATGAAAGAGAACGACCAGACGAGAAACTCAAATTGATAGTTTACTCAAAATTGAGATTTCTGCCGTCATTCACTTCCTCATGTCAGTCCAAACCCATACTTTCTGGAATCAAAAAACCCAAATCAGAAATATCACTACAGAGGGGCACAATTTGAAAATCTTTATCAAAAAATTTTACATCCTAACCTTAACCAGCCTCAGAGTAAAATAAAGAAAATGATTAAAAATGATCAAAATCCATTAGATAAATTTATAACAATATCTGAGATAACAGAACACATTAAAAGTCTTAAATGAAAGAAAGCATGTGGCCAAGATGACATCAGCAATGAAATGCTTAAACTCAGCAGTCCCAGCATGAATAAAGCTCTAGTCAAATGATTTCATCTGGTTTATGGTCCGGTAACTTCCCTGAGATCTGGTCTGAGGGACTGATCACCCCCATATTTAAAAAAGCTGATCGATTTGATCCCAATAATTATCGTGGCATCTGTGTGGGCAGAGCTTTAGGAAAACTGTTCTGCAGCATCATAAACAGCCGGATTGTCACACACATCTCCACACACAACATTATAAATAAAGCACAAACTCGATTTTTACCAAAACAACGACATCCGACCACATCTATTCTCTTCACACTCTAATCAACAAAAACATCAAGGACAAACAAAGGAAAATATTTACATGTTTTGTAGATTTTAAAAAGCATTCGCCTGCAGGGCTGAATCAGGTTTGTAATGCTGAACATTGAGATCCAGAAGAGATGTGTTCAGTTCTGGCCTCACCTCCATCAGTGTGATCTAGGGCTGGGCGATAAAACGATAACGATATGTATCGCGATAGACACGTGATCGATATCAATAAAAAATGTGTTCGATAAAACGTTTGATATTTTTTATTCTTCATCGGAAGAAAACAGAGGTTGCGAAGCAAGTTTGGTTGCATTAAAGGCACTCGCTCTCTGGAAACCTAGCAACGTAGTGAGTGACACGGCAACATCCAATCATGTAACAGTATCAGGTTTGGTTGCGCCATATCGTTGTCTCGTGCTGGTCTGCTGGATTCCTCATCAGGAACCGGCGACTGACGACTGATGAGAAAATGAGTGCCGCAGCGAGCGAGGAAATTGTTAATAAAAGAGGAAAAGTCAGCTCGCCAGTATGGCAGTTTTTTGGATATTATAAGTCTGACCGCAGTCAGACCAATGTCATCTGCAAAATATGCAAGACCGTCATCCCCGCCAAGACTCGTAATACCACGAACTTAAAGGGGTACTTCACCCCTGGAAAGATGAATGTGTATTTAAAATTGGTCATTTATGTAGTAGAAATGTGAAATTATTTTTGAATTTGGAGCTTTCTAGACTGAGAAAATGCAGAAAATGTATTTTTGACTAATGTGGATGAAAGACAACAACTCCCAGAATGCACATTACCTGGAAAATTCAAACAACTAGGCTTGTTTGTTACATATTAATTCTATAAATCGTGAGTTAGTTCATACATTTACAGCGAAATGGTGCTAAATTGCTTTGTACCTGGATGTACACCCAAAACCAGGAAAGGACAAGTAAGTTTCCATCATTTTCCGATTAAAGATTTGGAGCGATGTAAACAGTGGCTGCGGGCCATCAAACACCCAAACTTTGGAGATGACACCGTTATAGAAAACCTAAAAAAAACGCAGAATATGTAGTTCAAGCACGAGGACTACAAACCAAATATCTGTGCAATGAAGAGAACCATTCTGAAGGACACCGCGATACCATCGATATTCACTTTCCCAGAGGATGAACAGCCTGGGCCATCTGGTACTAAGGCCGTGTGTCCACCAAAGCGTTTTTAGCCATCTGAAAATGCTAGGTGCTCTGCTTAAAACTAGGGGTGGGAATCGGAGGGTACCTCACGATACGATACTATCACGATAAATGGCTCACGATAACGATAATATCGCGAGTCAGCGATTCTACGATAATCGATATATCGCTAGACAATCCTATAATGATACATCGCGATATTGGTCTTAATATGAAAACAAAATGCACGTGAAAAGGTTAAGTGCAGGTTAACGGATAAATCTGATCTTATATGTACATTTAATAGAGTTCACGTCACCGAAAGCAAGAAATATGAGGTGCATTTTATTGACCATCAGTTAATTTCAAAATCAAAGACTGTAATAGGAGAGAGCGGCAACAGCACTGGTAAAAGGTCTCATTACTTTTAATGAAGATAACTGTGTGTTATGCGTCTGCGACTTACTTTCACTTTCATATGCGGCAGTTTGCGCGTCAGCTTGCTGAAGAGATCTGCGGCGATGTGTGATGCAGTAGCGTTCTCATATCTGACTCTCACATGTTTCAGTTTTAGTATTTTTGGGAGAAGTAAAATTTACATATGTAGTTTCAACAACCAGATGCATTTAGACTGAGCATAGACAGTTTTGACTGGAATGCGTCCCAGACCATCTCCTGAAGTGGTTTGAGCGATCGGATTTAAATCCGTCTCAAATGCGTTTTTAGGCATTTAGACCTGGTCTTTTCACGATCAGATAGCCATCCGATCAGAGAAAATGCATGAAGTCACCAGGTGCAAACAGACCCCTTTGACGTTCAAGTGCTTAGATATACACAGGAGCGTTCGAAAGCAGGCGTTTATCAGAGGATCCCTAATATATGCTTTCAAATGCTCCCGTGTAAGCGCGCGGTGAAGAACGTCAAAGATGACTACGACTGTCACATCAATGGTATAAAAGTGCGTCAAGACTTTGAACTTAAACGTGGCTGGGGCATCTATTTTACTCACACTGCTGTCCGCCATCCTGTTAATAACCTCTTTTTCTTAGGCTAGTTAACTTAAGTTCACGTTTCCCTCATTCATGTGTTGAACGCCGCCTTGAAGTAGGACGTTATGAGCAAAGAAATCTATATATAGCGCTTTATTTTTTTAAATTAAAATATCGATATTTGGCGCAGCGATACGATTCTCGTATCGCACAGAGAAGCATGACGATATATCGCCATATCGATATTTTGTCCCACCCCTACTTAAAACGCCCGTCTGTGAGCGCTTCAGAGCGCTTCTGCAGCGCAGCGTTTTTTTCCGTTGAGACGCTTTGTTGCTATGATACGGAATATCCGCGTCACTGTTACTTATAACTGATTTTGCATGTAATTTGTTTCAGACTAAAAATGTTGACACATTGTGGAATTACTTGCTATGTATGTTCAGAGACCAGCAATATTAATTTATCATCCATTTTGTTTCTGTTTGTTGATGTCGCTGAACATTCTCGAGACGACCAGTAAAAAACGCAGAGCTCTCAGCGCTTGAGCGTGAAAAAGACGCTCAGCGCCTCGTTACGCTCCTGGCGTTTAAAAAACGTGGCGTTCCCATTGAAAACCATTGAAAAAGTACGCTAGCAGCTGGAAAAAACGCTTTGGTGGAAACACGGCCTAAGCGTACCGGTATTCACCTAGAGGTAAGACTACTAGACTCTATTTCTGATAACACCGTAGCCTATATGTAGTGTTGTAGGTAGCAGTGAAACTGCAAACTTAGCAAAGTAACGTTAGATAGACAATTACATATAAGTTGCATATAAGTTGACTGTTATCAAAGTAAAGCCACTGTTCTGTAAAACTGAGTTAGTCTATTTATCTATTTATGCTAACGTTACCACAAAAGCCTGTTGCTGTATTGGTTGAGATGACTGCAGAGACCGATAAATTTGCGAGATGAACCACTGATGTAGTGCAGAATATAACAAAATAATGTTAATTACTGTAAGCTTAAAAATATAATTGACACCCACTTTTGATAAAATCTTTGATCCATGTCCGTGAGTAACCTCAAACGCGCATATGTTATGGGTGTGGTGAAAAAATGCGGAACTACCTGCTATTACTGGCTGTAGTTTTAAGCCTCTGGCCAAAAAAGCCTCTGATGACGCAAAATGACGATTTTTGCGTCATCGGAGGCTTTTTTACAGAATAAAAATGCATAAATCTCTCATCTTGGGTTGATATGAAGGGGAAAAGCACGGTAATTCGAAAATGCTAGTGGTATTCTACTAATACAAAGCTTAATGCTAAATCCTGAAGTATCCCTTTAATGTACCACCTAATGTGCTCATCCTTTGGAGCACAGCCATATTCAACCAACAACATCTGTAACTGCAACACCGCACAAGCAGCAGACTCTGCATCAGTGCCTTATGACAAAGAATCTAAACGGTACAAAGATATAACAGAGGCAGTGGCATATCATATAGCCAAAGACATGCTTCCGTTTAGCACTGTTGAGAAGCCAGGTTATAAAAAGCTTATACACATGCTTGACCCACGCTATGTTCTTCCTGGCCGAAACTACTTTTCTAAGACTGCCATTCCTAAGCTGTATGTAATGTGCAAAGAATCTGTGCAGCAAGAAATATTGTCAGCCAAGTACTTTGCAACAACCTCTGACCTGTGGTCAAGCCATACTTCTGAGCCATACATTAGCTTGACCATTCACTTCATCGACAATGAATGGTGTTTGAAAACCAGATGCCTTGAGACTGCATATTTCCCCGAAGATCACACAGGAGAAGTGATAGCAGAAGGCTTGAAGGAGGCACTGTTGTCCTGGAGTCTGATTGAAGACAAAATGGTGTGCATCACCACAGACAGCGGTGCAAATGTAGTGAAGGCGACATCACTGAACAACTGGACACGGCTGCAGTGTTTTGGCATTCGTTTGCACTCTGCTATTGGTGAGTAGCTTTGTCATTTTAATGCTCGTCATCAATGTTGGTTCCTATGGTGATTTTATTAGCCAGTAATTGAGATTATATATAATTATATTATGATCTATGGAAGCAGCTTTACACAGTGACATGACTCTTTGTATGTATGTGTGTGTGTGTGTGAGTGTGAGTGTGTGTGTGTGGGTGTTTCTGTGTGTGATCTATTATCAGTTATTAATGCTGGCATTGTTTTTCTGCAGGTGCTGCAGGAAAAGATAAAAGAGTGGACAGGGCTGTGTGTGCAAGAAAGTGGTATCTACCTTTTCTTACTCGTGGAAGAAAAAGAGCACGCTCTCTAAAGCACAGGAACGTCTCCATCTTCCTGCACACCAGCTTGTCACATAGTCACCAACCAGGTGGGGCTCAAGACAAAAGATGGTGGCAAGGGTCCTAGAGCAACAAAAGGCCATCACTGAAGTTCTGTCTTCTGACAAAAACGACAGGCACCTGATCCCAACGTGGCAGGATATTGACATCCTTGAGTCAATGCATGCGGCCTTAACTCCCTCTCCTGGAGTTCACAGACTCCCTTTCTGGGGAGTCATATGTGACGGTCTCATACGTGAAGCCTGTTCTCCACCTTTTCCACTCCAGTTTGCTGAAAGTTAATGAGGGGGACACTCAGCTCACAAAAGAGCTGAAGACAAAAATAATGACCTATCTCGATGAGAAATATGCTGACCCTGACAGAGATGATCTCCTTGACATGGCTACTTTTGTGGACCCTAGGTTTAAAGGCCAATACATCAGACCAGCGAAGGTAGGGGCCATTCAAATGAGAGCTGTGTCTGAGATCATGGATGAAGACCAGGGCCAATCACAGGCAGGGCCTTCTGAGGGAGCAGCAGACCAAGGTGCAGATCTTCAAAATCATCAGTACTCATCTTGCTGGACCTGTCTGCTGCCTTTGACACAGTGAACCACCAGATCCTCCTGTCTACACTCATGTCGAAGGGCATCACGGGAACCGCGCTCCAGTGGTTTGAGTCTTACCTCTCAGGTAGGTCCTTCAGGGTATCTTGGAGAGGTGAGGTGTCCAAGTCACATCATCTTGCTACTGGGGTACCTCAGGGCTCTGTGCTTGGTCCACTTCTCTTCTCCATCTACACGTCATCACTAGGATCGGTCATTCAGGATCATGGTTTCTCCCATCACTGTTATGCTGATGACACACAACTCTACCTCTCATTCCAACCAGATGATCCGACGGTTGCTGGTCGCATCACAGCCTGCCTGACAGCCATTTCTGCCTGGATGAAGGACCACCACCTCCAACTCAACCTTGCAAAAACGGAACTGCTTGTGATCGGTGCAAACCCAACACTTCATCACAACCTTTCAGTTCAACTTGGGTCTTCAACCATCACTCCTTCCAGGACAGCCAGAAACCTTGGAGTGGTGATGGATGCTGGTCTAACCTTCACAGATCATGTTGCAGCAACGACCCGGTCCTGCAGATTTGCCTTGTACAACATCAGGAAGATTAGACCCTTCCTATCTGAACATTCCACACAAATTCTTGTCCAAGCTCTTGTTCTATCCAGACTGGACTACTGTAATGCTCTCTTGGCTGGCCTTCCAGCATGCACTATCAAGCCTCTACAACTGATCCAAAATGCTGCAGCAAGACTGGTCTTCAACGAACCGAAGAGAGCGCACGTCACTCCTCTCTTCATCAGTCTGCACTGGCTGCCAGTAGCTGCTCGCATCCAATTCAAGGCTCTGATGTTTGCTTACAGAACGACAGCTGGCTCTGCACCGCTATACCTTAACTCACTACTTCAGACTTACGCGCCCTCCAGAAACCTGCGTTCTGCAAGTGAACGGCGCCTTGTGGTGCCATCACATAGGGGCACAAAATCACTCTCACGGACCTTCTCCGGGACTGTTCCTGGCTGGTGGAATGACCTACCACGCTCTATCCGAGCAGCCGAGTCTCTATCCATTTTCAAAAAAATGCTAAAGACGTATCTTTTTCGTCAGCACTTGACCCAGTAGTAGTAGCACTTACCTTGACTAATATTCTTCTCCTATCTGTGTATTTATTTATTTAAAAAAAAAAAAAAAAAAAAATTCGCTATGAGCACTTTACTGACATAACTGTGACTTCACTCAGCACTTACACACTGTTGTTCTCATGTTGATTTAATTGATTCTACTACTCTCATTTGTAAGTCGCTTTGGATAAAAGCGTCTGCTAGATGACTAAATGTAAATGTAATGTAAATGCAGATGGAGGAGCTGTCAGTGGACGACCTATGCCACTGGGCGTGAAGAAGCAACGCAAGTCATTGGGGAGCTTTTTCAAAAAACAGTGCCAAGAAGATGATGCTTTGCCTCTCACTGAAAAACAAAAAGTGGAGAGTGAGCTGGAAAGGTACCTGATGTGCCCTGATGCAGACAGTGAGTCTAACCCTATGGACTGGTGGAGGCTACATGAACACAACTTCCCCAGATTGTCTCAGCTGGCGAAAAAGTACTTTTGCATCACAGCCACCAGCACCCCCTCAGAAAGAATTTTTAGTACTGGGCGTAATATTGTTACATGCACCAGGGCAGCTTTAGACCCAGAGAAGGTCAACCAGCTGGTGTTCCTAGCACAAAACCTGGACTGAAAATATACTTCAATAGTAAACTACAAGTATGATTAGAGTAAGAATAACTTGAAGAGTTACTTTTTCATATTTCTGCAGGTTTTATATGTCAGGCAGTGTTACTGTACTGTATCAGGTTTTTTTTTTTTTATATTACAGATGTATCTCAGTCTACCTCAGTTTTATTTATGTTTACAAAACACTGCACATATTTTAAAAACACTTTATTCACCAGAAGGTGAACAGCTAGTGAACTTCCTAGCACTAAATTCTCAGGTTTCTCTATGTTTATATTTAACACTTTGCACTATTTTATTACACTTTATTAAGCATTTCTTACATTTTCTTTCATTTTGCAGTTTGCAGTTAAATGTTACGAGATAATTGTTAAGTGTTCATTGTGACTTCAGACTTTTGTTTACATTTTAATTATTTAAGTTTTCCATGGTTGTTGACATCAGAGGAAGGTTAAGTTTAAAATAAAATTGTTTAAAGATAATATATTTTTTTCCTGGTCCTCATTTTAAATGGCTCATAAAAAATATCAATAATTATCGATATCGACCGATATGAAACACTGATATCGTGATATAGTTTTCAGCCATATCGCCCAGCCCTAGTCTGATCCTGATTCAGTCCAATATAAAGCCCTCCTCGCCAATGAAACTTCAGCACAATGGGAATAACTATATGTTTGGACAGAGCTTCCCACAAAACATTGTAAACTTCCCAAGGTATAACTCTGATGCCTAAGTAAATAAAATCGGGAAGCATCTGATGGCTGTCAAAGCCTTGGTCTGTTCCTCGTCAATGGCAGGATGAGAGGGATTCTCTGGGAGATTCTCCTAAAGTTCATTTCATGGTTGCTCAACAGTTGACATGATCACAGATTTAGATCCATTCACGGTCAAACCACGAACACCTCTTTCAGATCACAGCCATATTACCATTGATCTTAAAAGGACAAAAAAACACTAACATAAATTCACAGCCCAATAAGGTGTACAACATTAGAGAGAAATACAGATGAGTACAAAACAGCACAGAAAAGTGTGTGACAGCAGTGGACCGTCCAAAAGTGTGATCACTTATAGACAACTTCCTCGACAGAATTTATCCTCATGATGGAGATGGAGTAAATCTGGCTGTGGAGAACATCAATTATATATTTGATTATTTGGCAACTTTATCTAATCTAGTGCTGGGCGGTATGAAAAACTGCCCGACGGTCGACCTTCAGCTTGGTGTGTTCCTGCCTTCACAGACACATGAATATTAAAATATGACCATGGAGATAGAAAAAAAAAAGTTGAGGGCACCGTAAGCGCTTATTTTAAAAATCTATCCCTTTATAAAAACAAACTGCCAAAACGAGGGTGAAACTCGGAAGAACATTTAGTTAAACTCTCTCGCGCGCCGCGTGTAATTTGGGCTGAATCCGAAATCGCCCCCTATAACCTCAAATAGGGCATTATTTGAGGCGACAGCCATTTGTAGTGGTGACCGAAACCATAGTGGACGTTATTGAGTGCACTCATTCAATCTCACATTGCACCGCAATAACGAGTGTACAGCTGATGAACACACAACGGCTGTCCGAATTCACTCACTCGTTTTCATCCAGTCTTTCAAGTAAACAATATAAGTGGATAATATAGGGAATAGTGAATGAGGCTTTAGGGGGTGATTTCGGACTTAACATAGGCTGTGATGCGATCTCAGCTGTGCTCTCACTACAGTGCAACAGTGAAACAGGACCCTCTCAAACAGTGACGGGCTGCGCCGCGTTCCGAACGGTGGTGAGCATACATATATGGCGTTCGGACGAGGTCAAAAATATGACGTTGCAACTTGCACTCGTCTCACTGAACGTCTCACTGACGTCTTAATTTTTTGCTATTAAATCCATTCATTTTAAGACGCAGACGAGGCGTAGACGTCACGCAGACGTCACGTAAATCACGTGTGGCAGTGAAGTGTCGAGTCAGACGTTCACGCGTGATTCACGTGTAGCAGTGAAGTTATTTATTTATTTTTTCGCTAACACGTATCAGAACACGGTCCTCACACGGCTCAGTGCAGTGTGTGAGCCAATGCAGTATTTACCTATGGCGCTCCCTTTGTGTCATTTCTTTCCTAACCAAGCTAAAAGACGTGTTAACGCGCGTGTGGAGAACGTCTGCACGTCTGAACGTCTGCACGTCTGCCCGTCTGCACGTCTTAACGTCTGAACGTCTGCCCGTCTTAACGTCTGCACGTCTGAACGTCTGCCCGTCTTAACGTCTGCACGTCTGAACGTCTGAACGCAATACTTAACGTGCCTTGGCTAATTTAAAAATAGCCCTCCTACTTTTATGCTTGTATGATGGATTAATAAATGACTAACTAACTAACTGTATTTTTATATGTAGGCTACATTTCTGAAATGCATTTTCTGTAAAGCTGCTTTGAAACAATATGTATTGTGAAAAGCGCTACAGCCTACAACTAAATTTGAATTTAACTGAATTGAATGGACTTGTCTTATTTGAGACACTGTTCGAACAGTAATTTAAGCTATTATTAAATTAGATTAAGTCATTTTCAGCAGAGAAAATCACATTAATAGATAGGCTACATAGGCCTAGCTTTTAACATCCTCAAAGGATATTAAGAAAATACTATTTAGGTTTGGATACATAAAAAAAAAAACTAATCTCAACAGTAAAAAGCTTTGAATGTATTTTGAAATATCAATTATGCACGAGCCTGCATGGGAATAGGAAATAGGCTATATAGGCTCCAATAATACTTTAAAAAAAAAGCTAGTAGAGTGGATGCATTAATTATATTCTGAATTTCTATCGTTCTATGAACTTCTAGCAAGCTCATTTAAACCGAGTTGTAAATGCCGAAATGAAAGGATGCTAAATAAATATTATACTACTAAATATCAATATAAAATTGCCAGTAGATGGCGCCAAGGCCCTGTTCTGTTGAGATTACTGGTTGATGTTCAACCTATTCTTTGAAAAACACAAATATATATTTAACACCCACACAACTACTTCTTTCAGACAATTGCAGTTGTTCTGCTGTGGCGCTGTTTGGAACTGTATTTTCATTGACTATTGTGTGAAATGCCAGTCATTAATGTATTGTTTATTTACAGGCATTCTGGTTTTCTAAAAACTGTTCATTACAGAAACATTCAAACACATATGTATAAATTTGTGTTTTACTTGGTATTTTTCCTCAACTTGTCTCAGTTGGCAATTAATTTTCATTATAGGCCTATTTAAAAAAAATATATATATTTCTGTTACTCAGAGGTGAAACATTATGTGAATTTGAAGTGGCTGCTTTACAAACAGAAATGGGTATAGCCTAAATGTATGTGCTGTTGTTGGTTCCTATGACATGCTATTTTAACGTTTTAATTTTTCGTTTCACTAATGAAGGAGAATGTAAAGCATTGAATCCACCAGGTCTCTGCTCAGAGGTGCATCTCATGAAGCTTCATTTGACAAGCATATATTGACAGAGCACAACTCAGTGTCACACATTTAGATAATGGAAGAACAACACAGAAACAAACAGTGTCAACAGCCGTGAAGAAGAGGAGTGTGTGGTGGAAGGGTACGGAGGCAAAAGAGTGGAAGAGTTAAGATTGTGGACATGTTTCTAAAGAAATAAAGACACTATTGCAGACAATGTTATCAATCATGACCTAATGACTGAGGTGGGTCAAAAGGTAAAGCTGAATGTTGGGAGAACAACAGTGTCTTCAATCATTCAAACGTTTGTAGACAGAACAGGTGTGTAATCAGACATTATTTTCAGTACTGTAATACTGTATACGTACTCCACATTTTACATAATACAGTAAATAACACACACACACATATACAGAGAGTGTATGTATATGTATATATATATATATATATATATATGTATGTCATTGTGATAGAATATAAATATAAATTGTAGCCGTAGTTTAAATCTGGAAATACTGAACACTGTTATATTGACAGCATGACTAATCATTTTGAATGAATGTTGTTTGTGAACAATGACAAAAGGACTATTCATTCTGATGGCTGGCACTAGGCTATATGTTCATTGACATACTGACTTCTGAGACGTGAAGGATTTTGAGCAGGTTACAGGCTTTTGCAGGTAATCCATTGTGTGGTGTTAGTATGAATTATTTTGAGAAATGTTCACTGGTTTGCAAATCTTAAGGATAATTCAAGAAATCTGCCAAAGTTACTGAGAAAAACTGCAAAAGGACATTCAGGGCTATGTGCAAAGGGATTTAGTAAATGGGTGAACATGATTTCATCAGGTAACGTCTCGGAATCAACATCCTTTTTGATCATGGAGCAACATTCCAAAAAGATTTGAGGAATATATCAATTTTAGACTATAACCATGCAGAGCCTAAGCTCCAAGTCAATAAACAAACCACAGACAACAGCCATCACATCTTTATTATTTTTTTTAACACAACATAGAATTGTCTTTCAAATGACTTGATAACTTGTATGTTTATCTGTGCTGCAGGTAAGTTCCAGTTTAGGTCTTTTGGGGAATTTTGTGCAATTCCTTAGTTGGTAGCCTACATAACTTAATGCAGACATTAGTTTTAAATCACAAAAATAAATGTATAGCCATAGATTGTTTTTCATAATGCTTTATATGATATAAATCAAGGTTAGATGGTAAGGTGTAAAGAGATTTATTAACACAAGTCTTCATATGTGTAAAGGAATCAAGGACTATATATGCATAAATGATCATAGTAACATTCAGATAATAATTAAAATATTAATTATGGGGGGGGGGGGGGGTGATTAATAATGATTTGATGAATATAGACGAATCAAGTTACAGGAAGTTAGGCTACTAATTTCACATCGTAAGAAAGTAGCTTTACAAAAAGCCATATTGTAAGCTTTAGCCTTATGTTGAGCAGTTTTAGGGCTGGCCGATATAACGAAATATGTTGCTGATATAAATGATACACTGTTTGATATTAACCTAGGCCCATTATATTTAATAATTTGAGATTCCCTCGAGTGCAGGTCAGTGGTGGAGAAATCGATTTAAATGAGGCTAATCTAAAAACAAAACAGGAAAGTCTCCGCCCAGATCAGGGGCGGTATTCACAAAACATCTTAAGGCTAAAAATAGCTCCTAACTTGCCAATTTAGGAGAAACTCTTAAAAATAATGGGCGTGTCAGTCCTAATTTTAGGAGTCCTAAATTTTTGCTCTAAGAGTATTTCACAAAGCATTTTAGTGCTAAAACTAGCTCCTAAATCTGTGAAACGTTAGGAGTAGTCAAGAGGACTCCTAAGTCACTAAGAGCAAATCACAAACAGTCCTAATCCACCCAAAGACACTGAACACCATGAGGCAATAGCGATAGAGCCTTTGGTGCTGAACCTTTTCTTCATAAATGCAATACATTTTGATTTTATAGATTTGATTCTACAATAAGATGGCAAAAATAAATCTTTAACAAATAAATATAGTCTGATTACCTGAGGCAATGGTTTTCATGAGTTCACACTTAAAAATGATAGAACAGACTCTGAAAAAAAAAAAAATTTATATATATATATATATATATATACTATATATATAAGCATATTTGGTGTGCTGTCCAATGGGATCGAGGGCTCCGAGCTTGGAATTTAGCCCAAACCCAAAGTTATCCTCATATCCCCAGCCAAGAGTGAGGGACGGGGTGGAGGAGGGAAGCAGAAAACTGTCGAAGTATCTATAGGCGAGTCGGCTCCCATCTGTGTATATTCCTCCTCTCGAGCTGTTGACCGTTTGAATGTGTTTCTCCCAAACTTTTATAAAACGTAATTGTCGCTTGAATTCTGCGTTCTCTTGAGATGCAGACATCCAAGAGGTGGACAATTAACTGTATAGTTTAATTAGTGACATTAGCCTACATTTTAAAACTTTTATGGCAACATTTTATTTTGACTATGGCAACATTTTTATTAATTTTATTATATTTATTTGAATCGGGCAACATTTGTGTTTTAAACCTTTATTTTAATGTGGAAACATGACACCTCATTCTACAATATTTCTATAATTAAATCGCTGACTCCTCCCCCATCAGCCAATCACTGTGTGTTTACTCCATAGCAACGAGGTCAACCCCGCCCTTACTCTTAGCTTAAGACTTCAGTCTATTCCTTAGTAAAGTTGGTCTCAGCAGCTTTGTGAATAGGTTTTAAGAGAAAACTCTTAGCTAAAAACTTTTACTGCTATTTAGGAGAACTCTTAGTGGTAAGATAAAATGTTTTGTGAATACGGCCCCTGATCAAGCAGATTTTGAATTTATAAACCTTGCTGAGTCATGGACGCCATGTGTCACGATTCCTGTCAATTCCCGGACTCCAATTCCCAGAATCCTCCCTGACAATCACCTGAACTCACTCATCCAATCAGTAATCACTCACACCCAGCTGTAGCTCATTATCTGGACTATTTAAGACTCACTCACACGCCACTTCAGGGTGAGGTCTTGTTTCCCTGGTGTACAATTCTGAGCGTTTATTATCCTGTTTGCCTGTCTGTTACCGGTCCTGTCTGTTACCCGTTTTTGACCTGTTGCTGCCTGCCTTTGACCCTTGCCTGGTATTCTGACCTGTGAGTGATATCTGCCTGTCCTGATCTACCGCCTGTATCCTGACTACGACTCTGCCTGTTCCTTGCTGTTCCTGTTTGCTCCTGTCTTGACCCTGCCTGTACGACCACGACCATTTGGATCCCTGCCTGAGTCCAGCCTCGTTACACCATGGATGGGTGGGTTATTATATAACAACTTAGCTATTCTTTTTTATTAAAACTCAATCTTTTATAGAAAATACAATTTTTGTTCATACTTCTTAAATTTAGTTGACACATTTAATAGCCTTTCTCCCCCCCCCCCCCAGACATCCCGTGCCAGTCTCCCGTGAGTTTTTGGAACACATCTATGAACAATTAAACTCGATAAGGACTGTACTTCTGCAAAGACCCCAAGAAACGGATCATATATATTATCGGCTGGAAAGTGTTGTTCAAGTTCTTTATCGTTTAGCTGCGGTTGTTTCATTGCCGAGAGAGGATGAGATTTTCCACTTTTTACACCGCAGTTTGGAGCTTTTGGCACCAGAAGTTGGTGTAGGCCTACACTTCGAAGAGCGTGGACAAAATATGGTAGTAGGGAAGGAACAACTGCAGTTTTTACTGGAACAACATTTTAAAGTGCATGAAATCGCAAGAATGTATGGAGTATCCTATTCAACCATTAGAAGGTGGATGAAGGCGTACAAACTTTCCGTACGACAAACATACTCTGACATCACTTCGGAAAACTTGAAAGAAGTCATTCAGAACTTCATTGGACAGTACCCGAACTGTGGATACAGGATTGTTGATGGCCACCTGAGATCCGTAGGCATAAGGTATTTTTGCATGTTTTATTATGATAGTGTTTGTATATTTGTAGATAATCCGATGTAATAGTCGGCATGAAACAGAAGTTGTGATTGTCTTTTATTACTTATGAATTCCAACCATGATCTTGCATACCCCTCAGCAAATGTGCAGTTGCGCCCCTGCACAAACCTATCAATAATCTCCCACACATAAAAAAAATACCCCCCCCCCCCTCAATAAGGCACGAGCAAATCAGGTAGCAATATTGAGAAAATGCCCATTATTTGGAAAAACTCATTACAGCTCTGCAGAGACGTGATGAAACGTGAAATAGTTGCAGATTAGAATGCCATTGGACAGTTAATAGTCCCACCCCTTGCCGATGTTATGATAACAAGATGTGTTACTTATTGGTAATCATTTCTTTGATTAGGACAAGTAAAATTATCTAACTTTTTTTTTTTTTTTTTTTTTTTTTTAAATGAGCGTTTCAGTGCTTGATTTCTTATTTATAGCCCCTTTTTTTTTTTTTCTTTTTTTTATTCCCCTATAAATGAATTTTTACATTGTTTGTAGCATTAATTATTACCTTATTCTGAATGTTTCAAGGGTTACTCGTAATCGGATAATGGAGACAATGAGGCAGGTTGATCCTGTGGGGACAGTGTTGCGAGGCCTGGACCTGCAGATTACACAAAGGCGGCGATATTCTGTGCCAGGTCCTTTGTCTTTGTGGCACATTGATGGCAACCACAAACTTGTTCGGTAAGCATTGTCATCAAACACTGAATGTGTACATAACATTGGCCCTTAATGTAGTTTTCTTGTGTCTGTGCCTGTTAGGTGGAGAATTGTTGTCCATGGTGGCATTGACGGCTTCAGCAGGAAGATCATGTACCTAAGGGCAAATGACAATAATAGGGCGGCAACTGTTCTAGATTGCTTTCTTGGAGCCGTCCATGAACATGGTCTACCTCACAGAGTGAGAAGTGATAAAGGTGGCGAAAATGTGGAGGTGGCCAGGTTTATGTTGGAGCATCCAGAAAGAGGATCTGGTAGTTAACCTCAATCCAACTGATTGCAATATATGATATATATAAAGTGTATTGCAAAATGTAATGTAAAATTAAAGATGTTTCTTTCCAGTGCAAGAGCTGTGCTAAATCCGTTATCTCTGAAAATATTATTTTTCTGTTTTAATTTACACTCCTTTTTGTTTCTCTAGAACGTAACAGCTTCATCACTGGAAAAAGTGTGCATAACCAGCGAATTGAACGGCTTTGGCGTGATGTGTGGTGCTGCGTACTTTGTAACTATTATGCCGCCTTCAGACATCTCGAGGAACTTTTGCAGTTGGATCCTGACCAGGACCTTCATTTGATCTGCCTTCACTACGTGATGCTACCAAGGCTGAACCATCATCTTCAGCTATTTATGGGGACATGGGACAACCATTCCCTTTCCACTGAAGGGAACAGGTCACCGAACCAGCTGTGGTTAGCCGGCCAAGTTCTGGGTCCCCAGCAAATTCAGAACACTGTAAGCTTATTTTAAAAGGCTTTTAAAATATCTCTGCTTTTTATATAATTACAATAATTATATTTAATTTTATACAGTATATAAATTAATGTCTACCAACATGTTACTGAACAAGTCTTAATGGTGTTCTTAAAGGGATACTCCACTTTAAAATGAAAAATCTATCAAATACTCGCCCTCATGTTTCAAACCTGTATGAATTTCTTTCTTCTGATGAACAGAAAGGAAGATGTGTCAGTAATCAGACAGTTTCTGGTCTGATTGACTTCCATATATATATATATGGAAGTCAATCAGACCAGAAACTGTCTGATTACTGACATTCTTCTAAATATCTTCCTTTCTGTTCAGCATAAGAGAATTCATACAGGTTTGAAACCACATGAGGGCGAGTATATGATGACAGAATTTTCATTTTTAAAGTGGAGTAGCCCTTTAAGTTTAATGTGTTAATGTTTTTCTAGGAGGATTCAAACACATTTGGAATAGACTGGGATGCGCCTGTTGCAGTTCCAGATGCTATACACGAAGTCCTTGTTCCAGAAGCGCCACCTGCCCTACAGGATGAAATTGAGGCTTACTTGAGCCAAACCATTGACCCTTTCATGAGCAGTGATGTCTTTGGCATTGACATTTACATTCAGTGCCTAAGATCAGCCCAGAACTATTTGGCTGAAAACTTGTGAAATATACAGGTATATAATATAATATAATATAATTATTTATTTTTTATTTTTTTTTCTTTCCTTTTGGCCAAAGATTTACTTAACAATTTGATACAAAAATTGACTCTAGTTTGAACAATTACATTACATTTTGTACAAATAAATGCAAATTCTTCCACCCACAGTTCCTCTACTTAATATTATTTTAATCAAAATGTTGTGTTATATAACACATATATAACACATATATAATATGTTATATAATAACCAAGGGTATAAAACCTGCAGGGTTTTAGAAGTCTGTCAACACTGATAACTTCAATATTTTGCCCATGATTTTATTAAGGGCGTTAAGCTGAAACAAGGTAGATATTCTACCAGATTAAGGTGGGTAATATAGCCCTTTCCGTACAAGTAGACGCAATAATATTTGGTGAAACTATCACGTTAATATTTAAATGTTTAGAAATTTGTATTGTAGGCTAATAATTTGTAAGTGTTTTTATATTTATAACACTTGTCTAGAAATTATTTTTTTGCAAGTTGCTGGCTGTGATTCTACCATAAATGAGTTTATTTGGGCAAGGGGCAATTATTTGCCTTTAAGGCATTTTCTAACCTTTTTAAAATTTATCTTGTCAAATTGCTAAATGTAATCGATAAATAATTTAGAATGGTAGACCTACAGCTGCTTTTCAAATAAAATGAATTTAGTATTTTAGTTTATCTCTGTATAATTTTGTATTTTAGCATGTTCTTTAAATATGTACACTTATGAATGATTTCTAAGTGGTGTTTTACAGTTTTTTTTTTTTTTTTTTTTTTTTTTTTTTATTATTATTATTAAATGTGTGCGATTAAAAAGACCGCTCTAAAAAAGACTTTCAACCCCAGCCTAAACCTAAGAGTTCATAGTTTTGTGAAGGTTTTTAGCTAAAACTCCGAGCTAGGAAGGACGACCCTAGAGGATAAGATAAAATACTTTGTCAATAGCGTACTCCCTCTACCTTACAGTAGCCTCTTATTAGCCACAGCAATGTACACAATTAGTAAAGTTACAATTTCAAAGAAGTAATATTTAAGTTATTTTTAGAGGTAATTTTGAGTGCATCTTTTCTAACCTTGAACCATTTATTTTCTTAACTACTTGCATAACTAAATACTTATTTTTAAAATGATTTAAGTGGTAATCAATATGCAGCGAATATATAGGCCTTCTATCGATTGATCTTGACTTTATACCCGCCGCGCCCGTAACGTTCCTTAAGGTCATCTCTATACAGCCCGCCAATTGAATTGCAACGCTTCCTGTTCCCGCACAGTTTAAAATCTGGTGGGCAGACGTTAAGAAGCTCAAGAATGGCAGCTGAAGATTCAAGGTATTTGACTTTTATTTCAAATATCAGTAATGGACTATTATTGCGGCTATTGTGTAGCTATTGAGATATAATCAATTAAACTGTTAATTTCTTGCTAGATGATACTTTTTGTCAAGCCATTGAGATATATAATAAAACGTACGTTGATTTTGTTAACAATCATTAGTGAACAACAGCATCTTGAATGTAGGCCTACATAGGCTAACGGCCTTTCTTTTAGTTTGGTTTTACAAAATCTATATCTCATTTTTGTTTGTGGCTAAATAAGACAGCATTAACGTTTATTCAGGGTCATGGTCAATTTATTTTTCAGTAAGAAAATGAATCACTGATAGGAAATAATTATCGCATGTTATCAAATAAAATAATTAACCATACACAATGCCGTGCCAAAATACTGTACTTGCGATATTTAACGTCACTTTTCGTGACACATTACTGGTGACATAGGCGATAGGCCTACTGCAACTTTCAGCACTATAGGCGACGAGGCCTTTTCTGCTTAAATATTGTTTTGATCTATCATGTGGTTTATTTGCTCGAATGAAATATTTAAACCATAAACATTAAAGTGATAAACAACGAACCAAAAAAACGTACACTTCCTTTAATTGTTTAAATGATCACAATTAGAAAGTAAATGCTTTAAACGAGATCTGCTGACTCTGAATTACTTTTTTTTTTTTTTTCAGCTTGTTGGTGTTTAAACTTAAAGGGGTCATGAACTGGCTTTTTAAAATAAAAAATATTGTGGGTGGTCTGTAGTCCACTTATGACGTTTGCTTGGTTTTTACATTCAAAAACGTCAAAATGAATAAGTAATAGGCTATTTTCTACCCTGGTTTTGGGCCTAGCTCCTGAAACGCTTTTAATGGGCGTGCCACATTCAATATTTGCAGGTAAACGCCCACTGCTATGATTGGATAACAGTTTTGCTTATGAGATTCATGTAATGCTCGAATCAGTGGGCGGGGCTAAACAGGCAGTAGGCGTTGATCATCTTCTGCTGTGTTTGATGCCCTTTGACGTCATACATCCCCACTTTGGAAAACTTGTCCTTCTCTGTGCTTGCTGTCAGTAAAAGCTTTTATTTGACTAACAAGGAGTGTTTTCAGTTCTGAAATTTTCAGGATTTTCTTATAAATCAATTTCTCAGTTCATCACCCATTTAACACAATTTAAGGTAATTACTGTGCTGTACATGTGATCTTATTCCATACCTTTTATTTGTATATTTTTCCCCATTTCAGCAGTAACACACGATTGGAACAAGCAGCTAGGTTCCTAGAAATGGCCAATAATTTGCTGCTAAACCCTCCCTCTACATCTTTGTCTCAAGTGCCATCTACTGCACAACCACTGGCTTCCACACCAGCAACAAGCAGATGTTTAACATCATCCTCATCTCCCATGTCCTGCTCTTCAAACCTTTGCACACCCTCTCTCTTCAGCCCCTCTACTGTGCATACAGCATCCGCTCTCCAGTCAGCATCTCTATTACACACTGGCACACCTGTAAACATGCACACTGGGCCAGCCCTTAGTAGACTCTTTCAACCATATGTAAATATAAGGTCCTCAAGAGCTCGTCACAGGTTAGGCCCTTCTGCATGGGAGCATGAATTCTATTGCATGGCAAGTCCATCATGCAATAATTTACCCACACCAGAGGAAAACAGTATTTTAAAATTAAGTGGTCTTGGGAAAAAAAAAGTCAGATTTGAGGATATGAACGGATCCTTTGCAGATTTTACCAAAAAAATTGGAGAGGTGTTCCCTGCATTAAAGCGAGCAGGTCCATTTAAAATAATGCGTACAGCCAGGGGTCGTCAATTGGTTGACATACCAATGCCACCAGAAGGGTACAGTATCCCATATCTTAGACTGGAAAGTGGCCTAAACAAAGCGGTTGCTTATATTGTACCAATTCAAAACAGCATTCCTCTTGTACGTCAGGAAGATACGGCAGAGGTAACTGTAATAAAGTTTATTTTATAAAAAAAATTTTTTTAGAGTGAAATAATGAATCACTTTGTATAACATCACAAATTAAAGCTAATAATATAGTTATCTTTTTTTTTTTTTTTTTCCTTTTTGTACAAATACAATTATTTGAAATGTGATCTGTTCTGTGTTTTCAGAATGTTGTAATGGAAAGGTGTAATATTTGTTGCTGTGAGGTGCCCCTGCATAGGCTTCAAGAGCATGTTAATCTATGCAGCAACAGGTGTGTATAACTGCACCAGAGTAAAGTTGCCTATTCAACACTTACTGTAGTAACATTTAATTAGCTTACTAGATCAAGGCTGCTACAGTACATTTTATGTATAGGCAGAATGTTTTTTTACTTATACCAAATAACGCATTTTTGCTTCTTTTTAAGATCATCTGCTCAAGGCGATGCAAATGGAGGGTAATATGAAAGAAATTGACAGCCTCTGTACATTAAATTGTATTGCTTTCTTAATGATATGTTTTGTTTCATAGGAAAGCAACAAATGATCGTTGTCCAGCTTTTAAAATTCGTGTGGCTTTGTTGCTTGACCACAGTATGGCGACATTTAATAGCAATTTTGGTAAATTAACATAATTTGATATTCACAAAATATTTTATTTGTAAGACTGTGGGATGCTTTATTAACAGGCATTACCATTTTTCAGCCACAGAAATGAAAAGGATAGACATTGCTTGTGACATGCCTGAGGCAGACCTAAAAGATCTGCTCTGGAAGACTTTTCCTGGACTGAATCATAGAGACTTTGACTTCTGTCGAGTTGACCGATTCAGACGTGTGTTGGCTCTCAGTTCAAACACTTTATCCTCAGTGTCCATTCGTAAAGAGCTGGGCCGGTCCGCTCTTTACATAAGGCCAAAGGTAAGTAGTTGTTATCAAGCATGCTTTTTTTATCCTACATCTGTATCCTACAAGTGTATATGTAAAGTACAGTTACCCTTACAACAAGCAGATGTGAAACATTTGTTCATGTTTTTTACTTTATCAGTACACCCACTGGAACACTTGATTTCAAAACGTTAGTGTTAGCCAATTTACTT